>NC_091821.1:26348222-26948222 GCF_038994185.2 Dermacentor albipictus
CCTGGCACCTATCGCACACACGTTGGCGCTGTGGCGACGTCAAAGCAGTGTTTGCGCTTGGGGAACATTCTTGCAGATCAAGTCGCGAGGACGGCGCCTTCCTTCAATCAAGTAGGCATATAAAAAATTAGAAACGAGAACAACACTGAAAGTGTACTCGCACGTGGCGAAAGTGGCTCGCTCGGAGAATCCAGTTTAGCGGGAGGAGGGGGTGGCGTTCGCGGCTGGCTGGTAAAGTTTAGGGAACTTGGGAGGACGAGCAGGTGGCGCGGCGACCACGAATTTCATTAAGTGCGCGAGCGAGGCCGGGTGCGCTGGCGCAAGGCCTGCAGGCTGCTCGCCCCGCGCGGCGGGATGTAAGCGATCGTCGTTTCGGATAACATTACTTTCACCCGCTTGAACGAGTAACAGTCGAAGCAGCTCTCTTAATTTTTTCGCTCTCTAATGTAAAGATAAATGATCTAGCTCCATATAGTTTCCGATTCTACCCTTTGGACTTAAAACTTCATCAACTAATGTATTTTATCCCATGGTCTAAAAGAGAGAAAGACGAGAAATTATGCGGATCCCATGCTCTGTGGGAATCGATGTAAGCGAAGCTTTCTGTGCTGTTTGCTTTGAATGGCGATAATAAGCGGTGATGTTGAGAGCGAATGTTTCATTTATTCAACGTTTAGTTGAACATGAGAGGCGCGAGTTGACGTTGAACGTTACCTTACGTGCACCACTGCTCTTTGTCTGCGTAGTACACACAACGCACAGGGGGAGGTGTTTGCTTGAGGCGTTGTTTTGCGCCTTCATAACCTCTGAGAGGGTTGAGCATATTCATTACCTGGCATGGCAGATTACATAGTGGCAGAAGTACTAACATTTAATTGAATATAGGACTGTACGGGCCAAAACCACCATTGGATTATGAAGCATGCCGTAGTGATGCTCTTTAACGTGTCCCTAAATCTAAGTGCAAAAGTGTTTTTCATTTTGGCCCAGTCGAAATCAAATCCGCGACTTCTAGCAATGCCAAAGCTACCGCGGCGGGAACAGAAGTGTTGACTTGACGTGTGACCACTTTCGTAGTGTCGCCTAGGCCCTACGATGCGCTTTAATGCGGTTCTGCTTCTGCACGACATGCATATGTTGTCCGCTTGACATATTTGCATGGTGCTTATTTTTCAGAAATAAGAGAAACGTACCTTACCGTACCTTAAACTTATATTTATCCCATTTTCCCGAAACCACTGTCGTGTCTGTTGTAGTAGCGTTTCCTTGCCTTCTCACGTCATCCTTTTCAAAAAGTTAAACTAAATTACGAGCAAGCAAACAAAAGTAAAACTCGCGTGCTATACAAATAGCAGCGAAACAACACTGAAGATCTGAAGGCGGACTCCGGGTGAATGAAAAAATTAATTTAAAAAAAGTACTTCAAAATGACGCGAAGACGCGGTCCCGCGTTGTCGACCTCATGCTGCTCAAGAAAAAGGTTGCAAAGTGCGTACTCGCAAGCAGCTGAGTTTATGTGCTCATTCATACTGCTGATGTCGAAGCTCTTCGCGCAGACACGATGTTTGCAGTGTGATTCCGCTACATGGCTCGTACATTCAGCGAACGAAAAGCTCTCTGTAACATGGACACGAGGAGCTTGTCTTACATAGTGTGATCAAAGCCGCAGTCTGTTTACCGAACGCCCGCGGGCCGCTGTTCAGCTCGGCACGGGTTTTATTTATCCCTCTTCGGCGTGAGCGGACCGGCGAGGCTCACCCTTCTATGAAGCACGAGTCGGTCGGAGATTCTTGTGTTTGAAGAGAATCGCTCCGGTTCGGCTTTGTTTACCCCGTTTGCGTGGCTATGGTGGTCTGCCTTTTGCTATACAATGAGTAAAATAATGAGGGAGATAGAAGTGGAGAGAGCAGAAAAAAAAATGGCTGTGGCTTAGGTAAGGTTAAGCCCAGGATGCGAAGCATACTAGCCTTTATTTTAGTTGTTGAACCACTGTTTAGCCTGGTGAACTGCTGTTGCTTGGCTATATTTGGTTCGGCTAGACGAAGAAACAACTCATGCATTACTGCTTCGCCTTCAAGAGTGGAACGCGATAGCGTTCCCGTCGACCCGCCAAGGGGTGTAAGACAATGGGCTACAGGGCAGCGACTACGCGCCCCGCATTGGACGCGGTGAGCGTCGAGCAAAGCAGCGTTCGGCGCGGCAACGAAATGTGCGTCTGAGCAAGCGACGCACGCCTGAGCCTTAGAAACAGCTCGTTTCTAAGGCAACACCGCATTCACCAGAGGCGCTTTTGTACCGCTTCGAAGCATCGTACTCGTGGCTCAGTGGTAGCGTCTCCGTCCCACACTCCGGAGACCCTGGTTCGATTCCCACCCAGCCCGTCTTGCAAGAGTTGAGCCATAGCCACTTCTCCTCTGTCGTGACGTCACGGTGTCACGTGGTTTCAAGGCGACACCGCCGCGCCTGAGGAGCTGGGTTGAGCTCTCGTAATATGCTTCGCATAAAAAGAAAGGCAAGGCGGCATGGGGGGAGACGAAAGACGGGAGAAGGTAAATTGCATATCGCAGGAATAAAGTCTGAATCGACAAGCAGAGTCACACATGGAAACCTTGATCTTGCTTTTGATTTGTGCCACTTTCTGTCAATAATTCAGTGCCTGCGGTTTCGTGCATAAGAATTGCCTGTGAGCATTCGGAAATGTACACGTAATGCGTATGCCGATCTGAGGGGAGCCGCCGGCTTCCCGCGCTAACACAGAAGACATTATATGACGCGAACACGCACGGAACCATTCGCCGGTGTTTATACATGTGTGAGTCGGGTGTAAGGCAGAATGTGCACCACAGTTCCCCTGAGTTTACACGAAAGTATTCAAACACGGCCGTATTGTTTGCCTATTTTCTTCCCTCGTTTCCTCAGAGTGCTAGCAGTTTGACAAATCATTATTTTTGCGTTATCCTTTTTCTCGGTAGGCGACGTCGCCTCAGCCCCGTGATCCTGAAGCGTTTCCGTGAAGCGTTTTATCTACGGGAGCAAAGCGCGCTTCTATATTAGTCCCGCATTTCAATGAGTGAAGACACCATGCTTCCGGAAAGATTTATTGCGATTAGTATTATGGGGGGGGGGGGGGGGGGCTAATGGGCTGTTTCTCGACAACCTTGTCATGAGTCACTCATGCAGGACCTTACAAAGGCTTACAGAGCCCACTCTGATAACATTCACAGACGTCTACGTATGATTGACCCAGACGGTAAATTCTGTTTGCCCCCGAAGCTTACACGGAGCAAAACATCATTGCTACACAGGATTCGGCTCGGCGTTGCTTTCACCCGTCGCTACGCACACCTCATCGGCCAATCGAACAGCCCTGATTGCGTACACTGCCAGATGCCCGAAACACTGCAACACGTACTGTGCGACTGCCCAGCATATATGCTGGAGCGAAGGACGTTAGACAGTTTCCTAGCCAGCGTTGGCAGACAACTACTGTCGGAGGAAGCTATTCTCGGCCCATGGCCTGACACTGCAATTTCAATGCGTGCCACAAAAGTATTGTTGAAGTTCCTGCAGGACACCAAGCTCGACGAGCGGCTCTAGCGAGGCAACTGTCTCATGTACATAAGCACTCACCACTTCTCTTATCATCGTCATCCATCCCAATACTTTCACTCCCCTTCCCTCTTCCCCAGTACAGAGTAGCAGACTAGAGCGCACTAGCTCAGGTCGACCTCTCTGTCTTTCCTATCAATAAATTCTATTCTTCTTCTTGTCATGAGTAACAACCTTGTCATTAGTAACAAGCTACTCCTACAGGAGTAGGTGTCAAGGTCTAATGGGTAGCGCAGCAGGCTGCTGTGCTGATGGGACAAGGTTCGAAAACAACTGCTGTAACAACGTGGTTCACTGGGCATGCGACACTTGGTATGTGTCGCTGTTCAGTGAACCACTCTGGTGCCACCTTGGAGCACTGAGTATGCGCCGCTTGGCTTTTGCCGCTCTTTAGTGAGCCTGACCTCACATTGCGCCGCTAGGTATGTGCCTCAAGGTATGTGCCGCTCTTCTGTGACCCTCTTCGATGCCAGCTTGGGTAACTATGTGCTACCTAGTATGTACCACTCTTCAATGCTCCCGTCGCAGTATACACACGACGGCGCAACAGAAAGTCTTTGCCCCTATTTTTTATTAGCCAAAATAAGGTATATACAAGTAATTACAAATATACGTCCTATTCCACGCACCTTACACTATATTTACACATAGTACCCACACTGAGTTAGACATTTGTCCCATCGCAGCACTAAATTTGAGATGCCCCTGCGGTAGAATTTGTCATCCCCGAACGCTCATTGTCATGCAAGTCTTCACTGCCTTTTGCGAACTCACAACACCACCACCTCACACTTCTCAAAGTGAGGCACCTTTACCCATACGTAGGCTGCATTTCCCTGTGGATTTCGGTGGGCATTCATCCCTTGCTCGGAAGACGAATCACACTTCGTTGCTCGAACGCCGTGAACGTGTGAAGCGAAACCGTTATGTTCAACAACTGACAGCAGCGCCTTGCCGCGGAGCTACCGGCCGATAAGGACGATCCGGTCCAAGAAAGGTCCACCGCAGGGGAATGGAGGTGTTGAATTTGAATTTACAGCCGTAATTTGGCTAAAGAAAAAAATCAGGGCAAAGATTTTCTGGTTCGCCCTCGTATATATATAGACCCGTCGTGTTGGTTTAGCGGCTATGGTGTTGAGCTGCTAAGCATGAGCTCGCGGGATTGAATGCCGGCCGTGGCTTCTGCATTTCAATGGGGGCGAAATGCAAAAATGCCCGTGCCCCGTGCATTGGGGGCACGTTAAAGGACCCCTGGCGGTCAAAATCATTCCGGAGTCCCCCTCTACGGCGTACCTCGTAATTAAATCGTGGTTTTGGCACTTAAGCACCAACCACAAAATTCGAATTAGAATATACAGGGTTCTTTTAGCTAGCCTCAATTTTTTTAAAGATTTTAAAGCTGCACCAAATTTTTTGAAGATTGCCTATCGCAGACAGCACAATTCTAACCCCTGATCTAAATTACTCGATGAGGTGACCATTAGTCCGACGAAATCAAAATTAAAATATTCAATTGAATAATTAACGTAGTTACGTTATTTAACTTTGTTTAATTACTCACTTTACGCCATCTATTTCAAGCTACGAATTATGGCCGCTGAGTTCGTACGGCGTATCAACTTGGAACGACTTTTCTGGACAGCCCCAGTTCCAAGACATTAACTTTCAAATGGTTCGTCAAAATGCATTCGTCTTCCAGTTACTTTTGAGCTTCAATGAATAAAACAGCGGTCTCGTTAAAAAGCAACTGGGACGCCAATGGATTTCGTCAGACACTTTGAAAATTAATATCTTGGAATTGGTGCTGTAATTCGTACACTGAAATATAAAGTAAGAAATTAAAAGTTAATTACCGCAATTGCGTCGATTGTTCAATTGAACGTTTTGATTTCTCGCAGCTATAACGGCCGCCTCATCGAGCAATTCGGATCAAATGTTAGAATTGTGCTATCTGCCATAGGCAATCTTCAATAAAGTTGGGGCAGCTAAATATTAAAAAAAAAAAACGCATGCGCGCCGCTGAATGACGCAGCGTCTCCAGAGGGAAGCGCCAGAGAGGTGCGCCCACGGCTGCGTACATGTCCGATACACATGACGCGTCTCTGCGGTGACGATACGGTGCGCCGCTACCCTGCTTCATTGCTAATCGCATTAACGTCGACATTCACCGTGGGATGAGTTTTGCCACACTTTCGTTTATGATCGCCCGAAGTGTACGACCTCCGCCGTGGTTGCTCAGTGGCTATGGTGTTGGCCTGCTGGGCACGAGGTCGCGGGATCGAATCCCGACCACGGCGGCCGCATTTCGATGGGGCGAAATGCGAAAACACCTGTGTACCTATAGATTTAGGTGCACGTTAAAGTACCCCAGGTGGTCAAAATTTCCGGAGTGCTTCACTACGGCGTGCCGCATAATCAGAAAGTGGTTTTGGCAGGTAAAAACCCATGATTTAATTAAACTATTATACCATCATTGCAAGAATGCGCATTATTTTGCAAGAACCATCAATTGAAGCCATCTTAGCGAGCTGCTAAGCCTGCTTAGTGGTATTAACGGGTTTTTGTTTAGAACGATGAGTTCTAAGCAAAAGTCTTTCTTTTCTTCGTTCTGTGAATACTGCCTTTATCAACGTTTCCATCACGCTGTGTTCATGCTGGAAAAGGAGGCGCTGCCCTCTTTAGCCAGTAATTTGCGAGCTTGACGCTTTGTATATGATTAAGTGATTTTCCAACTCTTAAAGAATAGGGTCCGAATACAGTGAGCTCTTCGTTCGTAAGTGATCTTTGCCATTGGTAGGCTGCCATACGCCAAACAACAGGAGTGAGTGAAGTTTTCTCTTACGAACACTTCCAGTGGAAGAAATTTTTATGAATACCAACCGAGATCTTTTCTCTCTTTTTAATTAAATGTCATGGGTTCCGAAGACAGTCTAAAACAAATTAAGCGTAGGCTCACATTAAATGCTGTCCGTCAATGTCGTTTTCTTAAGGCTTCATTTTGTTCAGCTCCAAAAGGCCAGATTTGATTCTTAAATAAAATACTTGGGGAGCAAAATTGAGATCGTTATCTAAGCTGTCATCCATTGTGAAGGAATTATCTAAAAACGTGTACGTATGCTTGAATTAGGTGGAGGCAATTACTAAAGCCACTGGAACCTAGAAAGTACTGCAACCGCTGCAGCGCTCCCAGGCAACAGTGTGCTGTTGTTGCCAGATTCGTTCCAACGCGTCCCTCGGGCGGCAGCAGCTCAGCTATGTAGCTTCACTTTCCCAGGTTTATATTATCACAAATCGACACATTTCGTCGTATTTTAGATAAAAGATGAGACGGTGCATCTATGATGTGTGCGAAGCATAAGAGGCGAGTACGATTGGAAGATTTTTACAGGCGCCAGATTGCATGAAGCGAGACCAGCGGCAGGATGGGCTCTCAAGCAGCCGTCCTTTCGTTTTTTCTCCTTCCAGATAAGTTTTACGCTCGTTGGGAAGCTATCCAAGAAGTATACTAAATTGCTAAACAACGTGCATAATTAAGCAACAGTACTCGTACTTCAAGCATTTCATACGTAGCAGGCCTACGTGAATGTCGGGTTTGTTTACGTTGACTGTTTTACCTTCGCAGCTAACTCGTAGCGATTCGACGCGTTGCGGAAAAAAGCGAGCAGCTCTTCCTCGGATTTTGTAAGCTTGCTACACTGAAGAACGGCACAATGATTGTCGCAGTGGGCCCCATGAAATCCGCAAACAAATCCGTGTTTCTCTAAGCTAGGTACGATATAAATTACATGTACTCGGAAATTGAAGCATTCAACTGTGCGCCAGGCGTTCTAAATGCGAAACGAACCTGATGCTCGTGTGTCACACAGCCTTTTTTAGGCTGGCTAGGTATCAAGTGCTGACATGCATTCTTTATAAGAGTGGGTCTAATCACTTTCTAATGCGGCTGCTGCTTTACCTGCGCTCGAAACGAGTGATACAGATCGACTTCAACGAAGATAAACGGTCCCTGACGGCAGTACAAGGAAACGGATGCTAAAACAGGGTTATCCAGGCCACTATTGAGTTGTTTTAATCACTAACAAACAGCACACGAGCAAGTGTATATCTTAATTTTTGACATTGACAGGTCAATAGTTATTTATTGCAATGGTTTCTTTTTATTACATTATGCCATTTTTCACACAGTCGCCAACATTACGATGCTCTTCGGACCAAATTTTGCTCGGATCTGCATATTTCTAGCATCTCCTCGCTTTCCTTGCGCAAGGCAAACCACACCGCAAAGAAAAAAAACTGATGAAGAAGCTTTTCGGCCACATTATGGCATTGAGGCAGTTCGATGATACCGCAAAGCTAAGAAGCTTCCCGATATCATCAAATTCACCTGTTGGGAGCGAACTGGTCGTACTTTATCCGGTGCAGCCATAGAGCACGGCGCTTGCTGTCGCTCTTTCCGCTTGGTATTGCGAAAAGCGCTTTCTCGGCGGTTGCTACAAACGAAAGCGCAGCACCCGGGAATTCGTTTTTGTATTGTTTTAAGTATACGAAAGCTACATATGCCCTAATTTACACAAGATGCAAAATTCGACCTCTTCCATGGCTCGTACACGCGGCGTGTGCGAGCGATGCCTTTATCTGCGCGTCCGGTTCGGCGTGGCATGGACCATCTATGGTGAAAAGTGATCACGTGACGGCAACTGACCAATCGGCGGTGCGGTGGCGAAGATAAAAGGGCTGCGGTACTTTCCAGGCTCCAGTGATTTTAGCAATTACTCCTCCCGAGCGCAACCTGTCAATTGGGGTAGTGCCTGAAGCCCGTCACAACGCATACAGGCAATACTAACGGCAGGGACTGAGTTCAACCGGGGTGCGAAAAAAGCTGCCCGCCATGCACCAACTTTCGCCCTGCTAGTGCGCCCACACATTACCATTCGCACCTAATGATAAGGTGACTGGCACTGGCATGACGCAACAGTCCTCTGCTCTACATCGCGGTCACGCTGGGGACCGAATGGTCACGTTCACAGAAATCCTCCCCCACTACCGCAAAGACCATTCACGCTACCCCCCCCCCCCCCCAAGTACACAATACACTGAATAAATCTCAATCCACCACTTGGCGACTACTACTTCAGACTCGAAGTTTCCCAAACCCTGGGCTATACGACCGCATTTACCCCGATGCATAACCCCCACTGTGAAAAGCGTGCGAGGCCCGTGCTGACCTCGATCATATAATCTGGGCATGCCCCAAAGCCTCTCCCACCAACGCCCACCGCACTAACACTACATGCATCATAACTACGGTCGACCAGTGGTAGACTGTGCGGCTCAGCTTGGACCCAGAAGAGCAGCTCTGGGCCATCCGGATGGCCGAAGACGCCGCCAGAAAGCAAGGACTGGCCGCCGTCTGAGGAAGGGAGGACTGGGGTTTAGTCTCGCGACCCCTGCCACCGCTCGACCTCATAAACGACATAATAAAGCTTTATCTCTCTCTCTCTGAATCATACATCGACAGAACAAAAAGTGGTGCATTACTACCTTTGTGCTTCCACTGCATATATGTACGCCGTCAAGCTTACAGAGCAGCAACGCTCTTATGCTTAAAAACGCCCCATTTTTTTGTTTCTCTCTTTAGCGTACCTTGCTTGATATCTTCGAGTCTGAGTGCGTACGACTGCGTATGAGCCTGAGTTATAACAGAAGTGTATAACTTTGTGTGTGTAAGTACGAATAAACCCGGTCGAGTTCGGTTTCGGTGAGCGTGAGTGGGAGCTTTAAGCCTGCGAGCGACTCCAAGCCAGCTCTGTCCGAGCCAGATAAGGTAATTAAAGCTCTGCAGTCAGCTAGCTACATTGCCTGGATCTAGTACGCAGGCCAGCTGCCCATGAGTAAAACAGAAGTAGGAAGGGAGTTGGGGTCCGCGACGCGTAGCGTAGAACTGCTAGTTGGAGTGTACCAGTAGTGTCGTCAAAGGAACAGATGAATGCACAGATTCTCAGCTTCTCATTCCTCACTTTCCGTCGCATTGTTAATCGCAAGCAAACCTTTGAAAGCCCCGTGCTTACAAGCATTAAAATTCCTGTTCTATGAGCACATGTCAGCGCAGTTTGTTGTAGTTGCGGAGATGGTGAACCATCTTGCTTGCTCCAAAAGTACCGCCACCAGTTCCTCTTGGCGTCACGTACAGCAGCTTCTCTACAGCGACGTGAGACGTAATACCATGACGCGAAATACCGGCTTCAACACACGCCGAATAAAATTTGATATGAGAGAATAAAGACTTTCAAGCGTGAATCAGTTTTTGAGATACAGCAATGGAGAAAAAGTATATGCGGAGCTCGTTCTGATTACGTACAAAACTGCACAGCGCCGGTCACAGAAACTATGCACATCGCACCTCGCTTTTATATGGCCCTTTTCTTATATGGCCCTTTTATATGTTAGAACAACTTCAAGCAGCATGAGCCTAGCGCCCTGGCTACAGTTATGGCTATATGCATCTGCAAGGCAATAGTGGCATCTTGGCATGTGAGGTACGGAACTCGAGGTCATGTACGGTTTCCTTCAAACATCTTCAACACACTCAAAACGGATTTGTAGGATTGTAAAAGCCGAATTATGAAGAAAGGAGCGCCATTTCAAGGATTTCCTGAGAGTAACGTGCGCCCTGCTTCACGCTCGAGAGCACGACAAACACTTCAGGGAATATAGTGTAGGACGTCCGAAAGTTTGGCGGGCTGGTTGTGGGACAACACGAGACCACACTTACCTAGACCGAAGAAGCAAAAACCATCGGAAGGTAGATTGGGCACCTTAGAAGACACCACCGTTTCTGAGAACTACGAAGGGATTTTTGGACTCGGTCCGAAGTACTGCTTCGAGCCGGCCTTCATACCACTAGAAAAAGTAGCACTGACCAAATCCATAGCGCTTCATGTGGCTGAGGAAAAACGTCCATTTTTCATCACAGAGTATGTGGATGTGCTTTCCAGGACGTTGACCTCCGACGGAAAAGAGCAACATGTAAGGAATTTGGTGAACTTTGGCGTGAGGAACGATTTACAGCTTCTTACTTCTGATAAGGAAGGTTGTTCTCTATTGCCTGAAGGTCTCTTCCAAGAAAAAGCGATGACAGCGGTAAAAAAGAATTTCGTCCGTGTCGACGTTAAGGCTACAAAGGTCAGAGATAAAGTAGTCAATTTACTAGCAAGCAACAATTTAGAGCGGCTTGCTTCAGCAGTTAAGTGCTTGTGCAACCTGCACCTCGAATTGTTTTTCGTGGCCAAGACACACAAGGTTGGTGCTCCGTTCAGAGCCATAGTATCAGAAAGGGACTCGTGGCAGTTAATTGTTTCTGCGCAGATTCAAAACCACCTTAAGGCTTTGATAGTTTTTGATCCGTTCGTTTTATCAAACTCTGAAATGTTAGTATCGTACTTGAGCACGTCTAACCCTCGAAGGTGCGATTTCTTTAGCATAGATGTACAGGATCTGTATTACATCATTCCGCATGGTCCCTTCTTATCGAGTGTCAGGCATTGTATAACGGAAGACAACGATGGGATGGAATTTGTCAACAATTGTGGCGGACCAGTTTCTACCTTTCTTGAACTATTAACCTTCTACCTTTGTACTGTGGATTAATGTTATGTACATACAAAAGTCCGGCATATGTATAGGCTCAAAGACATCTCCGGTACTTAGCCGAATTTTTCTAGGTACCATTAACAAAGCAATTGATTCAAACCTTAACGACCGTGCAGTAAGGGTGTTTCGTATTGTAGATGATTTTTTTACTATAGTCGAATATGGTGTTTTGGACATAATAGTCGAAGAGGTTTTTAAGGTGTTCAAGGAAAACAGCCAAGGACTGGATTTCACTGTTGAATTGCCAAAGAATGGCGAGCTGCAGTATTTAGATGTGGCATTTACTACACCGGACCATGTTTGCTGGTCATACAATCCACGATCAGAAAAGCCCTTGCTTAGCTAAAATTCGGGACACTCAAAAGTTTGAAAACCCGCCATGGTTGCTCAGTGGCTATGGTGTCGGACTGCTGAGCACGAGGTCACGGGCTCGAATACCGGCCACGGCGGCCGCATTTCGATGGGGGCGAAATGCGAAAACACCCGTGTACTTAGATTTACACCCGTAGACCCGTGTACACGTACGTGTACACGGGTACACGGTTTACACCCGAAAACACCCGTGTACTTAGTACGTTAAAGAACCCCAGGTGGTCGAAATTTCCGGAGTCCTCCACTACGGCGTGCATCATAACCAGAGAGTGATTTTGGCACGTAGAACCCCATAATTTAATTTTAAAGGTCGTAAAAAGCGGCATAGCTTTTTCATGCCTGAGAGCAGCCTTAACTAAGTCTTGATCGGAAAAAATAAAGGAAAGTTTCAGTCAACAAGTTATCAGGGTGAAGAATGCAGGATACGAAAAACATGTGCTGTGTAGATCAGCCTATAAGTTGATTCGTTATGTGCGCAATGGCTATCAGAAAGAGAATAATAAAAAAGAGAGTGACAGCAGAAAAATTCTGTCAATACCATATGCACACAAGATTGCGCATAACCTAAAGAACGTAGGTAGCATATATTGTCTACAAATAGCTTTTACAGCACCTAACAAACTCGGTAATATATGTACCGGACTGGATCTTAGAGTTTCAACAAAAATAAAAGTAAATGGCTATAGGTGTACGGTCAAGCATAAGAAAGAATTTGTCAAGTGCAGGTCGTCCGTTGTATACTGTTTGCCCATATCTTGTGGAAAGGCATACACCAGCCAAACGAGTCGGCATCTAAACACAAGACTTTTGGAACACAAAAGCTCACTGGGGGGATACATTCATTCCCACATTAAAGGGCATTGCTCAACACATGGGTGCTGGCCGTTTTACAATGACATTACATTTCTATCGCGCCATAAAGATCAGCTGACCAGGGAATGGCATGGCAAGAACTTTATTTTAGTCCAGAGAAACTAGGGTCCGAGGGCACAAGCCCCCGGGCTATGTTGGTGGCTCCGCCCACGTAGGCACCGGTAGGCCAAAGGCTTTCCCGATGTCGTGAGCTCTCCGGACGGCCAGGAGTTGATCTTGGAGGACATCGCTGGATATGCGCCGACTCCAGTCCTCCTCACTGTTGAGATCCGAAGCCCTTTGGTTGGGGCACAGCCAGAACATATGATCAAATAGACACGGAGTGTGTCCACAACTTTTACATTCCGCGGGAAAGTCCCGGTCAATTTTGTTAAGCACAAAAGGTGTGGGATAAGATTTAGTTTGAATCATTCTTAATGTGACTGCCTGAGCTCGGTTGAGCTTCTGATGGGGGGGAGGAAAAAATCTTCTGCCGTCCCTATAGTGTGAGGTGATCTCGTGAAAAGTAGTAAGTGGGTCTTTGTAGGAGCCGCAGTCATCCTGGAGCAGTTCCTGATCTGATGCGCGGCATGTGAGACCTCGCACAGCAGAGTGAGCTTGCTCGTTAGGATTGCAGCCACTGGGGCTGACCGAGTGGCCCTGATGAGCCGGAAACCAGACTAGGTGTGAGCTATCCAGTTGGTCGTAATTATGAGTATTAATACTGTGTTTAAGTAGCTTGTGTGCTTCCGCTGAGATGAAGCCGGCTGAGTAATTCCTAATAGCTGTACGGGAATCGGAGAAAATTGTGGAGCCTCTCCTCATTGTAATTGCAAGTGCTATGCTTGCTTCTTCGGCGGCATGAATGGAGCTCGTTCTTAGTGACGCCGCACTTATTAATTTACCGCTCTCATCGACCACGGCAATAGCGTAGCGGTTGCCCGATCCATAACGAGTCGCATCGACAAAAAGAGCTGAGCTGTGTTGTTGGTGCAGTTTACCCAGAATGCATTTGGCCCTGGCGTCCCTTCTGCCTTTGTTGTACACAGGATGAATATTTCTAGGTATGGGGTCCACAACTAATTGTGTCTCCACCTCCTTGGGTATTTTGAGCTTAGAGACGTCTCCTCCTCGAGGCAGTATTCCGACTTCATCTAGAATTTTACACCCTGACTTAGTGTTGGAGAGTCTTGCAATTTGTGACATCGAATGTGCCTCAATGAGCTCATCTATAGTGTTATGTAGTCCTAACTTGTTGAGGAGTTCGGTACTCGTTCCGTGCGGGAGTCCCAGAGCCCTTTTGAGTCCGGAGCGTATAAGTGCGTTTAGCTTAGCCTTCTCTCCTTTCCCCCAGTTTAGGTATGATGCAATGTACGTCACATGACTGATGAAAAATGCATGATATGCTCTGATGAGATTGTCCTCCTTGAGGCCTGCATTTCGGTTTGAAACCCTGCCCAGGAGCTTTAAAGTACTGTTGGCCTGACCTGTGAGACGGTTCAGGGCTATAGCGTTACAGCTCCTTGCGTCAATGAGAAGACCCAGAATTTTTATTTGCTCTACTCTGGGTATGACCCGTCCTGTGTTGTCTGTGATTTTTATTGGCAGAGTTTCTAAAGGCGCAAGGTTTCTAACACCTTGTCTCCCCTGTCTAAAAAGCAGCAGCTCAGATTTACTAGGTGATAGCCTGAGTCCGGTGCCCTTAAGGAAGGATTCTGTGGTGTCTATCGCTGCCTGTAGTGTCTGCTCTAGTGCTGCGAGTGACCCCCTTGGGACCCACACTGTGATATCGTCAGCGTATATGACGTGCCCCAAGCTCGGAATTTTGGACAATTCCTCCGAGAGCCTGTGCATGGCAATGTTAAAGAGGAGTGGGGACAATACTGAACCTTGTGGTGTGCCGTTGTTGCCTAAATTGTATGGACCGCCTGTGACTATACCGAGTTTGACCCGAGCTGTCCGATTAGCTAGAAAGGACCTCACATAATTGTAAAAATTGCTTCCCAGGTTCAAGGTTGAGATTTCATGTAGGATATGTTTATGTGCAACCGTATCAAATGCTTTGTTAAGATCCAGACCCAGGATGCCCTTTACGTCCCTGCTAGGGTCGTCAATAATAGCCCGTTTGATCATGAGCATGGCGTCCTGTGTGGATAATGCCTTCTGAAAGCCTATGAGATTGTGCCTGAAAAGCTCCTGGTTTTCTATGTGTTCTATTATCCTGTTATGAATAGCATGTTCGGCTACTTTGCCAATACAGGATGTAAGTGATATGGGCCTGAGGTTCTCCTTTGTTAGTGGTTTCCCGGGTTTCGGTATAAACGTCACCTTGGCCTCCCTCCATTCCGGTGGGACAGTGCCGGATCTCCAGTGACTATTAATTTTGACCGTGATTATGTCTATGGCATCATCATCCAGGTTTCGCAAAAGTTTATTTGTGATGCCATCCAGACCCGGGGCAGATCTCCCATTTAAATTAAAAAGTACATGCCTTATCTCAGCTGCAGTGAAGTCACTGTCCAAGTCCGGTTGCGATATTCCGGAGTAAGGTTCGCTTACTTCTTCTTCGTTTTCATATTCATTTTTAAGTGGCAGGTACATGTGTGCGAGGTCGTTTGCGACCTCTCTTGCTGTCCGCCCTATAGCTATCTGTTTATTGACGAGTCTGTTTATGGCGAGGTTTGTAGTACCTCTGGAGAGCTTGTCATTAAGTAGGCTCTTCAATAGATTCCATTTGCCTCCTCTGCGCAATCTGCCGTCTGTTTCTGAGCAAGTTTCGTCCCATTGTTGACGTGAAAGCTGAGCCGCGTATGTCTCGATATCACGATTAACTTGGGCAACCTTGGCTCTAAGTCTTCTATTGAGTCTGTGACTCTTCCATCTGGTTAGGAGAGAATTTTTCGCTTCCAGCATGTGAGCTAGCTTGGAGTCCATTTTTGGGACTTCGATTTCTGTTGAGACTGCTTTAGTAGCTTTCTTAATCGTTGCCTTTAGTTGATCTAAGAGCTCCTCATAAGATTCGTCATCTATGCTGGTTTCCTTACGCAACTTACGGAAGAGATCCCAGTCCACATACTCATATTTCCTTAGTGGTGGTGGTTGCGTCTGTAAGATGACTTCAATTATGTAATGATCACTTCCTAAATTCTCCTGCAGATTGTCCCATGAGCCTTCAATTCCCCGAAGGAATGTAAGATCGGGGGTTGTATCTCTGGTAGTAGAGGTACCAGTTCTCGTGGGGAAGTTAGCATCTGTAATAAGAGCAAATTTTAATTCACTTGCCGTGGTTGCTAAATTAGTACCCTTGACGCTCTGATGACCATAGCCCCATTCTTTGTTAGAAGCGTTGAAGTCCCCAGCCACTACGAGTGGGGCTGTATCTGCCTTACTGGAAATGCGGCCCAAGAGGGTCTTAAAATCCCTTTTCCTATCTTGCGGAGAGCTATAAACGTTAGCTATATACACGTTAGCTGCTTTTTTGTTCTTCAGAATGAGTTCAATCATTTGTGCTTCTAGACCAACCTTGTACTTGGGAAGCTCGTGAGTTTCATAGGAGGTACCCTTTCGAACCAAAGTCGCTATTCCCCGACCCCCTGGAATGGTCAAGGTTTCGGAGTTGTAACCCGGTAGAGAGATATCCTCCTTAGCTAGTGTTTCCTGTAAGAGAATAACGTGCGGCTTAACTTTGGCCGATCTAATAAGCTGCTGCAGGGGAGCCTTGCGCCTTCGGAAACTCGCACAATTCCACTGCCATATTTTAATGTTATTGTTGTCGTTTGAAGCCATTATGATACCACTGGTTGATTGCCCGAACCCCTAGAGTCCGCGCTCGGGCTGCCGTTTGTGCCTCCGTGGACTGCCGATGCAGCCGCTGCGCTTGCCTTTGCCTTAACTTTGGGCCTTTCTAGTTGACCCACTCGAGCATCTAGATTAGTGATGAGCTCCATGATTTTCGCCAGAGTCCTGTCTATTGTGGCTAACCTTGCGGCTATTCTGACTTTTTTGTTCTTGGGGGGTGCCTCACTCTCTCCCATCTCCTCTGCCTCAGAGGTTTCTAAATCTTCTTCCTCTGTTTCGCTAATGGGAACGGGGTGGGGGGCTTTACGTTTAGGTTTGCCGGCCAAGGGTTTTGGAGCCGTTGTGTCCATCTGACTACGGGGTGTTTCGGACCTTTCTTTAAAGGATTTGAAAGCCTCCCTGAGCTCAGACAGTTCTTGCCTTAATTTCTGATTTTCTGATTCTAATGCCAATATTCGGGGATTTGACTCACGTTCCGGCTGTGCCCTACCATTAGTACTCCTGGACCTTGCCCTTGTCGGTTGTCCTGGTTTCCCAAGGCCTCCGTTCTTGACTCGATCGGCCCAGGTTGCTCTTGGGGTCGACTGTGAACGGGACCTCGATCTTGACCCAGGTCCTCGGGGTTGCGGGTCAACACCAGAAGATTCTCCAGAGCTGGGTTGTCCTCTGGATCGAGAACGCCCCCTGGAGCGGGAGCGCCCTCGTGAGCTGGAGCGTCCTCTCGTGCGAGAGCGCAAGTTGGCGTCATTTTCTAGCATGTCCCCTTTGCGCTGGGAATTGTTGCTGTCTTCAATGTCTTCGGCCACCTGTGTACAGCGTGCTTGCTGTCGTTGGCGCCTACGACGCCTTTGCCTCACAATGTAAGGCATCTGGAATCTTCGACTGCATTTTCGGTCCCCAGTTGGGTGTGCGCCACCGCAAATAGCGCACTTGGGATCGCAATGATGATCTTCAGGTGGGGAAGTGAGTCCACAGCCCCTACACTTTCTAACACTTGCCGGATTGGGACACACGTCGGATCTATGTCCGATTTCACCACAGCCGTAGCACACATCTATCTGTCGTCGGTAGAGATAACAGGGCATGAGTACGTTACCACAAATAACGTGGTTTGGCACTCTTTGTCCTTCAAAAAGTACCACCACCGTTGTAGTCTGCTTGATCCGACGTACCTCGACGAGGCCCGGATTTCGGTGATTGACGAAAAGGGTTTTCAGTTCCGCGTCGCTAATGTCCAGGTCGATACCGCGAACAACACCCTTACATGTATCTTCTCCTGCTGCGGTGTAGGCCGCCACTTCGAAGGGTCCATCCCTCGTATGGATCTTGCGTACCTTGGCGTAAGCTCTTGCGTTTTCTTCCCGCGGAGTCGATACCACCAAGATGTTCTGACAGCCGTTCGGACAGTACGTGTCCTCCGTCGTGTCTTCCGGCGCTAAGGCTGCTGCCATGGCCAGCGCTCTGGAGAGATGCACCAGGCTGAACTTTTTAACGTCGAGGCCGCCACGGGGGCGGACAATTATCTTGATGTGATCCCTCGGTATCAGTGGTATCAGTGAACCATCTATATTTCTCAGCCATCGTGAGGTTGCCTTTTTGGAAGAATGCTAGAAAAAAGAAAGAAGAGAAAAAAAGTGTAATAAAAAAAAATCAGTTAGTGTTTCAACAAATAGGATAGCATTGCAAACCATGATGGATAGGTTGCCTATCTTTGACGCGCGAGTATGCGCGGGCAAATGAATTTGAAAATTCTTTTTATCTTGCCTTGCTTATCTTTGATGTCTGAGGATGCATAGGCATATAAATATGAAGTGTTTGTTCTGAAATAATGTAGTTAGCGAGTGCAGCGAGTGCCGTGTTTACTTGTGCGTTTTCGCGTTGTCCTTGTCAATGCGCTGCTTCACCACTAAGGTATGATAATTAATCACCAACTCACCCAACAATCCACATTACTGTACATTGCTAAATGAAGCTTCCTCTATAAATCTAGAAAACAAAGGGCAATATTACAGGCTTTAGCTGAATATTGATATAACTGCACGATAAATTGTTCTAGCATAAAGCGCCAACGACATGGTTCAGATACAGAGGCTGTATGAGCGCACCATGCACAAGATTTATTTGTGTAATTCGTGTACACCATCAAGATGAGTACCCTGCGTAAGCGAAGTGGAACAGCTTCAAATACGCGTACCGAATCCTACCAGCTCCTCCGTCCAACGCAATATAGTATACGGCACGTGCCTTAGCAGTAGAAAAAGACGAGAAACTCGCTAAGGAGAAACACGAAGCTGTTCATTTTTCTCAATTCCAGGATCTTGTTCAGATCGTGGGCTCATGTGGCTGCGACATTCTGAGCGTTGCCGGCTTTTCTGCACCTTAGTGTGGAGCTCTACATGCTCCTCGCTTAGAAAGCACGCATTCATCGAAAGAGCAAATCGTGCGGTCGAATGGACTCGCGGAGATTTTCTTACATGTAACCAAAGCGACGAAACGAGCAAACAACTTCGGCCACGTGTCACCGGTTCAGCGATCAACAACGAGGCTGTGCCGGTTGAAGCCCCCAGTACGTTGCGCAACGTATTAAGCAGCACGTGGAAGATGGCACAAGAATGGCGTAGACAAGAGAAAACGGCATCGTATTGCGAAGCGCTGGCGCAACTGAACACCACTGGAGCTGCTGATTGTCCTTTGCAACGTGAGCAATGACCTTCCATGACCACTTGTTTCGATTCGATGCAGCCCTTCTTTATTGCGTAACGTGTTAACGCTGTGTACGCTCTGCTTTTTGCTTAGAACCTGACCACGTGTAATGAGATACGAGAGACGCTCTTGCGAGAACTGGCCAGCGTGTTGTTCGTGACCTTATAAGAAGCTTCCATAATGGGCTGAGAAAACAATCAGCCCTCTGCCAATTAACCTTTACTACTTTGGTGGGCTATTAATTTTGAAGTTTCGTAATGTGGTTGGAAACAGGCCATTTCTGCTTGATGCATACTCCACAGTATTACGATGCGCTATTTGCAACATGCCGCATTATGACTTTGTTCCTACTGATAAAGAAAAGAGAGAGAGAGAGAACTCTCCATCAAGGAGACTATACTTCAGCGGCCTAAATTAAGCGAGGCATGCCTTATCTTTCGTGTTCTCTAAGAGGCCAGTGAAGCAACCGAGAGTGCAAAGGTAAAGTATCAGTGACCTCGCCGAATCTAGCAGTGCATTTGTCCGTTGCACATGCTGTCTTATATATGTATAATCAAGGATAGCTTTCATAGGCTGTTGCGGCTCTGGACGTGTCTATGCTTTTGTTCATCCACAGGCAACGCCTTAAAACTACCTGTCTTACAGAAGCTCAGAGGTTGTTTCGGGTACCTGCAAGTGTGTAGGTTGTCTATATATTTCTGTAACGCCCGTAGTAGTTGCAAACCATAACCTCTAAATCTAATGCCGCGGTTACCGCAAGCTGTGCTCTATCTTCGATAATATAGGCATGTATCACCGAATGCAGTAAAAGGCATACGAGCGATTGTAATCAACGAGCGACTGTAAAGTAATGAGATATAAAAGCTGTTTTCTCGGATGCACGTCTATCTTGCGAACAGTGGGGCTATACTGCAGTTAAGTAGAAACGCGCACTACCTATGCTACGTATGCGCAGGACATTGTTGAACGTGAGCTTAGAAAAGCAAAAGTACAAGAGAATAAGTGAAGCAGTATGTGTAGGTTTCCCATTTAACCAATTGAAAGGTCCTTGCTCCCAACTTGTGCGAGCTACTGCATACCACTGTATATATAGCTAGCGGGATACTACAGCGCTGTGTGCCATGTCGTACGTGTGCCCTTTCTTTCGTCGTTTCTCTTCGCTCATCGCAGTAACCTGACGCGAACTGATATTTCGTACAAACTTATACAAATATCAGTTGCGGATGTTTCTTTCGGAAGGAGTGCTCTGCGCGCACTCTTCCATGACACCGGCAGGGTCGGATGATAAACTGGAAGTAATTTCAGCCACCACCTATATTTACTAGCCAACGCGGGTGAAGCAGGAGCGTGACAGCGCTGCAGATCTGTAGCAGAAACATATGCGAGAGGAATATCCATATTTTCTCCTTTGTTCTTTTTCTTTCATTTATTTCATTCGGTCGTGAACGGTCGCAACTGCAATGCTCCAGGCTTTGCAAAGCTGGCTGTCTGGCGGCGCTAGGCGGTGTCTATTTGCCGGAGCGAGTTCTTTCAAATCCCGTGAAGAAATACACAGTAATTACGGCTGTTCAATAAGCGTAAAATCATATTGCTGAGCAAACTAGCGTAAGAAATGCTATCCG
Organism: Dermacentor albipictus; assembly: GCF_038994185.2. Lineage (NCBI taxonomy): Eukaryota > Metazoa > Arthropoda > Arachnida > Ixodida > Ixodidae > Dermacentor > Dermacentor albipictus. The sequence goes on from NC_091821.1 coordinate 26,368,829, forward strand.
GCCGCGGCTTTAGCTTGCGTTTATGCTTTGTCGTTTTGGTTCAGAATAAATAGAGCGTGAGCGCAAAGCGCTTTCTTTAAAGCCATTCAGTTAAGTGCGCGGGCGCTGAAATGGTTTTCATAGCTCATATTTTTTTTCTCTATTTCATGCTGCATTATTTTTCCCATATGGCAATGCAGTAACCTAGAGATTACCATTAATTATTATTTCTAATACGGTATGTTCGGGTCAGTCGAGTCAGTTGCTCGGTAGGGTCGGTTCGGTCGGTCAGTCGATCGTCCAAGGCAAATATACCTGGTAGCGAAGCTTCCATAGGAGCCCATACGTTTAAAACATGGTGGTTCATCGACGCTTCATAGGGCTTAGCGCCATCTGTATGTGGAGGGAACACTTCCGGCGGAAGAAAAAATAATGTGACGCCATATCCGTCAAAAACAGAAGTGACGTCATCTTGTATTTGAAGGCACGAAATTGGTTTTGATGTCCTGCCTTTAGAGCTATATGTTAATATGCCCTGCCATTCGACTTGATTGGCGTTTCGAGCTTTCAGCGCGGAAAGCGATGCAGGAAAAGGCCAGTCGTACGGTTGTCCAAATCGCACCCCTGCACAGAACATACTTTCTTTGGAGGCCGACGAAAGCTTTAGGTGTAGAGTGCTGGTCCTATCGTCGGACGCCAAGCCCGTCGGCCAGCGCAGTCGCACGAAAACAACTGAACAATTATCTGGCGGTCATAACTCACTACTTTCGACTGAACAGGTTAAGAAGCGATGAAGCTACCCGCGTCACCAAATTAAGACAAACGTCGACAAGCAAAAAAACACAGCGTGTGAGGGGGGCATATTTCAACAGGTGAACTATACGAGCGCGCCTTTCTTGCCCATTTCAAGAGCTGCATTACATTGCGAGTCATAGCAGGCGTCAACGCCCCCTGTAACGATGGGCGCTGGGAAGAAATGTATTTATTATAATAATAAAATTAAATAAACTTGTATTTTCTTAACTCGTCGCGAATATGTAAAATTGACCGGAAATTTTATTTTCGTTGAATTAATCTGGCTGTGTCTCACTTGAATTAAAAAACGTTCTTTTTATTTTTTGTTTCCCAATGTTTATCTCTCCAAACATGTCGCGCTTCAATCACTGCTCCCATAACCACCATTGCTGAACTGAACTGAACCGCTTTTCGCCCAAAGCTTCGCGACCTATTTGGATCGACCTTGGATCGCCTGTATGCCGAAAACTCCCTCGGCACAGCCTCGTGCGCATGCGCGAAAAAAAAAATGAAGAGAGAAAGATGGGCGCGCGCTTAGCCAACGCCACCAAGATAGCACAAGGCCTGTTTACTCTGATTCATAATGTCACGTTTGAAGTTTATTCAATATAGGAAAGTACTCAGGAAATGTTGTACAGGACATCTGGATCCCTAGCTCAAGGCTAGTTGGGATCCATGCTAGTCATTATTCACAATCTTAACATCAATACGAAGAAGTATAAATAAATCATGTATACATAAACATTAATTTAAAACACAAGGCAGGGTACGTGTATTAGCCACGAGAAACCCACAGAAAGGAATTTGTATTTAGTAAATTATAAACTGCAAGTGAAAAAGGTAAACATGTGTACACCATCCAGATGAAAACTATGCAGATAATAGTAATGAGTGATAATGGGATTTCACTGATAGTGAAAAACATTTTGCTTGTTTTACTTCTGTTGGTAAGCTGTTCCATAGGAGTGATCCAGTGTTGCTTAACCTTCGCCTTCCATATACATTATGCATTTTTGGCAAGATAAGATAAAATTTCCCTTAAGTGCGCTGCGTGTATTCCTTATGGAATATAAAATATTTGATACACTCAAAGGACAGTTAGTGGTTATGCTGTTATGAGTATGCAATATAGTTTTAAGATTCAGTAATAAATTAAAAGGCAGTATATTTAAACTTTGAAACAGCGGCATTGATTTAGCATTGTAGGCCGAAAAAGTCATAAATCGCAAGGCACCTTTCTGAAGAAGTACGATAGGTTCAACATATGAAACGTACGTATTACCCCAAGATGCAATACAGTAGGAAAGATGGCCATGGAATATGCTAAAGTAAATTGTTCTCAGAGTGGCAGGGTCGAAGTAATAACGGAATTTATACAGCATAAAACAAGCCTTGCTCAACTTTTTACACAGCAATGCAATGTGAGGCTTCCAATGAAGATGCTCGTCTAGTGTGACACCCAAGTATAGAATTGAACTCACACGCTCAAGTATATTATGGTTTAGGGAAAGCGAATGACAGTCTTTTAGTGGTGCTTTCCACGAAGAAGTAAAGAGAATATATTTAGTTTTCTTGATATTCAGAGTTAGCTTATTTGACGCGAACCACTGGTTAACACTCCGAAGTTCATTATTAGCCACTTGAAATGTTTTGTCCAAGGAGTCTAGCGCACAAAGTAGAACAGTGTCGTCTGCATACATCACAGCAGAGAAGTTTTCTAAGATATCAGGAAGATCATTTACAAATAAAGAAAAAAATATTGGCCCTAGTACTGAGCCTTGTGGGACCCCTGTAACAACGTCAGAAACGTCGGATTTGGTATCTGCAATGGAAACTAGTTGTTTTCTGTTATTGAGATAGCTGCGAAAAAATTGAAGAGTTAGACCTCCGAAACCATAGTATTCTAACTTATTTAGCAGTACGTCATGATCCACAGTGTCAAACGCTTTTCTCACATCTAGAAATATGCCAAGGACACTTTTGTTGTTGTTCAAGTTAGAATTTATGTAGTCAGACAGAGCTAATACCGCTGTACTTGTCGATCTTTTAGCTCGAAAACCATGCTGGCACTAAGATCAAATGGATTCACGTTCAAGACTATCTGCGTGTCCGTGTGAGTGTGTGGGTGCGTGTGTATGTTCCGTCTGTGAGTTTTTTGTTGACGCTATGTATGTCATAGTTTTCCCTCAGCTAGCACTTGGAACAGCATGACAGGCCGCCAGCCAGACTAACTTCTCCCGCTTCTCATTGAAGTCAGAATCTATTTCTCTCACAGGCAAAAAGCGTATAAAAGTTAGAGCGCTGGATTTAGCTGCAGGACGCATTACTTTCTTGGGGCTCAGCACTGAGAACAACTGCGGCGCCAACGCGGCTCCCGTATCCACCTGCAACGGGGCATTTGATTGACCCGCGGTATTAAAGGCTCAGAAACCCCTAATGCCAGCATTTCATCGTACAGTTGGCCCATCCTGATTGGGCTCGTTAAGTTTTTTTCTTTTTTAATTATTAACAACATATTGCACTGCAAACTGCAGAGTCCTAGAGTGTTCAAGAAAAGCGCATGTCCGAAGATACCATGAGCGTGCGCATCTTCACACGCAGCTCATCATACTGAGCCAGTGGCTATTAACCATGCATGCAGCGTGCAGCGCTGCATGCATGGTTAATAGCATGCATAGTTAATAGCATGCAGCATAGCATAGCAGAGTGAATAGCATGCATGGTTAATAGCATGCAGTTAATAGCATAGCATAGCAGCAGTTAATAGCATAGCATAGTTAATAGCATGCATGGTTAATAGCATGCAGCGGCTGGGCAGCCAGCGTCCAGTTCGTTAATATTCTCAGAATGGGTAAAGCGGTCATACGGGAGAACGCTTCACGTTGCGAAACTTCACTCAGGGCAGTGACTTATGTCGGTGCTCTTTTCCTAGCTCTGTTTCCAAATTATACAATGCAATATAAACATTCCTAGAGCCACACGGCTCTCTGGGGGAGCAATTCCGTATTGCTGTATCCTCCTTAACAATCAAGCCATTTGAAAGTTTGTAATATTCTTGCCCTATATAAGACACGATTCTACCTGTGCTGGTGAGTGAATTGCGTATCCATCATATTGGAAACCGGCAGTACCACTGCTTTTACGTGCGGTATTATTGTAGGAGTGGAAGACAGGTAGACTAACTAGCGCAGGTGATATATGTAGATGACCTGGTGTACATGATCTGGGGCCGTAAAATGCAAGACTATTCCATTATGATTTTATTCTAAGCTACTGACCTTAAAATTACGTAATAGCCGCAGCGCTGTTTGAAGAGCCAAATACACAAAGTCCTCAGCACCACGCTCGACAAAAGTGACAACCGTCCCCTTACGTAAGCCATAATTCCTGGACCTTGGTCCCAGTCGACGTCGGCCCGAACTGCTTTAAAAGCACTAGTGTGCTTTTTAAAAGAAGCGGGACTCAAAGAAAAACTACGGAATGTGTAAACTGATGGGTTCCTTTTTTTTATTCTCTTGTTTTCTCATCTTTTCTGCCTCACCCTATTCTTCTGTGCTGAGTAGGCAACCGAACACATAATCTGGTTAACCTCTTCTCTTTTCCCTCATCCCTTGTTTTCGCTACTCCGTCCTCAATCAAACGCGCTCCTCGTTATTAGGGGGACACTTTTTTTTTTGCTTTCAAAGCAAATAGTATTGCCTACCTTGACAGGACTTTCTTATCTGATTGGCTTACAAGAGGCGAGGAGCGCGCAGAAGTGGAAAGCGTTTTTGTGGGGCCGAGCTAGTGCAATGAAAGTATATAACCGAGTGAGGAAGGTGGTGCAGGTGTCGGCAACTGGCCCGCTTCCCCTTACTTTGCTTGTGGTTTCTGGTCGAAGATTGTCCAGGCGGGCTCCAGGCAGTTAAAAAGGCCGTTAAAACGGTACCTCAGCGAAGAAGAATTGGCAGCGTGGAGTCGTATGAGTGCTAAGATGACTTGAGATCGTAATACTGTAACGCAAATATTTTTATTACACGTAAGGATATCTATTCTCGCCGGCAGCTCCGAGTAGCCAGCGCCACAGCGATCAGCTGGTAGCCATCTCCTACTACTTTCAGAACGGGGCAGTCTCCAGCTAATCTGGAAAAACATTTTCAGCTTTGTTCGGCATATTCATGTATCCTTATAGCGTATACGTCACTTTGACGTGGTAAGTTTTCGCGGTTAAAGGGCGTCGCGTGGCAGACCGGCGAAGTGAGCACAGCCCGAAGAAATTTTGAGCAATAGCGGAGGGCTAATGGTGAAAAAGGCGTATAGGATCACAAAAAAGTTTATTTTTCTTTTGTTCAGCCTAATTATGTATTATTAGTTTGTACACGGCATATCAGATGGAGAGTTTCCGGAGTTTTCATGACGACGCGTGACAGAAAGGCGAAGTAGGCGTATTCTCAAATTTTTGACCAATCGTGGAGGGATAATGGCAGAAATGAAACAGAGACAGATTGGAATGGCTTCACGTTATAGCACCCTTGTGTGCATAATATGCGGACATGAACCCTATTACAAGAAAAACCGGAGAAAGCAATCCACAGTGCCTTAAAGGGCTCCTCACCAGGACTGGCATTTTAAGCTGACAAGTGCAGTGCGTACAATGCGCGCCTGTGATCGTCTCTGCTAAGCATTACATCCCTACGCGGTGCGGAAAGATCTGAAATTTCAAACCAAAGGCCATTTGGCCTTCTCCTCGAGGGCACAGCGCTCCCCGCCGGAGAGTCGACGTCAATCGCGTAAGCGCGCCTATACGTACATGGCCGTGCTATGAAGTCACTCATTGGGACACGAGACTTCGAGATCGAGAATTATTCAAGGCAACATCAAGGACCCTATAACGTAAAACTATTCCAATATGTTTTTATTCCAATCTCCTGACGTGAAATTTGCGTAACCGCCGACGCAAGCATTGGGCGGTGACTCACAGGGTTGTCTGAAGAGACCAATCAAACGTACTCCTCATTTATAGGAGGTCAGTTTTGTTTGCTTGAAAAACGAATAACATTGCCTACACTGAGCGGCTTGTCTTCTCTAATTGGCTGACAAGAGGTGAGGAGCACGCTAAAGGGGAGAGGGACTCGATGGGGCCGAGCCAGTGCACTGGAAATCGATAACCGGGTGAAGAGGGTGGTGCCGGCGTCTGCGATTGGTCCGCTTCCCTTACTTAGCTTGCGGTGGCTGGTAGAAAATCAACAAGGGACACAACATCATCTACCAGTGGATACCGGGTCACTGTGGAATTTCAGGAAATGACAGTGCGGACAACGCTGCCCGGTCGGCTCATGATGGCGCCCAGATTATACCCATACCACTGTCAAGAACAGATGCAGCCACAAGTCTTCGCTCCCTCGCCCGCGAGCTTACACAAAATCTGTGGAACACCAGTGATTTCACGAACGCACGTCTCCACAAATTGGATCCACGTCTGCAACTCCGCCTACCACCAGGGTTGCCACGAGCGGAAGCAACACTTCTGTGCCGCCTGTGGCTCGGCGTGGCGTTCACGAACTCATATTCATTCCGTATCGGAATGGCCGACAGCCCTACTTGTGACACCTGCGGCTGCGAGGAGACGATTGAACACCTCCTTTGTGACTGTCCCCGTTACGCAGTGCGAAGAACAGTGCTTGTGACCGCTCTCGCAAAACTGGACAATCGCCCCTTTACAGAGGAAAAAGCTCTAGGACATTGGTCCAGACGGGCTTCGGCACTGAAGGCCTTAAGGGCTTTGTTGAAGTTTTTAAGGACATGCGAATTGTGTGACCGCCTTTGAACGTTGTAGAGCGTAGTTTCGCGTTACTCTGTGAATTTTCTTTTTTTTTTCTTTTTTTCCTCTTCTTCTTTCTCCTTTTATTCCCTTTACCCCTTTCCCCAGCACAGGGTAGCCAGCCGGTACTATACACTGGCTAACCTCCCTGTCTTTCCCCTCCTTTGTCTCCTCCTCCTGGTAGAAAATCGCGGCGGCATGCAATGGAAGGTAAAAAATCTGCTAAGACGGATCCTCAGCAAAGAATAGTTGATGGAGCGAGGTCGTAAACGTACCAAAAGTGCTCTAAAATGTTGCACGGCCACGCAAAATGTTTTATTGTACTCAAACCCATGCTCTCCGGCAGGTGCAAGTAGCCAGTGCCCGAGCGATCGGTGGCAGCCATCTTTTATTCCTTTCGGAACAGGGCAGCTTGCGGCTATTCAGAAGAGAACTCAGTTTTGTTCAGCATATTAATGCACCTTTAACACGTACACGTCACTTTGACGTGGTGAGTTTTTGCGATTTTGTGACGTCGCGTGACAGGCAGGTGAAGTGGGTGGAGCCCGAAAAGTTTTGACCAATAGCCGAGGGCTAATGGCGAAAAGGTGTCAAATCAGAAATAACCGGAAATCAGAAAATTTTATTTTGTTCGGTCAAATCATGCATAATCAGTGCGTACACGTCATATCAGATGCGGAGCTATCGCGGTTTTTGGGACGTAGCGTGACAGACAGGTGAAGTGGGGGTGGTCCAAAACATTTTTGACCAATCGCGGAGGGCTAATTGCAGAATTGGTAAACTTTGGCATAGTTTTACGTTACAGCCCCCCAGTTATTTGTTTAATATGTGGCTTCAATAGAGGAATTGAAGTTTAGAGAAATAATAAAGCATAAAAAAGTGAATGTCTGCGTGTTTTTGTTTTACTTCGCGCCGTAGCAAGAGAGTTGTGCTTTCGTTCCTTCTGCTTGTTCCCACGTCGAGCAGTCGCGCGCACAGAGAACGAAACTATGTCATTTTCAACAGTGTTCCAGCGCCACGATTATGAGCACAATTTTTAATGCCATCTGATACTGCGATAGTTGTCTCACTGGGTACGTTACCGAATCCGAACCTGATGACTGATTCTTTACAGTTTAATTAACTATGATCAATATAATGTATAGATAACGTATAAACAAAATTAGGAATCTAAATGAATGCAAATTATAGCCGACAAGCTTTCTATAGACAGTTCAGGTTATAGACTGCTTAAATGCACTTTTGTAAGGGCAGTGTCTTGGCAAGTCGTCAATTACGCGTTTCAATAGCACAAGAATGATAGCATAATATGTTATTTATTTATTTATTTATTTATTTATTTATTTTTGCGTCGTTGCTCTGGCACAATACGTCAACCTTTTGCAGCCTATTTTGTCGTCACAAATATTACAGAAATTATTAAGCCTCTTAACGCTGTCCTTCGAAGGTTTTCAAGAAAAATAAGTCGTTTATAATTTGTGGCAGATGAAGTCCATACAGCACTAAATGTTGGTGAAGCGAATGTATGCATTAAATGCCATCATTTATTTGTATATATAAAAAAAAGCTTCGCTAAATTAGACCAGTTCTGAGACACAGATATTTGATTTTTATAAAGAAGCCTTCCAAGGGCAAAAGGAAGTGCAGCCACGGAGTTTTCATCATGTTCTTCCACTTCACAGCGAGCAGCTGGTGCCACATTCAGGTCTCAACATTGCTTTATAGTAATTTATTTTAATTAAGACGACTAAATCGGGCCTCAAGTACTGAAGAAGGAAACCAGAACCGGCGTCCACAAGTAAGCCCATGAACGAGTCAAGAGCTGCAGACTGCCCATATGCGATTATAGCATTCTTGAATGACTTGAGCGCCACACTTCTCCCTGGTAATTTGTTATCAAATTTTGTGCTCCGAAGCGATTCCAAATGGACGACGATAAGCTCCTCGCGACTGGCGTTTGGATGGCAGGCAATAGAGAGTTTTAGAGTAGGGGCCCCAATAGTTTGGGGCCCCAAGGAGCTTTGCGGGTGTTAGCGTTGGGGCACGCAGGAGTGAAGAGGTTTAGAATAGGGCTTTGCGTTTGCGGATAGCGTCTTGCGCTGACAGCGCCACTACGGCGTCAAAGAAAACCTATTAGAAATGATTAAATAAAATATATCATATTATGATAGGAATAGTAATTTTGACTTGCGTGTATTCGCGTTTAATTACAAAGAGATTATTCTGTAAGCAGCAAACAATTGGTTACGCTTAGTTTTGAGCAAACCAACTTTACGTGCCTTCACCAGCCAAGCTTAGCCGTGTTAGGCCTACGAGCCGTAAAATCCACAATCGAATTCGGAATCAACCTTCATAACACACGCTAGTTGAGAGAAAGCGATAACCGCAGTCACTTCTCCTAGCTTGCTAAATTCACGCGTTACCACGAATCGAACCCAGTTTGGTGCTATGTTAGGGCCGTCGCTTCGATGGGTGCCGCCATGTGTGCTGGCCCAAAGCGTTTAAAGCCACTATTTGGGCTACCGCTAAATCGGTGAAATAGCGTTCCCAACGCAAAACCCAAATTGCGTCTTGCGCATGCGCAGTGGCTTCAACGCTATTTCGTTGGGACCCCTACTCTAAAACTCTCTAATAACAAGTTCTGCCTATCGCCGCAAGTGGCTGCAAGCGCACTAGTGTAACGTGCAGTAAAGAGAAAAATTTTTCAACTTTTATAATAATGTCAATAAACTGGATCTTCAAACTTCCAAAATAACAAAATAAATAAAAAGAAAGAAAGCCGATCGATCTACGCTGTGCATGTACGCTAAACGTAGACGATGTATCAGGCCAGCCGGCGAACAAAAGGGCGCTCAAAGAAATGGCACCTCCCACTTGCCTCCACCCCTCCACCACACCCACGAAACGAAATATTCGTTTCTGTTTAATTAATCCGAAAGTTAGACAGCCACCCGTCCACCAACGCAAGACTCGCGAAGAAAACCGCGGTAAGCAGCTGTAAGGGCGTCTTCCACGGAGGCACGCGTAAAGATGGCTTGTAGGAGCGTAAAAAAACCGTGTCCGTTCGCTCTGCAGGGCACAGGGTAGCGACAGCTGCGCGTGCAGACACGCTCGGGCGCAAGCGGCTGTTGTGCAGTGCGCGACATGCGCCTCGCCAACGAGCTTTCGCGACATGGGAACGCACGCGCGCCTCGCCGCAGCGACCAACGGTGGCGGCCCGCTTCTCACGTGCGCAGATGGAGCGGAGCCTCGTTTCCCGAGAGCCCTCGTCCTCCGAGACACACTGCATTTTGACGGCGGCCCGTCGGATGTCCACTTGTTCCGCGCGCCGCGTCGCGCGATCCTTGCCGGGCCTCCCTCAGCGGTTGTGCAACGTCGTCTCTCCGGTATTTTTCTTTCTCGCTCAGGTGTTAACAAGCGCTGTGCTCGAGCACGCGCGGGAATCGACACCATTCAGCCGTCTTCTCTTTTTACGAGCTTAGCGCCCGACAGAAGAGTTTCTTTGCTGAACGTTGGCGAGAATGGAATGCAGTTCCAGTGGCTGGAGCAAGGCATTTCTATCGCTCTGTACACGGAAATTTGCCAAGGGTGTTCTTTACGGTCTTTAAACGACAGTGGACGGCAGACGGCTAGTATTTCATGGTCATTCCGCTCATCACACTGTTCGCGTCGAAAGAATGACGACAACTCTATCGACAGCCGCTTTAAATTCGTGCTGCCCGAGAGCCCCCAGTAATTATATTCAGAACAAGATATGAGTTTTGTACAAACTATAGCCTTTGTCGGCTACGCTACAGCTAGGAAAGAACCAGCCTATATTGGTTTTGGTTTTATTGTTTTTCGTTTCTCCGTTGTTTCAAACCAGTTACGTCGTGCGTTGCACATATATCAAATTCGTGCTTCCTAAATTGATCATGCAGTGTACATAATGCACACAACGCGTGAACGCTCTTTCTGTAAAAGTGGGCTTTCGCCTGGAGCTCATGGCGCTATATGAATGTTCGTTCACGTTATACTGACCTAGTGCTGGTTTTACGGACGTCACTTCGTTTGTGTGCGGTTAAACTTCAACGTCGCTCCTGACGCTTGCCAAGGTATAGTTACACTGCTCAGCGACGGTGGTAGTCCCTTTTGGGAGAATATTTCGATAAGTTGTAAAACAAATATCCGGCGCGCAAAGCTCATAGTGGAACGTCTTAATATCTAAGCGGTGCAGACACCAACCAGCTACTCGCTCGTACTTTTACACTGTGTAAAGCAGTTTTCGTAGCTTACAGTCACCGGCTCACTTCATTGTTCCTCATTGAAGCTTGTCCTTGCCGCCGCGTCAGGAGGCAGTGAAAGGTATGGCTAGTCTCTCGCTTAAATTTCGCGGAGTCCTGCACTAATTTTAGAAGTTATATCGTAGATAGCGAACAGCTGTGTTTCAGGCTGCATTGATGACGCATTGGTGATTAGATAGACATCGAAACGTTCTCGGATGACATCATCATAGCAACGCAGGTCTACTATCACGAGACGCAGCATTTAGGCTTCTTCAGGCCGATGCTTCAAAGCCACAACCTCAGTACACTTCTCATTTCACCTTCCTTCCGAATCACCTATATAGTTGCTCGTTTAAGACTATCAACTACACTTTGGCGTTTAAGCGACTTACGGGTACTGTTTCAACAATTATACTTCGTACCATCGTGTGAAAAAGTTTTATAACTGCACATGCACCCCGCTTGAACACAGCAAAAATGCACGGCAGCTGGGCGTAGAATTGGAAAGCATTACTTCTTGGCAAGTACACGTTAATTATGCTTGTAAAAAAATGTGACCAATAGCTCCACAGCTATATAAAATTACGAAAAGCTGCACTCCTTCGCACTCACGAAGGCTATTAATACATAAGTCTCCAGGAATATCACACCTAAGATACGGGATCATTTTGTATGGATTCTGTTCAATATCACTATAAAAAAATGAAGTCAATTGAGTCATAAATAAATGTGCAATAAATGTCGGTGATGGCATCCATTGTAATGCTCTGGAAAAAGGAGACATTCGTGAAGCTTCAGGCACATTCAATGTGAGCCAATCGCCTGGTTATTTGATATATACTCAACGTTATTAGGACCAGATATTTTAAAAATAGGAAAAGAAAAAGTTGAGTTTGCGCGAAACTGAAGCTTATACAGTACTTAGAATAAAACTGAACACAGAAAAAGAATCTAATTACACTATGTGCCAACGCTTCTTAATAAGCTCCCGCGGATGCGTGGAACATGACGTCAATAAAGAAAGTCAAGATAGCCCTTAAGAACATAGAATAGCAGCTTAGGATTGTTGGTTTTTCATCCTGGTGTTAACAGCGCAAAACGTAGACAGGACACGAGACGAGAAGACGACACCACAAGCGCTGCGGTGCTTGCGGCGCTTGGGGTGTCGTCTGCTCGTATAGTGTCCCGTCTACGTTTTGCGCTGTTAACCCTAAGAACATGTTTCAGCGATTGCGCGATTGTGCATGTTTTGATATGTTACATGGACAGTCGGCGTCACCATTGTGTAGAGCGCAGGAACGGCGGCAGCTGCGGCGCTCAGGAGCCAACCAGCGACGACTAACGGTAGTTTCTGGGCTAAAACGTGCCCAGCAGCTACCGTTAAACATCGCTGGCTGCCTCAGGAGGGCCCCGGAGGCCGCCATTCCCATCACGATATAAATGCACTGTCATACTATTTCTCATACATTCAAATTTCGATTGTAGGAAACGAGATATTGTATGTCTTCTTTTCGTAGACAAGCTAAGCGATGCTGTGAAGGTTAATTGTAAAAATTGTTAGCATTCATGATTTCTGACATAAGACGTTTTGTTTGTTGGTATCTTATTTCGCTCAAAAAACTTCAAGTGCTGTCACAACTGACTGACTGAGCGGCTCTCAAGCACTCCAGTGCTTACGCAGCCCAGGATTGTGCACAACAAATGTGTAAATTGGTTTATACACGTTTTGTGCACAAACCCAAACCAATGTCAATACCAATATCAATACCGATCGCAACAGGTGCCCCGTAAGCCATTGCTGCTTTTACTCGCATTTCGTCGATGACGTAGTGCAGTTTTCCTTTATCACTCACCTTACTTTGAATGTCATTACCAAGATGTACTGAAGCATGGCCGTCGAATAATCATTCCTCCAATAGTCAAAAACACTTTTCTTTTCAATTACTTTCGGCAACCCTTCCGAACCTGACATGCTTCGCCTCGTGATGCCTCTTTAGCTTTTCGCCTTCGCCCATCAGCTCCCTTACACTAACCTGCCCTCCACCCACATAAGCAAATTAGATGCCCTCTTACGTAAGGCCACGAAGCTAGCCTTAGGTCTTCCTGTCAGCACGAGCACGTCCCTTCTGCTCCGAATGGGCGTCCACAACACGACCGACGAGATTCTCTCTATTCATAAGCGCAATCAAGAGCGATCGCTTACGCCTCACCCAACAAGGATGCACTATCGTTGAGCGCTTCAGCTATTCCCTCCCTATGGTTTCTAATACGCCTCTTTAAGTTCTCCCTACTGCTACACAAAGCCTTCTAAAAGTCGCTCCTCTTCCACGACGCATGCACCCCAAAAGGGCGTATTGCGTCGTGCAGCTCGCGTTTTATATTACCAGCGCTACCTGCGCACTCATGTTTCTCATCCCTGTTTCTTCACCACCGCAAGCACATCTCCCCGCGGTTCCGCTCTCGTCGTACATTCACAGTCCCTAGCTATAATTCACCGCGAACTGCTTCCCACTACTGATCCTCTGATAGCAGAGCTGCATGCCCTGGCTGCAGCTTTCCGCAATCTACCTCCGAATTCTTTACAACCTCCGATCATATTCACTGATTCGATGGACGCTTGTCGCCAACTTCTGCAAGGAACTCTTCCCGCCCCACTTGCCTCTCTCATAACACAATCTTTACGCACATCGGTGGAGGTTGTGTGAATTCCTCGTCATGCGGGACTGTCGGGGAATGAACGGGCTAAGCAGTTCCTGTGAAGCTTTACGCCAGGCTCCCGACATCCCCGAACGAACTCCGCACACTTCGCGCTACACACCATACAACCTAGAGCTCTATCATCTCCTTAGGCTCGCCTTTCCCCCTCCCCACACGACAGTCCCGCGTGCTCATGGTGTTCTACTGCGGCAAGCACAGTCGTACTCTTTGCCCTCTCGAACCCGCCTACAGCTTCTCCGTGCTTTCGCAGATGAACATCCACCTGTTTGCTCTTCTTGTGAAGATTACCCTAACTCCCAACACATTCTGTGGCACTGTCCTCACCTCTCATTCCTTGCCCCTCCACCCCTCTACTCCATCGGCTACGTGGCTGACACAAGCCACCTCCTTACCGGCACAAGAGTACCTGGTGAAATTTATCAACGCTGCGTTGAAAGATTGCACCAGCGAGGCTCTGGACTGAGGACCTCCATCGGCTCCACTACTGATTTTAAATAAAGTGTTTAAATAAAGTTTTAAATAAAGTGATTCTAAATCAAGTGTCTCTCTCTCTCGCTCAAAACGCTGTTGGAAAATATGTGGTGCTTTGTGCCATGGCCGACAAACTGCCGTTTATGTCTGCGCGCTGAAACAATTAATCACTGTTTCGTAGACAGCAGGGGTGCAGTGCTCTTCTGGGATACTCTCCAAGAATCCTTAAGAAAGGTTTAGGTAGCACAAAATACACTTCTTTTCTGCATTTCAGAAATCCCTGTGACCCACCATATGACATGTTTATTTTACTTCGCATTCATAACCTTCGGGGAAGTCGAATGTGCGACAGGCACGCTGAAACATCACGATGCAGCCGGTAGTTCTTTCGTGAACCTGCTTTTCACGTTCGCAGGTTTTGTGTGGCTCAAGAGCCATGCCCCTCCGGACTGGATATCTTTGTTGGACGCCTGCGTTTGCTTTCGTGAGTTTTGAGTGCAAGTGTTTAGAGTTAATTATCTTCATTTCTTGTAGTGCTCTGTTTTTTTTTTCGTTTCTTTTTGCTCCCGTGTAATAAACAAGAAAGAAAAGGCATTCTGGCGCTGTTTGCAAAAGCATCACTTTTTAGGGGCGACGTATCCGCTTCGATACCGGTCGCGGCGCACTTTTTTTTTTCTTTATCGAACCTATCATGTCATCATACTCGTCATGATGATGATTACTTCTAGTTGTGGAAGGGACACAATTGGGCAGCATTGGCATGGATTGGGGTGTTTACAGTATGATCGCTGGAAAACGTGTAACCGCGTCCATGAACACCTTATCGACCGCAGATGGCCAAAATTAAACCACTAAATAGACCAGCTCTTCTATGGTAAGTACAGGAACAATCAAGCCTCTTTCAAAGAGTCATTATGCCGAGTGGTGAAGGCGAAACGACCTGAAGAATGTCTAAGCTCCCCCTGCTGTATACTCAGGTGCAACACGACGCTGAAGTAGCAAGCGCTGCGAAATACCTCTAGTTCTACTTCCGAATAAGCAAGAGCCGGAAGATGAGTCGTAGCCAACGTAAATGCTTAGTTGAAGTTGAATTTGAAATGCTTTTCGTTGGTAAATCAGCCAACACTATAAACAGAATTCGTCCGCGTTTACGTATGCAGTACAGTTTCGAGATCAAATGGTGCAGTAATAAAGTGGTCACTAAACAACACACCAGAACTTCGGGGCCTAGGTTGTTGTATTTATTATTATCCTCAACGTCCACGGCGTCGAAGCGCTGCGCAGACGCTCTCATACATTAATTATTAGAACCACTTTACAAGAGCGGAAGAAGGGCTTTGTTAATGTAACAATTCCGCCCATGTTATCATCCGGGAACGACTGCAAGTTGGGCCTGGCGGAACAAATTCATTATAAACGACGCGCAAAAGGAACAAGGATCCCCAAGCAAAAACTGCTCACGACCGGCCAGTCCATCGGGAATGGACGGCGCGTCGGGAAGGGTAAAAGAAAGGAAAGTGAGTGTAGTGTTCAGCGACTCCCAGGCAGCACTCACATCGTTTTGCAGCACAAATGTGAGAACATTTTATGCTATTATAATTTATGATAGACTCAAAGAGCTCACAAAGGCAAACCAAGCGCACTGCGACATAGTATTTCAGCGGGTGCCGGTACACTGTAATACTCACAGTGCATCGGCTGCTGTATCGGCAACGCAGCAGCCGATGCAGCAGCACGAGAAGCACATCCCGGAGATGCTGTGATTTCCCTCCCGGCTATCATAACGTACACTGCGCTGTATTCTAAGAGTAACATCACTCAAAATATGTACAGCTATGTGTTCGGATCAAAATTCCCAGAGCTCCGGTTTACACCACATTGATTCACTTATTGGATTCAACATTCAATTAACCTTACATAGCTTAACTTCACAACTTGGTTACATCAAGCGATCCGTTTCTTTCTGTCTCGCATCCGTCAGGAAACTCGCTTACGAATATTTCATCCACACTAAACTGGAATATGCGTCAACTATATGGAACTCGCATAAGATGTACCTACTTAACTTCCTTGTATTAATTCAGAATCGCGTTTCTCGGTTTATCACGCCAACTTACGACTCGTTTCACAGTATTGCAGCCATAAAATCATCTTGTGACCTCTGATCGCTAGCGTTGCTCCGGAAAATTGTCTGAATATGCCTTTTTCATAAAATTTATCATGATTTCCCGACTTTACGAAACACGCTTCTCCTACCCCCAGCCCGCATGTCGCATCATACTTTCAACTTCTTCAACCAATCATTTTTGGCTACTACGATTAAAAAGAAAAGAAGAAAAGAATCGAGCGAAAGAAATCTTTGTATTATTCCGACTAAGGTATATAAGATACGGAAGTCATAAAGCAATATCCTCTGCATTCCACATTTAAGATCTGTGGAAAAGCTGTAGATGCTCGAAAATTCTCCCTAAGCTCCGCTGCGAAGAGAGAGGCGGGAACAGTGTCGTCGCGCACGGGGAGCCACGTACTCGTGCACCCCTTCCCCTCCCTCGGCGCCATTACTTAGCCTCGCACCAAAGATGGCTTTCGTCCAATGGGCGAAGGAAAACAAAATAAAGAGAAACAAATGACCTAAAGGACGAAGCGCCGTTATCAGACACGGTGCTCTCAACCCGGACACAGAGCAGCAGTTGCAGGAAGGGCGGTAGACAGCGTGTGGTCACTCGCAAACGCTAAAGCCGCTCGCTGATGGTGTCCAGCGACGAGGGAGCTAGAGAAGGCGAAAAAGAAAGACATCCAGTCTCGGTAATCTCCACGTGCCGCCGCCTTTCTCTTCCTCTCGCAGGGGAATAAGAAAAGCGCCGGGGCAAGTAACAGAAGCAGCAAAGCGGCGCAGAGCGAAGGTGGGACGGGACGACGGTCTTGGGTTATGCAGAGCAAGCGAGGCTCGTGCGACACGCGGACGGAGGGCGCGCGAACACGTCGACCGGGTCGGCGGCGCATGCATATTTGATAAACGCGGCAACTCTCGGTGGCGTCTTGATCCTAGACGGGGCCTCTCCGCCGATTTCCCCTGGGCTCCGGCATCCACGGAGTCGGACGAATCCCTTCGGTAATCTGATTGATTTGGCTCGTTTGTTCTTCGGCTCGTCGCCGCCGTCGCCACGCCGGGACGTATTACGGTGCCAGTACCGCACGGCTCTTGCGCGGTTCCTTGTGGTACCCTCGCGGGACTGACCCCGCGCAGCGCGCCGACAGCGCGAGCGCTTTTGAACACAGAAACATGCAGAACAAAAGGTTCGAACGAGAGGTACAACATCCAGTGTGTATACGAACGAGGCCATGTCGGTGTCGACAACGTAACTATGTTTGCGAGATCTTCGCGTCTTCTCATTGCCTACACGAAGCTGAAAAAGAGAGAGAGTAACACCTCGGAGCAGTTTCGCCTGGGGGACAGGGCGCCAATATTTGCCTTTGTTTATAGGGCAAGGCGCTGGGGGCTGGAATGCGTACTACGTCTAAGGAGCAATACAGCACGAACTTCTCCATAAGAGAGCAGCGGACAAATCCTGTTTTCCTCTACGGGTACCTTAAATCATGACCCAGATTAGGTTAGTTGAGTGAAAAAAGCACTGCATGCACCAATGGGAACATTACTAATCAAGTCTGTAATGTACCGCAGCCAACTCACGCCTACTCGTATTGTCGATGCAGTGGATGACACCACGAAGTTGTACAAGCTATGGCCCCCTGGGCTCCTGACATGAGGTGTATTCAAATGACGTATTTAAGCTGGTGTTGTATTACGAGAACTACAACAGCATGCATGCACGAAGAGATAAGCTCTCGTCCTCACCCACTAGAGCTTAGGAACCACCTACAGAGCCCCAGGAACTCCATCAGTAAGAGAAGCTCTTGTGGAGACTGTATAGTGGCCTGAGAACCTTGACAAAAGCGGTGCATCAAACGCACAACCTCCCGTGTAAATACTACAGAAGGCGAAGAAAAAAACATCGATCCTTACAGAAACAGAACGGAAGAAAATTAACACTCAACTGAACTTTTTACAAGCAGATTCAATGGGTGCAATATAAGCACTGCCACCGTAACACAATAAAGAGAAGAAAGCAGCCGCTGAATCGCTTACCTCTGTGAACGTCCGTCCCGATGTTGTGTAAGTTCTTTTATGAACTATTTCCAAGGCTGCTTCTCTGTCATTTTGTATTGCTATCGTGATCCTGCACGCAAAGTAAATAAGCAATATCTCATCTTCGGTGCGTAGATTTGTGCAACGTGTCATTACGACGCTATCTAGAAAACTGCAGCAAAGAGATTTAATGTTAGAGGAACAAAAATAAAGCTGTGCCTAACGACATTCGGAGCATGAGTGATTGCACAAACCGCTGCTTTATTCGTGTCATTGCCATTCGTGTCATTCGTGTCATTGAGGCTGCATATCACAGCCGCCAAAAGAAGTCTCTGTATGGCGTTCCTGAAGGGATATTATAATGACGACTAATCCCTCGCACCGAGGTGAAATATCCAAAATAAATGCAAATGCCTTCACCGAATCGCCTTGGAAATGTGCCTACGTTGCACAACACGTAGGTGGTCATTTACCTTGTTATCGACGCACGATACTGTTCTGTTCGTGTCGAAACGCAGGCAGTGCCAAAACGAGCTCGCATCCACCACTGATCTGCCATAGGATTATGCTTTGTAAGGAGCAACTTGCTGGTTATTCTTGTTTTGGCAGCATGAGTCTGCGATGTAACGAACACAGCGCATCATCCAAAATAACTTTTTTTCTTCTTCTTGCGAGTATTAGCACTGATGACGCTCCTGATAAAAAAAAAAAGGTTAGTTTCATGCCACATCAGCCGCTTTGATGTAAGCCATGATACTACCACGTACGGACAGAACTGAAAAAGCTTTTTGTTCGCAAGAACCGTTTGTCATTGGCCGGCCGCTTTCACTAATGATATGCTTGCAATCATTATATTTCGGTATCCATTCGTACGGACCACCCTTACGAAAGTGTATATGGGCCCTCGTGTAGGTAATTTTAATATATACCCAATCCTTCGGATTAACGGAGTTATATAACAGTCACGAATATTTCCACTCACGTAGCATGCACTAAAGGCGAAATTTCAGCACTAGGGACTGCGACACGTGGTAAGAGCTACGAAAAATTTAACCTCCATTCTCGTACTGGGTTCTTTTTGCTTTGTATTTGTCACCAAGGTGTGAAAACGCGCATTTCTTCTCGAAGAATACTTTCTAAGGTTTACTTGGTCTAAAGCGAGAAAGTTATCAGGCGTAAGTCTCATAAACCTTTCTTTCCCATTTGACAATATGCCCCTCCTCTGCCCGGGAGCTACTAAGCTTGTGGCGATCGCCTTCGACAGTGCGACAGGGTTCACCGAGTCTGCGAGCTGTTTTCACCACGGATTCTCTTTTGAACTTTCCATTTTTTTTAACTCTCGCAGCGGCACCCGAATGGCACGCTCCTCCTGGTGAACATTCGTTCTCTTTATTTGCATCCTTTATCCCTGCCTTCTCTGATTTGTGGTAGCAGGCCGTGACGAATGTGCGTGTTGTGACGTATCGCGTTTCTCCACAGGCAAGTCATGCGTGACGAACGCAAGTGACAGCTCTTTCGCACAGAAGACGCATAGTGGGGGTGCAATGCGGCAAGAACAAATCCACCACTGCATCTGAACCGTTTATGCAGTCGCTCGTTGTCTTCCACAGATTGAGGAAAAAATAGGAAGGAATGAGTGAGAGGCACCGGGTCATGGAGCGGGGCATTCTGCAGCGGTGCTTGAAAAATGTCGGCGCTCGCAGAAAAGCGCCGCGAGAATCCTTCGATAAGTCTCGTGTAGATAGGTGTGTGTTGCACTTTCCAGCCGCGCATCTCTCGAAAGCGGCTCCGTGTGCCGAGCAGGCGGATGGACGCGGCGAAGATGCGTGGTTTGGGGTAAGGGGTTCATTGCACCCGCAAAGACCGAATGCCTTGACAGGATCCAGGTCCTTTATTACAGCAGTTTTCTTCTCTTCCCTTTCTTTCTTCTTTTTTTTTTCTTGCCTTCCCTCGAGCGCTGGTACATGAAGCCCACTTCCTACAGGGGTCCCGCGCGCGAAGCCAAGTGGAGGAAGATTTGGGGCGAACTTTCAATGTTTTGAGGACAGCGAACCTGAACAATGAAATCGATTGTGCAACCGTGCGGCTTTTTCTCTCCCCTGCATCGACCGACAAGCCGGGGCACTCACGCGGTGCCCGACTCGGCCACGTTGCCCTCCTCCGCCCTGCGCAACGTCGGAGGTCAGAGAAGCGGAGAGCGGACGGTCTGCGCGCGTGATCAATTGGAAGGCGGCCGCGATAGGGCGCTTTGATGAAGGCTTTCCAAAATACGTTAACACTTGGTCCAACGGCGACTAATCCATCTCTGTCAGGGATGGAAACAAACACCGGGCGAAGACAGCGGGCTTCCCTTTTGTCTTCTCAGCACAAATGAGTCGGGGGAAAGGGTTTATCTATCGAGTATCGGAGAGGTCACGCTGCACCGCGCGGGCAATGGCGGGGGCAACTCCTTCCGGTCGCAGGAAACAGAAGATGATTTGTAACATCCCAGCCTTCTATCTGTAAAGAAGTTAAGGGCCTCACCTTTACGAGGGCTGCGGTTTTTCAGATGGTAAAAATACTGAGGGAATGAACGAGAGAGCGTCGACGAATATACGTGAAGAAAAATGGAAATGGAGAGGCACTACCAAAGAAACTCGCTCCTTCTCGAGGCTTAGGCGGGAAGCAAATGTTTGCACACTTCATTCCCGTCTTTGGACCAGCCTATGTGTGAGCACTGCTTCGCAAATACCCTGAGTAATAAAAATAGAAAATCGAGCGACCGTTCCCACCTAAACCTCTCCCACAGTCACTTCTCGAAGAAATTAAATATCAAAGGCCCTTTCCTTGTTTTCTGCTTGGGAAACCACTGGTATTCTTTTAATGGCTGCCTTCATGCTAAACCGTCGGTACGTTGTTTTGTTTGCTCTCTTTACGGATGAGGAGCAGGGTAAGAGTGCTAGCTACAGGCGGATCTCTCATTGCGGATGTATAGTACTTTTTTTTCCGTATCCAACTCTGTGCGTAGTGGTTTGCATGGCGCATTCCACATTAAGGCCGAAGTGAAGTCTTCCAGCGCTCGCAACGCGACCTCTCTGTTGGAATGGAAGCGCGGAGCAGCAGTGAAGTTTGTAGGGCGAGGGGGAACAAGCCAAACACTGCGCGAGTGGTCTCCCGCTACGCGCGGACGAAGCAAACGACAAATTCTTCCAAGATCGACACAAAGCGATCGACTGCGCCTCGCCAGTGCACGTTGTATAAATTATTTGCCTAATCTATCACACCTGCAATGTTTTCTCACATGCTCTCGCTCCGAGGACAGGCGGCGGGGGGCTCCGTCCGCGCCTGCTCGCGCACGCTGATCCCTCGCCGTCGAGCCCCCGTACACCGCCTGGATATGTACGCTCCAAGCGCGCGCGCGCACACACAAACACAGGCAGACACAAAGGCGGCGAGCACAGAACCTCAGGAACTGCGCATGGCGGGACGAGCAAACTTTGCCGGGAGCGCACACACTCTGCGCGCGCTCTCTTGGTGTGTGGATCGAGGAGCGCTGTTTGTTTTGTATCGCAGGTCGCCTCGAGCATGGGGAGGAGAAAGCCTGCCGCCCCTGCGCGCACCCTCGGCCTGGCTCCCCGCTTAAACGTCGTTCCTTCCTTCCTTCCCTCCTGCCTTGTGCCCCGCTCGGGTGTTCTCCTCTTCCCGGGGCTTTATTTAAAGGGCCGAAGCAGGCGAGTATACTGCACTGCACGTGGAGTTTAGTTTCTTGCCGTGTTGAGCCGGAGCTCGTCGCCTGAGTTCGCAGCCACTCACCATGCATCAGCTACACAGAGAGAGCGAGAGAGAGAGAGAGAAAAAAAAAGAACAGGGTTCATTAACCGGCCGCAACTTACGGAAAGAAGACCGTGTGAAGGCGAGCGCGCCCGTGGTCCGCTCTGATCTGTCTATGTATACCTTGCCTTCTCCCTCATTGTTCCCTTCCTTCTTTATTTGTTCCGGCGTTATCCACTCGTGTGCCGCGACCGTCATTAGAGCGGCCGATTATTGAGCAACACTCGCTTAACAATTAGTGACAGCTTCCACATAAAACGTTGCGCAATATGGAGCAACTGAACGCAGTGGATCGCGATAGCGTCTGCTCTGTAGTGATTTATATTTCGCAACTCGTGGTAAGTCAATTGCGCTACTTTCTTCTGGCGACGAGAGCACCGGTAGTAGGTACGCGTGGGTCCACAAACGCGCACCATTTTGTTTCCTACACTTTGTTAATGAAGTCCTTTTTTTATTTTTTTATTGGGGGCGAAATGCGAAAACACCCGTGTGCTTAGATTTAGGTGCACGTTAAAGAACCCCAGGTGGTCAAAATTTCCGGAGTCCTCCACTACGGCGTGCCTCATAATCAGAAAGTGGTTTTGGCACGTAAAACTCCAAATATTATTATTATTATTACTTTTTTTATTAACGTTATTGCTGGTAGCTAATTGCTTACCATTCTTTCGACTCCGTTGTTCGAGAAAAGCGGGACTGTATTAAGAGGAAGCTTTAGCTCGGGGGCTCCTATCTAAATACATGGGAAAGGAGGAATCGTTTTTCTCGGCCACCACAGCCTCGAATTTGATGAGGTTTGTTGTATTTAAAAGAACATCTAGTGACCGTTGCAAGTGAACTTTTTATTTAGGTCAGAGGTGGTTTTGTAACGTATGTGCATCTTGCGCAAAAGATTGTGGTTACGCAGACCCGCCGTGGCTGCTCAATGGCTATGGTGTTAGGCTGCTGAGCACGGCGGTCGCCGGATCGAATCCCGGCCACGGCGGCCGCATTTCGATGGGGGTGAAAACACCCGTGTACTTAGATTTAGGTGCACGTTAAAAAAGCCCAGGTGGTCAAAATTTCCGGAGTCCTTCACTACGGCGTGCCTCATAATCAGAAAATGGTTTTGGCACGTAAAACCCCATAATTTTTTGTGGTTACTCAGAATCGAGATCCTTCATAAAACGCAACGCGTTTCATTGTTGATAGGACTTGGGAGAAGACGCTCCCGGTTGAACCAATGAAAACCCGAAAAAAAATGATCCGTGCGTGTTTCCTGCCATTAACGGTCTTCTATATCGGCACATGCCAGTACCGGTTCAACGAGGAAACAAAAGACTGAGCACCCGTGTTCGCCTGTCGGAAAATACGATTCCGCAAGGCTGCAAGGCGGCGGCACACAATCTCGGGCGTGCTACTGCAGTTTTCGTCAAATTCAGGTCCACAGAACTGCGTCGCCTGTCACAGCTTAGCTCGACAATAATGTAACTGGTTACACATAATTGGTTACAAAAAAAAAGAAAGAGCAATTACAGAGAGCCTTACCGAGTAAACAAATTCAGCGTTAAAATACAAAATCACCCGAAAAAGTAATTGATTACAAGTAATAAATGTTATGTAATATTCGTCACGTACAAGTCTGCTCCAACATATAACTCGCACGCTTTCTTACGAAACTGCTGAAAAAGCTTGTTGGGGAGAGCATGCAGTTAAATCACCCGGCAGACGTGTTTCCGTCGCCGACTAATGAAAAATATTTCAGACGGCTTTGATTTTCATCGCTCAGTTTGGTCAGCGCTCTTCCGATGTGAAGCGTTCAGTGATTCACGGTCCGTCAGCAAGCTAAAGGAGCGCGCGAGTAACAATTTTGTTAAGCCACCTTAAGGACTCTCAGCTCAGAACAGGCGAGCGGAAGATCAGGAGCTACTCGCTGTATTTCAGTGCGCAGTACCGTGTGGAGGAGCACCGTGTTGCTCATCCAGTGTAGTTGGGCGCAAAACAAAAAAAGTCACTTAAGTAAATCGAATATTACGGGAAGGAAGAGAGCGAAACAACGGAAAAGGTAGATTTTGTGGCATTCATGACGGACCTTATTCATTAGGACATCTATGTGCACAGCAATAAAGACTCACATAGCTTTCAATTTTGCGCATGCACCTTATTTCAGCCATTCAACAGCCTGCTTACCACTAGCTCCATTCTATTGATTAAGCTCTGAGCACAAGGGATGATATATCAAACCTTACATCTTTCTTTATTCAACCACTTAATACACGAAAGCTTCGTTCTCATTTCCTGCTGCCATCGGCGTTTGCGTGACTATGTGAGCACCGCCTCTTTCCGCGTTTCTGCTTTGATTGCCTAGCATACCGTAGGGCAACCCATACCCGATTCAACAGTATAATAAGTAAATGTAACGATAAAAAAATAATGGTGAAAAGTCAATACAGTGAATGCGGTTAATAAAAGAGTCGATGTTATTGCAACACACAATATCGTTAGTTAACTTATTCCACTGGGAAATGGCTGACGGAAAAAGGGAATGTTTGTGAACATTAACACGACTTTGGAGAAGATAAATTGTTTTGGAATGGTTTAGTCTGGTTGAGCATTTTAGAGGATCTTGCAGATAATGAGAACGTGTTATCTGGACATGACCATGGTATAATTGATAGATAAATTTTAATCGTGAGATTGCTCTTCTCTGCGAGAGGCCGACAGACAGACAAAGAACTTTATTAATGGTCCTCTCTGCGAGAGGGATTTTAGGTTTGCCCTTGCGAGCAGACCTGAGATACTGGACTGCCTTATCCCTGTTTACAAACTTTATACCACAGTGGACTGCCTTTTGTAATACGAATATACAAACCTTATTGCTAATTTTTGTATGCGTTCTATTTTATTTATAAGGCATTTTTGATGTGGGCTCCAGATTAAATCAGCGTATTCTAGGCATGGTCTTATTAGTGTTTTGTACGCATTTAGTTTGAGGTGTGGTGGTGCTGCGCGCAGTTTCCTTTTTAAAAAGAATAGTTTGCCTACGCTTTTTGACACATGGTCGAGATATGAGGCTCCCAGTTAAGGCTAGGCGTGAGTTTAACAACTAGGTATTTTACCTGGTCACTTTCGTTGATTATTGAGCTTCCGATCGAATATGCAAAGTTGAGGGGGAGTTTCTTATTTGTGAAAAAATGGCTGTGGCTTAGCTAAGGTTAAGCCCAGGATGCGAAGCATACTAGCCTTTATTTTAGTTGTTGAACCACTGTTTAGCCTGGTGAACTTCTGTTGCTTGGCTATATTTGGTTCAGCTAGAGGAACAAACAACTCATGCGTTACTCTGCTTCGCCTTCAAGAGTGGAACGCGACAGCGTTCCCGTCGACCCGCCAAGGGGTGTAAGACAATGGGCTACGGCGCAGCGACTACGCGCCCCGCATTGGACGCGGTGAGCGTCGAGCAACGCAGCGTTCGGCGCGGCAACGAAATGTGCGTCTGAGCAAGCGACGCACGCCTGAGCCTTAGAAACAGCTCGTTTCTAAGGCAACACCGCATTCACCAGAGGCGCTTTTGTACCGCTTTGAAGCATCGTACTCGTGGCTCAGTGGTAGCGTCTCCGTCTCACACTCCGGAGAACCTGGTTCGATTCCCACCGAGCCCATCTTGCAAGAGTTGAGCCAAAGCCACCTAGAAACAAGCGCAGCTGCTTACATACCGCCGCGACGCCGCGAGCGACGGCGCGAGTTGGAGCCCCGTTTCTCCTCTGTCGTGACGTCACGGTGTCACGTGGTATGGCATGGGGTCAAAGGTCATTGAAGGCGACACCGCCGCGCCTGAGGAGCTGGGTTGAGCTCTCGTAATATGCTTTGCATAAAAAGTGTAATGTGTTTTTGATGTGTACAATTTATTGCCCCAAGTGTTGCACCAAGAGTAAATTGTTTGCAGCGAATTGTGAAGTTCTATCTGGTCGTCTGAGTTGTGTACGACTGTGTACACGACACAGTCATCAGAAACAGGCGCATCTGAATTGAGTTTTAATGCAAAACTGGATGTCGTTAATGTACATCAAGAACAAAAGTGGTGCCAGAATCGATCCTTGAGGTACTCCGGAGTAGACACAGAGTGGTTGTGAAAGATGATTATCGATTGCAACGCTCTGTTTACGACTGGTTAAAAAACTGTTGATCCAGGATATTACTTTATTACTAGTACCAAAAGCCGATAATTTTGTGAATCCTGGTGCGGAACTACGTCAAACGCTTTAGAATAGTCTGAAAACTACATCTAATTGGCCATCATTATTAAGTACGTTAGCTATGTCATGTTAGCTATGCGTTAGTTTACAGGCTTGATCTGAAACCGTGTTGTTGTTTATATAGAAGTTCGTTTGTTTCTAGGTGAGTTATTATGGCCTTAAATATTACGTGTTCCATTATTTTGCAGCACAAGCTTGTTAATGACACTGGGCTGTAGTCACTTAAATCTAATTTCGAGCCCGATTTATGTATTGGAATTATTGCAGCCTAGCGCCAATCGTCTATAACACTGATGTTTGAAGAGAAAGAGTGAATATTTTGAATAGATACTTTGATGTCCACCTTGCGTATCGACTTAAGAATGAGTTAGAAATCTGATTGGGGCCGGTAGATTTTTAAAGATCAAGCTTATGCAATAGAGACAGTATGCCCTCTTCAGTTACAGTTAATTCTTCCATTGGTATTTTGACATCGTAAGGTGTTAAAGCTGCATTTGTAGCATGTTTTGTGAAAACTGTCTGAAATAAGTTATTCATCTCATTAGCAATGTGTTCAGGATTCTGAATAACATGATCCGAGATTTTGATTTGCGTTGTTCTTTCTCGTTCATCGGGCAAATATCGCCCGAATTTTTTAGGATCATGCGCCATAAACGAAGGTAACGTAGTTTCAAAGAAACGGGCTTTTGCTTCCGATATTTGTTTGTTTCAATGTACCGATAAAATCGTCTAACGTGCACTTGGTTCCTTTTGTCCGCGGTCGTTTTATTTTTATGTTTTGTTGGACTGTTTCTCGTGTTATATCCACGGGTATTCTCGGTCAATGCGTTTCTTTTTATTTGGAATGAAGGTGTCTTGCAATACTTAGCAATATTTCTGAAACACGTCCAGAGATTTTGTACATTTGTTGGTTCACTGAATGTATGAAAGTAGCATTCTAGGAAATCTAGTACAGTAGGATCATTTGCGCGTGTATAATCCTTAAAGTAAGTAGGTTGTGGTTTTTTGTATTTTCGCGTAGTTGAAATGGAACAGGTTAGAATAAGCGCTTTGTGGTCTGAAATGTCATTCTCGATGGACACGGAAGATCTTTCTAATGTACTACTTATAAGAACTAAGTCAAGTAAAGACCCGCCGTGGTTGCTCAGTGGCTATGGTGTTAGGCTGCTGAGCACGAGATCGCGGGATCGAATCCCGGCTGCGGCGGCCGCATTTCGATGGGGGCGAAATGCGAAAACACCCGTGTACTTAGATTTAGGTGCACGTTAAAGAACCCCAGGTGGTCTAAATTTCCGGAGTCCTCCACTACGGCGTGCCTCATAATCAGAAAGTGGTTTTGGCACGTAAAACCCCATAATTTAATTTTTTTTTTAAGTCAAGTAAAGATGATGATCTTGAAGTGATACGGGTCTTATCAGTTACAATTTGGTTCAGTGAAAACGTAAACGCCACGTTTAGCAGTGATTCTGAACTTGCGACATCATGGCCGTCATGTGAGTGGTTGTTCCAGTCTATTTCTGGAAGGTTAAAATCCCCGGCAATAATAAGTTTTGATCTAGAATTAGTATGTTTTGAAAGGTAATCATGAATCTGCTCGATGAAGTCAGGTGCTGCATTTGGGGGCCGATAAACGCCCCCTACAGTTATGTTTTTGTTACAATACGTTATTTTGCACCATAAACTTTCATGGTCGGGAATGCCATTAAGTTCTAAGGACTTTATGTTATTTTAATTGCTATGGCGACACCACCACCTCTTGATCATCTGTCTTTACGAAACAGTTTGTATGAAGGAGGAATAACTTCAGAATCACGTAAGCCAGGGTTAAGCCACGTTTCTGTTATTACTAAAATGGGAGTTTGATAAGACAGGATTAGGTTCTCTAACTGATCAAATTTATTTACCCCACTTCGGGCATTTAGGGAGAGGATTCGTAGAGTTTTGGTACTGGGGTGTCATTTTCAAACTGTCATGTTTTTAGAGGATTTCAGCGAAGCTGAAGTGGAAAGGGACTGTTTTGATAGACTTGCTTTCTGCTGTAATCCAGTCCTAATATTCTTCACTGGGTCCCACTTATACACTTTCTCATCGATTCTCAGTTTGTCGAATGTTCGCCTAACTTTTGCTCCGTTTGCCCTTTCATTTACCACTGAATGCCACAAGTGCGTGCGCATTTCCCTTACTCTCTCAGCAAAATCTTAGGAAACAGTTAATGGTGTGCCTTTCAATTGGTAGCAGCACGATAAGATTTTGGTTTTTTTTTTTTTTGGCGTAATCAAACAATCTAAGGATGATCGGGCGGTCTCGGTTACTTGCACGGGTACCTATTCTGTGAATTCTTTCAAGGGTTTTCACTTCAATGCCTAGCGTTTCTTTTAAAATGTTTTCTCTCACTATCTGTTCAAGTGAAACTATATCTTCCTTAGGTTTTTTCCGTTACACCGTAAATAATCAAGTTGTTCCGTCGACTTCTATTTTCTAAATCGTCCAATTTCAATGTTTTTTTCTTTTTTTTCATTTTCCAACATATTTTTTTTATATTGTTATCTCTGCTATGAGAAAAGGAGTAGCCGTCACCATTATTAGGTGACTACGTCTCTTTCTTTTATTTTCATTTCAATGAAGAAAAAATAAGGTCTTGGATTTGATCTTTCGGGGGTGTCATATTTATTTTCACATTCGGCCAACTTCTCTTCGCAATACTTCAGTAGTTCCATGTCATTTTCAATTGCGGCAAGCCTAGTTTGCACGTTATCAACTGTTCGCTCAACCTTTTTCAAGTTAGTCACTAGTTCTTTTAACGTTTTGTTGGTTTTAGATTGTTCTTTCAGAATTTGGTTCAGAAGGTCGTTATTAGGACGAGTATCAGATTCCGAGTATGAGGTCAGACCGGGGTTAAGCTCGACATCGCCCGATGTTAGTAGCAATAGCTTAAATACATCATAGCACTCAACAATAAATACAGCGAGAAAGTGTGGACTTGGAAGCACTGTCAGCGTTACATCATTGTCCCATAAAGAGGGTACAGAGTGGTTGTTATGACCTGCACAATGAAAAAATGAGGAATAAGCATGGTCATCTGGTCGGTGCCACCAAGTCCACTGACGCGGTTGGGGTCATGGGTCTTGTTTATATACTGCCGAGTGCCTGATAAGGTTCACGTGACCGCATCCATGACGTGGTCGCTGCGTAGTTGAAGGGCGTCGATCGTGGTCGGAGTCCGCGCAGATTTTTTGTCCGGTGCTCTGTCATCCGAAGTCACTGGCATTGTTCCGTTTGCGTGCATATGAGTGGCCTGCCCGGTGGTGAGGTCGCTTGGCCACAGCGCAATCTGCACCACGAAAAGAGGAGGAATAAGCATGGTCGTCCGGTTGGTGCCACCAAGTCCACATATATGCGAATTAACTTCTAAGTTTTATTTGAGAGTGCGAGATCAAGCACATCAATGTCTTTTTTTCTTTTAATGCTTTCAATCTTTGTTTGTGCGCTTTCAGTAACCTATTGTGTACATTTCTGCTGCATTTGTTATGTATATAGTTCGGGATAACAGAGAGAGATATATATATAGAGCAAGGACAAGAAAGGCAGGGAGATCAACAAGGCGAGCACCCGGTTTGATACCCTACACTGGGGGTGTAGGGTAAAAGGGGAACAGAAATAAGAAAAGAGGGAGAGAGAGGGGGCACTGAGTACGTGCGGGAGGATGCACAGGGACACTATAAACGGTCTCTTAAGCCGGTGCACTTCAAGTAGCGTACTAGTGCACGAATCGCTTTTCGTGCCAGTGAAGGGTGTGACTACGGTCCGAGTATCTTTGCCTCGGAGAACGGTCTTGAGTACAGTCGGTTTAAAGTTGTCCTCGGAGAGAGGCGTAACTGCCACCTAGGCTTTCCAGCGGCGAAACGACCTTGCTGTGCCGCCTGTGGCTGGGAGTGGCGTTCACGAACGCCTACTCCTATCGTGTCGGAATGGCAGAGAGCCCGATGTGCGACTCCTGTAGGTGCGAGGAAACCATCGAGCACCTATTGTGCACCTGCCCTCGCTACGACGTATTGATTACAGAATACAACGTCATCTGTGATCTGGCATTAGAATAACCGCAGACCCCTATACTCGGTTGACTTCATTATTTCAACTTGCGATGAACTTTAACCAGCGTCTTAACTCCACGGTGCAGTTAGCCTTGATGAAATCATTGCATCCCTTGCAGTATAGTCCTATTGCGCTAACATGCAGATATCTTATGCAGGACATTGTTTATTTGTTTTTCAGTAACTATTACAAGCGTGATGTGCGCATGTCAGTCTAAACCACACAAAAAAGACAGTTTGGCACACATACTGGAAGAAAATACTTTTTTACATCAATTTGTTCTTTCCTTCGACTCGAAAGTCTATAAAACACACAAAACTGTACAGAACAAAGATTTATACAGTATCTCATTCAATGGTTGCTTTGTTGTTTAATAATGCGCAGTTATTTTCCTTTTAAATTGAGGCAGTTATGTTTATTTATGGGTAACCATGACAGTTTCTGAGAGTTCACTAATCAGATAATTCATAGCTATGTAAAGCACAAGACAGTCAAATCACGGTTCTATAAGATCATATATTTAACGTGCGCAATGCGCATGAGTAGCACCATTCTTGCAACACAATGGAGGTTGATGATAATGCTATCAATCCTAATGAAATGGAAAATAACATGCGCTGAGGCAAAATGGGCCTCCTCCTCCCCCCCTCCCCCCCCCCCAAAAAAAATCCATTTGTTTCGTGGGCACGGTACGTTCATCACCGGGATTGGGATTTCAAGAGACCGAATCCCTTCGCGATATTATATTGAGTTGTTGCATCAGCCTGTTGGTAACATCTTCGCAACTTTCGGCAGAAAGTAATCATTGCGGGCTCAACTTGTGGGATTACCTCAGCTGTGTCAACAGCACCTTATCCTCCTCTGTATACGTAACGACAACATTTCCGCGGTGATTCTATATGGGATACTCTTACCGAAACGCACTTGGGTTGAGAGCTGTCATAATTGCACAACAAAGGCTTTGCTAATACGGCACATCATAATAGTGTTCGTCATACGTGCACTAGCCCGGACAAAACCCCGGCTTTTGTTACTTATATATCGTGCAGTATTGGTTGTTCTTACTGCGTTATTGGTAGATAGTACATCCTACAGACTGAAACCAGCTGACGCTCTTTTTATAACACCACTCCTGGCTAAAAAAAATGATGCCACCTTGTAACGCTTGTAAAGAGGAATACGAAATGCCCCAAAAGTTTCATCTTGCCTAAAGGTTTACGATCATATGTGTCCGTATACAATTATGTGGGGCCTTCCCGAACAAAGGGTACAAACTGACCTGATGCTCACGCAGTTAAGGCGATTGCGACTAAGGAATTTGCTTTATTTCTAGCCAGGATATTTTCCTTCCCGGCCAGCTGACGACTGGCACTCAGCATTTAAAGCTCAGTTTTATGCTTCTTTTTATACAGTCAAGCTGAATATGGCTAGCAGATTCGTCTGTTGGACCTTCCGTCTGTCCGTCCATCCGTCTCTCGCCTGTACGCCGAAAACTACTCCGGCGCAACCCCATGATCATGCGCGAAAAAAAGAGAGGCGCACGATTGGCTGCGCCAGTAGTGATGTCGTTGCTCTCCGTCGTAGCGGAGTGCGCGCGCAGCAGCTTCTTTCCGGCTACGAAATGAGTAGGCCACGAGTCATACGTACTCCTGAGGAGCCGGCAGCTTTCGATCAGCAACGCCGCGAGCAGAACCGATGAGGAGCTCGTCTACGCCATGCCCATGCTGCAGTGCGGGCACAAGAAGAACAGGCTCATGTAGCCGAGCGCAAGCAACAACTGCCTACCAAGGGTCCGCCCGCCTAACAAACCGTCGTTTAATGAACCGTTAATCATCTGTGCGGAGTGCTTGGGCGATGCTTTTTTTAATAAGCTGTTTGCACGGAACAATATATGGCTGACGCAGAAATATTTTTCGTTAATTTCTTTTTATTTGCTAGCGACGTGACCTGTCTAATTTGGCTTCTCGCTGACTGGCCTCCTCAAAGTTAATACACCAAGCTCTTTTCTTTGTTTTTTTCTCATTCTCAGAATTACATCATTAAATAGACACAGCCCACGCACCATAAAGATAGAAAATACAATCTAAGAAAAACAACAAAATCACAACAGTTCGTATCAGACACTGCTGGTACAGTTAACTCTGGTCCTTACTATTGTAGGAAACTTTAACAGTAGAAAGCTAAGGAGGAGTGATCTCAGTGTAAAGGTCCCACAAGAGGTTGATACCAATATCAGATTGGCATACAACTTAAAGACTTGTGTTTCTTACATCATAGTGTTACTGCGAAAACGTTGTTTGACAAGTCCTGGTGCTTCCATGAAAAGTTTATTTGATATGTAATCTTGTACCCTGTATGTTGTAAGCTAGACCCTTTCAAGAGCTAAAGAAGTAGCCGGCGCCTTAAATTGTGCGTCAACATCTCCTTATATCCCATATCAATAAAGAAAAAACTTCCCAACCATACTATTGCTGCCTCGGCGCGATTCTACTGGCTCGTTGCTGGTGAAACGTCACTCCTTGCAGAAAGCGCTATTGTAAAAGAAATAAAAAAGATTGTGGGTCGAGCTGACAAAGTTTTTAGTTGGTTAGGCCTCTTAGTCATTGGGTGGCCGCCTTTGACAATAATATGACCATTATCAAAATTAGCTGGCAAGTGGTCTTACGAACAGCTGTGGCGTAAGTATTTTTAATACGGGCTCATGACTTTCTACAAGAGTCTGACTGCCTACGATTCCCTCGAGAGCATCTTGCTATTATAGAGCGTCTATTGTCGCCGTGCTGTTGTAATGATATGAAAATCGCCACAATTTTGCTGTCTGAAGCATTTTGTACGAAGGAATAAGATATGCGCTGGAAGAAAATACTTCTTGGCAGCTTCATAGAATCCAAAAGTACTTTTCGTAGTCATTCAGACATCCAACTTGGTTAACGTAACCGGGCTGCTCCTCGAAATAGGCGTGAGTTCAAGGTGCTGACGGAATTCGTATATGGTTAGCTCCCATTTGAAAGACTGGTTTTTACTGCCCGAAAAGACGCATTGAAATAAAAAAAGAAGCAAGAAGAGACTGCTTATTCTTTATCCGGAAGCGGAAGCAACCAATACACGTATTTATGATTCCGTCATTGACGAATGTGCACTAAAACATCCCTCACAACTGTTTTTCTCCCCCTCTAGAGCGTTGGCTTGCTGTTTCGTTGTTAATAACCTCGCCTTCCCTTCATTTTTGTCAGAACCGCCAGCCTCCGAATTTAGTCACGTGCTGCCAAGTCTTAGCAAACTGTTCGGAGAACGCTCTGGTGCCAGCGCGCTGGTTACCGGAAGGGGCTGACTGCCGCAGTACTACAATTTTCCGGTTAACTCAACACGAATGCATGCTCAGGATGGTCGCGTTTCCTCGCGTACGTGTTGTTACAAAGTCACTTGCCGTTTATTTTGGCAGTGCAGAAGAGAACAAGAGGGGCCACGATGTTCACCCAGAGTCTCCTTCCGGCATGGCTACTAGTCGTCGCCTTTTTTCGCGCACGGATGCAACATTCCTCCCATCGCTGACGAAGGCCACCAGCCGAGTCAATTGGCATGTCGTGGATGGAATGGCTTCGAGCGGTAAACATGTGCTTCTTGGGCCTTGACATATCGCCGAGGCCTCTTCGTGAGACGAGGGATAGTATAACTGAATTCTGTGAGCCAGTCGAGAACAGCAAACGGTTCATTGTAGGTCGTCATCAGTTCTTTGTATAGGCCACGTTTCCGTACAGGAGGTCCATAGCCGAATGAAACCACAATGGCAACAGGTTACAGGTCTATAGCGTGTATCATATGTCGGGTGATTTGATCTCTCTTGCGATGCCAAAGTGCGTAGGCGAGCGCTACGACGATCCTCTTCGGCAAGGCAACAGAGATGTTGTCATGAGCATAAAAACAGACGGACAGTGTCGGAATGGGTGCCGGAGTTGACTTCCACAGAGCAGAAGGAAAGGGTTGCAGCCTGGGGTCTCCTGTCTGGAGGTGTTGCACGCGTAAGCGTTAAAAGATAGAACTTCATCTCAGTTCTTGTGATTCAATGAAACGTACATGAAAAGCATGCTAATAATCGCTATGTCGGCCCGCTCTGTAAGGCCATTAGTTTTCGTATGGTATTGCGTCGAGTGCCGCAACTTGGAGACACACAAACAAAGTAGTTCTTCCGCACCATATCCCGCGACACTGGCGTCCCCGGTCGCTGATAATACCGTAAGCTGTCCCGTGTAGCAGGTTCACAATTTGTGTCAGGAACAATGAGACATCGTTGGCAGTTGCTCACTATTACCTCATGATGACTAACGATGCACGATCGTTGGCGTGGTGACGGAGTGTGGGTGATACCTTGTGAAAGCTCGACTGAAGATTGGTTAATATAATTTATAAGCATTTCATACCTAAAGTACAAGATAGAGAACATAGAAAAGTTTCTCTTTTAAATAACACGCACAGGGTTCACCGATGCAACGCCATTAACTGTCCGTGCCCGAGCATTTTAATCGGAAACACACCACAAGATATTCAATCCAGCATAACTAACTACCAAGTATTTTAATAGCATCGACACTTACTTCCTCACTAAACTTTGTTGGATTTTTGATGACGTGCTCCCATTCATAATGGCCTACTGTACATGCGCCGAGAAAGAGTATCGTGCAGCGGCTTTATTTTGAGAATCGCTCCGACACAAGTAGCCAGATTCTTAATAGTGCCTCTGCTAAAGAACAATTTAAATCCCATACCTGAGTTGAAGACAAGCGTACTTTTTGCCTACAGAATGTGGCAATTCAAGAATTCAGGAGAGGCTCCTCTCCCTTTTCCGCCCCCACCCCCACAAAAGAAATAATTTTAAAAAGTATTAAAAGTGTGATGCATCAGCTTTTGGTGCCTCCACGCTTCGAAAAATTGTTGCCTTACAAATCACATCTTCACGAAAGGGAAGCGCCCTAGTTAGTTCTTCCAACACACACACAAACAACGAAAATCATCCCCAAGTATGGAAAACAGAAATATTACCAAGCAGATTGTTTGAATGGGAGATTATGACAGGGATTGGGCTGACCTCCAGGCCTAAAATTACCTGCCCCTCAAGAAGAAGCACCGACCAATCGTGATAGTGAGTACGTTGTTAGCTACTGTGGCCGGCCAACGATGAACAGTTTTTACAAAGCTCTAACTTTGTGAGCTCGGGCGCCATTGAACGATGCTTATACAGCAGCTATCATATTATATACGTGCACCTATTTCCCTGAAGCACCGAGTGTGGTTCGAATGCTCTTTCATGTAGCCAGCGATTGACTCATTTAACCTGTCTGCGGAGCCACTTTCCTGTTTCTTGTGCAGCTGGCATTGAAACCTTGATGTCTCCTCTAATGCAAACTTCTCCACAACTGCGTGCGCTGTTTTGTGTCCAGGCCTTACCTTTCTATTCGCGTACTTTACATATTGTTACACTAAAGCTACAGGAAGAACGGAGGAGGAAAAGAAGAACGAAGTGCGCTTGTCTTTGCAACGGTTCGGTGTCGGCGCGACCCCTTTTCAAAAATTCACCTTTAACTAAACGCACCCCATCGTAACAGTTTTGGTGGAGGTGCCGGATGGAGACTCACGACTCCGCGGGCTCGAGAGCCCTTTTCTCACTGCGACTTCCGTGCGACATCCATCAATGCCGCCTCCGTAGACGCCTACAACTTCGCTCCTCGTTCAAGAGCGCCAAACCCTACTGTGAACGCGCATCCCAGTTATCAGTTCCACGACGGTTACTCACCCAGACCACCTGCAGTTTCTCAAGAGTGGGACGGCCGTGCCAGTTATCCTGCTACTGACAATGTCGGTGCGTCCCGTGAGCTTGTCTTCATCTGCTTCCAATGCGGTATTCGCGGTCACGTCGCCAGATTTTGTCCTCATCGCCGTCGCCAGCACCACCGTCCCATGAGCGACCGCTGTTACGGTTGGCGTCTAACACCCCGTGCAAAAAAGACTCTCGCCCGCCATGCCTGATCGAAACGAAGTGTGACTTCCTAATTCGCCATGGCTGTCTCGAGTGTATGCCGGTCTGGCGGAAGCCCCGCAGTGTTCACAGGCCCCTTTTCTGTGTGTGCGACTATAGAGGGACCCTTTCCTCGAACTGTCAAGCTCTACAGGAGAACTTCCGCGAACCAGCAACGCGCAAAAGAGAAGGATGAGCGTCTACAATTCCCGGACCTGAGGCTTGGTATAACCGGAGGGGGGATGCCTTTTCCTTGCTGCAGGCTTGGTATAAGCGGAGGCGGGACGCCTTTTCTTGCTGTAGGCTTGGTATAACCGGGCGCGGGACGCTCTTTCCTTGCTGCAGGCACAGTAACCGGAGGCGGGACGCTCATTCGCTGCTGCAGGCTTGGTATCTACGGTGGCGGAACGCCCTTTCCGCGAACCAACGTCGCCTAGAAGAAAGGAAAAATTTCTATGGACCTGAGGCTTGGTATAACTGGAGGTGGGACGCCCATCCACAAACCAGAATCAGTGCTTGTCACGTGACGTCGACGGGAGCAAGATCCCTCCCACGATTTTAGACAGCCTACTTAAGGGGTCCGAAATGTATTTTTATCACTTAATTCTCCTCTCACCATCTTTCACCAACCTTTGCATAAACCGTGCAAGTTTAGCACTAGAAATCGTCTCGTCCTTGCCCGGTCGCCATGGTCTACCGGATGCCTGCAGCCCGCCGACAACGCCACGCTACCCAATAGTAACGTCGGTCGAGCTTCGATAAACAGGCGTCGCTACTACTCGGCAGCGGTACGAGCTACCCTGGAGTACGCAACACCGCGCACTTTTTATCGGCGTAGCAATGGGCACGGTGACGGGACACGCTGGCCTTCTGACTCCGATAGCAGGACAAACCACCAGGCGAATTACCATAGCGACTCACCAGCTTCTGTGCGGAGCCTGACGCCGCCGCCTTCACGCCAGCTCAGGTCTCCGTCTCCACGACGACGTCTCACGTCACCGCCGCCGGGAAACTCGGCGGCGCGACCAATGGAGGTGAGGTCGCCAGTCATCATAAACTACACGCCCCTATGCCTCCGCCAGTCACCATGTGTCATAACAAGATTCGTGTTTTAGTGGACAATGTTGCTACGTTGGTCTTAGTGGACACATGAGCAAGTGTCTCCGCTATCAGCCTGTATTTCAAAACCCGACTAGGCCGTAAAGTGATGTTTCGCTGGGATAACGTTAATGTATTTCGTGCTATGAGTGGAGAGTTGCTCCGACCTATTGGAGTGTGCACCACGAACATTTATTTCTCCGATAACGTGTATCAAGTCGAATTTGCAGTGCTTGCGCAATACACTCACAACGTAATTCTTGGCCTTGATTTCCTACAACAGTGCGGTGCCACTGTTGACTGCGGTACTGGCGAGCTTTTCCTGTGTCCTCTTGCCGACCAACTTGCTAGCTGTTCACGCGTGCTCGCCGTCATTGAAGATGCTGTCTTACCGGCACGTTCCTTATCCAGAGTTCGAGTTGCTGCTTGCGGTATCGACACCGATACATTTGATGCAATTGTTGAGCCTGTGCCTTCGATGGTTGTGAAGAAAAGTGTGCTCGTACCTCGATGTGTCCTCTCTGCGGCCTGCGGAGCAACTACACTGTGGGTGTCAAATTTAGCATCTCAGTCTGTTGTGCTACCCAGCGGTATGCGACTTGCCTCTTTTGAAGTGGATACCAGTCTCAGCATAGATGCTTTAACTCATGACACGTCACACGAATCCCGAAAGCACGGGGTTGACCACGGTGTCCCTGAAGACTCATCGTCTTTTTTAAAAATGGTCAACAAGTCACTTTCTTCAGAGAAGCGTCAAGCCTTGGTCAGCGTCCTTAGCAAGCATGCGCCATTATTTGATTGGGCGCAGAACGCTAACAAAGTTCGCGTTCCAGCTATACGCGGGCTCGCCACAAGATCGACACGGGGTCCGCGCATCCCATCAGGCAGAAGCTTTACCACGTGTCCGCGTTAGAGCGCAAGATCATCGCTCAACAGGTCGACGACGTGCTAGCCAAGGGCGTCATCCAAGATTCCTCTAGCCCTTGGGCTGCCCCGGTCATCCTCGTCAAAAATAAAGATGGGTCCTGGAGGTTTTGTGTCGACTACCGGCGTCTCAATTCTGTGACGAAAAAGGATGTGTATCCACTTTCCCGGATTGATGACATTATCGACTGCCTTCATTCCGCATCCTACTTTTCATCTGTAGACCTCCGATTGGGCTACTGGCAGATACGCATGCATTCAGCTGACAAAGAGAATACCCCTTTTGTGACCCCAGACGGCTTGTTTGAATTCAACGCCATGCCGTTCGGTTTGTGCAACGCGCCTGCGACATTTGAAAGGTTTATGGACATGGTACTGCGCTGC
Source organism: Dermacentor albipictus (assembly GCF_038994185.2). Taxonomy (NCBI): domain Eukaryota; kingdom Metazoa; phylum Arthropoda; class Arachnida; order Ixodida; family Ixodidae; genus Dermacentor; species Dermacentor albipictus. Next base: position 26,407,551 of record NC_091821.1, read on the forward strand.
CTGAAATGGGAGGTTTGTTTGTGTTATCTAGACAATGTCTCATTTTTGCCGCACTTTTGCAGAGCACAACCATTGACTGGACGTTGTTCTGACGTGCCTTGAACAAACTGCCCTTACCCTCAACTCCAAGAAATGCCACTTTGGCCAACGAGAGGCGCTAGTACTTGGACATCTAGTGGACAAGCAGGGGGTGCGACCAGAACCACAGTAGTTCACTGCAGTTAGCGGCTTTAGACAACCGCAGTCGCAACGCGAGCTGAGGAGCTTCTGAGGTCTTTGCTCGTACTTCCGGCGTCTTGTGCCCAACTTTGCCGATACTGCCTACCCTCTGACTTCATTGCTGCGTAAGGGTAACCCTTTCACCTGGACATCAGATGGCGATTCCTCGTTTCGTTAACTGAAGTTACTTCTCTCTTCTAGACCCATACTTCGCCATTTGGACCCCTCTGCCTCAACACAATTGCACACTGACGCGAGTGGAATCGGCCTCGGCGCCGTCTTCGTCCAGCGTTTTGGTGACGCCTAGCATGCCATTGCCTATGCCAGCCGTTCGTTGAGCAAGGCGGAACAGAATTACACCGTCACTGAGCAAGATTGTCTCGCTGTCGTCTTTGCAGTCCAGAAGTTCCGCCCATATCTCTACGGGCACCGCTTCACGATCGTTACTGATCACTATTCACTATGTTGGTTGGTTGGTCTCCGCGACCCGTCAGGCGGCTTTGCTCGATGGGCGCTACGTTTGTAGGAATTTGACTTTGAAGTCCGCTACAAGAGTGGCCAACATCATGCGGACGCCGACTGTCTTTCGAGGCTCCCTCTACCAACGATTGCATGTGACGCCGACAATTTCGATGAGTTTCTGGCGGCCATCGACGACATTCTTTTTCCCGACCTGGCCATTTTCCGGGAAGAACAGCTTGACGACCACAGCCTGGATGACCTCTTCGCCTCAGCTGCTCAACCAACAGGTAAATATGGCTTTTTCATCCGAGATGGCCTGCTCTACAAGAAGAATTATGCAGCTGATGGCGCCCACCTCCTTTTACTGGTTCCTAAGAATTTCTGAACCCACGTGCTCCATGCTATGCACGACTACTCGACCGCTGGGCACCTGGGTTTCACCAGAACACACCACCGCATTCAGGGCCGACTCTACTTGATTCGTATGCGACGTGACATAGAAAAGTATGTGGCCAGTTGTAACAAGTGCCAGCAATTCAAGCGCCCAAATACTGCTCCGGTTGGACTTCTTCACCCTGTGGCACCACCATCATCTCCTTTCGAAATGGATGGAGTGGACCTTCTCGGCCCATTCCCGTGCTCAACAAAGGACAACCGTTGGTTTATAGTCTGCGTCGACCATCTGACGCAATATGCTGAAACCGCAGCAATGCGAACGGCCACGGCTCTTGATGTTTCGAGCTTCCTTCTGTCCTCCATTATACTGCGTCATGGACCCCCTCGTGTTATTGGGAGCGATCGTGGTCGCCAGTTCGTGGCCAACGTAGTCGAAGAGCTGCTGCGTCTCTGTGCTTGCCAGTTTCGCCCCGCGACCCCGTATCACCCGCATACAAATGGTCGCGTCGAGCGCACTAACAGAATATTGACCAACATGCTTTCGATGTACGTCAATTCTAGGCACAAAAATTGGGATGATATCTTGTCTTTTATCACATACGCCTACAAGACTGCAAAGCATGAAACTACCGGCTACAGTCCTTTCTATCTTCTTTATGTTAGACCGCCCCGCAGCTTCCTTGATACTATTCTACATTTTACTCCTCATGCGGACTCTTCTATTGCCCAGACTGTCTGCCGCACTGAGGAAGCACGCCGCATAGCTCAGCTCCGTACGTTGGCATCCCAGGACCGCTCCAAGATCAGCTACGATTCAAGCCATAATAATGTGTCGTACGACAAAGGGGAGAGAGTATGGCTTTGGACACCACTTCGCAGGCGCGGCCTGTGCCAGAAGTTTCTGGCTCGTTACAGCCGGCCTTTCGTCATCACCAATCGCCTAAATCATGTGACCTATTCGATTGCTAGTCTCGTTTCTAATGGCTACCGGTCTAAGAAGACGCAGCTCGTTCACGTCGCCCACCTGAAACGCTGTCATCCCCGTGACTCCAAGGGGACATAACAGTTACTCGCCCAGCGGGCTTCGTCTGTGAATGGAGGAGGGTTACGCTGAAGCTACAGGAAGAGCGGAGGAAGAGGAGAACGAAGTGCGCTTGTCTTTGCAGCGGCTCGGTGTCGGCGCAGCCCCTTTTCATCAATTAATCTTTAAATAAACGTACCCCATCGTAACAATATTTTCCGGCGGAAGACGCCTTGGTGCATTCTTTGACCTGATAAGCACGCTTATAATACGATATGCTATGGCATCATTTTAAAGGAAAACTTTATTGCGAAACCACCCAAACTTTCCTGACCGTGAATGCTCGGTGCCGCTACTGTCTAGCCGAATAGTGTTAGACATCATTGTGCCCGATGGTGGGTTTGAACCTCAGTCGCTCAGAACAACATCCCGATGCTCTAACCATAGGGCCTCAATCAAACGCGTACTTGTGTCGTGCCAACGCTAACCCTTCGAAATGATCGCCGCATGCGTCACATTGCGTAGCACGGGGGCTTCCAGTTTTCTTTACGGCGAAGAAGGCAGGAATAAAATGGCGAAATTTATAGCATTTGACTAACCGCTTCACGAAAGCTTCGCTTGATATAGATTCAAAGCTGTGCGTAGGATCTGCATAATCTTCTTTATTGCTAAGTGAAAACGAGAAGACCACGCCACCATCTGCTATCTCAATATTAACAAAGGACATACAGAAGTAAACCTTTAGCCAGGATTAATCTCACAGGAGTGAATTCAACGAGACTCTGCAGCTCGTGAATATTCGTGCGCAACGACGACGAAACAGCTACTTCCATCGGTAGCTGTTTTTAGTTTTCCGGATACGAGCTTACGTGGACCGCCTCGGTCTGGGCCAGTGTATGGTCGGCGCTACGACGACAGGTAGCGTCCTGCTGAATGCAAACGGGAAGGCCGTCGAGCTCTCCATTCAGCGGCGGCGATGCCTCACATCGGACGCGCTGCGTTGACGGCGAACCCTCGTAGGCCCATCTCGCGGTATGGGCATCGGCGGTAGACGTGGCCCGCTTCTCCACAGTGATAGCACAGCGGGCGGTGGTTGGCAGCACGCCAAATATCCGTCTTCCTCGGACATTGCGTGGGCTGACGGGAGGCCGGGCTGGCGGAAGGGGCGGTGGCGGCGTCTGGCTACGGAATTCGCACAACGCTCGTGAAGGTCTTGAGAAAGTTGCTGTGGAACAGCTGCCACCTTGTAAGTATTGACTTCCGGTTCTCGAAGCAGGTCTTCGCAGCGACCTCCACGGAGAAGTACAAATGGCGCAGTTTTCCTTAAAAAAAAAAATTATGGGGTTTTATGTGCGAAAACCACTTCCTGATTATGAGGCACGCCGTAGTGGAGGACTCCGGAAATTTCGACCACCTGAGGTTCTTTAACGTGCACCTAAATCTAGCAGTTTTTCTTGGCGTTCCAGTTGTTGAAGATTGAAACCCTTTCGAATGTCTCGGACCAGGTTTCTGTGTCGCCGACTGAAGCTCTTCGGAAGATAGGTGGTTCTCTGTGTTGTTGCAGTACGATGGCTGCAGGTGATGCTCGTTGCGTCATGGTGGTAGTTGACTTGGCCACAATCTTCCTGGTCGTCTCAGGTAAAAGACCGCGCTCCGGGGGGTGTTTTTGTAGCCTGCGGCTTGCTCGATGGTCGGGGGGACGCTGGTGTTGTATTCTGGGTGTGGGTTTGACGGAGACGTCCGGGATATCAATGCAGACACCACCACCAGATGTCACGATGTAGTGACGGAGAAGGACACAGTAGCAAAAGATGTGGACCAGAAAAGTAACTCTTTATTGGGCAAACCTGTGCCCACAAAAGCACGTGACACTCAAAGCGCAACGATAGGGGCAAGCACAGTCGGTGATCGTCGAAGTCTAATCTGCGGCCCAAGCGCAGAGGGTTTTATGGCTCGTCGAAGAATAAAAAAATTATGGGGCTTTACGTGCCAAAACCCCTTTCTGATTATGAGGTACGCCGTAGAGGGGGGACTCCGGAAATTTCGACCACCTGGGGATCTTTAACGTGCACCTAAATCTAAGTACACGGGTGTTTTTGCATTTCGCCCCCATCGAAATGCGGCCGCCGTGGCCGGGATTCGATCCCGCGACCTTGTGCTCAGCAGCCTAACACCATAGCCACTGAGCAACCACGCCGGGTTCGTCGAAGAATCGAGTGTAATCGCTGGTGCCCGCGTGCCTTCCAGAAAGCATTACGCAATTCACGTCGCGCATACAGTCAGATTACACAGGGTTTGATGAGAACAGGCAATAGAACCATCGAGAAAATTCGAGAAACTTTCGATGCATGCAGCTGGTCCTGCGCCGAGCGGTAACGTTTCACAAATTTGTTAGGCCTGTTTCACAAGATTCCATCTTCATAGCGCCGGAAGTAAGATTTCGGCCGGATGCGATGGAAATCGCAGTCGCAGGTGTCGGAAGCAAAGGCTAGAGCTCTTGGCTTTCTGAGTTGTTGATAAATTCGACCTTGCCTGCCATCTGTTAGCCGCCTGGTAAGCTCAGGTGCCAGAGCGGCTGCCCCGGAAAGGCGGTGGTCCGGGGTTCGAGTCCCGGAGCAGGACAAATTTTTCTTCAACTACGAAGCTTTTCTATCGAGGAAATCGTATGGGTTTCCTTTGTAGCACTTAACTACGCTGGGTGGATGTCTCATTTTCCCTTTATGAATAGTGTTTATAGATACTATTTTATCTGTAAACGTTGGCTCAACAGGGCTTGAACAGTGCAACTAATTGGGTGGAGCGCGTGGACTGCGCAAGTGGTACGTACTGTCAGCACTGACACGCGAACAAGGCAGATCCAGAAGACGCAGTTTTGCCAGAAAGTCGAAGCATCGATTGCGATAGCAAATTAGTACAAAGCTATACGAAGTGAGGATAGTAATTTTATCGGCCGTATATAAACTTGGTAGGTGATGGTGGTACACTAGCTTACTAACAGAATTAACAAGCATGGTGTCAGCGCACACATGCAAACATGATCACACTAGACGAGCGCGGACACTCGCTGCTAAACGCTGGGCGCTAGTGTGAGCAAGCGCGGCAGCAGCATCAAGCCAAGTGAGCTTCGTGCGGTCTATCGCTTCAACGCGACAGTGGCGAGAACAAAGCGCACGTAAAGATATGGGCCATCCGCAGATCCCTTTCAAGATCGTCCATGCAAAATACATATTTGTTAGCGAGGTCGAAGCCGCCGCCCTCAAGCGACGCTTACATTGGCGTCGGGTGCTGATAGTGCGCACTTCTGCGCGCCTTTCCGTTATTCACACGCGCTGCGAGGGCCGTGAGGCGTAGAGGGCTACGCAAGCCCCGCACACACTCAAGTTCCAGCGATCGCCACAGGCGGCGAAAATTCAACCGCGACGTGTTCCAGCACGTAGCGTGTAGGCAGAGCTACTGTAACTGGGTCGTATACATTGATTCGTAATTTTTCTGCTAGGGGCGCTCAACGCAGCTAAATATTTGGTCTACTCGAATAAAGATTTTGAGACTTCGCTGACGTCCGATATGCAACAGCCCACTTGTATCAATTGCAGTACATGCCGTTTGTCGATTCAAATTGCACGGCGGTAATGTTTGCGAACGGGGCGGTCGTTTCCTGTAAGCGTCATCACGCAGGTTCATTTTAAGTAGATAACAATAATATCTCAGCCAGTTTATGCGCCCAAGATTCGATAGCCGCCACCAAGCTAACGTGTTTCAAGACGGTGAATTTTTCCCGCTGCAGCGTGTCACTGGCATAACGGATGCACGGCTTCCACCGTTACTCATCTGCCGCGTTTGGGCGTGTGTTGCGGATTAACCTTGCAGCCTCTGGGTGTGTGCACCGGTGTGTAAAAAAGCATTGCTTCGCATTCTCAACTTTTAATTTCTTTGCGTGCGAGGCGGCTAAAACAGATTCCTGTTGTCACTTGTTAAAGTGGAAAATAATAACAATTATAAAATTATTGCTCTTCAAAGGCACTTCAAACGAGGCTCTTGTTATTTGGCCACGTTGCTAAAATTCTTAACACGGAGTACAGCATAAATAACGCGCTGCGATAAATTCGCTACACATTAGTGGCGAATGTTTTTCGGTTATACAGTTCAAAGAATTGTACTTGACACATGATAAAATGAGTGTGTTTATTACCTAGTATCTGGAAGAAAAAATTTTCATCTAATCGAAGCACTGCTCACGCAAAGTCACCATTGAAAGAAACGCGCGCGCAAAACAGTGCGTGCGTGCGTGTGTGTCAAGGCTTCATCATTTCTATTTTCAAGAAGACGGACAAAAGAAAGATTATTGGTCTGCAAGCTGCCCACGCCAAGCCAAAGGTCCCCATAATCACAACAGGTCCTCTTGAACTATGTGTCTTACCATGAAATGTTTGCAAGTTTACCAGGCAGAGGGATATGAGCCCAATCAGGAAAGCAAGAGTCTACAGTTTTGTATCGTACCGAGCGTGATTGCTAAAATTTTACATAAAAGCTTACTTGCTTTTTAGGGTGTTTAATGACAAACGGAGAAGTAACATTTTGAGTCCCAACTTGTTTCTTTTCTTGTCATTATAGCCATGACGACCAGAACAGAAACAATGCAGCGAGCTCCTATTTGCTAATTCACAAACTATGTTATCTTCTCTTTGCAAATCAGTTTGACGGTCATTACCACCAGGTATCACATGGTCCCTCACAACGTTAACTTGTTACATGAAAATGAGAATAATTTTAAGACCTTCAAAAATTCTCAATGCAATTTTGAAGAAATTATACTTCATGTTGACTGAAACCCTGGCAGTCACTCTTCAGTTTATTATTCTATCTTTTATTTAAAGTGCCCTCCGGGCCATATATGGCATTAACGGGGGATGGGTTTACAAAGTAGTAGAGAAAAGTAAACAATCGAACAAGTGCAGTGAGTTCTGGTAATATAAGAATTCTCCTGATTATACAACGTTAGCTAATGTTTTGGAAAAAAAAAAGTATGTTATCGGTGAGGGCTACGATACTTGAGGGAAGGTGGTTCTACTCCGTAGGTATACGGTGATGAAAGATTGAAAGAAAGACTTCGTGTAACGAGAATCAATTCCTAATCGATGCGGTTTGAGATCTACTGAGGCCGCAGTATGAAGTGGTCGTGCAGTGTGGTGGGATGGAAAATTTTATGGTATAGCGAAAGGGGAGGGGGGGTGGGGCGGGACCTTGCGGCGGTTAGCTAGTGGAATAAGTGCTAGGTTAGTTTTCATTGGGGTTATACTCGCACTACGATTATAATTAGAAAGAATGAAACGAGTAGTGTTATTTTGTACTAGTTCAAGTGAAGTAGTAAGATTAACGCGACTGGGAGCCCACATTGCACATGCATATTCAAGTTGTGAGTGTATTAGAGTCTTGTAAAGCAATAGATTTCTAGTAGATCGTGCTTTGGAAAACTTGCGTCGTAGGTACCAAAGCATATGATTCGCATTGTTAATGACGTACTCCATATTAATGGTCCACTTTAAGTTATTTGTAAATTGTACACCAAGATATTTATATGACATGACGAAATCTGAAGGAATATTGTTAAGATGGCAAGGGCTAGGATTAGGATTAGGTCTGAATACGCGCATTATCTTACAGTTGTTAATTGCAAATGGTTCATGAGAAGTTTGCATTATATCAATAACTAGGCTAGCCCTCCACCGTAAGAGATAGCTAGCGAAGGTATGTCCACACAATCGGCCTACTCCACACTTCTCAAACAGACAAATCACTAAAAACGAATTTTTTTTCTCTTCAAACAGCAGATGACAAAATTGAGCACAGAGTGTTCCCAAAAAGTTTTTGAAATATGCTCGGAGTAAGTTTGGGTTAACATTCAGCCAATCAACAGTGGACTAGCAAAGGAAGCCTCAGCGTGGGAACTTATCTTCGTCACGGCCCTCACAAATTGTTTGCTTGTTGAAACATTGGCTCCAGGCTGAGGCTTCCCTTGCTCACCCCTGTTACACAATTGAAGTGTTCATCTCCTTGCAACCTCCTTGTCCTGTTTGAATACACAAACCAATTTTTTTTTTAATATGAAACCGTAAATTGCATTTTTCCAAGGATCCGTGAGCATTAATTTGGCTTGCTTATATGTTTATTTCGTGTCCTTGTTCATTCGCACAATATTTGCAGAAGTCCTTGTTAGCACTGTCGTCTTCATGCACGTTTCTATACTCTCTCTCTCTCTCTTTCTTTTTTTCTCTTCCCTCAGCGTAGGGTAGCCAACAGGACTCTTGACTGGTTAACATCCCTGCGATTCTCTCTCTCTCTCTAAGGTACTCCACTTGTGTCAAAGCCTTTACTGCCACACCGGAACTCCTAATGTGCAGCAGAAGTATCAAGACCAGATAATATCCGCTTTAAAATTTAGCATAACGTTTTTTTTTTCGTACACTACGTGCCTGTCGCCACTGTGTTATGAAAACAATGGGGCTGGAACTCGAGCTCGAGCTTATCTTGCTGACATGACATCTTTGCCGAGCACTTATTTTGTAAGCTTCAGAAGAGTACGCATTTTGGGCTGGTTGGTTGGTCTGTGTCCTTGTCTTGGTCCTGTCGTTTAGCTCTGTTTACTGCTCATAATGTAAGCTTGCTTGTTTGAAGTGCTTTCTTTTTGTCAGTTGAGGCCTCTCGGTCACCTAGCGGCATAACAAAGGTATCTGTAGTCACGTTAGACTACCGTACGCACGAATACCGCCCCGAAAGCGGTAATAAAATGCCCAAAACCAGCGAGCGAGCAGCGCGACGAGGGCCACGAGCTGCTACAGCAGCGGCCATATTGCTCAATATCTAATGATGATGATATTAGTTTTCATTTAGTCAGCGTCATCTCTCGGTGCTATACTTTAGTTCACGACACCACGTTTTCCGCTCCACCGTGGAAGGCAGTTTCGCTTCTCTAAGTTTATATAGGTTTTTCTGTGGGCTACGCTCATCCGCGGCGTCTGCTGCTGAGGTCAGTCCGCGGTACCAGCGTGTGTGACGGGGATAACTGCTCCTGCAAGGCGCGATGGCGAGTGGCTACGAGTAATACCTCTGTCACACGAACACGCAAAAACTCTTTTACGTAAGTGGTCTTTTACCAAATTGAAAGGCTTTTTATTGAAGAGGCCTTGCGCAGCAGACACACGGCACCGACGATCTCTTTTTAGTGTTTCCATCTGGAGACGCTACCGAAAGCGCGGCGCTAGCATCCGAAACAAAATCGGCCAGAACAAACTGATGTATCTCAAAGTATAAATTGAAAACTTATTGTATTACACATTTTTCAAGTAGATTTAACAACCCCAGATTAAGAAACGTTAATGGAAAGAGTTATTGTAGCAGGTTACAGAGCATTTGACCTGCTACGAGACCCCTTCGACAATGCTTACCAGGGTGCAGAAGATAGTGAACACTGCTGAGTTTACTACACCTTCCGCGAGACATAGAATTATTTTTTACGATTAGCCTAGGTGACAGAAAAATACGCCTTTGCTTAGTTTTCTCTGGTGCATTATAATTTCTGGCACCCACTGGTTTCGAGGCTACTCCTTTTCGGCCTTAAAAGAGATTGACGATCTATGCTTCCAGAAAAGACCGCTTCTGAAAAAGAGATCGCTCCCTGTCGTGTGTCTGCGAACGAAACTCTTTTTCCGGAGAAGTCCTTTTGCGCAAAACACTTTCGAGTGCCCGTGTGACAGGGGCATAAGGTTCGATGTGATGCTCTTTTGGGTGTTGTCGCCGCTGACACTGGTGGCACGACCTCCCCGCGACGAATGGCCGCTCTCGTCGTTGGTGGAAAGAAATCGTGAGAAGAAAGGCATAGTGCCGGGCAAGATGGGCATTGCGGCGACGATGGCTACGATATGGTGCCAGAGTAGCACGAGTCATCTCTATGGAAATAAAACACTGCATGAGTGTAGTAGATCTGTCTGTGACGGCTGCTGTGAGTCACGCCCATGCGACACCCACGCTCTGTCTCTCACGATCGCCCAATTAGTGAGGCAGACGCGCCACACTTCGCTCCGTTTGGAACGTGCCGCACGAGAAAGATTGTCCGCGCCAGCCAATATATCGCGAAATCAAAACAAATATACAGCTGCGCTCAAATTTCTCATTAGGGAGTATTGTATTCGTCGGTGAATTTTTTTTTTCACGCGGACTAAAACTTAGCCAAAATTCTGCTCAGTCGAGCTTGCTCCGACTCATATTCAAGAAAATTCTACTCAGCCGAGCTTACTCTGACTCATATTCACGAAAATTCTACTCAGCTGAGCTTGCTCAGACTCATATTCACCAAACTTCTACTCAGGCATACTCACACGAACTCAGCCTCACAGGTCGGTCCAAGTCTTCGTGAGGTGACGTTCGAGTCAGTTCACCGAGCTATGTATACATTACATGACATTAAAGTTCTGACCTCAGCGGCGCGTGAAGCAAACATTGCATACGAGTCCGTGTTGCATCGGATGAAAACAAAGAAAATTGTCCACATTGCAATCAGTTTTACAGAATTTATTTGACCATTGCGTGAAAAGCTTCGCCTCATGTCGATTCCAACAAGTGAATTGGATCTGCATGGTATTTTTGCCGATGCTGCTGGCTATCTTGGCCCTTACTGGGTGGCCACATGTTGTACATTTCAGCATAAAGTTTAATAAATAACTGTGGTGCAATATATTGGGAAAAAACGCCGACATCACTGCAAGTACAACGATGAGAACATGATACAAAGATATGCGCATAGTAAGATGCACATGAATGCTAAATACATAGTTAGTTAATTCGAGTTTAATGGTGCAAAAGCGACTAAGGCCATGCTGCGCCAGTCACAGGACAGTACAAGATCCAACGTTAAGGCAGCAATAGCTGCGTTACCTTAAAGTCGATGTAAATACCCAGTTTCTTCTAAAAACTTGATCAAGTTAGTGAATGGCACTAGCGGCTGTGTCGCCCAATATTAGGAAGCAAAGAAGGAAAAACTGGAGAAGGAAAGGCAGGGAGGTTAACCAGATTAGCTTAACCGGTTTGCTACCCTACACATGGGAGCGGGATGGGGGAGATGAAAGATGGGTAAGGGAGAGAGAGAGAACATAGCATAGCACACACACATTGTCCGTTAGAGTCCACCAATCTGGCGTGGTACGTGATATTACTGTCACAGCCGCTTGTCCAATCCCGTCTCTTTCCATCCCGTCGCCCAATATTAAGGCAGGGTGTAAATGTATATGCAAGTGATACAAATTGTTGAAATGTTTCCGCCTCTGTGTTTCAGTATGTGGACAGGACATAATGATGCGCTTTACTATAAGCGATTCATGGCATTTCTCGCAAGTTGGTGGGTTTTCTGTTCGAAATAGAAAATTGTGTGTTAGATGCATGTGTCCAATTCGAAGTCGACATAACATCCCCTCATAGAACCTTTCTTGGTGACTGCATGATTTCCACTCGCCAAGCAGGGGTTTAGTTATACGTAACTTGTTATTTATGCACGAGTTCCATTCTTGTTGCCATTTTGATGCTAGGACCTTACGAATCACTCGGTTACTGTCTTTGTATGGAAGTGTTTTGTGAGTTATGCTTTTGTGCACTGCCATGGATGCGCTTCTATCTGCTGCTTCATTCCCTGCTATCCCAACATGGCTGGGACCCAGCAGAATCGTATGGTTCCTCCGTATTTCTTATTAAATATAATGTTTAAGATATCGCCAAGCAGGGGTTCAGACGTGGAGTTTAAGTTTAGAGCTCTCAGGAAACTTACTGAATCGGTATAAATAATAACATTCTTCTGTGTGTCGGTAGTAATTTTCTTAACTGCTATCCATATTGCATAAACTTCGGCGGTAAAGACAAGGAAAATTATTTATCCGAACGCTATATTCCCAATTTTTCGTTATGATCCCGACACCTACGTATTCTTGTGTTTTAGAGCCGTCAGTGTAAAATTCCATGTAGTTTTTATATTTTTATTGAAGAGCTTGGAACTTTTGTATTATGTGTTCTTGTGTAATATCTTTTTTCTTTAGAGTGCCCAGTCACATAGTTGCGTAAAATTGCACCATGGGGGCAATCTTGGTGGCTTTTCAGCAACCTGCAGGACTTCCTGAGGAACATCATAAGTTTGACAGTATTCTTCGTGTCGTAAGATAAGTGGCCAAGTCATGGTCGGTTTATTTGTGTAGAGTACACGTGATTTGCACTGTGTTACCATGTTGTAGCATATATGTTGTGGTAGTGACCGAATGCTCAGTAGATAGTAAAGTGTAAGTAGTGTTCTGCGGTGCTGTAACGAAGGCTCATTGTAGTCAACGTATAAACATTGGACAGGCAATGTTCCGTAGGCACCGCTCGCCATTCGTAGGCTGAGATTATGAACTGGATCAAATCGTTTAATGTAGGACTGCCTAGCTGCACCATAAACTACACTACCGTAGTCGAGGATGCTACGTACGAAGGACCGGTACATTCGTAATAGACATGTTCGGTCAGATCCTCAATGCTTGTGCGATAAAACCTTGAGAATATTTATTGCTTTATTTGCTTTAATTTTAGTTGTGTTAATGTGGGCCAGGAAATTCAGTTTTGTGTCAAAAGTTACGCCTAAAAATGTGTAGTCTTGTTTGACTAGCAGCGTTGTACCATCCAATGTGAGAACTGGACTGCAGTGTAACCCTCGCTTCTGGCAAAAGAGAACTGTAACAGTTTTGTGTGTTGAAAACCGCAAACCATTTTTGTCAGCCCATTATGTAAGATTATTTATCGTTATTTGTAGTTGACTTTCGCAGGTGGGTAACTTTGAGGTGTGGCAAGCCACTTGCAGGTCGTCGACATATATTGAGTGCATAACAGATGATGGGATGATCTTAATAACAGAGTTCATTTTGACTATTAAGAGTGTCGTGCTCAGAATGCAACCTTGTGGAACACCATTTTGTTGTGTAAATGTGCGTGAAAGTATTGTGCCGAGACGTACTTGAAATGTTCTATTTGACATGATATCACATAGATAATTTAGCATTCCGCCGCGAACTCCCAGGTCAGCCTGGTCTTTCAAAATTCCATATCGCCACGTGGTATAATATGCTTTTTCTAAATCGAAGAAAACAGCGAGGCAGAGTTGTTTGTGTTGAAACGCGTTACGTATTTCATGTTCTAGTTGTACAAAGGTGGTAAGTTGTCGAGCAGCCCTTTCTGTATCCGCACTGGTGCATGTCTATTAGGCTTCTTAATTCAAGGAAGAATGAGAGTCTTATGTTTATGATACTTTAGTAGCATTTGGCTAGACAACTTGTTAGTGCAATGGGTCTGTAGCTGCTTGCGCATGTTGCGGATTTACCTGATTTCAGAAAAGTCACTACTACTGCATTTTTCCAATCTGTAGGCATTACCCTCGACTCCCATATCTTATTGAAAATTTTTAGAAGTGCCTCTACCGATGCTTGAGATAGGTGTGCCAGCATTGTGTAGTGGACACGGTCAAGACCTGGTGCCGTTTTTTTTTACCGGCGGAGAGAACTTTTTTCAATTCTTGTACTGTGAGGACGTTATTGTTAAGTTCATTTGAAGCCCCAGTAGTGGACAGTCTGTGTATCTAAGCCGACTCTTTACATTTTAAGAATGCATTTGAGTAGTTTGCTGAGCTGGAGATGTTGTAAAAGTGTTCGCCTAATAGTGTTCGTCCTGCAGTGTCGTTTGTGTGCCTGGACATGTAAATAATGGTATTGCGTATGATGAGTACTCCCCTTTAAGCTTCCTCACCTGGTCCCACATTTGTTTTGATGTGACTGTGCTATTGATTGAAGATATGCATTTTCGCCATGATAATTTATCCACCTGTCTTCTAATAAATCGTGCTTTGGCTTTGGCCTGTTTAAAGTTTAAGAGGTTGCTATAGGTGGGATACCTCCGTAGAATTCCCCAGGCCTTATTTTGTTCTTTTTTAGCGTCGGTACACTCCTTTGTCTACCAGGGGTTTAGCTTCTTATGCACAATACCGGATGACTAGGGTATTGCTTTTTCTGCCACTGAGATTATAACCTAAGTTATTTTTTTTTGTTAGGTTAGTCAACACTTAGCTCTGGCGAAAAGACAACTTTCAGTTTCGCGTTCTCCATAAAAATTGGTCAGTCAGCGAGGTCTAATTTCCACCGGCGTGGCCTAGTTACTAAGGTTTGTGGTAATGAGAGGAGTTTGATGACTGCGGGTAAGTGATCGCTACTGTATGAAGTGTCGAGGAGTTCCCATTTAAGATCATGAGAAAGAGATGGTGAGCAAAAAGCTAAATCTAAACAACTAAAAGTGCGGGAAGTCGGTGAAAAGTAGGTCGGTGCACCTGAGTTTAAAAAGCAGATGTCATTGGACAGAATAAAATCTTCAACCAGCTGCCCTCTTTGGTCAGTTTTGACACTGCCCCAAAGCCTATAGTGAGCATTAAAATCCCATACTAAAACAAATGGCTCCGGTAACTGATCTCTTAAATTTTCTAAGTATATAGTAGTAAAATTGGTGTGGGGAGGAATATACAAGGAACAAATGATGATGGTTTTGAGACAGAATGGTGATGGCTAGGCTTCGAAAGATGTGCTCAATTGACATTTCGTGTAGGAGTGCCAACCTGCACAACTATAGCGACTCCTCCTGACAAGCGGCTGGAACGTTCGCGGTCCCTTCGCACAACGGTGAAACCTTTGAGAAATTTTTTTTCAGGCCGAGATTTGTTTCCTGAAGCTACACTGCAACTGGCGAAAAGGTGCTGATGATGCCTTTGTTGTCACCTATTTTGTGTATAAGACCTCTGCAATTCTATTGTACAATGAAAGCCATGGTTGTGAAATGAAAAATTTAATGATGTGTGTAAACTTAAAAATTAAAGGTGACATGCGATAGGGAATAATACACGTTTGACGGAGGGTAACCATTCAGGTTACATGTCCCTTTTTCAGCGCAGTTACAAGGAGCTTGTCCTTAGAGCGCTCAGAAGAACGCTGTTCCTCTGGCGTCCATGATGCCGGGTTTTTTGCATCGACCTCCATCGCTCTCTCTGAGGCTCTGGATGGTCGAGAGCCAGGCATCGAGACACGCGTCTCGGGCCTTGGCGTTCGGTTTAGTTTTGGGACCTGCGGAACAGCTGCCTGCAGGGCCGTCTTGGATGATGGTGGAGCAGCTCTAGCTGCTGCCACCGAGGGGGTGGATGGAGTTGCTACAGGACCACTGACTGTGACCTGTGTAGACTCCTGATACCGATGTGGTGCTGCCCCATGCCGCGCCACATTGGCATAAGTTGTTTGAGGTAAGACTGAAAGCTGTTTCCTCGCTTCGATAAATAAAATCGTCTCTTTTACTGTTAGGGCAATCACCTCCTTCTCCTTCTTCCTACAGGGACATGATCGTGAATACGCTGGATGATCCCCTTTGCAGTTTACACAGCGTGGGGGAGCGTTACAATTTTCAGATGGGCGATCGTTGGCACTGCATTTCGCGCATGCTTCTTTGCCTCTACATGACTGTGATGCGTGGCCGAACCTCTGGCACTTAAAACACCGCCTTAGGTTCGGTATGTATGGCCTGACATTTATCTTTAGGTATCCTGCGTCGAGAGAGGTGGGGAGATTGCTAATACCAAATGTAAGAATCACATGTTTAGTGGGGAGTTGTGCATCGTTTCTTCGCATTGTAATTCTTTGAAATTTGATAACATTTTGTTCTTGGAAACCCTCGAGGAGTTCCTCGTCACTCAAATTGAGAAAATCTGCCTCTGAGATAACACCCCTGCAGGTGTTTACGGGGCGATGGGGGCGAATCGTGACTTTGATTTCACCAATACTGGCGAGTTCGGACAGCGTTTGCACTTGTTCTTTGTTTCCGAGTTCGATTAGCAGGTCTCCGCTGGTCTTTTTCGAGGCTTTGTATTCTTACCATTTTTTTCTACGAAGCATTTCGCCACCAAGAAAGGGGATAGCTTACGCGTACTTGTTGTTCCTTCACTATGCAAGACATGGTAACGTGGGAAGTTGTTTATGTCGGTTCGGAAGGTGAATTGAAGAAGTGCATCGGTGCGACTTCTTTTCAGAGGGCGATTTGAAAGTCGCGGAAACGCTTCTGCCATTGGATGGTTTCAAAATTCGGCGGCGCTTGTAGCCACCCACCACCGAGCCCGACAAGGGGATGCTGTAGATTCCAAAGAACTTGCAGACGCCAGCTATACACCACCCCTATAACCTAATGTATATACCCAAGGCTGAATATATTACACATGGTTAACCCTTGCCGCGCGGACATTTGGAAGCAAGAATAAGTGAGTAGAAGACAGGAAAGATTGAAAGTGAGAGAGAAAGAAAAGGATTGAAGAGGAAGACAAGAAAAGGTGACTGCCGATTTCCCCCGGGTGGGTCAGTCCTGGTGTTGCCTCCGCTGGGGTGCCTTAAAGGTCCGAACACCCGGCATCGGCTCAACCCCCAAGATTCCCCTTTCCCGAGACACGGCTAAGCCGCGCACGGCTACAAGCGGAAGGGTGCAACCCTCGTGTGCTCTGGCACGTGGTGTCGCAACACACCAAACGCCTGCTGACGCAGACGCCCTTGCGGGGGCTACATACATGTACAGACGGAATCGCACATCGGCTGAGTTGGCCGCCATATAGTGCACAAACAAAAATCATCACCCAAGCACTCCATACGGATGGTTAACCAGCGAAGGTGAAACGTGTGGCCCCGGTGTTTATCACTGAGTTAATATCGACGGTTCATTAAACGACGGCTTCGGCTGCCGGATCCTCGGTACGTAATTGGTGCTTGCGCTCGGCTGCACGAGTGTGTTCTTGTGCCCAGGCTGCAGCATCGGCACGGCGTAGACGAGCTCGTTCCCGGTTCTGCTCGCGGCGTTGCTGATCGAAAGCTGCCTGCTCCTCAGGAGTACGTATGACGCGTGGCCTGCCCATTTCGAAGCCGGAGAGAAACTGCTGCGCCTGCGCTCGGCTGCAACGGAGAGCAACGACGTCACTACTGACGCAGACAATCGTGGGCCTCTCTTTCTGTTTTTTTTTTCGCGGATGCGTATGGGGGTGCGCCGAAGAAGTTTTCGGCGTACAAGTGACAGACGGAGGGGCGGACAGACGAATCGGCTAGCCATGTACAGCTTCGCTATAAAAAACAGCACAGGCCAACACTGCAATGAGACCATGCATGATCACGCCACTTGCCAGATTCATGGTCTATCGGAGAAACATACATGGAACCTAGCAGATACGTCGAGGTAGCAGCTGCGGACGCTGTTGCATTCCACAGCCAGCCACTCATCACTCAAATGTTTCCAGTCTGTACTTGTACTCAGGCACACTTTTTATTGTCTATATTTCAAAAATTTAATGTGGTCTCCTCAAAAATTTTACAATGTTTAGATTCTGAGAATTGCAAAGGTGAACAGTTTTAATCCATTGTTCATGAAGAAAGCACATATAAAAGCTTACAGATATTGTCAATGCTTAACATTTTCTCGCAAAACAATACCTAGTATGCTATTGAGATTCAAACAACTTTTCAACAGCAAGTGAAGGAACAATTTTCCCCTGTTTTAAGCATTTGTTTAATGCAGGTAATTCACGCAGCTTAAAATTTGGCTACTAGAATCCGTTGAAGAATACCATATTAGATTGTACCTTGACGTTTTCCTTGCACCTTCTTTTTTTAGTCCAATAATCTAGTTTGAAATGACTCCTATTAACACGCTTTAACATTGGTCTAATACAGGTTAAGTGCATGACTAGCTTAACAAATTGGGATGCTTGCTTTAATTTACAGTAAAGGAATCATAGCATCTGCACCAGTTGCACAGGTTGTTGGTAATCTGGGGTTTTCAGCCCCACTTTAAGATAATGTGCTGAAGTAGGTAGAAGCACACGCTTGTCAAAGAGATCGGCCGATAGTTATGATAGCTTCCTACTTTACGCTTTCCACTAGGAATACAAAATTCTAGAGCTCTATTTTGTCATTAAAGAAACAAATGTACTCCTAACAACGTATATAATGTTTGCCGTGCGGTTACGCCGCCAACGTACATACGGCAACCATATTGATTTAAACTTCTTGATACAGATTCACAGTATACTAACAGCGCGGGACACACGACAAAAAAGTTTACGTCGGCCATGTCTGTTAGAATGCTATGATGCTACGTAGGTAAGTGACTGAAGCTCCTAAAAAAATTGTGGTGTCGGTTTTTACACTTTTCGAAATATTCAGAGGACTTCTATACATACTTATAGCACACGCGCCTCGATGGACGAAGCAGGCTAGCGCTATGATTGTAAGTTGACAACACAAATTTCACTGCACCTTCAGTAATTACACACAGACATTTGCAGCTTCCTTTAGAGGCATATGTGAGCTTTCGGGTGGGTGTTTGGAGCAAAGTTTGGTGCAAGAATACGGCTAGGGGCAGGAACCGCTTATGCGCAATTATGAGTAATGTACACATGCTATTCCTTCAGAAGCTGACGCTCACATGAGTTCCACCCCCTTGACCCCAAAGTTGGCACGCATTTTGTTTTTACAGCAAAGACATGATTTCAACATTGTACGTGGAAGCGTTGCATCAGTTCAGGAGGTCGCCTTCCTGTCGCGCTACCGCGCCCGTCAGCTCAGCAGAAGTCCAAAAAAAGCGCTCAAACTTGTGACCCTCGAGCTCATTTCCATCATCAACGCCCTCAGCGCTGGTGGTATGCTTGTGGTAGCCTAAGAAACTAGAATACCTTCTGTGCTACTACCCGTCCTTTTGAAAATGAAAGTCATCGCCCTCCGAATAGCTCTAAACCAGTCAAACAGATGATCTTTCTCGTTAAACGACATCTTGGGACCATGTTCTCGCGTATCACAGCTGCAGAAGGCCACCAAAGCGTTGCTGCGATTCCTGAATGCAACTGAACCGAGTGACCATCTGTGATACGAAACTGAGAATTTCCACAACGTCGGCGGCGTCAACAGTGCACTTTCTGTCCTTCATTATTTCCTCCCTTTCTCCCAGTGAGGGGTAGCCAACCGGCATGAGTCCTGGTTAACCTCCCTGTCCTTCATTTATCCTTTGCTCTTTCTCTCTTTACCACTCAGTGTTTCAAAGCACTCCTGCCATAAAAAAACAACGCATACTACACCTGTGTAATTATTGTTTATGGGGATAATAATTGAAACAGAATTTGGCCTGACATAATGCTGCAATTTGTTGGCGCCTCCATAAGTGGAGCAGCGAATATTTCGGTGTTTGTTCCGAACAAAAATAAGCAGAAATTTTCTGGCATTTAACTGTTCTCACTCTGCGGTGCGATGTCCAGCAAAAATGTTAAAAGGTGGCGATTACCAGTAAAAAAAAAAACTGCAGGACGCGACCAACAGGCCTTCGTTTTCAATGTGTATGGTGCAAAGCTGACAGCAAAGCCTAGCGTATATTTTCGTTGCACGCATAAGAAACGCTGTGCAGGAGCGGGCAAGATGAGTTATCGACCAAGTTTCTGTTCAAGCAAATTCTAAAATTATAAGCGAGCGCTTCACCGTATGCCCTGAACATGTTGCGGTACGGGAAACACTACTTTGAGACGCAAGGAGATCGATTATAAGAAAGGGGCGAATTTTGCTCGTGTTAAACGGCGAGTTAGACCCACATGTTTTGATGCGAACTTAACATATATTTCTCCCATTAACTCGAACTACTTGAGAGAGGATGATAGGCACATACGGGACGTGGAAGATTTTTGTAATTTTCTCATGATTTTGTAAACAAAGATTTTTCAAAGTGTGCAGGTGTTTAGTACAGGCATTCCTGATTATGCGCGCTAAGGCTTGTTTGAACATATTCAGAACCCTGTTAACATAATAGCTTCTTCTTAAGAATTTCGCCTGATAAGATCAAAATCGCTGATGCACAAACAGGCACGCTGCCGCCAACGGTTAGTTATTTCTTTTTCGGGGAATGTTCCAAATTCTGAAAAGGTAAAATCAGTTATAAAGCCGCAAATGTCAATTGTAAACGCATTAAAAACTACTTTTTGCATGTTTACAGCTTTTTTTTTATTTTTAAGGGGTTGGCAACTTTGGCACCATGTTCAAAGTTCTTCTAGTGCTTCTTCCGGCATGAAATTTCGAACACATATTCTTTATTATGTATTCGTTTCGTATTAAAATTGGAAAAGCACTTCTTGGGAGGTAATTGCTTATCATCCCCGCTTAGACGAAGCCCACCGCATTTTGTGTGGTTTTCGCGGCACAATAATAACGTAGGTTAATAACGTCTATACGAAAAGGAGTAGCCGTCTCCATTGTAGGGTGACCATATCTATTTCTTTTATTTTCGTTTCACTAAAATACAAAAGCAAAAAAATGTGGACATTGCTTCTTGCAGGGTTTGGCCACCTGCGCAACACAATGATAACGTGAGCCTTCCATGAACCTTACAGCATTCATCACAAATAAGAAAGACCATGATAATTTCAGCTGCTAATAATATTTTTCTGACAGATATTTATAGAAAAAATACGGCACAACGTTCTGTCTGTGCAAAACTGCTTTCGACGGCTGAAAACGTACCTTCCCTGGCGAGCTCCAGAACGCGAAAGAGAGAGAGAGAAACGAAGAGGGGAAGGTAGGGAAGTTAACCAAGGGCGTGCCTGGTTGGCTACCCTACACTGGGGGAGGGAAAAAAGGGGAAGAACAGATAAGGAGAGAAAATAGAAATAATAATTGGTCATACACAGTCAGTCGTAGAGGAATCTCCCCTGTCACAAGCATTTATGTAATCCAGTTTCCTTCAAGAAACGCAGAAGGGACCTTTGTGATAAAATGTGCCCCTTAAAATGCATTTCATATGGTGCCGAAAGGAAGGAGAGTTTCTAGAAAGCTTTACTGCGGCAACGTTACTTGTAGGTAATCAGAGTTAGGTAAGCTGCACATTTTATAAACGCAGTAAGTTTACACATTTTAGTACTGCGCTTCTCGAAACGAACGAAAGAGCCCTTGGTTGACTTTCTGTGTTGACACTGTTGCCGTAATAACGGCGTCAAATAATACTTATTGAAATGATTTACTACTACAATGGGGGCGAAATTTTCCATAAATCTGCGTGTTATAGTTTTTCACCGACTCGACCATTTTTATCTCCATCTCACTCTCTCTCTCTCTCTCTCTAGAGCGTAGCTCGTAGGCGCCTGTTCCCGAGATTAGCGTCGGCGTCCCTTGGTGTAACCGAGCGAAAGAGCACAGCGAAGTTCAAGAACGAACGCGAAGCACCGTGGGGGATGAAAGACGGAGATAGCGAAGAGAACGCGAGGAGGAAAGCGGAGGAGCAGGATGCAGCAGAACCATGAGGCAGAAAGTGGAAGAGGAGGGCATGGCGAAAGCGAGAGGAGAAAAGCGTAGTGCCGCGCAAGATGGGCTCTGCCGCGACAACTGCTACGAGATGGCGCCAGAGTAGCACGCTGTCGTCGGTTCACGGATGGCATGCGGCCAGCGCGTCCACCGATACCATATATGGAATCAAATCGTTGCACTAGTGAAAGTCTGTCTGCAGCTGCTGCTGTGAATCGCCCCTCCCGATTATCGAGGCAGTCGCGCCACACTTCGCTCCGTTTGCAATATGTCGCACGAAACCGATTGTCTGCGCCAGCCAATATATCGCGAAATGAAAACACGTATAGAGCTGCGCTCAAATTTCTGACTAGGGAGTATCGTAATCGTCGGTGGATTTTTTTCCATGTGAATTCTCTTTGGCGCAGCCCGGTAAACTTATGAATGGCTCTTATCACCAACTTGATCGTACCCCTGCGTGGATGTATATGACTGGTCTGGCGTTTTCTCCATTATGTTCAACGTTGTGTGTGCGGTGACATAGAAGATTACCTTATGTGCTGTATGTACTCTGTATAATGCGGAAAGGAGTGTGTTATTCGGGTCCCTTAAGAAGACAGGAGTTCCTCGCAGTTCTCTTCAGGACATTGTTTTCCCGCGCGGGAACCAGTTGTGTAGGAAGGTGGTCTCTCGCCTTCTTTTAAATTACCTACAGGACACGGATTTGGCCTCCACATGGTGAACTTAGGAGTGAACATTTGTAATTGTGAGGTCTGTGTCTGATTTATGTGATTTATTTATTTTAAGTGTCACTACGGTGGAGCAATTGCCGGCAGCAAAAGCAAGGCTAATCCCACCAGTAGCCTACAACCACTCAACTCAACACCAACGTTGCGATGTTTCATGTGCAAACTTATCTCACGTGTTTATGAACATAAAATCCCATTAAAAGCTATTAGATATTATGTTACAATCGTTAGTTCAAGTGTGAGGACAGCGTTTGCTTAACCTCCTCAGACCACAAGACAGCGTAGCCGCATAATCGCTTTTCATGTTGGTTCTTATCACCGTCTCATATATGAACCCTATGCTAGTGTTCCTCTGGATCCAAATCCACTTGCCAAGAGTCTGGCTCGGCGGGGCAGGTGCCGCTTCACAGGCTCTGCTCCGGCTTCGTCCTCACAACAAACATGCTCGAGCGGACATGCCCGCCACCCCGGAGGAGATACCCTGGTTCTCCATCCCCTGACTCCCTTTATCACCCGGCCCCTCAACAGCTTCCGTGGATCAACAAGTACAGCAGGAGCCCCACAGTGCCGGGACTGTGGTGGGGCCACGCGACCTACCGGAGCACATCTCTTTTGGTATAGTGCCAGCGCCACTAAAACACAGGCATTGGCGTTTGAGAGGGGTGTGAGTGTCATCATTTTCAATTTCAAGCCACCACATACAGGGGCTGGGCCAGCCGCCTAGACTGCAGAGAAGCGGTCCACGCTGGCAAGGGGCGTACAGCCCCACACCGCAGTTTCCCATGGGTGGAGCTGACCCGAACTCCTGACACAGCTGATGTCCAGTTCTACTTACGAAGGCACATCCCACTGTACTGGGATATGCAGGAAGACGTTGACGACCCACGCGTTTTGCTGGGCGTCCTTTAACAGGGCTTTCCTCAATTTTCTCCCTCCTGCAACAGCAGCCTTCCGATTCCAGGCACGCAGCATGAGCTCTTAGCCGTGCGAGCATTCGAAGCCATCTGCACGTTGCCCGTGATGCACCCCTAGGAGGTTGGGAGAGCTCTAGCCCAGAGGCGGCGACTCCACCGAAGCTGGATTACACGGATACGCAACCATCCGCATCGTTCAGGCGCCTATGGACCATGAATGGTCGCCGAACTCTTCCCAGAACCGACTTACGAGACCCGACTTCCGCACTGTGGCCTCCAGTAAGCTGGATTACAGGGGCGCGCAACCAACCCCCGGTCCTAACAACACAGTTATTGAACTCTCTCACAAGGATGCCATCCCATACCAAGGCCTCCATGTAGTTGGATTACAAGGGCGTACCAAAGCAATCAGCCTTTTCAATATGGTCTGTGTTCACCGTGGAATTGCCCTGGTGAACAATGCTCTTAACCTTCCTTGGATGTAATGTACTCGGGTTATCCGACTTCATTCGTGTGTGAATTGATCAACACCTTGCCCCCAGGAAGTGGGTAACAGTGGTTCGCCACAAGCCTCCGGCATGGTCCAGCCAAGCCATAGTACAACACCACACATTCAAGCGTCATCGGATGGGCTGACTCCGACAAGATCATTATGAACTCGCTATATGGCTTTCGCCGAGGACTCGAAGCTCCTATAGGACGGCTCTGAAAGCGTCCTTCCTAGTCAACCTAATAGGCCTTTTAGCCAACCTTTAATAATAACATTTTAACCCTCGCTTATCTGAATGGTTTTCGTCCTACCTAAGCCATAGAGACCAATTTGTCGCATGGGAGGGATCCCGGTCTTCCTTTTCACCTGTAGAGTCTGGAGTACCCCAAGGAAGTGTATTAGGCCCCTGTTATTTTTATTATTTATCAATGACATGCCGCACGACATTACAGTTCCCGTCAGGCTCTTCACACATGATTGCGTAGCATATAACCGTATCGAATCACCTGCCGATCAGACGGATTTAAATTCAAATTTGCAAAAAGTAAAAAACTGGTGTGACGGCTGGCAAATGGTTCCGAACTCTGACAAAACGGTTTACATGTCTATCACTACAAAACGATGTATTATTGATTACGATTATTCCATTGAAGGTGTCGCGTTAAAAAAATTGTCAGCATTTAAATACTTGGGTTTAAAGCTTACCTCGGATTTGCGCTGGAATGAACACGTTGATTACATATCTACCAAGGCCCAGAAAACCTTGTGGTCACTTAGAATAAATCAGTATAATGCTACCCCTGAAGTAAAATGCCTGGCATATAAAACTTTGATTCGACCAGTTATGGAGTATGCAAAAATTGTGTGGGACCCATACACTTCATCTAATCAGTCTAAGCTGGATAAAATTCAGCGGCTTGCTGCACGGTTTATTTTTAACAAATATCGTCGTTCCCATTCTCCTACCCAGTTATGTGAAGTTGCTGAACTTCCTTCTCTAGAGTCTAGAACTGAGTATGACCATTTGAAGTTTCTTTTTCTTATTATTCATGGCCATGTTAAAATTGATAAAGATGACTATTTTCACTTCTCTCCTAGTAACTATTTTAGTCATCGCCACAGTATATATATCCCTCCTCCAATTACTCGAAATGATTGTTTTAAAAACAGCTTCTTTCCGAGAGCAATAAAACAACGGAATCTATTATCAGGCCCAATAGTAAGGACGTCATCTTTACGCGAATTTCTTGAAAAAGTCAAAAGCACATGTGTACACATACCATAATTTTAAAATTTTTTAAAATTAAATTATGGGGTTTTACGTGCCAAAACCATTTTCTGATTATGAGGCACGCCGTAGTGGAGGACTCCGGAAATTTGGACCACCTGGCGTTCTTTAACGTGCACCTAAATCTAAGAACACGGGTGTTTTCGTATTTCGCCCCCATCGATATGCGGCCGCCGTGGCCGGGATTCGATCGCGCGACCGCGTGCTCAGCAGCCTAACACCATAGCCACTGAGCAACCACGGCGGGTACATAACGAGGTACCATAACTTGGCCTCATGGTTATACTGTACACCTGGGTATTGTATTACATGCTGTATTTGCCATGGTGCTACTATCAGTGCATTCCCCAAAATCTACTTTATTTTCTTTATCGTATATATATATATATATATATATATATATATATATATATATATATATATATATATATATATATATATATATATATATATATATATATATATATATATATATATATATATTGCCTGTATTGTGACCTACCCCTCCTGTAATAGCCCAAAGTTGGGCTGACAGTATCAATAAATGAAAAAATAAAAAATGAATAATCATCAATACCCTGGTTAGATGCTGAAGGTGCCATCTCCATGTACAGGCGCCGACAAAAGTGGTATACTCCACGCAGGTTGCTACTGCAGAGGCATCGCTCGGCATTTTGGCGAGCTGTAGCACGAAACATTGACACGAGTCAAGCGACATGCTTGCAGACAATAAAGGGCACCCATTGGCTGTCTCGATCCCAGATGCTGCCTGTAGATGGCGTTGCGATGCAGTTTGCCGTTGCTCCGGCTCCCGTTGCGTGGAGTATACCACTTTTGTCGGCGCCTGTACGTGGAGAAAGTACCTGCCTTCTCATGCAGCGGCGGTGCGCAGCAAAACGGGAGGGAGGGGGGCATTGACATGTTCACTGCAAGAACTATGATTGTAAACCAGTGTTCAAAAACACAGTTTTTCTTTAAAAAGTGGCACATAGGTTGGAAACGGAAGTGGATGAGGCTTATTGCATTACCAGGTGTGCGAAAAGATGCTTTAGCATGTCGTCGGTGTCCTTGACGAAGAGACAACTTCGTTTCTTGGATGGAAAACAGAAACATTGATGGTGTTTGTGTATTGCACATTTAAGCATTGCGTCATGAAGGTTTTTTTGCAAACTATCAATTCTAGTTAAGGGGTTTGTTTATCGGGCATATATTCTCACCCTTGCCAGTTTTGCTTTGCTTAGGTAATTTGGACACAGTGTGCACGTACGTTTTAAATCGACAAGTGTGATTTGATTGGTTTTAGTGCGTTGACACTTTGTAGTTCCAAGGCTATCAAACTTTTATCGTTAACGGCAACAACGATACTCTGTGGAAACTTTTGTTGCACATGTTGATGTCGAGCATTTATAAGCGTCTGTACGCGGCTTCTGGAACACAGTTGGAAGTTTGCGCCCGTCCTGTGCACTTGTGTCTTTCTTGGTTCGTGTTTCTTGCACCACTCGTCAATGTTTTCAGCTATGAATCAAATGGCCCAAACAAAAGTTTTGTTCCTCATGCTCCTTGCAAAAACCGCTTTTGTTGGCCTAAACTCTCAGTAGAAGGGGCAACATCGAGTGGTAGAAGTTGGCATGGTCGTGCTGCCTCCTGGATTTTCGTATCAACTCGATCGCAATTTTCGAAATGTACTTCACGCGTAGCTTTTCCTCGTCTGTGACGACGCAAGAATCTAGATCAAATCGCTGTCAATTTCTTACGAAAATTGAAGGCAATAATTAGTATGCTCTGAATCACCTCCACACAGTCCCAGCGTGCATCATAAATTATATCATTGATGCATATTTTGGGTAATTGTTTCCGAGTTAACTCTCAAGAGGATTGAAGACCCTCCGCGGTTGCTCCGATGGTTATATGGCGTCGCGCTGCTGAGCACAAGCTAGTGGATTTCATCCCAGCTGCGGCGACCGCATTGTGATGGCAGCGGCATGCAAAAAATTTTGTGTACCATGCATTTCGCGTGCGTAAAGAACCCCAGGTGGTCCAAATAATTCTGGAGCACTCCACTATGGCGTCCATCATAAGCCACTGTGTGGTTTCAGGACGTTAGTCCACACAAATAAATTATAAAATGATCGAAGCAAATGCGCACTAAACTGTAATAAGGGGTCGCACGAGGCTAAACTTGCGATCGCCGTCTATTCGTAAGACTATTCGTAAGACGTCCGTCGCGCAGAGAGAAGAGTGCTTCAAAAAACAACAACGTGCTGCTGACGATGCGGCAGGTGGTCTTGTAAGCCGACTCGGCGGAAGCGCTTACAAATGAGCACGCTCGTGTCACGGAGACCGATGACCGGGCTTGCGCAGCCGGAAAACCAACAAGGTACGGAGGAAGCGCGCGCGCAGACTGGCAGTCGAGCCCGGGCGCCCGCCGCCTCGCGACGCCGCGACCTGCTCGCTTCGTGTCCCCCGCACGCGCGCGCGTGATCCTGGCGGCCTACATCCGCCGGCAGCCGAAAAAGTAGCCGTGCGCCAGCAACGTGGACAACCTGGAACGGAAAAAAGAATTAAGAAAGGGGAGAGGAAAGAAAGAAAGACGATTTCGTTGTCGTGAACCAAGAGGAATTTGCTGTCTGGTTGAACGACAAGTCGCATCCTGTCGCTAAAATTATATCTTGCGCTACAAACTGTCATTTTCTGTTCTGGTGCACTGCGAATTATATGTCCTTGCTAATGAGAAATCGCGGCCTTGTTTGCCCTCACATATTCTATTTATACGAGCTTTTTTCGTGAATGACAGAGGGAGAGAGAGAGTTGAAAGATTAGAGAACTTGGCCTTTGAATGTTACCGATAACAGACAGGCAGCGACGCCTAATCTTCGAGGGTTTCACAGCTGATGGTTGGCGCTGACTGTTGGTGACTCGTCGTACAATGATGATGCTGCTGCCCATACAACACCGGTCACCTGCTAGATGTGCCGAACAGGGACTTGACCGATGACGAAACCCATGCTGTGTGAGTGCCACGGCTACAAACACGCTAAAGCCGCACATTAAAACCTATAAACATTGAACAATACCCAAGAGCGACAGTCGAAACCGCGGAACGCTGCAGTCCCTCTGGGACTTCGCACGCGAAGCGGGGATTGACCATCGTTAGTTTCCTATATAGGAGGCTGGCCGTTTGGGCTAGTTAGTATTCCATATTCTAACAAAGGTATAAGCGCAAATGAAGACAGCACGACAAGAAACACGGACAAGCGTTTTATGCGAAGCATATTACGAGGGCTCAACCCAGCTCCTCAGGCGCGGCGGTGACCATGAAATCACGTGACACCGTGACGTCACGACAGAGGAGAAGTGGCTTTGGCTCAACTCTTGCAAGACGGGCTGGGTGGGAATCGAACCAGGGTCTCCGGAGTGTG
Source organism: Dermacentor albipictus (assembly GCF_038994185.2). Lineage (NCBI taxonomy): Eukaryota > Metazoa > Arthropoda > Arachnida > Ixodida > Ixodidae > Dermacentor > Dermacentor albipictus. The sequence goes on from NC_091821.1 coordinate 26,435,885, forward strand.
GGACGGAGACGCTACCACTGAGCCACGAGTACGATGCTTCAAAGCGGTACAAAAGCGCCTCTAGTGAATGCGGTGTTGCCTTAGAAACGAGCTGTTTCTAAGGCTCAGGCGTGCGACGCTTGCTCAGGCGCACATTTCGTTGCCGCGCCGAACGCTGCGTTGCTCGACGCTCACCGCGTCCAATGCGGGGCGCGTAGTCGCTGGCGGGTCGACGGGAACGCTGTCGCGTTCCACTCTTGAAGGCGAAGCAGGGTAACGCATGAGTTGTTTCTTCGTCTAGCCGAACCAAATATAGCCAAGGAACAGCAGTTCACCAGGCTAAACAGTGGTTCAACAACTAAAATAAAGGCTAGTATGCTTCGCATCCTGGGCTTAACCTTAGCTAAGCCACAGCCATTTTTTGAGGAGCCCGATCAACTGGAAATATAACTTAGAAGGGTGGCAGTTTGGACTTGTTATTACTCTATATTCTATTAAAAGTAAAAGCCAAAATAAAAACCTAAAACACCGAGTCCTAGAGACACGTTGCACTTAGGGAAACGTATAGAGCTATAAAACAGCAGCACGCCGCTTCGTCCATGTTTTCGACAGAGATGTTTTTCCGAGATTACAATTTCTTCCCAGTCTCCATCACTCGGACGCTGGTAGGTGAGCGATGTCCTGCGATTAGTAATCTTGAGAATTTAAAGAAACAAAAACTCGCTGGGAAAAGTTAAGTGCTATTTTTTATAGCTCTCCATGTTGCCGCAGCCATGTTTCTGGTATATATATATATATATATATATATATGGATGGCAACTATGGACACCTTAGGAAGCAGGGAAGGAGACAGTGTTGTGAAAACAACTATAGACGTCGTTCTGATGCTGTGTAACGTGTACCTTACTCTTGTGAATTAGGTTAGTTTGTGAGTATACGTGTCATTCCGCGCATGTTACACTCTACAACAATTTCTTGGCTCCGGCCACACAGCGCATAAGCGTGCATTAAGTCCGTTTTTGTTTCAGGGAGATGAAACTGGTGAAATGACTGAAGGCCATGGCGGTGCTCCTCTTTCCATATTTCGATATTCTCTGAGCGTTACGGCTAGGAGCAGGCGGCATATTATAGCGCAATCTTCGGTACAGATTTATGTTCCTAATAAAGTTTTCATTGATCATGTGTCCGGAGACAGTTTTGTAAAGGCAGAACTGCCAGTAAACGTCATTCATGAGCCGAGGGAAAAGGTCGTACTTTCTAGGAAAAAGAGACCCTAAAAGTGATCGACAAACTGCGTTTATACTTGCCTAAATATTAAACAGTGGCATTCTAGCCGCTAGGTAATGTTATGGCAGAAATAATTATGCAGTCTTTAGATAATAAAGTTATCAAATGTCGGTGTACTGCATAAAAACACAAAAGAAAGAAAGAAAGAAAGAAAGAAAGAAAGAAAGAAAGAAAGAAAGAAAGAAAGAAAGAAAGAAAGAAAGAAAGAAAGAAAGAAAGAAAGAAAGAAAGAAAGAAAGAAAGAAAGAAATCCAATGCGCTCTTAATTACATGCAAGTAAACAGGGGCTTACCGAACGAAATACTATAGGACAGGGAGAACATACTGGAAGCTCGAAAGTATTGTATTCATGCTGACATTTAAAAACGTTGACTGGCGGCCTCGTGTATTATCATGAATATGTATATGTAATATCAATCATATGCGTTGAGAATCTATTCTTGATGTTACTTCTGCTATCTCACTTCTCCCCCACCCCGACCCTATTTTTTCTCTGTCCAAATGTTTTTTTTTTCTTTTGCGATACCACTTACACGGACACTCCAGGTGCATTTCTACCTACGGCGTCAGCGTCTCTGTGAGGTTCCGCATAAAGTCCAAGAGTGATAAAATCGTCGCCGTGCGCTGCATGCTGTGTGCGAGTAAAAGCGAGCGAGGGTAAGCCGGTGATCGCGGCTCAATATCGCGCACGCAGGCGAGGAAAGCGGGAAGCGCGCCGCCTTCCGTCGCGCGCAAGGCTTCGGGATGAGGGTAGGAAGGGAGGCGCGTTCGACTCCGGGCGACCCCGGGCGCGTTTTTACAATTGCTAGTAGGTACAGCGGGGCTAGGCGCTTTTCACGGCGCTCGACGTTCCTGCGCAGGCGCGAGTAAGAGCGGGTGCGAGAGAAAAAACCTGGGGGCCTTTGCACCTTGAATATGTGACTCTGCCTAGGCACTACGGTGGAGAAATTTCGTTGCGCATGTAGCGTGCGTTTGCCCCTAGGCGTACCGGCATGGCGGTGGGAGGGGGGGGGGAGCGGTCGAATTTGTTTACGCTCCGCCGCTGACTGCCCGCGTGGTGAGGCAGTGGGCATGGTCGCCCCATTCGGGGATCAATGTCTCAGAAGGGGCAAGGTTCTGACTGTGTTGTATAAGACGCAGGTCACTTTGTTAGTCACGGACGATAGATAGCATTTTTTGCAAGCACAGCTCCAGGAGGGCACACGTAACCGGCAAACCGAGACCTCAGTAGAGCACCCGAGGTTATATTAAAGCACGCGGCGCAGGATCTCCGGGGCACCCAAGCGGTAGCGGGGGGATCAAAGCTGGAAGCAGGGCGGCCCGTGGGTTGGGGCCGCGGAGGCCGAAGATTTGGCCAGCTATACATTACTTGTTATGTAGTTTGCAATGACCACTCCCCCTCACCATCACTCCCCCCCCCCCCCCATCAAGCGTATACTGCACAAACACACAACCTAATAGAACGTCACCACGCTGCAATACACCTGATCTGGCCCCTCTTCGAAGTGGGCTTTCAAGTCCCCTGCCAATGGAACTGCGGACAAAAAATAGTTTTGTCTTCTCTCTCATATTGGCGGCGAGGAGTTACGGAGTCGCCATCTATCGGAAGCGGCTCGCTGGCGTAGTATGAGGGATCACGTGGCGCGCTCTTCATAGGTTTCGCTGTCAGCGCTCACTGAAAACACCACGCGCGCGAGCTCTCCCGGACATTTCTGTAAGTACTTTTGAAACGAGAGAAGTTTTTACTGCCCAAATAATCATCTTGGGCAAACTGAAAGCACAGAATCGTTTACAGACGCGATCTCTTTACCGAATACGTACAGTGAACGCCACAGCGCGGGGTCGCCGCGATGGAGTCTCCCGAACCGGCTTCTTGCGTGAAAGGTAGGTAAACGCTGAGAGCAAACTAGGTGAAATATGTTCTTATAGTGTTTGTATAACTAAATGGAGCGTAATAGAACGAAGCCTCAATGCAGCGATCACGCAGATTCGCAGCGACAGACTGCGCGTCTGCATGCTTGTCCGCGCGCTGTTTCGCTTTCTCCACGTACGCCTTTTCGCACCGTGCCATGAGCTTTAGGCCGCAGAATATGAGCATTTGACAGTAAACAAGCAACCATTGCTGCGTGGGCGCTATCAGAGCTGTTCAAAAATAATTTCATTGTAGATACTTCGACTCCTACAGGGACTGTGATGTGCCGTCGCGACGATTCAATATTTTTTTTCTTCTAAATTCGTTGAAATTTCAATATTATTTCTCGAGTTGCGTCGCACTGTATGTTTATCGGTGTTCTCAGCGTGCAATTTCCCGCTGCTCCTTTTTTGTAATCCAGTGCATTAATTCATAACATAAACATGACCATATACCACGTTTTTTTTAAAATGTGCTTCTTACCGCTGCCTTTCCACTCCACTGAACTTGCCAGTATCTATAGCATCGACAACTTCATAGACCAAACCATCATGACATTAGTCGAGCAGCGGACTGGGGCGAGCGTCTCAGTGCACGTTTTCAGAACATCGCAGACCGGGCGCCGTAGCAGAAATCTTCCTCGCGTCTGTGCTCGCTGCATACCCGAGTTGTAACCGATGACTGTTTGCCGGTTTTATGTTTCGCGAGCCAAGCTTCACACAGCTTCTTGTCCTGCGGCTACGTGTGAATAAGGCTGACACCGGCCTCCGTTACGTGCGTCCGGCCCTGCGGCACCGAGCAGTAGCGTACCATGTTGCACGCCTTCAAAGGCAGCCACTACCTATTGTAGTGCTTTCAAGCGTTGTAAAGGAGACACTCGGAGGGGGAAAATTTAGCCACTAAATGAGGACCGCAGCGTACGAGGGAATTTAAACTCGTTTTCAGCTCGCTTCGGCGCTCCCGGAGCAGCCGATGCGGCCGCTATGTCCACGTGATCCCTCCTAGCACGTCACGCCGACGGTGGCGCCAGCTTTTCCAGTGGTGGAGCTCGAGGCCAATAGGCGCTCCCTCTTCTCTCCATTAAGCAATAGAAAAGTTAAAACACGTAATTTACGAATATTAGTGATACCAGTGTGGCGTAATGAAGACGGACACAAGAAGAGGAGATAAGCCCGCACGCATAGCCCTAAGTTCACCCAGCAACTGTAGTACCCGTCATCGAAACCATACTTAACACCCTCTGCCCATAGCGTCATAAAACACTCGTATACAAGGTAAACACAAAGCAAGAAAGAAATGTATTGCAAAATAGCGAGGGAGAAAGAAAGTGAAAAAGAAAGAACTGTGCGTGCAATCACCTGGTTCTTGGCCTATTCCTCATTGAGAGTACCTGCCATGTTTTGAAGGATCATCATCATCATCATCATCATAAACAGTCATTGGCAGCTCATGAGCGCAAGCTACGATTCCCACGCTGTAACGGTCGCTTCAAGTTGCGCGACGGTCGCTTCAAGTTGCAATCGCATGAAACACCATTTAATTAGTCCTTGAATACGACAGAGTCATCACCCTACGCGAAACATACGTGGTGAGAACGCTGTAAAAATATACGCCGCAAGGATACATTACATGAGGCCTGCCTTGTAATGGTATGGCGAAGGCTGACAGCTTTGCAACACGTCGACGGTCTGGTGCTGTGGTAACATCGTTCACTGGTTACAATGGAGCGCCAGTCGCCGGCATTCCCACGATGACAGCTTTCCGCTGCTATACACGTCGGGCCAGAGTAATTGCGGTAGCCGCTGGCAGCAGGTAAGATTCTTCCTCATTTCCTCGCAAGCCTTAACATAGCAGAAAGTACAAAAAGTATCGTCACGCCAGCCACCAATTTCGATAGAAAGAAAGCGGGGGACTGCGGTGATGTGAAGGCAAATTAGTTTGGTTTGCTGCATTCAAAAGGAAGCCCAATTGCACAGCCGTTCTCGGGTCAGGCAGTGTGTGAGCTCTGGCAGTTGCGGTAATCTCCGCGAGTTTTCATGGGGAAGTCGTAGGATGCTCTCTACTGCTATTCACGTGAATAAAAAAAACTTGCTTTTTGTTTTACGTTAATGCCTTGCATCGTTTTGTATCTGCGTTCCCTAACACTCGCGCATAATACTACGGTTTTGCAATGCGAGACCCAATTATAGACCGCCGCCTTATGCCCGCCGCGGTGGCTGAGCGGCTATGGTGTTGCGCTGTTAAGCACGAGGTCGCGGAAGTAAATACTCGCCGCGGCGGCTGCATTTAGATGAGGGCGAAATACAAAAACGCCCGTGTCCAGCACACTGGGGGCACGTTAAAGATGCCTCAGTGGTCATAATTAATCCGGAGTCCTACACTACGGTGTGCCTCATAATTAAATCGTGGTTTTGTCACGTAAAATACCAGAATTCAATTCAATACTGTCAGGTTATGATGATGGGCAAGAACGCAGAGGGAGATGATGACGAGCACAACCAATTAAGCTATTTAAAAACAGCACTTGCGTCCATAAAGCAGCGCAGCCGTTTCAATCGAGTGACGCTGCAGCTCGAGGCTGTGTGCTATATGTGTACAGGTGTCGTCGTACGTTCGAGAGCAATCAGTGGTACTCGCGTCCACACGAGAATGTACTGCAGCATTCGCTGCGCGCGTACGATATGATTATGCCGGGCTACTCTTGCTACATCGAAGAAACTATACAACAGCACGAATGTTCCGTTAAAACAGGCGCGTTTGCGTGAGGTTAAAGCACGGTAGCTTTGCTAACAGGCAGCAGCTGAAACCAGCATGAAAAAAATCATAACAAAGAACACGTGGCGAAGATTCGGCGAAGTAAGAGAAACATTTCTTGACAATATTTCTGAATTTACATGAGAATAACTGCGTGCCGCACCAGCATCGAAGTGGTTTCCCCGTAGGCTGTTTGGATGGAAATGAGGAGACAATGGGGATCTCTAACACGGGAGGAGCGAACGTTCTTGCCCCCGTAGAAGGCGTCACGAAGAATCGCCCATTTACGATTGAAACTTGGGCTGAGCGTGAACGCCTGGAAATGTTCCGAACCGTAATAAAGGAGAATGTAGAGGAGCAAAGAAGTGCGCGACAGCACGGCAGCATAATTATTTCTGTGCCAACGCTCGTGCGTCGCCGAATCGTGTGAAAGGCTGCCCGCTCCAACGGTCGTTGTTCGGTCGTTCGCTCCTATACCGTCCAACAGAGCTTCGAATTACACTAGCACTGCGATACACAATTTGCGTATTCCTGTAAAGCTTCGCTCGCGTTGCGCCTATAGGCCGCGCTCCCAACAGTCGTCGGTGTTTTCTCGACAGCTGTCGTAATCGCAGCGCCGGCGGACTCACTGCAAGGCAGAGAGAGATGCAAGTATCTGTCTGACAACGCCTGCCACCCCCTCCGTCATTGCCATCCCCGGTGTAGCATGTAGAGGGCGTCCAGTTCCCTGTAAATCCCCTTTTCCACGTGCATTACGTGCAGGGAAACGTATACTAATACGAACATGGCCCGCTACGCCCCAAACTCCTCGGGAGGGAAGCGCTGTGAGGCGCCATGCCGGGCATGCCTAGCTATAGCTGCCAGGATGGCCAGCCGCGTAGCCCGCATTCTTTTGTTTCGCGACATGCGCGGAGAAAGAACAAAGCTGGAACTGGATCTGCCACCGGCGTCGCCGCCACTGTTGCCGCTGCCGTGTGTGGGGCGCTTTTTCACGGTAGCAGTCGTGTTTCGCGGCGTCGTCACCTTGGACACGCCAGCGTCGATCAAGGCCGTCATGCTCCGCACGCTCTGTGCCATTCCGCGCTTTGTTTCGTTTCTTTCGCGTCTTGCGCTGCATTTCAGTGTTTTTTTTTTCTTCTTCTCTTCTTTCCTTCTCGTTCTTTCACCGCCGAGGAGGAACCGCCCTGCCTAGTTCGCGCGGAGAGCGAGACCAACCACAACGGCCGCGCGCGCCGGCGGCCGGTCGGTGCGAATGTTCCCTTCGTGGCCCGCATACTTGCCTCAGTCGTGACGAGCCGAGCACGGGGCTGAGCGCGACTGCTCCACGCCTCCCCCGCGGCCTCGCTCTCTCTCTCTTCTCGTGTTCTCTTAGAAATTTTCGCTCGCACGTTTTGGCATCTTCTTTTTGCGGGGGCTTACTCGTTCCGCTTGGCTACACTTCGTATGCCCGCAAAAAAGTAATAACTGCAGTCATGCTGACACAAGGAACAAACTTGCGGAGCGCAGCTCGATACGTGGTTCTTGCAATTCAAGGGGACACAAAAAAAAAGCAAAATATTCGGTTATGCTTCATTCGCAGATTTAGTAATTTATAGTTTTGTGGCATCAAAGAAGGGGTTATTACTCAACGCAAAATCTTTCCTATGCCAGGTAAGGGACGTAATAATATAGAAAAACGATGAAGGGGGTGGGGGGGGGGAGGCCACACTGCGTTAGAATTCTCCAATGAACCCGCCATGCCGTCATAGATATCGAAAACTTGTGGCCGTCAATTTTAAAGTCAGTCTGACAGCAGTTGTAGCTGTTCCTGTGAACACCCCCCCTCCCCACCCCCTCAAACAAGAAAAAAAAAGATAAGCACATGAACATCATAATTGTGGTTACACAGTGACATCATCATTCGTCGATTTGTGTGCGAAGTTCCCAAATGAAAATATGCCCTCATTCGCTCCTCTAGTAAGTCCCCTTCTTTCTTCTAAGAAACATGAAAAGATTTTCACGCAGTAATCTGCTATAACTTATCTGGATTTACTGTTTCCCTTTCGCTCCCTTTAAGTTCACTGTGACGACCGGTGTGTATAGGGAAGCAATAAAACGGAACTATGCGATCGTGAAAATGGTATACCGTTCTCTCTATGCAGCCCGTAAACGCCGCTATTGAGGGTTTCATAGACAACAAATTATGGCGAAGGTACAGCTAGTGGGGAGATTTAGAATCGGGGTCTAGGGCTTGTGGCACCCCAACAAGTGACCGCTTTGCGTTCGCAGGGTGTTCCGCAGGGAAGGTGAATATGGTTCCCAGCTTGCGTTAGCATTCCGCGATATGAGCGCCCTTCCTGCACGCGGAAGAAAAATTAAAACATAATTCGAGAAAAAAAAACATAAAATAATGCAATCTGTAATATTTTACAGGTTAAGAAAGTACATCTGAGGGTTTATTATTTTTAATGAGGAGGCGTTGATGCGTTTTCGAGATGTTCGCGGCGAGGTTGAGACGACGCAAAGTAGGTTAGGGGCGTTTGAGATAACCACGCTATTTTTTTTTTAAGATTTAGCGTTAAGAAGGGGTGCGAAAACCCAAACCAAAAGATACTAGTAAGATCTTGATGAGGGCTAGTTGGTTCGTATTTAGAACTTAGGTTGAACAGCGCGAATAAAACAAGGACACGGGGAAATAAATACCACAGACAAGCGCTGACTGCCAACTTCCAGTTGGCAGTCAATTTCAAACTTCCAGCTGGCCATCAGCACTTGTCTCTGGTATTTGTTTCCTCGTGACGTTGTTTTATTCGCGCTGTTAAATCCAAGTTCCAAAGATACTGTTCGGGTTCGGTTCATGCGCTGTAGTGATGCGCTAATCGTTTGGCGCCCCCTATCTTTGGGGGGCCCTATATTCTAAAACAGCCTACTGACTCGGTTTCTGTCTGACGTGAGTGTTGAAAGAGAGAGAGAGAGAGAGAGAGAGAGAGAGAGATGAATGAGATGAGATGAATGAGGTTAACCGGAAGATAGATATCCAATCTCACGTGAAAGAAAGAAAACAAAACTGCAAGCAGTCTCGATTAAAATACAGAGGGACAGCGATTGCTAGAGCCTTAATATACCGAGTATGAGACTCGCCCTGTCTTGCGGTCTGATTGTCAGAAAACATTCGCGTCGGTGAGCTCAATATCTCATTTCGGGAGCCGCGCCTTTTGCGTGCTCCGCGAATTGCTATCCTGTCTTTAGCTATTTGCTCTTCTGGCTCAGCTCTTAATATCTTTGACCTCAACGGTGGTCTATCAGTGTATCGTGTAGCACGGCATGCATCAACACCACCGCGCAGTGAAGGGATGCCGGTCTAAGGAATTGCACTTCGTAGATTTTCTTGTTGCGCAGTTGTTTAAAAGTAATCCTTCTGAAGTAGGGTATTCCGGATTCGCTATCGACTGAAGTGCCTTACATCCTTCGAGCACATTGTGGGTATAGAAACGTGGGGAGGGCAACGACGTCCCTCACAGTCATCACTCCATGTAGGCACTTGAATCGTCTTACACCACCACTGGAGAGGGAGAAAGAAAAGGACAGCAACAGCAAGAGAAAATCCGGTTTGTTATCCTGGAAATGCAGCAAGATAAGCCATAAAGATAGATAATGTACACGTAACGTAAGATAAGATATAAAGATAAAAAGGCAGAGACAGTAGAAAGATAAGAGAAGGAATTAGAAGAGACAAAACGCAGGGGATATGCATATACAACGTAGTGAACAAAAAGATTATATTTTACATTTTGGGTCCTCTGAGCTAAACTGCTCAGAAAGTTGGTGCTGTGTTATTCCAAACCACTTCTAGGGTAATAGCCTTTTGAAAACTCACTGGAACGTTTTGTTATTCAGCCTGCATAGCTCACCCAATATAAACACGAGGTGTGTATTTCAAGAGAATACTTTCACAGGGAACACGTATACATCGACCGGTACGTGTCAGTCTGTACACGCTGCAGGTTAGAGAAATTTTAACGATAACTGGAGAGGTTAGCCGAGCGAGAGGTTTGGCATGCTACTGCAGGTTTAATTTATCCCAGCAGATCAAAGAGGGAGACAAAAAGAACGCACGCACGTCCACTGGAACATCAACTCGAAAACGTTTAGGAAAGAGTGAGCACTATGAAATTAACAAATTCAAAAATGTAGCTCTATGGCACCGTCAATAAACAAACTGTTATCCATCTCTGTTCCCTTCCCTGCAGCAGTGGACACCCTTTTGGACATAATCAAAAAGACAACAGATTTAGGAACATGGGTAATGAATTTTTCACAGAAAATCGCAATAGGAAATTTTTCGCTCCCTACTGTATAACGAACAAGAGGAAGGAAAAGCAAGAGTAATTCATGAAGAATTCATAGGAAAAATAAGAATGAAATAGATGATACGAATGAAATGCTCACGTGCGCAGCCATCGACACACATCATCAGTCGTAAAGCAGTTTGTACTGACCTGTTGCTCTTAAACTGGAACTTCTAGTATGGCGAGAAACACTCGACGCATTTCTGAAAATTACCATGAAATTCATAACTCCTAAGAAATGTACTGCGACAGATGGTAACAGTCTGAAAAGGCCAATTCCGAGAGGAAATTACCCTCGACAGTTTCAGTTGCAGTGTTTCTGCATTGTTCAGTTCTAAAAGAACTTCAATCATTTTTTAATACATAAGCGTTTTTATGCCTACCCAACGAGGAGGCCCATTCGTTACGTAAGACGAATCGCTGTAAATAAATAAATTAATAAAACAAATTCGAAAGGAGAAACGTTGGCGGCGGTGAGTTTCGAACCGGCGACCCGACGCTCAAAAGCCGAGTGTATTACCCATTGTGCTAAAAACGCACATGCAACACAGACAGATAGACTGTCAACAAGTTGACAAGGATGATAAGGAGTGATGGGGGGTTATATGGGTCTCACCATGGCTGATAATGGTTCGACGCGAATGGATAAGGTGCTAAAGAGTGATAAGGGGGTTATAATGGTCAGAGCAATTCTAATTAGGTTAATAAGCCCCGATAATGGTTTATAACAGGTCGGAACGAGTTCTATATAGTTGATAAGGACCGATAATAGAGGGTCGGATTATGTTAAATAAGGTTGGCAAGTTCAGATAAGGATTGATAAGGATGGGATTTATTGTGATAAGGTTAATAGCGACCGATAAGGATCGTATCGAGTCCAATAAGGTTGATAACCACCGATACGGCTTGAGAGGTTTTATACTGGCCGGATCAGGTTTGAAAAGATTGATAATGACACCGGACTGCGTGGAGATGAGCAAGTGGCACGATGCTTGCGCATGCTTAGGCGACTCCAGTGGAGTTCCTGTGTGAATTTTTTTTCCCAGTTGGTCCACTTCTGAGTAACAAGGATATCACTACAGTGCTAGCGCTTAGGTTCAGTCATTTGCAGTGTAAGCATTTACATGAGAACATCAACAATACCTACGAGAGAATTCGGACCTTCACAAAGCAAAGCCATTGAACGAGCCACAAATCTGTGGTCCCGCTGGTTAGCCGGGCGTTTATAGACACCAAGAAATTAACAAGTCGGGAAAGAGTTCGATGATCAAGCTAAGAGGTTACGCATCGACGAAGCATGTGTCTTATGAGAAGTGAATTCTACGTATAATAACCCTAGTTGGGCTGGTAAGTTCACAGTTGAATCTAATTTTAAGACGGTGTAACGGGACGAGGACAATGTTAAAGGCACAAAGAATTGACCGTTTGTGTCAATTTATCCAGCATCTATGCGTCGACATCTACCTAACGCACCGTTTTAAATTTAAATACAAATTTAGACGCCTTTCGATTCTTTCGAGTGTGGCGGCGCATCACCCACATGCAATCACTTTCTACCTCTTTCTCTCACGCTTATTTCCCTTTATTTCGCTGCGTTTCGAAGCACAGTGGACACGATGGGTTGTCGAACTCGCTGTATTGTTCTTAACAGAGGAAAGTGTCCATATCCACTAAGGTGGTTATGCGAGCTACCCCATGAGGATTTCTCTCTATAAACACGCGTACAAGTCAATCCCCCTACACTTTCCCCACCTCTATCATCGTTACCCAGAAGGCACACACACGACATCACAATTCCTTCATATTCACAACTGGTAGGGCCAATGTGAGAGCTTTTCTTTAGGGAACGATTGTTTTTTTCGTTTATTATCATTGAGTCCTAGGCTTAAAAAATATTTATTGACATGAATACTGCTTACAAATACACAAAATGACTGCACAGACATCATCCATACGCTTTCAATATTCGCAGAAAAATGAGGAAGCCCATCTGTGGACGGCGCATACGGCAGTAAACCTATGTATATATGCATGAGCTGTAGGCAACAATTTCGGATAAGTATTGGGAAGTGGTAACTTCCTCTTGTCTCCACACCTGTTCTCCACTCTAAGCCGCTTGCGAGATCAGAATAACATAACGCAATATGGAGACAGCTGGAGTAATTTACCCACGTAAGAATGTTATGGCGGCGTTTGTTAACAGACGTAGGTCACTCTTCTCGATTGCCGTCCACTGCATATTTCCACAGTGGTCACGGTGATTGCTTGCCGGCATAACGTTATGTGGAGATGCGATAACAGTGCTCTTAGACATGCATGAAATCCACGTGAGTGCAGAAAAGGAAACATTTGTGTATAGTGTAAAATATACGCTGATTACTGATATGCTCACGCTTCCGATTTTGACTTGGATTGCCACTTATTCCGGAATGTTAGAAGTAGACGCTTCTAATTAAATTAACGGCTGGTCTTTACGCACACAGATCATCCAGCAGAGCAGCAGATCAAGCTTATGTGTAAACAACATAGTTCGCTAAGCAATAGTCACTACCCACCCCTGCTTCCGTTAGGCACAAGATAGAGAATAACTGCTGTGCCACCAGGTTCCGCAAATCCGTATTCTCGGAAGTATATAGCTGAATTTTGCAATAAATTATCCATTATGAGCCTGTGGCACACGGTGGTTTGCATCCCCTTATGCTCTACTGACTAGATCACTTTGATTTCAGGGAGGCTATGAGCTTGCCGAAGTGCGGTAAGTATAGCTCTTATGGCTATGAAAAACACCTGAAGAATGAGTTTCTCAATGGAAAAGGCAGAGCTCGCCTGTGTTGCCTCTCTTGCTGGTTGCACTGTTCCCTTGCTTTTGTTCCTGGTACCGCGAAACATTGTGGTGAAATAAGTTCTCTCGTTTGCTGGTTGAAATGTTCCCCCGGGGGGGGGGGGGGGTGGCCCGGCGCCACATAGATGTGCTGCAGAAGCACTTGGTTCCCGTCAGCGGTCTCGGAGGGGTTCTTGTCGTGGCACTGAGGTCTGCTTCCAAGTTCCCGAAATCTTCATAAACTTAGCATAGCTAGGGGTATATGTATCTTGCTGGTAGGAGATCTCTGGACTCTCCTTTTGGCGCCCTGGGTTCACGACGTCTAATTTGACAAGGTCGTGTTGACGTTATAGTGATGCTCTTTTGTTCTGTGGAAAACCAGAAAACGATGACATGTGGGAACCATTGCAATTCGCGCACTTTTGATTGTCGTACCGACTTTCACTCCTTGTATTGGAGTGCAAGCATTTGAAGGAATGGTGCGCGCTTCTGCGCACATATTTGCAGCGTCTGTTTCTCCCTGCAGCTCTTCGCTAAATGGCCTAATCTCCGGCACTTGTAACAGCGGATAGCTATACCCAGATACTCCTCTACTGGGTGACTGGTAAAACTGGGGAATACTCTGCCAGACACCTGTACATCGCAACGGAATTCACGATTCACACTACGCAGAGAGCTTGTCTGCACCGCGCCATCATCTTGTCGAGAGAATCACATTTGTCGCCGGGTAGAGGTTACTCCGGAGTCTTTCAAGTATGCCACAAGTTGTTGCTCAGTATACACAGGGTCCTTCAACACTTTTCTTCCGGTCACGAAACTCCCGCGTAACGCTATGGACGCGTTTCACATAGCGCCCGCAGTGGACGCGCCGCGGCACTAACTCAAGTGGAAGCGCGTATCGGAGCAGACGCCGTTTTGTGCGAACGCCCGCTTTGGCGCAAGACTGCCATTATCAGCGTGCGGACAATGTCGGCCCAACGTGCAAATCGCAGCCCCGTTTCGGTATAGCCTTCAAAAGATTAAGAGCGAACTATGCTGAAACAACGACAACACGTCGTATCGTTTCCATTCCAGTAACAGCGGCCTATTTCGAAATTAAAAAAGTACGCTTGGCACCACTCCGTAGTTAGAAACCGGCTGCAGAGCGACTGCGCGTCGAACCTTCATGTAATTACGCGTAAAATGTTTATGTTGTTTTATATGTTGTATATTGTGATATTGCTATATTGTATATTGTTGTTGTTATTGTGATATATATGTTTTTTATGTTGTTGTTGTTGTACCACAAAAACTACGAGGTCAGTTACCATCCCCCCCATTCCGTCCTTCTCATTAGCTCTATTATAATCACTGTCGAAAGCTGTAGAAAGGATGAAGACACCACCGAGAGCCGTCAAGATCGCCTGCTTTGTGCGAATCTCAGCGCGATAGTGCGACTGAACATTCTGAACAGCCACCCGGGAACGCGAGTGTTCGGACGACAAGAGACAAGCATAGGCGACAAGCGGACCATACGACACTCGGAGCCTCCTGGTAAGCGCTGAAAAACTTTTTCCTTTTTTTATTTTTGCGCACAAGTGTTAAGGGCTGTTCTAATTTAGCAAAAATGTATCGTGTACCTAGGTGAGCTCAAGTCTGCGTGCATGCGTAAGATGCGGGAAACAAGAGGCTAGGGCAACCGAGAATTGACACTATGTCGTGCAGCCTATACCGATCAGCAAAAACCTGCAAAGGGCGGACAAATTATCAGATCTCTTACGCATGAAGGGCCCTTTGGGCCGTACTTGGCGGCGACAAGGTAGCCTAGCCGCTTGCGGCATTATCATACTGAGCTATGTCTTATGCTCGGTTGCGGTAGTAGAAAGTTCAAATCCGCCCACTTTTTCTGTCTTTTTTTTTCTTTTCTTTTAAACGATGGTGTATCTGCATTTGACATCTTCCAGTGCACTACATCTGCAGTCTTGGAGTGGCGCCTGACACCGGCGAAAGATGCCGAGAGCGAGTGGGGCTATTTTAATCAAGGTACAACCAAATTAGGAAGGCCCACTAAGCTTGAACAAAGACACTCCCTCACCAGAACAGGAATTGGCCTCCCTGGTGCAGTATTCGGCCACAACCTCCCTAATGAAATGATCTCCTCAAAGAAATGGCCCTCAGTCCCCAGTGGCTGCGGAGCACCTGACCAAGGCGGTGGTCAGACCTGCAACGCAGCAGACGGTGCTAAGACTCTCTGTGTCCGGACAGGCCGCCAATGGAAACTGACCCTTGCAACGTTTAACACCCGAACCCTCTCGAGTGAGGCAAGCTTAGCAGGACTCTTCGAAGAACTATCAGACATTGTTTGGTATATTATCGGCCTTAGTGAAATTAGAAGACCTGGTGAGGCTTACACATTGCTTAATAACGGTCATGTCCTCTGCTATAGAGGTCTTCCAGATAAGAAGCAATACGGGGTGGGATTCCTAATCCATTAAGACATAGCGGGCAACATTGACAAATTTTACAGTATCAACGAGAGGGTAGCAGTAGTCGTAATCAAACTCAATAAAGGGTGTAGAATTAAGGTAGTACAAACCTACGCTCCAACGTCCAGTCACAACGATGAGGAAGTAGATCAGTTTTATGAAGATGTTGAATTAGCGATGACAAAAGTGCAAACGCGGTATACAGTAGTAATAGGGGAGTTCGATGCTAAAGTGGAGGAAAAGCAGGCGGGTGAACAGGCAACTGGCAACTACAGTGTCGATTCTAGAAACGCTAGGGGCGAGATGCTGGTAGAATTCGCAGAAAGGAATAAGCTGAGAATAATGAACACTTTTTTCAGGAAACGTAGCAACATAAAATGGACCTGGAAAAGCCCTAATGGTGAAACAAGAAATGAAATTTATTTCATACTTTCTGCCGATCCCAGCATAGTCCAGGATGTTCAAGTAATAGGTAAGGTAAAATGTAGTGATCATAGGATAGTGAGGGCCAGGATCCACCTGAATTTAGAGAGAGAAAGAGAAAGAGAGGCAGTAAGGGTAAAAGTAGACAAATTTAGGCTGGTACTTGCAAACAAGTATGCAGCCTTAGAACAGAGATGATGATGATGATGACATAGAGCTAATGAATGAAACCGTAACGAGGCTGGCTTCAGAGGCAGCGATTGAAGTGGGAGGCAAGGCACCAAGGCAACCAGTAGGCAAGCTCTCCCAAGCAACAAAGGACCTAATAAAGAAACGACAAAGAATGAAAGTGTCCAACTCAAGAGATAAGATAGAATTCGCGGAATTGTCAAAAGTGATCAACAAGGCGAAAATAAGTGATATTCGAAACTATAACGTCAGAAAGACTGAAGAAGCCGTAAGAAATGGACGCAGCCTGAAATCAGTGCGAAGGAAACTTGGCATAGGACAAACCAAGATGTATGCACTAAAACATAAGCAGGGTAATATCATCAGCAATCTGGAAGATATAGTAAAAGCAGCGGAAGAATTCTATACTGACCTTTACAGTACTCAGACGGCTCAGGAGCGCTCTATTCAAAACAATAATGAACAGTATACAGAAACTCCTCCTATAACTAGAGATGAGGTCAGAAAGGTCTTACAAGGCATGAAACGGGGAAAAGTGGCAGGAGAGGATCGAATAACAGTCGATTTAATCAAAGATGGAGGAGACATAATGCTAGGAAAACTGGCGGCTCACTATACGAAGCGTCTATCGACTGCAAGGGTCCCAGAAAACTGGAAGAATGCAAACATTAGACTAATCCACAAAAAGGGTGATGTTAAAGAACTAAAAAATTATAGGCCCATTAGCTTACTGCCAGCATTATATAAATTATTTACCAAAATAATCTCCAACAGAATAAGGACAACACTGGAATTTAGTCAACCAAGGGAGCAGGCTGGCTGCAGGAAAGGTTAGTCTACAGTGGATCACATCCATGTCATTACCAGGTTATCGAGAAATCCGCAGAGTACAATAAACCTCTCTATAGGGCTTTCATAGATTACGAAAAAGCATTTGATTTAGTAGAGGTACCAGCAGTCATAAAGGCATTACGTAATCAAGGAGTACAGACCGCTTACGTAAATAGCCTAGGAAATATCTACAGCGATTCCACAGCCACCCTAATCCTACACAAGAAAAGTAGGAAGATACCTATAAAGAAAGGAGTCAGACAAGGAGACACAATCTCTCCAATGCTATTCCATGTGTGCTTAGAAGAAGTATTCAAGCTATTAAACTGGGAAGGTTTAGGAGTACAGATCGACGGCGAATAGCTCAACAACCTTCGGTTTGCCGATGACATTGTTCTATTCAGCATCAATGCAGACGAGTTACAACAAATGATTGAGGACCTTAACAGGGAACGTGTAAGAGTGTGACTGAAGATTAATATGCAGAAGACAAAGATGATGATAAATAACCTGGTAAGGGAACAAGGTTTTAAGATCGCAGGCCAGCCTCTAGAGTCTGTGGAGGAGTACGTTTACCTAGGTCAACTAATCACAGGGAACCCGGACCATGAAGAGGAAATTCACAGAAGAATAAAAATGGGTTGGATCGCATACGCCAGACATCGTGAGCTCCTAAGGGGGAGCTTACCGTTATCATTGAAAAGGAAAGCATACAATCAGTGCATTTTACCGGTGCTGACATACGGTGCAAAGACTTGGAGGCTGACAAAGAAGCTTGAGAACAAGTTAAGGACCGCGCAAAGAGCGATGGAACGAAGAATGCTAGGCATAACTTTAAGAGACAGAGAGAGAGCAGTTTTGATCAGAGAGCAAACGGGCATAGACGATATTCTAATAGACTAAGAGAAAAAATGGCGCTGGGCAGGTCATGTAATGCGCGGACTAGATAACCGTTGGACCATTAGGGTAACAGAATGGGTACCAAGAGAAGGGAAGCGCAGTAGAGGACGACAGAAGAGTAGATGGAGTGACGAAATTAGGAAATTTGCTGGTGCTATTTGGAGTCGGTTGGCACAGGACAGGGATAATTGGAGATCGCAGGGAGAAGCCTTCGTCCTGCAGTGGACATGAATAGGCTGATTATTATTATTATTATTATTATTATTATTATTATTATTATTATTATTATTATTATTATTATTATTATTATTATTATTATTATTATTATTATTGAAATGCTCGCGTTTCAGTTTTTGCACGGTACAGATCTCTCCTTGCAAGGGCGCCTAACTAAGCTTACTTACTAACTGAACTTTTAACTACCTAACAAACTTCAAAAAACATAAAGCTACACTTATTAAATAACTAAACTAATTCCATAACTAATAACGAACTGAGGTAACTAATACCAGCCTTAACTTCAATCCATACTAACTAGTTTACCTAACAAAGCAAACGAGTTCAACTAATTACGCCAATAATAATCCACTAAGGTAACTAATCCACTGACAAAAATAACTAAGAATAACTGAACAAGCCTAACTTACGAAGTAAACTAATAACTAAGCTAACTAAACTAATGTACTATCTAAACTCGCTAATACCTAACTTTACTAACCTAACCAAATAATTATTGAAAAGAATAACCAAATGCAGTTATAACTTACTAAACTAACAAAATAATTTACCGAACTAGCAAAATATAACCAACTATAGCGAAATAACTCATCAGATATATAATTAATTACCTAGACCAACTACTTATCACCTAACGATTCTAGCTAACCTATCTCACTAATCTGATAACTGCATAAACGAACTAACACTAATTAACAAAAATATTGTCATAATATATAAAGAACAGCTAATGAACCTCACTAATAACTTAACCAACTGAACTAAATGATAAATAACATAACTAAGTGCAGTAAATAATTAACGCTGAGAAGCTAATTACGTAAATGATAAATCAGTAAATAAAGTAATGGGCTAAATAAACAAGTGCACTAGCCAACCTACCTGAAAGAATTAACTAATTACAATACTAATAACTAAGCAAACTAGGGGGCAGCCAATTAACCGACGAAGCTAAACTAAACATCTGAACTAAGTAAACTGACAACCAACCAACCTAACTAAACGAAATAAATAACCTACTAAGCAAATATAACTTTAAATAACAAATCAGAATAGACAGTTTCATTAAAGCGCAAGTGGCACCACGCTAAACGCTAAAATATAGCGGGGCCACACTGCGCACGAGCAGAACTCTATAGCAGTTTTGCACGTAGCGTGCCTCCACTCGCAAAATATGGACACAGTGTTGGAGAACATGGCGGCACCCACGGCTGCCACTTCACCAGCCAACTTCAACTAGCCAAATATAACTACGTAGTGTCGTTCAGTGGAAATACGGGTGGGAAGAAACGGAGTGGATAGGACAGACGCTCGTCTGTTGAGATGAGCGTCTGTAGAATGTGAGCGTCCGTCCTGTCCCCTCCGTTCCTTCCCGCCTGTATTTCCGCTCAACGATACTATGCATGACGCACCAACTGGCCAAACAGTCTACTCCTCCAAATATAACTACCTTATCTAACTAGCCAGATAATAGTGTAAATAGAGACAGCTGCCCGAAACTCTTTCAGCAAGTAATCGTACCTGGGGGAGGGAGTCACGTCAATCACACAACGCTGCCGTGTCATAAGAAGCCAACAAACAAGAACACCAAGGACCGCATAGGGTAAATTGCTTGTAATTCGAAGACGTGGGTTTGTGCCCCACCTGCGGCCAGTTGTTTTCGCATTCACTTTCATTTACATTAACTCAACTTTTCTTTTTTTTTCAATTAATAAATACAAGTAATTTCCCCTATGCTATCCTTGTGTCATTGTTTGTTGGCTTTTTTCGGGCCTTCGCTTTCCTTTCTTCTCGTTCAACGCTGCCGTGTATAATTTAAGCACGAACGCATCGCTCGCTAAATTACATGCACGTTACGAAGAGTTCTCGTTGCATGTTCAGTCTGCAAACATGCTGAAATCGGTGTGGGAGAGGCGCCATTTCTGGTAAAAGATTTACATAATCGTGCATCCTGGCCATCTGGCGCCGCACATTGAGCACCACTTGCGCCAGTGCCTCTCGTGCTACCTTGTGTCCCTATATGAAACTTTCGGAGAAGTTTCGTGACCAGAAGAAAGTATAATAGGACCCTGATATATTATAAAGCAATGTGCTTTATCTTTTCCACATTGCTTGTGTAAGATTGTGGCATAAATGCTTTTACAGGTAAGTCAGCTGCCTTACCAAAGACCAATAGTCTCCTGAAGGAAAAGAGTGAACTTACATTCATCGAAAACCTTGCTTCCATTTTTGTTCACTGTGAAGGACTGCACTTTCTCTCTAGCCGCCGCAACTGAGCTCGTGGAAGACAACGTCCGAGTTTACTTTAAAAAAAAAAACACATTTTCTTCGACTGGCCGAAAGACTACAGGAATTCCTTCAGCTCTATTCTTCTTGCAGGCCACGTGCGTGTACATCTCGTCGCCGTCGTTACATTCGACATCTTCACCATCACTCAGTGAATAAGTAGATGCTTTCTCATTAGTGGCAAGCCTAACCTTCTTCACTGAGCTTGCTTCATCAGACATGTATGTGCGCCTCGTAGGGTTGCAGAACAAGTGTATATGTGGTCATATATCATGATTTGGAGACTCGCCGGACATAGTTAGGTTCACTGGATGTCCACTGCATCCACCATTCTTTATTGAAGTGAATATTAGGAGAGGTTGGCGCCTTTATGGCAGCACCGGCTGCTCCTTGCCACTTAGCAGAGGAAACAAATATGCGCAAAAGAAAAGAGAATAATGACACAAAATATGGCACTCAAAAGAGCACGAGATGAATAAAAACTGTACAGTATAACAGTGCATAAATCGCAAAGTTTTGTGCCTAAGTTCAGTACACATTTGCATATTTGAGGACAGATATTTTGAATAGCCAAACATACAGCAACATGTAATTACACTGCAGGCACAGAACACAACCACACACTGCGTAAAAATCGTGATCACCACATAAATCAATCTGTAACGCCCAACAACACCCATAGCACGCATATAGCTTATTAGGATCAACTTAATATTTCCCCAAAATGTTGGTGTCCTCAGGGGAGGGGGGGACGAAGTGTCTTCACTGCTGTTCCCATAGATATTAGAAAATTTATACTCTATGGATGGATGGATGCGAAACTTTAATAAGGTCCTGAGGTACGCGACTCAGCGCGCTGCGGGCCGCTCCCACATTGGGACAGTCAAGCCTTGCCCGACCGCCGCATCGTGGGCCCTCTGGACAGCCCATAGTTGCACCCCGGCATCAGGGCTCTTGATAGCGGAGAGCCACTTGTCTTCATTGATTTCTTCTGTGCCTCGTAACGAGGGGCAACGCCAGAGCATATGATCTAGGCTAGCGATGTCATTGCAATGCCTGCAAGAACTAGTGGCATAGGTGTCGGGATAAATTTTGTGGAATAAAGCCGGGCTGGGATATGAGCCTGTTTGCAGTAATCTGAGGGTCAATGCCTGCGCTCTATTTAACTTCTTGTGTGGAAGGGGAAACTCTCTCCTGCCGAGATAAAAGTGCTGCGCAATTTCGTTATATGTGGTCGGTTGATCTCTATTCTCCACCGCTGCGGGCGCTCTATAATAATTTGGAATAATCCGCCCATTTCTTGGCCAATCCCCCATCGTGGGTAGGAACCATACGTATCACAGGCAAGAACAACAACAACAACAACAACAGAACGCTTCTTTTTGTGTTCTCTGGTTTCTGGCGAACTCTTCGGAATTTCCTGGTGCCTCGGCTCCCGCTCTTGTGGCCATGGACGCGGAGTCTTCCAGAGGCCCTCCTGGCCAGAGGTCATCAAGGCCGTCCTTCACGAAGAAGAGAGAAAGTGTTCTCAGTGACACCGAGGACGCTGAGCTGTACTTTGTGTCGGATGAAGACTCATCGGATGATGGCATCATCACTGTCCGCAGAAAGAGGGCCAAAAGGAGGACTATCAACGCGAATACTCCAACGCAAACGAGCACGGTGACTCTGAAGTCAAGGCCTGAACGCTGGCCTCACGCCATCGTGTTCGTACCCGAGGAACCCTCAAGCAACCTCCGACTGCTGAACAGGCAAGAACTGTCTGTCTTCTTGGAAGGGGTCGTGCCGAATAAAATTAAGGACGTTCGGATAAATATTTATTTATTTATTTATTTATTTATTTATTTATTTGAGTACCCTAAGGGCCCGTTAGGGCATTACATAGGGGGGGACGAAAAAGTTCAAGTATGATTGAAATCTGTACAATGTAAATATATGAAGGCATTAGGAACCATGAAGAACATCTAGCAGAAGCAAACAAAAAAAAGAAAGAAAGAAAAGGGTAACGAAATTTATACAATGTTTAGTAGCGTGAAACGCGCATAAGAACATAAAATGTGATGCAAACAATCAGTACCCATCAGAACAAGAGGTTAGGGATAAACACTTAGGTAAACAGCCTACACAGACACATATCTGATGAAACGGAATGAATTTTACACAATGCCAAGCACTTGAAAACACTGTTTATATAAATATTCAAGAAAACGTGGGATCTGACAGGTTGACACACTCTAAAAAGGTTAGCAGTGCTGCATGAAATGATGATGATTCCGTAAGCGAGACAATGTTAGCAGGTAGCGAGTTCCATTCGGCAATAGATAAAACTAGAGGCGAATTTTGATAAGCGTTAGTCCTGGCAAATATAGGTTTTACTTTATGAACATGGTCTGTGCGGGTAGAGATGTGGGGAGCGGGAAGAATATGGGCTCGAGCGAATGCAATGTTGCTGTGGTAAAGGCTATGGAAGAAGGTCAACCGTGATAATTTCCTGCGCATGTCAAGTGAAGGGATATTAAGTGATTTCTTTAAGGCGGTCACACTTTGATAGCGAGAGTATGAAGTTAAGATGAACCGCGCAGCTTTATTTTGAACTGATTCAAGTAGGTTCGTGAGATTATAGTGATGGGGGTGCCAAATTATTGACGCATATTCTAAAGAAGGCCTGATAAGAGAACTGTATGCGCGAAGTCTGGTATCTCTGTTAGCAAGGTGTAAGTGACGTTTCAGGTAACCAAGTTTTTTGCATGCTTTTGAGGTGATGTGTTCAATGTGAGCATTCCAGCTTAAATTGGAGGTAAACAGGACACCCAAGTACTTGATTGAAGATACTGAGTCAACAGTAATACCGCGTATTGTATATTGCTCAGAGGTAGGTCGAGTTATCGAAGCAAATTTTACGTGTTTAGTTTTGGCTATGTTAATTTCCATCTGCCATGTGTCACACCAGTCAGTTAGTTTTGTTAAATCAGACTGCAACACAGAAATGTCGGCAGGGCAGCTTATTTCATTATACAAGACGCAGTCATCTGCGAAGAGACGTATTTGTGAGGTAATATTAGTTGCGATGTCATTTATGTATATTAAAAATAGCAGTGGCCCAAGGACGGATCCTTGAGGAACTCCCGAAGTGACGTCAGTGCGGTTAGAAAAGCAGTTGTTGAGACTGATTACTTGAAATCGGTTCGTTAGGAACTCCTCAATCCATCGCGTCGTGTTATGGTCAAGCTGTAGGTTTCTAACTTTCAGTTTTAGTCGATTATGAGGTACTCGGTCGAAAGCTTTAGAAAAGTCAATAAAAATGGCGTCTGTACTAATCAATCTGTGCAAAGAAGTGTGAATATCTGTTACGAGTTCATAAAGTTGCGTCTGACATGAGCGATTTTGGCGAAAGCCATGTTGGTTATTGAGGAGCAGGTTATTATCGTTAAGATAGGCTATAATGTGAGAGTATAGGAAGTGTTCCAGAAGTTTGCAGCAGATAGATGTCAGTGATATAGGTCTGTAATTATTAGGGTCTGCTGTATCACCAGATTTAAATACCGGTATCACTAACGCCAATTTCCAATCTTCCGGTAGGCACCCTGTATCGAGTGATTGCTGAAATATTAGAGATAATAAAACTGAAGAGTAGTGCGAGGTTAATTTTAGAAGTTTAGCACTTATACCGTCAGGACCTGGGCTGGTTTTATGAGGAAGCCTGTCAATGGCACGAGAAACACCACGTTCCGTTATTATGATGGATGAAAAGGGGAATCGAATAGATGGTTGTTGAAGTATGTGAGTGTTATCAAGTGGCAGTTCGTTAGTAAAAACTGCAGAGAAGCATTTGTTAAATAGCTCAGTGCTATCTTTTGTATTGAGCACTGCTCCATTTTCGGAAAGTAGTAAGGGAGCAGTGTGATCTGCTTTTGGGTTTACTACTTGCCAAAACTTTTTGGGATCAGTTTTTATCATATTGGGAAGGGTGCAGTTGTGTGTGTGTTTGTGTGTGCAGTTGTGTGTGTGCAGTTGTGTGTGTTTGTGTGTGCTAAACTTGTGTTTAGCTTCGACAATTGTTGTTTCTGTATGGCGTGCTATGGTTTTGTAATTTTGCCAGTCTTCTGGAGCATTTGTTCGGGCAGCTTTTCTGAACGCTCTTTTTTTCTTGTTTATACACTTCTTCACTTCGCGGTTAAACCACGGATCGTTCTGCCTTGAGCTGATGGTCATTCTTGGTATGCATGCAGTTTCAACTTCTTTGAGTTTATCGCGGAACAAGCTCCAGTTATCGTGTACCGTTCTGTTTTGAAAATTGTTTGCAAAGTCTGCTGTAAATGAGGCTAACATATCAATCATTCTGCCAGTGTCGGCGCGTGCGTAGTTGAGAATGTATTTTTTCGCTGTATATTTCTTGGCAGCTTTCAATGCAAAGGAACATTGGACCACCCTGTGATCACTTAATGGTTCAAGCACATGTGTCGCAGCAAGGTCTGGATGATTTGTTAAAATGATATCTAGTATGTGATCACCCCGAGTTGGTTCGCGCACGACTTGAGTTAAGTGATGAAAATACAAGGTTTGTAGAAAATGAAGACACTCAGATCTGTTGCAATGTTCCTTTAAGGAAGAGGTTGACCACTCGATACCTGGGTAATTAAAATCACCCCCTAATATTAGTATGCATTTTGGAAACTGGGATAAGACCTGTTGTAAAGCATCATTGAAAAAATGAACAAATTCCAAACGGCTATCGGGTGGACGATAGCATGCACCAATAACACATTGCGCATGTCCAATACGTGCAGAGACCCACACTATTTCAAGAGGAGAGTCGATTATCACTAGAGACGGTTGATAGTCATCTTTAATGACCACAATAACTCCGCCTCCTCGGAAGCCTTCCCGGTCCTTTCGAAAGATTACAAAAGATGGGTCAAGTGCAAGTTCGCTATTAGTGATGTCACTGGAAAGCCACGTTTCCGTACCTATTATTATATCTGTGGTGCAAGAATGTATGAGCGTTTTCAGTGCATCAATTTTATGAAAAAGGCTGCGGAAATTTGCCAAGAGCAACGAGACTGCATGTATGGGCGTAAGCTTACGCCTCTCAGTTCTTTTTTGTCAATTACTGGAAGGTTGGTTCCTTGCAGCAACCTGTACAACATTATTAGTGACTGAATCAAACCGGTAAACAGAATCTTTAAAATGTAGAGACATATAACGAATAGAAAAACGTTCGTTTCCCTCACGATTGCTCTTAGCAAACTCGCGCAACTTCCTACGAGCCAACTGTACCTTAGGCGAAAAGTCTTCTTCGATCCACACTTTAGGGGACTCGAGATTTTTCAGTTTATGGGCATTTTGGAGGACTTCTGTTTTAGATTTAAAGTTGAGGAATTTAATTATAATAGGACGGTGAAAACCGTGACGGCGCTGACCAATACGGTGAGCACGCTCAATGTCTCCAACGTTAACCTTCAAATGAGTGGAACAAAATTTCTTCACAATGGCTTCGGATTCGGCGTATCCTTCAGGGCCCTCTTCGGGTATACCCTTGATTATAAGATTGTTGCGCCTCATTCTGTTACTTATGTCATCCACAACATCAACGAGTTCTTCATTTGCTTTAGATATGTTTGTCTTAACTTCTTGAACAGAATTTTTGACAGCGTCAAAGTGCTTTTTGATTTCCGGTACGCTACTAATCTTTTTTTCAATGGCGGTGACTCGGGTATTTAAGCTTGCTATTTGGTCGTTTACTTGTTTTAAATCGGATGAAATTTCTTCACGAAACTCTTTCAGAAAGGTCAGTACGTCCTCAATCTTGGGCCCGGGATTACTCTCCACGTCTCCAGCTCGAAGCAAGAGCAGCGCGAGACAAATGCACAGCAATGTCAATGAGGGTCTTGGGCTAAGCGCGCGAATGAAGCACGAGCTGTCATGTAAAAGTTCAACCCCACTGTGACTGCGGCATGCAAACAAACCAATGCGTGCGCGGTATGTGCACAGATCCACACCCATTTGAACATCAAGAAAGGCACATACACGGGGGATCAACGGCCAAAACAAAAAATCACGTAGGGCTAAATGAACAACTCAAAATTATGGCCTACCTATGACAGGAAAACGCACAACTCAGTACATGCTGCTTGTGGCCGCGAATCCCAACGAGTTGCTGCTGTGCTGGTCCTTTTATAGGTCCAGGTGGCGCTGCTTCCGATATCGGCGACGCAGACTCAGTGAAGTTCGCTGCGGAACCAAGATAATCTTCAGGTGATGCAGAGCTTCGGCTTCTGATGATGGACGGCCAGGCAGCACACGGCGGCAAACACGAGTCAACCTATGACAGGAAAACGCACAACTCAGTACATGCTGCTTGTGGCCGCGAATCCCAACGAGTTGCTGCTGTGCTGGTCCTTTTATAGGTCCAGGTGGCGCTGCTTCCGATATCGGCGACGCAGACTCAGTGAAGTGAATATACAACAAATGTCCTCGCAATCAATGTTTCCAACGGGGGTGCGCTCGAAAAACTGAAGCAAATCTCAGAGCTATAGGGCGTATCAAAGTGCGTTCCTATATCCCGATGGATGATGCATCCACAGCAGGTGTAACGTATGATATTGATGTCGCCATTCCCAACGCGGACTTGCCTATCCTCGTCAAACCAGCAAGTGAGGGTGCTGTCATCACGCGTGTGAGCCGCATTGGAACTTCGCGCTGCGTCAAACTGATTTTCAATGGACTCTACCTACTATCTCACGTCAAAGTCGGTCACTTCCGACACCCTGTTCGACCGTTCGTACAAAAGCCTCTTCTATGCCATCAGTGCTTTAGGCTTGGACATGTCAAGGCGGTCTGTCCAAACTCGTTACTGTGTCCCTGGTGTGCTGAACCTCACGCGGAGGACAAGTGCCGGCCTACTGTCCTAAAGTGCGGCAACTGTAATGGTTTTCATACTGCCTCATCTATGGACTGCCCTCGCATCAAGAAAGAGGTCGCTGTTCTGAAGCAAATGGTTCGGGACAACTCGACACACAAGGAGGCAGCTGAAACGGTCCGGCGTCGGCGTCGGCGTCACCGAACCTCCTCAAAAAAGGCAGAGACACGAAAGGAGAGGGGCCCTTCCATCGTAGCACCCACATTCTCCAATCAGGCCAAAAAGGGGCTGAAGAGCACAAGAAAGTCAGCTGAAAGGAATCTTTCTCAGGAAGAATTGTCTGCGCTTCCAAACCAGCAACTTCCCACAGAACCACAGATCGTGAAGCCCGCTCGGGAACCTACTCCTGCCGCTGATGACACGCCCAAAGCAGATCGTCAAGTCATTTCGATGCTCCGTCTCCTCATATATGCCATTCGAGTGATTCTGTCGAACCTTGGAACCACGTCTGCTCAAAGTGCACTGAAAGTACTGAACTCCTTAAGCCCAGTGCTTGCGTCTCTCGAATAGAGACATGGCGAACCATCGCCCATCCTTTCGAGAAGAAGTCAAGGCAGCGTCAATCATCCAGTGGAACGCAAGAGGACTAAAGTCACGCCTTTCAGACTTTCGTCAGTATATATATACTAATTTGTTCCCAATTATTGTCATATGTGAACCTAACATGTCAAAACCAGTGAGATTATCGGGATACGAAGCTGTTATGTCCGCAACAACTGAGGCATGCAGCAAAGCCATGGTTCTTATTCGTCGGGAACTGACCTATGTTCGCTAGCCGATCCCGCCTCATGATAACAATCATTATGTTTGCCTAACAATTAAAAAGGGCAAACTCATGTTTACACTTGTAGGCGTTTATATATCGCCTTCAAGTAATTTTGATCCCAAAAGATTAACGAACATTTTGTCGGTGTGCCCGGCTCCATATGTCATCATTAGAGATTTTAATGCGCACCATATGGCATGGGGAAGCACAAGGGCAAATACAAGAGGGCAAGGACTTGCAAACTTTGCCTGCAACCACGGCCTTTCACTCCTGAATGACGGCAGCCCAACGTTTATACGGGGCGTGAATTATGGCAGCTGTCTTGACTTAGCTTTCGTCTCCAGCTCTTTCACAAGATGCGTTAAATGGTTTTCGGATATCGAGACACACGGGAGTGATCATATTCCCACGTACCTTGTCATCAAAGGGATGTCCAGGTGCTTCCCACGGAACACCATTCGCTTAATTGACTGGACTTATATTACTTCCACCATGGAAGATGCTTGTCAAGAGGGCTTGTCCTCTGGATTAGAGGAAACAGTCAAGTCTGCAATGCGAGACGCCACGCGCACGGTTTCGTCGAAGCACGCGGAATTGGATATAGAGTTGGAGCGACTTCGTGCACTCCGTCGTCGTGCGGAGGGGCGTTACCGGCACACAAAATCCATCGAAGACCTTAGGACAGCCAGACGACTACAAAAGAAAATTCAACGTCACATGGATAGATTGGCATCTCAACGTTGGACACCGTTTTGCCGGTCACTAGACCCCCGAAAGCCACTTTCCCACATCTGAAGAAACATACGTTGTCTACGTTCCCTCCCTGAACAACGCTTCCCTTTCAAAGCGCTGGCCCTCTTCCAGGGGCGACCAGCAGCTGATGTTGCAGAAGACTTTTCTGCAAGTATCGCTGGCCAAGCAACCAGTCCAGGCTTTCCAGCCGCCAGTCACATCCCTGTTTCACGTGACTGCCACATGGATCTTCCTTTCATAATGGAGGAACTAGAAGTGGCTCTTGCTCTATGCAGGCGTTCTTCATCCCCAGGACCAGATTGAATATCCTACCGCGCCTTGAACAACCTGAGTGATGGCGCACGGAGAGAACTGTTACATCTATACAATGTATCTTGGCAAGATGGCATATGGTACCCGAAGAATGGAAGACAATCCGCTTGGTCCTTCTCCTGAAGCCAGGCAAATCCCCACTTGAACTCAGCTCATACCGCTCAATAGCGCTGGCCAGCTGTGTGGGAAAGATAATGGAAAAGATGATCCTTGCCCGCTTGGAGTGGTACCTGGAACACTACAACATGTTACCAAATTGCATGGCTGGTTTTCGTCGAGATCACTCATCGGTAGACAGTGTTGTTATACTCGCTACGTATGTCCAGCATCAAAAGTCACGCAAAAGATTATCTGCAGCTTTGTTCTTGGATGTCAAGGGGGCATACGATAACGTATCTCAGGAGGCTATCCTCGATGTTCTTGTGATGGTTGGCTTGGGTGGTCGAGTTTTCCAATGGATTTCTCATTACCTTTTTAGATCTTTCTTTGTGTGTACCGGCAATGGTAAAACCGCACGACACTACACCTACCGAGGTGTTCCTCAAGGCGATGTATTAAGCCCTACCTTATTTAACCTCACACTCATTGGTCTTGTTGATCATCTGCCAGCAGCGATCAAGATATCAATGTACGCAAACGACATATGTATATGGACTTCAGGTGTGACACGTCCTCAGATACGTGCAAGACTTCAAAAAGCTGCTAGTCTGACAGCTATATACCTCTGCAACCAAGGTCTTGAAATCTCGTCAGACAGAAATGTGCACTGGTGGCATTCACTCGCAAACCAATGACACCCTACGCCATCTCAATAAATGGCCTGATAATTTCTTATGAGAAGACTCACAGATTTCTCGGCATAATCATTGATACAGATCTCTCATGGAGCCCGTACGTGACCTACATGAAACAGCGTCTGACAGCAATCTCCCAGCTCTTCAAGTTTCTGGGCGGAAAGATTTCGAGAATGTCAGTGCATGCAATGCTGGAATTGTACAGGGCTCTTTTTCTGGGCTTCTTGAGATACAGTTTGCCCGCACTGACCAACACTTGGCAGACAAATCTTCGTGCTCTACAGACTATTCAAGCTCGGGCTCTCAGGGTTTGTTTTGGTTTGCCAAAATGCACATCGACAGTAGCGACTATTGCGATCGCCCGGGACCAACCCATAGAAACACACATTGCGGTGGAAATGTTGAGAGTGCATATTAGGCACGTTGCCCGTGCCTGTTCCCACCATCTGGCAACACTACTTCCAGAAAGGCCGCAGGCATCATTTTGTACTACGATTTCGGGTTATTACACCTGCCTACCATCAGGCTTCACCCCCGCATCTAAGCCTTCGATTCCTCCATAGTGTTTGGCTAGACCTGCAGTGCACCTCACCATACCAGGAATCAGGAAAAAATCTGAGCTGTCATCACCTGCTCTTAAACAACTAACTCTGCTCCTTTTGCACGAGAGGTACGCCGACCCCGTACATATTTATACCGATGGATGGGCAACTCTCCACTGTTCCTCTGGAGCCGTGGTTTTTCCAGCGAAAGCCACCATCATCAGTTTCAAGGCATGTCACCCAACGACACCGATGGCTGCGGAACTTGCAGCTCTTCGCGCTGCACTTCGTCTAGTCAGCCAAGAACAACCTCGCAGATGGTCAATATTCAGTGACTCGAAGGCAGCACTGCAGTCTTTGCTATCATCCCTGCGGCGTGGACCACACGAACAACCGGTATTCGAGATTAGAGAATTAATCCATACCTTGACTGAAAAAGGACACCAGGTGGCGTTTCAGTGGCTTCAAAGTCACTGCGGCGTCATAGGGAACGAACGCGCCGATAACGCTGCTCGGTCGGCTCGTCAAGGCGACGAAGAGGAGCCGATACCATTATCAAGGACAGATGCCGCTAGAAAACTTCGAATACTCAGCCGTGATATCTCGTTCACCTTGCGGAACGGAGGAAGTTTTCACAACAACCGGCTGCACAACCTAAACTCTTCTCTACATCTTTGCATTCCAGCTAGACTCACCTGCCGCGAAGCTACCCTGCCTTGTCGAATATGGCTAGCGGTGGCGTTCACGAAGTCTTTTGCTTTCCGAATCGGATGGGCCGACGACACCTCGTGTGATGACTGTGGTAACGAGGAAACTCTTCAGCACCTGCTCTGTGACTGTACTCGCTCTAATTTACAGAGACGATCGCTCGCAACTGCGATAGCGCGCTTTGACCGAATACCTCCAACAGAAGAACTTATTTTAAAATGCCGTCATCACGAGCCATCGCAGCAGAGGGCGACGAGGGCACTGTTGCAGTTTTTAAGGGCAACAGAATTGGACAAGCGGCTGTATCCTGAACAGATGTTGATAGTGCTGCAAGTGTGACTGTGCTGTGCGGTGACGGTATGCGGTGACAGTGACCGATTGTGATTGCGTGTCTATGCTCCTTTCTTTCGTTATCTCTACTTTGTTATCACTTTACCTCCCCCTCTCATCTTTCCCCAGCGTAGGGTAGCAAACCGGATCTTCCCCTCTGGTTAACCTCCCTGCCTTTACCCTTTCCTCTGTCTCTCTCTCTCTCTTTGGAGTCATCGAAAAACTTCTTCAAAGCAAGCAGTGCTCTTTTCTGAAGGCCCGCAGTTGGCCATGGACCAAGTATCTGTTTTAGAGTGAACGGTCTTCTGTCCAAAAGCAACAAATTCACTTGCAATACCCTTCCTTGTGGATCGTATTTAGTGCACTGAGGAGGAGATGATACACATCTTCGTCTTGATAGCCACAAGAACACTGCGAACTGAAGGCACGTTTTATCCTGTATCAGAAATGTGTCGTAAATGCAGTACCAAGCCGCAGGTGATGCACCAATGTTTCAAATTTTCTGTTTTCTCCTAGATTTTCCGGAATTGAAAGGTTTATACATGGGTCTACAGAGTATAACTCCGAGTTCTTAGATTGCTGATAAAACCAGGTAGTTTTGCTGAGACGACAGGAAATCTGTCTCAGGAGCAGATAGACTTCACTACGCAAAAGGGGGAAATTGGTTGTCTCTGCGTTATTGTGCGCCCAATTCGCAGCTGCGTCCACTACAGTATTACCTGGAATATTGCAGCACCCGAGTATCCACTGAAATGCAATTACGTGATTCATTGCGCTTGCTTTTGTATGTTCTTTGAGCGTCTCATACAAGAGCAAAATGTTGAAATAATTTTTCTTATTACTTTGTAGTAATGTGAGAGCGGCTTGCGAATGGCTAAAAATAACCCATTTTTGCGAATTCTTTTCTGATGGTATGAAACGCAAAGCACACAGGATTGCAAACAGTTTTGCCACGATGGAAGATGTCTCTGGGGATAATTTATATGTTTGCTTTAGCGCCAAATGTGGAATGACAAATTATGAAGTCGAGGAATTTTCATGACACGAACCATCTGTATACACGTGGATGTACTGGGGATGTATAATGAGTAAATTTGGAAGAGGGCCAGTTTCTGTGTGGCTACGATGAATATGTCTCTACTAGATATGATCCCGTCGACCGATAATTCTATTTTAGGACATGTTAACATCCAGGGAGGGTAACTAACATCCACTTTGCATAATTCAAATCTTGGTAATAATGCTTTATGTTCTTGAACAACATCATGAATTTTGCTTTTGTTTCGTTCGTTAAACGTGAGGTTTACTGGATGTTTCTCGTGTTGGGCTGAAATTTTATAAATATGTCGGCATGTTTCAACCGCTCGTATGACTGGAAATGATGGGTGACGTGCTTCAGCAATTACTAGAGACCTCGAGGTAGCCCGCGGAACCCCAAGACACACTCGCAACCCCCTTGCCAGTAAGCGTTGAAGACGTTCCTCAGAAGTTTACGTTAAACCATGGAGAATAGGTGTCGAATAAGCATTTTCTTTATGAGTGCGTGATGAACTTGTAATAGTGAAGAGACTGGTCCCCCCCCACGTTGTGCCAGCGAGCCGCCGAAGTACGTTTATTACAGCATTGGTCTGCTTTTCAATTGCGCGGTTGTCTGATGCCCATGTCAGCTGGCGGTCAAGAATAACTACAAGAAATTTATACTCTTTCACGAACATCAAAGTTTGCACATTAAGCGTAAGTCGGAAATTATTCAGCTGTCGTCGAGTGAAAGGACGTACGGCTGTCTTTGCTTATGAAAGACTCATGCTTCTTTCCTTTAATAAGGTGTCGATACTATCAAGATCCTCTTCCAGCGTTGTTTTAATCTCTCGTGTATGAGATCCAGAGGGCCATATGCATATGTCATCTGCGTACAGAGAATACCGTAGACCAGACGGTAGTTTTTGTGGTAAGGCTGCCATGACACAGTTGAATAAAGACGTACTAAGAACACTGCCCCACGGAACGCCCTGTGTGATGCCGTGATAATTTCTCTCTCCTTCCATTGTTTCCATAAATATTTTTCTTTCGATCAAGACATTTGATATCCATCGCAGTGGTCGACCATGTAGGCGACGCTCTAACATACCAGGAAGGACGTGTATGTGACTTACAGGGTCAAATGTTCTTTCAATGTCTAGAAGTACTGCTATTGTCACATTTCCACACATTCCTTCACGTTCGACGCATGTCGCATGTGACAATGTCTAATACTGCATCCATTGTACACCGATTTTGTGGAAAACCGGTCATGTAGTTGGAAAACACAGTTGTGTGTTCGCACCAGCACTGCAGTCGACTGTCTACCATCTTCTCCATTAGTTTGGAAAAAAATCTTGTGAGACTGACGGGTCGGGAGGAGTCAAGACAAAGGGAAGTCTTTCCTGGTTTCAGTATTGGAATTACCCGGTCTAATTTCCATGAATCTGGAAGAGACTCTCTGATCCAGATATCATTAAATATCTCCAAAATAGCCATTTTTCCTGCTGCACCGAGGTTCTTTAACACAACATGCGTAACATTAACTGGACCTGCGGTTGTCTTTGTACGGCATGACGTAAGAACACATTTCAATTCATCTAAACTAAACTCATAGTCAAGTTGAGGGTGTTGTGACATAAACAAGCACGAACCTTATGTTCTGCTAGTGTTGTGGAAGTTGTAAATTGTGCGCAAGTAAACGGAATTCCTGGTCTGGATATAAGTTGACAGAATTCGTCAGCAACAGATGTTTCCGGAGTGCTTCGAGCTACGGCAAGGGCTCGGAAGGGATGGCTCTGGGTAACTGGACCACTAAAAGATCGGACAACTGACCATATTCCGGGAACTGGAGTAAACGGAGACAACGACGCGCAGTATTCTCGCCACCTTATCGTACCTAATTTTTGTAAGCGTCTGCGCGAAGTTGACCGAACTTTCTGTGCCATCTTGTAGTCATCCAGCTTTCCACTGCGGCGGTAAGCCCGTTCTGCGCGTCTTCTAATTGCTCTTAGACATTCATGTTCCCCGTCGACTGCAGCGTATTCATTTGGAACAATCACTTCCTTTGTGCATATCTTGTAAGACTCACACAACATATTTGCAAAGCTTTGAACGTTCAGATTTTCGACCAATGAGTTACTTAACTAGTGAAGAAAACTTTGCCAATTAGTATATTTTGAGTATCACCGGGTCCCTTCGCTCCGTATAGGACGACGTTTTACCAGAACCGGAAAATGATCCCTACCATGCGTTTCTGTGTCCGTTGGCCATTCAAGGCCATCAAGAAGGTCCTGTGAGCAGAGCATAAGAAGCCACCAAACACTGACACCAAGAACAACATAGGGGAAATTACTTGTGCTTAAGAAGTGAAATAAAGATACGATAAATTAATGGAAATGAAAGTAGATGAAAAAACAACTTGCCGCAGGTGAGGAACAATCCCACAACCTTCGCATCGGCATCGTTCTCCACCTGCGGCAAGTTATTTTTTCATCCCCTTCTATCGCTCCGTCTTCTTGTCAATTGTAGAGCGCCTGACGACGGGCAGATGTCACGCCAGTTCTGTATATTCAACTGGGGCATGGCGTATCTTGCAGACATTGCTGGTATAAGGTGCTGGAATAAATGGCTTGACTCCCAAACCAGCCACATCGCTTATCGATAGTACATGTTTTGCAGATGAAACTGAAGTAACGTTCCATCTCTATTCATGCGGAATGACTGTACCTTTTCCTTTGCCGCGGAAACAAATTCTGATGCAGCGCGGTTTGGATTCACTTGCCAGAAGTTGCGGCCTTCCTGTGAGGGTCGGAAAACAACTGGAATTCCCTCAGGTCGCTTCTTTTTATACACTACCAAGGAGAAGGGCCTATCATCTCAGTCTATGCCTTCATCTTCGCTTAGCTCATAGGTGGATGTCCCGTCTTCGTCAACCCGTGTTTTCTTGGCTCCGCTTTCGCATGCCTCAGCCATATTCACTGAAAGTGCGCTGGAACGTATACATATATAGTGCAGCGTTGAAAACTAGCGTCGCCGGCTTGGTGACATTAGGCGCGTGTTGTGCACTTCCGAGTGCGGCGCCCATTCTGCGGCAATCATGCGCCTAGGAACGTGCTGTCGGACATACCGTTCGTGCCGGCGTTCTTTACTGCCTACCGCCGTGCACTGGTAGGCGTAGATGCGCTGCAGAGCGTTTTTTTTTTTTTGGACGCGTCGGCTCAATTGATCGACACCTGGCTCGACCGGGCCTATGCTACCAAGTGCCTCGTCATCCCTCTTCCTGCACGGTCGCTCAGTGGACCTCGTGTTGCGCTGCTGAGCGCGAGGTCACGGGTTCGAATCCAGACCTGAATAGCCGCATTTCGAAGGTGAATGTAAAACGTGCTCGTGCATGTACCATGCTCAAGGGATACGTTAAAGAACACCCATTAGTCAAAATTATTGTACAGCCCTTCGCTACAGTTCGTGCCTCATTACTTATCGTACAGTCCCGGAACGTTTAATCCCGTCATTGCTTAACTAAATAGTCTTGTGTTTTATGGAACAAAAACACTATGACGGCGAATCCTGAGACAAATTCTAAAGTATTGTACTCGAACGACGCTGAATCTCTAAGCGTGGCTTAAAGTTACAGCCGCTGAATATACGCAGAACGCGGTCACAAACTATGGGCACTTTTCAACCTAAGAAAAATAGAGATATAATCGTGAAGTTTTGTCATTTCAAAGTGAGAAAGCGCGTTCTTTCAAGTCACAGCGAATTGAAAGCTAATTTTAAGTTACAGCTAATCGAATATTTAACTCTCGTCCCATTTTCCGGAGTTTTACGTATTCCGCCGGGACCGCAATGACAGGCGTCGGGGCGGTGTGCTCATAGCTGCCCACAGAGATTTACGCTGCTCTATTATTAATATTCAGTCACCACGTGAGGTATTGTTTGTACTGTGCGGCGCACTTCAGCCTCCCCCGCTTGTCGGTGTGTTCTACCAGCCTCCCGACGCAAATGCACATTTCGTCGCAGAATTTTACAATGTTATGAATGCAATTTCTTACTCACCCTAATGCTCAAATCAATATTTTGGGGGATTTCAATTTTCCAAATATTTCCTGGGCTAATTTGGCGTTAGCTCTGTCTAAGTCCGATGAAGCTTATTTCGTTGACGCGTGCCTAACATTTGGACTAACACAACTTCTTTCAGCGCCTACAAGAGGGACCTAACATTCGTCAAACATCCTTGACCTTCTACTTGCATCCCACCCTGATGGTTTATTGTCCCTTTCATTCCTCGCAGGTTTAAGTGACCATGTTGTAATGCATGCTTCATTTAATATTATGCTACCCAAAACTACAAAGGAAAACACTAATGCTTTATGACAAACGAAATTACGAAGCTATCAATGACCAGCTTTCTACTTTTTTAGACTGGTTCTTGCTTGATTTTTCTCAGCGCAGTGTTGAAACTAACTGGTGTCGCTTCAAACACAAGCTACACCACCTAATAAAAGCCCATATTCCTACCATAACCATCACAGAACGATCTCATTCACCGTGGTTTGATACAACATTAAAACGACTTAAGAACAAAAGGAAACGTCAATTCCAGCACGCAAAACTGGTGGACACAAGATGTGCTTGGGAAGCTTATCGCCACACCGAAAAGCTCTTCCTCTCACGCACTGATGATGCTCAAAAATCATTTTTTACTTCAACTTTACCTGATGTGATACGAAATAACCCAAAGAAGTTCTGGAATTTCGTGACACCCACCCCCTCAAACACTTTATCTTTGTGTGACGAGCAAGGTTGTGAAACTCCTGCGCAGAACGTTGCGCATGTACTTAATACCGCTTTCTGTTCAGTACTCACCCGCGAACCATCTGACACCTTTCTTCGTCTGCCCCGAGCAGACCATCCACTGATGCCAGAAATTAAGTTCGACGCTACTGGCATTTCTAAAATAATCGATTCTCTAAAGCTAACATCATCCGCTGGGGTCGATGGCATCAACTCGGAAATATTGAAGAGTACTAAGTATGTTTGAAGCATTATTTTGTCGTAAATATTTCAGCAGTGCCTCTCCTCTGGTGTGGTCCCATTGGATTGGAAAGTGGGCAAGATCATTCCAGTTCCGAAAAAGGTGACCCATCATCATTTAAAGATTACCGCCCAATATCCATGACAAGTGTTTGTTCCAGACGGATGGAACACGTTCTTTATTCTCAAATTGTAATTTTTCTCCTTTCAGTAAATTTTTTTTTCACAATACCCAGCATGCTTTCCAAAAAGGTCTCTCGTGCGACACCCAACTTGCACTTTTTATTATCGATATCAGTTCCAGTCTTGACACTAACACTTCCGTTGATGCGTTGTTCCTTGACTTCGAGAAGGCTTTCGATAAAGTATATCACTACAAATTATTTCGAAAACTTTCGTTACTAAATATTAACCCCCATGCATTTGATTGGATACGTAGCTTTTTAACTAACCGACAACAACTGTCATATGCTAATGGTCACTCTTCTGCTCTTTCCCCTGTAGATTCTGGCGTTCCGCAGGGAATTGTACTTGACCGGTCCCTACTTTTCCTTGTATATATTAACGACCTACCGACTAACATTTCAACAGAAATACGCTTATTTGATGTTGATTGCGTGCTCTACCGGCAAATTATTAATAATGACGACGTACTAGCTCTTCAGGCTGATCTTTCTCTCATCGAAACTTGGTGCAAAAAAATGGTTAATGAGCTTGAATACTAACAAGTCATCCCTTTTATCTTTCCATCGCAGGTCCTCCTATCGCGTCCGTGAATATGTAATCAATGGTTCCGTTATTTCCTCAGTTAGCGCTTACAAATACCTTGGTATCAGTCTACGTTCCGATATGCCATGGTTCACACACATTAACAAGATAACTAACGACGCTAACCGCATGCTTGGCTACTTGCGCCGTAACCTCCGACTTGCTCCCGCCCCTGTCAAACATCTAGCATCATATTGTACTTTCATCAGACCTAAAGTCGAATATGCATGTGCTCTATGGACCCTTACCAAGCTAACCATATTAAGATGTTAGAAGGAATTCAAAATCGCGCTGCGCGGTTTATTTTCTCTGATTATTCTTTCACTTCCAGTACTACAGAACTTAAGTCACAGGCTAATCTACCCAACCTTGTACTTCGCCGGAAAGCTGCCCGTCTCTCACTGTTCCACAAGTTCTTCCATGCATATCCCCGGTCCTCCAACGTTTGTCCAGTTTACCGCCATTCCATCCGGACCAACCATAACAAAGCCGTATATCCTCCTCCAGCCCCAACCAGCACTCATCTTTCTTCATTTTTTGTTCGTACCTCAAGAGACTGGAATGACCTTCCCGCTTCAGCTGTTCTTCCTGAGAACCCTCTTCATTTTAAACACATCATTGAAGAACTAACTTATGTTAAATAAAATTTACGCGCCCACCCTTCATGTAAAACTCCTTCGGAGGCCTTTGAGGTATCGGAATAAATAAATAAAAAGATTATAGGCATGCCACTGTTTTCTTGGGACTAATCTCTAAAAAACAAGACCCGCCCTCGGGCACGTTGTCAGTAAGGCCCTAGCGGAAAGCTCTCAAACTTCGGCATGACCAAATAATCATGAGCAACAAAACGTATGCTTTTATTTGACCAGGAGTCACAAAATGTTATAGATCCCCAATCGTTCTTAACTACTAATAGAGTTTTAGAATTGGGGGCCCAAGCGGCTTGGGGACCCAAGAAAATTGCGCGCCACAAGTGCGCATGCGCAGAACCCAAGCCAGTCTTGGGTTCTTGCGTTCGCGTTAACCCAAGACCCAAAAATCGAAAACTAGCGTGGGCCCCCAAGCCGTCTTGGGCAGCCCTCGCGGGTGACAGTGATGACGTACAGCAGATGGTCGCAGAGCAAACTTTATTTACTTCAACTGATTTTCGCCATTTCACGCGGGTGAAATCACAGTTTTTTCGCAGCGCGACACAAGAAAACACCAACTAAGAGCACTTCGCTTCGATTGGCTTTGCTTGGCTTAGAATCGCACTATTAATTCGTAATACTAACTGGTACTAACACAGTGATTACGTTTCTTACATTGCTCGCTCTTTTTGCTCAAAAATGCATTCTGTTCGTTTTCACTTGTAAGAAAAGAGGTTCCTTTTTTTTTTGCTTTCAAGCACCTTTCTATTTTCCACACTGCGGCGTCCCGAGCGCTCAACCCAACGCTGTCTGCGTTCGACCCAATCCTCAAACTCTGCTGCTCTTCTAAACCCAAGAGCAACCGACGCAACGCGGCTTGGGGGCCCAGTGCCTTGCGCCCCCAATTCTAAAGCTCTCTAATGCTTCCAGATGCTTTATTTATTGTGCTGTCTCGTTCCCTTATACTGGCATTCGAATTATCACACCAAATCGCGATCATCTGCATCATATCGTCAACGCCACTGATCCTAAACTTGTCGAATTAACCAAAGCATGGCTGAATCTAAGAATTCCCAATAATTAACTGCTAACTACTTTCCCTAACATTGACATTTTTCACCGTGACTGCAATACTAAAAGTTGCGGTATCGTTTCGATTGCGTGGCACACTGGCCAGAAGTGCTCTGTAATAAATATTTATTCACCTTTAGAAATAGTAGTCCTCCTTTCCAATGCACGTTATCCCCGGTTTATTTTCGGCCCGTCTTGACGCTTGCTTTCTGTCGGCGGTTCGTTCCACCCCTTCTCCCACGATATCCTCAATTCTTTAGCCTAATTGAATTATCTGGCTTCCCTACTATTCTGGGCGAATTCAATTTTCTAGGGATAAGTTGCTCAAACCTCAGTATGATACCTCGTAGTAACAACATGGTATAGAATTGACCGATGCGTCCTTAACCTTTAGTTTGCCGCAACTAATATCCTTTTCTGCGAGGCGCACTGATCATTCCTCAAATATGCTTGACCTTCTAGTTGCTTTCCATCCTGACAATCTATCGTCACTAACACATTTGTCTGCGCTGAGCGACCACGGCATTTTTCAAGGCGCTTATGATTGGGGCGTAGAATGACCCAAGAAACGGGAAGAGAAAAAAAAGACAAATAAGGTACAATGACTCTTACATACCAAATTACAGGGATTTTAATTATAAACTAGATAAGTTGTGTTCATGATACTTAACTGACTTCGCTAAACCTTCCGTTGAAACTAACTGGATACTCTTCAGAACGAAATTGATAGCCTAATCAAAAAATATACTCCCCCTATTGCAGTTACAGAACTTTTACTGTTGATTTGGTTTAACGCCGTGCCAAAGCTCCTAAAAAACAAACAACAAGCAGACGTAACTTAAGCTTAGCTGCTCACTGTCCGACAAAACTATACTGGCCTATATAACCGTTGTTCGTCCTAAACTGGCGTATGCATGCGTGGTTTGGGATCCTTATCATTTCTATTGTGGTGGAGCCAGTTCAAAACCATGCAAGAAGCGCTTATTTACTATTTATTATTATTCATTCATTCATTCATTCATTTGGTTCCGAAAGTATAGCCTGCACTACTAAATGCGTCAGCTTCTTAAAATTCATATCAATAAAAAAAGCGATAGATCTTTAACAACTGTTCCGCTAAATGTAGCATCACTGAGCTCATATCTAAAGCCAACGTCATTACATTGTCATCCCGTTTACAATAGCAAGCCTTCGTCTCTTTTACCAGTTTTACTATACTTCCATTATTGCCATTCAGTTATTTCACCTGCCCATCGTACGCCAAGACGAATCAGTCATCAATGCGCAACTTACGCTCCTTGCGTCCGAACATCTCCTAAGCAATTATAATTCTTTGCCAAGACTTCAAGGTACTCTAATGACCTGTCCCCGGCTACAGTGGCACTCTCTAGTCCGCCTTGCTTCAAGGCATTCCTATCAGAAATCATCCGCTGACAAGAAGCCCACCTCTCCTATAATAACCCATTATTAAGTACCTGTGAAGCGCTTATAATAAATAAATAAATAAATCTCAGCGCCCTTCCACTCTGTGAAGAAGGATGACCAGCGAAGCTCTGTATGGGGGCGCCTTAATGGCGAACAGCACCTCCACCGCGTGTCGGCCCGGCATTGCACTGTCTTCGGGTTCGGCCCACGCATGGGGACTGCTTAACGTCTGCTTCACCTCCACCGCGCGTCGGCCCGGCACTGCGCTATCTTCAGGATCTGCCCACGTTTGGGGAGTGCTTAACGGTTGCTTCACCTCTGCTGCAGGTGGGGCCGGTATTACACGATCTTCAGGATCGGCCTACGTATGGGGAGCAGGGGCGTAGCCAGGGGGGGGGGGGGGGCTTATGGGGCTTCAGCCCCCCCCCCGAAATTTTTTCGTGCTGTCCATGCACCGCCGACCAAAGCGACCTCCGGCGCCGGAAATCGCTCTGGATTTTGTCTAGAATGTCTTTTTGACGCTCGAAAAGACATTTAACCACGAAGATTGCAAACTTGGGCTGGATTTCGCGGCAACGCCCATACACCGGGAGTCACATAACGCCAAGCAGTCCCATCCGAGCACAAAGTTTCAAGGGCGCTTTGATGGTGAGCGGGCTCGCCGCGGCATCTCACTGAGGCCACGGAATCTATGGAGCGCATGGCTATCAATTGCGAAATTTTATGGGTGTAAATCTCATAAGCTCTTGATGTGAAAGGCGCATTGACATTCCCAAAGTTGTGCTTTAGATTTTCAATTGCGGAACTTTGTGGGTTTGATGTTGTTATAAACATTTGACGCTAAAG
Organism: Dermacentor albipictus; assembly: GCF_038994185.2. Lineage (NCBI taxonomy): Eukaryota > Metazoa > Arthropoda > Arachnida > Ixodida > Ixodidae > Dermacentor > Dermacentor albipictus. The sequence goes on from NC_091821.1 coordinate 26,478,214, forward strand.
TTCCATTGACTTTTCTAAAGTCTTACATCGGAACATACAACGAGACAAGCCACATCAACACACTAGCAGACGAGTTGACAAAGCAGGCAGCGAGGTCCAATGAGACGAAGCGTTAGGACGGTTCATTTGTGCCATCATGTCCCATAAAAAAATATCAGCATTTTTTTTAACCTACGCCAGAACATCCATGTCAAGACACTAAAGCCAGCCAAAGTAACTACGTTCTTATTTATTTTTTCTACTTTGGCTTTTATTTCGCGAGGACACACTGAGCCTCTTCATTTTTTTTTTGTTCTCACTACCCTACCCGCGGGCTGCCAGAGCCAGCCAGAGCGCGTACGTTTTTTTTCGTATGGCCCCGGCCACCATGAGGTGCACTTCGGTGCGCGTTCGGTTTGCTCTGGCCGAGTGGATTTTCACCTGACAGATTTTTGGACGCTTTCTGGCTAGCAGACGAGAAAAAAAAACAATGGTCGCTCGCCGCCATCACTGTGGGGACTCGAAGGATTGCACCGCATTCCTTGAGCGGAACCTTTCCGGAAAGTCTTGTTTCGCCGCTGTAGGATACTGAGCAGTATGCGTATGGTTCTCAGTGGACCAAGCGTCTGACGTTTTCTTCGGTATTCCTTCCGTAGCCCCATTAGGTGCCCGAAGTAGGCATTCGATTCTGGCCAACATACTTTCCTATGCGTTTTTTTTTTATTTCGGTGCCTCCGCCTCACAGAAAAAAAATACATTGTTGCGGCACAGCGAATTGTCGCATGGTGAAAGTTCAATTTTGATACTTCTTTTGCGGAAAGTAATGGGCGATGGGACGCTTCACTTGCCGGATACGTTTATTATATTATTGCGAAAGCAAGTATATGGACACTCCAGGCGCATTCCTGCCGTCGCCGTCGCCCTCATGTTCCGTATAAAGTCCAAGGGTGATAACATCGTGACCACGCGCTGCATGCTGTATGTGCGAGTGAAAGCGTAGGAGGGGAGGTGGAATGGGTGAGCCGACGATGGTGGCTTAGTCTTGTGTGCGCAAAGGAGAAAAGCGGGAAGCAAGCGCGCCACCTTCCGTCGCGCGCAATACATCGGGGGGGAGTGGATGGAATGGGGGCGGAATCTAGGATTCTGTGAATCTATGATTGTGCAACATGTTTATTTGCCTTGTTTGACGCATTATATACAGTTACTTCTTCTTACATACATAGACTCATTGGAGACTTATACGTATACTTAAATATCTTGTTGCGAGGTTTTGTGTATACATGCAGTGAACTTTGTTTCCAGTAACACTTTCTTGTCCTTTATCAAGCCGTATTTTCGCATTTGTATATCCCATTGTATCTTTGGATTTCTAATGTACGAGGGCGAGTCAAATGAAAGTGAGCATACCCTAACCACGCAATAATGGTTCAGTTCATTATCTGCGAGGCATGCGCGTAGGAGAACGCCATGTCTCATTTACAAAAGTGACACGCAGGTGTGAAGATAAATGTTCTTTAATGCTCTCATGCCATGGGTTGAATATGGTTGCGTCACATAATGGACACTTCAAAAGTTGAACAGCTCGGTGTCACGAAGTTTTTGACAGCTGAAGGTGTTTCCAAAACAGAAATTATTCACCATATGACTGCCGTGTACGTTGAACACTTCATTTCGTTGACCACTGTGAAGCGTTGGAGCAAACGGTTCAAAGGACGTTGCAAGGACATTCCAACACCGGGCTTTTTACAGACTTTTTGAAGCAGCAACCCAAGGGGTTTTATAAGACGGGAATCACGCGACTCATTAGTCAATGGCACAAATGTCTAAATTCTCATGAAGACTACTTTTAAACAAAGTACCCCGTTGTTGGCTCATTCATTTGACTTGCCCCCATATATCTTGCAGAACTCCTGCTTTTTATACGTGCTCTCTGTCGCGACTATAACTTCGGTGCAAGTACTCACGATACACGACAAGGGACAGCTACTCCTGCGTAATACATTGGAACAAACGACAGCGTCATTGAGATTTTTCACTGGCCATTGCATATATACAAGAATGTAAGCACGGTTCTTGAATGACAAAGTTTCATTAACATATTTGTCCTCAACTTGTTCAGTTCATCGCCTTTTAATTTGTCATATCAGCGGCATGCACTGCTTTCCTGGTTTCGAACTGATATAGTTCTAAAGTTCGTGGATATTTTCTTAACTTAATAAATAGACAAACAACATGGAAGCATTGACGTCAGTTATGTTGGGAACAATTTTTCGCACATACGAGTATAATATTTTATGAAAAAATACATATTTTACTTGTATTTACAGTGCGTAGCTTTCAAGAATTCGTTTGCAGCATCTTGGGCAATGACAATGCAGTTATTATTCATGTATTTGATCCCTCGATTAATTGTTTAAGAGGAAGCTTTAGCTCGGGCCAAATCCGACGCGGCCTATTCAAATACTTGTAAAACGCAGAAACGCTTTTCTGAGATAATCCTGCTAATCGCTTTTATTGAAATTGGTTGCATTGGAGAGAGAAAGTTAAATCCTAGTGTCTGTTGGAAACAGAGCTTCGATTTAGGGCCTGAATTTTGTTTAAAATAATTTGAAAAATTCGAAAGTTTGAAAAAATAGAAGCACGACGTTTACAAACTAAGAGCAATGCATGAAGAACAGATATTGTGGTTCTGTAAACGGCATTTATTATAACAATCAAAGCGGACAAGTTTGCTGTGTCAATTAGTATCTTACGTGAATTGGTTACGTTGTGTACAAGGGTTCTGCAAAAGCCGTATTTCCACAATACTAAATTTTTTTGAGATTCATGTGTAGCATATCTGTTTTGTCCGCTGTAGATGTACTATTAGGTGCAATTCACAGAATTGTGATGTTATTTTTCATTGTTGAGTCACGGAGTTTTAAACTTGATAGTTTCATTTTCTGAAAATTTTCAATTTTGGCCAATTTTTAATAAACAATTGACCACCTAAATGAAAAATTCGAAGGCAGTAGTCACTAGAATTAAACTGTCTCATTTAAATGCAACAAACCTCCTCAAATTTGGTGAAGTGGTTGCAGGGAAAAACGAATTCCCATACATGTACTTAAATAGGAGCACCCGAGCTAACCGCATCCTCTTAAGGAGGGGGCTGAGCTGCAACATGCAGCTTGGCACATTGCAACTATATATATATATATATATATATATATATATATATATATATATATATATATATATATATATATATATATATATATATATAATGGGCCAGTGGCGTAGCCCCCCCCGAACAAAATTTCTGGCTACGCCACTGATGGGGAGTGCTTAGCGCCCGCTTTACATCCACCACGGGTCGGCACGGCATTGCACTATCTTCGGGATTGGCCAATGTATGGGGAGTGCTTAATGGTTGCTTCACCTCCGCCGATGGTAAGGCCGGTATTCCACTAGCTTCGGCATTGGCCCACGTATGGGGAGTGCTTAACGACCGCTTTCTCCACCGCGGGTAGGCACGGCATTGCATTACAATCGAGTTCGGCCCACGTATGGGGAGTGCTTAACGCCTGCTTCACCTCCGCCGCAGGTCAGGCCGGTATTGCACTATCCTCGCGATCGGCTCACGTATGGGGACTGCTTAACGCCTCTTCACCTGCGCCGCAGGTCAGGCCAGCATTGCACTATATTCGGGATCTGCCCACGTATGGGGAGTGCTTAACGCCTGCTTCACCTCCGCCGCAGGTCAGGCCGGTATTCCACTATCTTCGGCATTGGCCCACGTATGGGGAGTGCTTAGCGCCCGCTTTACCTCCACCGCGGGTCGGCCCGGCACTGCGCTATCTTCAGGATCTGCCCACGTATGGGGAGTGCTTAACGGTTGCTTCACCTCTGCTGCAGGTGGGGCCGGTATTACACGATCTTCAGGATCGGCCTACGTATGGGGAGTGCTTAGCGCCCGCTTTACCTCCACCACGGGTCGGCCCGGCATTGCACTATCTTCGGGATTGGCCAATGTATGGGGAGTGCTTAACGGTTGCTTCACCTCCGCCGATGGTCAGGCCGGTATTCCACTATCTTCGGTATTAGCCCACGTATGGGGAGTGCTTAACGCGCGCTTTACCTCCACCGCGGGTCGGCACGGCATTGCATTATATTCGAGTTCGGCCCCCGTATGGGGAGTGCTTAACGCCTGCTTCAACTCCGCCGCAGGTCACGCCGGTATTGCACAATCTTCGGGATCGGCCCACGTATGGGAACTGCTTAACGCCCGCTTTACCTCCACCGCGGGTTGGCACGGCATTGCATTACATTCGAGTTATGGGGAGTGCTTAACGCCTGCTTCACCTCCGCCGCAGGTCAGGCCGCTATTGCACTATATTCGGGATCTGCCCACGTATGGAGAGTGCTTAATGCCTGCTTCACCTCCGCCGCAGGTCAGGCCGGTGTTGCACTACCTACGGGATTGGCCCATGTATGGGGAGTGCTTAACGGGTGCTTCACCTCCGCCGCAGGTCAGGCAGGTATTGCACTACCTTCGGGATTGGCCCATGTATGGGGAGTGCTTAACGGTTGCTTCACCTCCGCCGCAGGTGAGGCAGGTATTGCACTAACTTCGGGATTGGTGCACGTATGGGGGGTGCTTAACGCCTGCTTCACCTACGCCGCAGGTCAGGCCTGTATTCCACTATCTTCGGCATTGGCCCACGTATGGGGAGTGCTTAACGCCCGCTTTACCTCCACCGCGGGTAGGCATGGCATTGCATTATATTCGAGTTCGGCCCGCGTATGGGGAGTGCTTAACACCTGCTTCACCTCCGCCGCAGGTCAGGCCGGTATTGCACTATCTTCGGGATCGGCCCACGTATGGGGACTGCTTAACGCCTGCTTCACCTCCGCCGCAGGTCAGGCCAGCATTGCACTATATTCGGTATCTGCCCACGTATGGGGATTGCTTAACGGTCGCTTCACCTCCACAGCAGGTCGGCCCGGCATTGCACTATATTCGTTATCGGCCCACGTATGGAGAGTGCTTAATGCCTGCTTCACCTCCGCCGCAGGTCAGGCCGGTGTAGCACTACCTTCGGGATCGGCCAATGTATGGGGAGTGCTTAACGGTTGCTTCACCTCCGCCGCAGGTCAGGCAGGTATTGCACTAACTTCGGGATTGGCAAACGTATGGGAGTGCTTAACGCCCGCTTTACCTCCACCGCGGGTCGGCACGGCATTGCATTATATTTGAATTCGGCCCACGTATGGGGAGTGCTTAACACCTGCTTCACCTCCACCGCAGGTCAGGCCGGTGTTGCACTATCTTCGGGATCGGCCCACGCATGGGGACTGCTTAACGCCTGCTTCACCTCCGCCGCAGGTCAGGCCAGCATTGCACTATATTCGGGATCTGCCCACGTATGGGGAGTGCTTAATGGTTGCTTCCCCTCCGCTGCTGGTGGTGCCGGTATTCTACTATCTTCGGGATTGGCCCACGTATGGGGAGTGCTTAACGCCTGCTTCACCTCCATCGCGGGTCGGCCCGGCATTGCACTATATTCGCGATCGGCCCACGTATGGGGAGTGCTTAACGTCTGCTTCACCTCCGCCGCGGGTCAGGCCGGTATTCCACTATCTTCGGCATTGGCCCACGTATGGGGAGTGCTTAGCGCCCGCTTTACCTCCACCGCGGGTCGGCCCGGCACTGCGCTATCTTCAGGATCTGCCCACGAATGGGGAGTGCTTAACGGTTGCTTCACCTCTGCTGCAGGTGGGGCCGGTATTACACGATCTTCAGGATCGGCCTACGTATGGGGAGTGCTTAGCGCCCGCTTTACCTCCACCACGGGTCGGCCCGGCATTGCACTATCTTCGGGATTGACCAATGTATGGGGAGTGCTTAACGGTTGCTTCACCTCCACCGATGGTCAGGCCGGTATTCCACTATCTTCGGTATTAGCCCACGTATGGGGAGTGCTTAACGCGCGCTTTACCTCCACCGCGGGTCGGCACGGCATTGCATTATATTCGAGTTCGGCCCCCGTATGGGGAGTGCTTAACGCCTGCTTCAACTCCGCCGCAGGTCACGCCGGTATTGCACATCTTCGGGATCGGCCCACGTATGGGAACTGCTTAACGCCCGCTTTACCTCCACCGCGGGTAGGCACGGCATGGCATTACATTCGAGTTATGGGGAGTGCTTAACGCCTGCTTCACCTCCGCCGCAGGTCAGGCCGGTATTGCACTATATTCGGGATCTGCCCACGTATGGATAGTGCTTAATGCCTGCTTCACCTCCGCCGCAGGTCAGGCCGGTGTTGCACTACCTTCGGGATTGGCCCATGTATGGGGAGTGCTTAACGGGTGCTTCACCTCCGCCGCAGGTCAGGCAGGTATTGCACTACCTTCGGGATTGGCCCACGTATGGGGAGGGCTTAACGGTTGCTTCACCTCCGCCGCAGGTCAGGCCGGTATTGCACTATCTTCGGGATCGGCCCACGTATGGGGACTGCTTAACGCCTGCTTCACCTCCGCCGCAGGTCAGGCCAGCATTGCACTATATTCGGTATCTGCCCACGTATGGGGATTGCTTAACGGTCGCTTCACCTCCACCGCAGGTCGGCCCGGCATTGCACTATATTCGGTATCGGCCCACGTATGGAGAGTGCTTAATGCCTGCTTCACCTCCGCCGCAGGTCAGGCCGGTGTAGCACAACCTTCGGGATTGGCCCATGTATGGGGAGTGCTTAACGGTTGCTTCACCTCCGCCGCAAGGCAGGCAGGTATTGCACTAACTTCGGGATTGGCAAACGTATGGGAGTGCTTAACGCCCGCTTTACCTCCACCGCGGGTCGGCACGGCATTGCATTATATTCGATTTCGGCCCACGTATGGGGAGTGCTTAACACCTGCTTCACCTCCACCGCAGGTCAGGCCGGTGTTGCACTATCTTCGGGATCGGCCCACGCATGGGGACTGCTTAACGCCTGCTTCACCTCCGCCGCAGGTCAGGCCAGCATTGCACTATATTCGGGATCTGCCCACGTATGGGGAGTGCTTAATGGTTGCTTCACCTCCGCTGCTGGTGGTGCCGGTATTCTACTATCTTCGGGATTGGCCCACGTATGGGGAGTGCTTAACGCCTGCTTCACCTCCATCGCGGGTCGGCCCGGCATTGCACTATATTCGAGATCGGCCCACGTATGGGGAGTGCTTAACGCCTGCTTCACCTCCATCGCGGGTCGGCCCGGCATTGCACTATATTCGCGATCGGCCCACGTATGGGGACTGCTTAACGGTTGCTTCACATCTGCTGCAGGTGGGGCCGGTATTACACGATCTTCAGGATCAGCCTACGTATGGGGAGTGCTTAGCGCCCGCTTTACCCCCACCGTGGGTGGGCCGGAATTGCACTATTTATTTATTTATTTATTTATTTATTTATTTATTTATTTATTTATTTATTTATTTATTTATTTATACATACTGCAGCCTCGGTGAGGCTATTGCAGGAGTGGGCAGTGAAGAAAAGAAAAAAAGGAAAGCAAGAAAACGAGATACAGGCACATAAAATATGAATATCAAGTATATGTAATTGCTTTCAAAAATTATTGCGTAGGTAAGGAGCGGATGCTTCCAGGCAGTGAATTCCAGAGCTCAATGGCCAATGGAAAGAAGCTGTGCTTGAACATCTCCGTTCGGTAAAAGAAAGGGATAAGGTTGAGATTATGAAAATTCCTAGTGATAGAAGGTGGACTAAAGCTCAAGTAATTCTTTAGTGTAACAAGGCGCTCAGAATGAATCAGTGTGTGTAAAAAGTTCATGCATTCTATGCGGCGGCGAGATGAAAGAACTGTAAGACCTGTAGATGTATAATGGGAAGAAGGGGAAAAATTTCGGCTATAGTTGCGAAAAATGAAGCGCACTGATTTCTTTTGGACTGATTCTAACTCTTTAATATCGGATTTCTTATGAGGATTCCATATGATGCAGCCATAATCAAGAATGGGGCGGATAAATGTTTTATACGTCATCAGTTTCATATCCTTTGGAGCCTTACGCAATGAACGATGAAGGTAACCGAGACGTCTGAAAGCTTTGTTACATATGATGTCGATGTGTTTCGACCATGACATGTCATGGGAGAAATGAAGACCAAGGTATTAAATTCGGTTACACTTTTTAAATCTTGACCATGGAAAGTGTACGTAAAAAGTGAAGGAGACGGGCGTCTGGAGAAGGACATGGAAACAGTTTTAGAGAAATTAATGTTCATTTGCCATTGCTTGCACCACCTACAAAATTTGCAAAGGAGTCATTAAGCAAATCATGATCCATTCGTGTGTTATTACTATGATAGAGGACGCAATCATCAGCGTAAAGACGAATATTAACGGACACGCAATGCGACAAGTCATTAATATATAATAAGAAAAGAAGCGTGCCTAAAACGGAACCTTGTGGGACGCCGGATGAAACACTGACAGGAGAAGAAATAGAGCCGTTAAATTGCACAGACTGAGAACGCTGGTTCAGGAAGCTATGTATCCAACCAACCAGAGAAGGGTTATTTATAATGGAGTTAAGCTTGTAGAGGAGTTTTGGGTGTGGGACGGTGTCAGAAGCTTTGGATAAGTCAACAAAAATGCCGTCAATCTGTCCGCCTAAATCTAATGACTGACAGATATCGTGCGTGAATTCGGTTAGTTGGGTAGTGGTGCTATATCCCCGATGGAAACCATGTTGGTAATTGGATAGGATATTGTGGCTTTCAAGAAATTCCGTGATGTGTTTTGATGTGTTTAAAAATTATATGTTCGTGTAACTTGTATGAGTGGGCAGTTAATGAAATGGGTCTGTAGTTCTGCAGATGTTGAGCATTACCGGATTTGTATATGGGAATGACCGTAGCAAGCTTCCAGGAATGGGGAACAGTGGAGGTGGATAATGATTTACCGAAGATAACGGAGAGGTATCTGCTTGTCCAAAGGGAGTAGCGAACGAGGAAGGAATTGGGTATGTCATCTGGGCCACAGCTCTTTTTAGTATTTAAATAGAGGATCATGTTCAGAACACCTGAACTAGAGACGACGATGTCTTCAATAGGAGGGTATGAGACCCAGCTAAAAGGTGGAAGTGAAGAGTTATCCTGTGTAAGCACGGAATGAAAATAGGTGTTAAAAGCGGAAGTAATCAAGAGTGAATCTGAAACTGCAACGTCCTTGACAACTAAACTGTTAGTTGTGCTGTTACTTGGCATTATCTATCTCCAGAACATACGAGGGTTTGTTTTCATTAATTTTGGCAAAGTAACAGTATGGTATAAATCCTTGGCAGATGTTAGTTTCTGGTGAAGTTCCTTCTTGGCATCATTGAACTCTGCAATTTTGTCAGGATTACCATTTTTTTAGACTTGCGCAATCGCGAAACACGACGCGATCAATGCAGTAGTCCTCTTGTCATCCACGGTGAATTAATATTTTTCTTTCTTGTTTTCAGGGGAACAAACTGGTTAATACATGTTTCAACAATTTTCTCAAAAACCCTACGGCAACATCGACATCATTGTTCAAAGATAATTCATTAAAGTTCTCAAACGATTCGCTAAGTGTGTCGGTAATTGCAGCATCATTGGCGCGGCTACAATCACGAAAAGTGCAGTAATCAATCCGTGGTTTGGGAACAATACAGCAAACCGAGAACAGTACGGCTTTGTGGTCAGAAATCCCGTCAGTAACGCAGCACTGGAAGTCACTTTCGAAAAAACTTGAGTCAAGAAAAACTAAATCTAGGACAGCCGTTTCCCTGGTGTTCTCGTGGACAATCTGTTTAAGACCGTGTGATAAGGAAAGGCGCAATAATTTTCTTGAGAGTGACACGTCGCAGCCGGTAATGGTGAGAGAGGGCCAGTGAATGCCTGGTGCATTAAAATCTCCCATAAGTATTATATTTGACGATTTCAAATCATGCAAAATGTTGCTAAGAAAGGCTAACTGATCCCCACAAGAGCCAGGAGGCCGGTAAAACACTCCAATTAGCGCGGATGACTTTTCCAAATGACTCTTGCACAAAAGCAATTCAATTTCAGATGGGGTTTCAAGAACTGAAAACTTCACGTGGAACTGTATAGAGAGGGCAACACCGCCGCCTCTACCATTTGGTCTGTCAACTCTTACCAACGTGTATCCACTTAACGCAACTTCGGAGTCGTATATGCCGTCATGTAGCCATGTTTCCGTAATGCCTATAACATGGGGGGAATGAGCAGTTACTAGAGAGATGAAGTCGGAAAATTTATTGAGAAGGCTTCTTGCGTTAATATTTAACACACGGAGGTCATTGGTTTTGCGACGAAGGAGTCAAGGCGGGAGAGGCAGGTGTGACGCTATTTAGAGTTGTGTTACGATGTACTTTCTCTAATGTATTAGAAGCGCTGTTCCAGTTATAGCGAACTTTATCGATAAATATATGGTCAAACCGTATGCGGACCGTGCACCCGTTGTTCCTAAAACTCTCAGACGCTTCCCAAAGTTTTTTGCGGATATTCCGGACACGTAGTGAAAAATCTTCCGAAATACGGTAATCGGTTTCCTTTAGCCTGTGACCACTTTTTAACACCGTAACTGTCTCACGATAGTCCGGAAGTTTCATAATCACGGATCGCGGACGGTCACGTGAAAGCCTTCCAAGACGATGGCATCTTTCTATTTGAGGACAGCTCATTTTAAGTTTATCCTCAAACCATTTCGCAATGTCTGAGGACAGGCGTTCATTATGTTCATCGGAGAATTCTGGCAGACCATGTAAGATTAAATTGTTCCTTCGAGCATGGTTTTCTAATTCATCATTCTTAGTTGAAAGGTCGTGAATTTCGTTTGTTAGACGTGCGAGTTCACTGTTAAGGCTGCCGCTTGGGACGGCAGGCTTATGTGACGAGGACTCCAGAGCGTCCAGACGCGATTGATAGTCTCAAAACGTGTATTAACAGATTGTTGAAAGTGTTTAATTTCGGCGATATCCTCAGCTAATCCTCCCGTCCTTTCAAAAGCTCAGCGAGCATTTCAGACACCGATGGTTGATCGCAAAACCTTGCGAAAGGCTCGGATTTTTTTGGAAGCGAGGACCAGGATTGCTTTCAACGTCATGATTCTGTAACAATCTACTAATATAAACAGCGAGCTGGGAGTACGAAGACATATAAGCAAAGCATCTGCGAAGAATGGTGTGGGCAGGGGAGCAGCAGTAAGAATCGATCATCAGAGCGAATGCAGCGGGCATTCTGAAAGTAACATACCTCCGTAAGAAATAGGCAGCGGGTAAGCATGATGGTGGTACTGCTGCCACCTTGCCCACTGAAGAAGGAAGGATCCGCCTGGGAATTTATAGGCATGATCGGTGACGTCATGGGACTGGGCTTGATTGTGAATGGACGGTTCAGTGTGCCAGCTATGCCCGGACTCCGAGCACGTGTGGTGGCGGTCAGATCAAGAGAGCCATCCGGAAGGGAGATAGGACAGTTCGTACACCTGCCAGCGGAATCACCCCGGGATCTTGACGATGGTGGCGAGTGCACGAGAGTTGTGACGTCAGGAGAGATTACCGCAGCACACTGGAAGTGGCAACAAGCGAGGAAGGCGATCTGCGTAAGAAATAGGCAGCGGGTAAACATGATGCTCGTGCTGCTGCCACCTTGCCCACTTAAAGTAGGATCCACCTGGGAAATTATAGGCATGCTCACTGGCGTCATGGAACTGGGCTTGATTGTGAATGGACGGTTCAGTGTGCCAGCTATGCCCGGGCTCCGAGCACGTGTGGTGGCGGTCAGATCAAGAGAGTCATTCGGAAGAGAGATAGGACAGTTCGTACAGCTGCCAGCGGAATCACCCAGGGATCTTGACGATGGCGGCGAGTGCACGAGAGTTGTGATGTCGGGAGAGATTACCGCAGCACATTCGAAGTGGCAAAAAGCGAGGAAGGCGATCTGCGTAAGAAATAGGCAGCGGGTAAGCATGATGCTCGTACTGCTGCCGACTTGCCCACTCTATTCTACTATATATTATATTATATTATACTATATTAAATATATATATATATATATATATATATATATATATATATATATATATATATATATATATATATATATATATATATATTCGAGATCGGCCCACGTATGGGGACTGCTTAACGCCTGCTTCACCTCCACCGCGGGTCAGCCCGGCATTGCACTATCTTCGGTATCTGCCCACGTATGGGGAGTGCTTAACCGTTGCTTCACCTCTGCTGCAGGTAGGGCCGGTATTAGACGATCTTCAGGATCGGCCTACGTATGGGCAGTGCTTAGCGCCCGCTTTACCTCCACCGGGGGTCGGCCTGGCATTGCACTATATTCGAGATCGGCCCACGTATGGGGAGTGTTTAACGCCTGCTTCACCTCCGCCGCAGGTCAGGCCGGTATTGCACTATCTTCGGGATCGGCCACCGTATGGGGAGTGCTCAGCGCCTGCTTTAGCTCCACCGCGGGTCGGCCCGGCATTGCACTATATTCGACATCGGCCCACGTATGGGGAGGGCTTAATGCCTACTTCACCTCCGCCACAGGGTAGACCGGTATTGCACTATCTTCTTCGGCATTGGCCCACGTATGGGGACTGCTTAACGCCTGCTTCACCTCCACCGCGGGTCAGCCTGGCATTGCACTATCTTCGGTACCTGCCCACGTATGGGGAGTGCTTAACGGTTGCTCAACCTCTGCTGCAGGTAGGGCCGGTATTACACGATCTTCAGGATCAGCCTACGTATGGGCAGTGCTTAGCGCCCGCTTTACCTCCACTGCGGGTCGGCCCGGCATTGCACTGTATTCAACATCGGACCACGTATGGGGAGTGCTTAGCGCCTTCTCCACCTCCGCGGCAAGTCAGGCCGGTATTGCACTACCTTCGGAATTGGCCCACGTATGGGGCGTGCTTAACGGTTGCTTCACCTCCGCTGCAGGTGGGGCCACAATTACACTATCTTTGGCATTGGCCCACGTATGAGGACTGCTTAGCGCGTGCTTCACCTCCACCGCGGGTTGGCCCGGCATTGCACAAACTTCGGGATCGGCCCACGTATGGGGAGTGCTTAACGGTTGCTTCACCTCTACCGCGGGTCGGCCACACATTGCACTATATTCGAGATCGGCCCACGTATGGAGTGCTTAACGGCTGCTTCCCCTCCGCCGCAGGTCAGACCGGTATTGCACTATCTTCGGAATCTGCCCACGTATGGGGAGTGCTTAACGGTTGCTTCACCTCCACCGGGGGTCGGACTGGCATTGCACTATGTTCGAGATCGGCCCACGTATGGGGAGTGCTTAACGCCTGCTTCACCTCCGCTGCAGGTCAGGCCGGTATTGCACCAGCTTCGGGATTTGCCCACGTATGAGGAGTGCATAACGCCTGCTTCACCTCCACCGCTGGTTGGCCCGGCATTGCACTATATTCGAGATCGGCCCACGTGTGGGGAGTGCTTAACGATTGCTTCACCTCCACTGCAGGTGTGGCCGGTATTCTAATATCTTCGCGATCGGCCCACGTATGGGCAGTGCTTAACGCCTGCTTCACCTCTACCGCGGGTCGGCCACACATTGCACTATATTCGAGATCGGCCCACGTATGGAGTGCTTAACGGCTGCTTCCCCTCCGCCGCAGGTCAGACCGGTATTGCACTATCTTCGGAATCTGCCCACGTATGGGGAGTGCTTAACGGTTGCTTCACCTCCACCGGGGGTCGGACTGGCATTGCACTATGTTCGAGATCGGCCCACGTATGGGGAGTGCTTAACGCCTGCTTCACCTCCGCTGCAGGTCAGGCCGGTATTGCACCAGCTTCGGGATTTGCCCACGTATGAGGAGTGCATAACGCCTGCTTCACCTCCACCGCTGGTTGGCCCGGCATTGCACTATATTCGAGATCGGCCCACGTGTGGGGAGTGCTTAACGATTGCTTCACCTCCACTGCAGGTGGGGCAGGCATTACACTATCTTCGGGATCGGCCCACGTAAGGGGAGTGCGTAACGCCTGCTTCACCGCCACCGCGGGTCGGCCCGGCATTGCACTATCTTCGGGATCGGTCCACGTATGGGGGGAGTGCTTAATGCCTGCTTCACCTCCGCTGCAGACGGGGCCGGTATTACACTATCTTTGGTATCGGCCCACGTTTGGGGAGTGCTTAACGCCCGCATTACCGCCACCGCGGGTCGGCCCAGCATTGCACTATATCCGGGATCGGCCCACGTATGGGGAGTCCTTAACGCCTGCTTCACCTCCGCTGCAGGTGGGGCCGGTATTACACTAACTTCGGGATCCGCCCCCGTATGGGGAGGGTTTAATGCCTGCTTCACCTCCGCCGCGGCTCGGGCCAGCATTGCACTATCTTCGGGATCTGCCCATTTATGGGGAGTGCTTAACGGTTGCTTCACCTCCGCTGCAGGCGGGGCCGGTATTCTACTATCTTCGGCATCGGCCTACGTATGTGGAGTGCTTAACGCCTGCTTCCCCTCAACCGCGGGTCGGCCCGGCATTGCACTATATTCGACATCGACTCACGTATGGGGAGTGCTTAACGCCGCTTCACCTCCGCCGCAGGTCAAGCCGGTATTGCACTAGCTTCGGGATTGGCCCACGTATGAGGAGTGCTTAACGCCTACTTCACCTCCGCCGCGGGTCGGGTCGGCATAGCAATATCTTCGGGATCTGCCCACGTATGGGGAGGGCTTAACGGTTGCTTCACCTCCGCTGCAGGTGGGGCCGGTATTACACTATCTTCAGAATCGGCTAACGTATGGGGAGTGCTTAGCGCCTGCTTTACCTCCATCGTGGGTCGGCCCGGCATTGCACTATACTCGAGATCGGCCCACGTATCGGGAGTTCTGAACGCCTGCTTCAACTCCGCCGCAGGTCAGGCCGTTATTGCACTATCTTCGGTATCTGCTTACGCATGGGGAGTGCTTAACGGATGCTTCACCTCCACTGCAGGTGGGGCCGGCATTACACTATCTTCGGGATCGGCCAACGTAAGGGGAGTGCGTAACGCTTGCTTCACCGCCACCGCGGGTCGGCCCGGCATTGCACTATATCCGGGATCGGCCCACGTATGGGGAGTCCTTAACGCCTGCTTCACCTCCGCTGCAGGTGGGGCCGCTATTATACTAACTTCGGGATCGGCCCACGTATGGGGAGGGCTTAATGCCTGCTTCACCTCCGCCGCGGCTCGGGCCAGCATTGCACTATCTTCGGGATCGGCCCACGTATGGGGAGTGCTTAACGGCTGCTTCACCTCCACCGCGGGTGGGGCCGGCAGTGCACTATTTGCGGGTCGGCCCACGTATGGCGAGTTTATTGCTTGCCACAACGACACGAACATTTCCTTTCACGGTAGAGGTATACAGTCTCACTATAATAAATAAATAAATAAATAAATAAATAAATAAATAAATAAATAAATAAATACCAAAATGAATCTTGAAGCCACCCCATGAAAATGTCGCAGGAAAGCGAGATTTGTGTGAGTTTCACGGTGACTACACTTCCCTGGATCATTTTACATGTTATAAGACGTGGAGGAAACTTTGTATTGTGTTGTGTTGTAGTGTACTGTAGTGTAGTGTACTGTGCTGTATTGCGTTGTATGGTACTGTGGTAAGGAGGAAGACCATGTTCAGCTAGCCAGCCGAACGTCGTCTTTCTTTCTTCCACCCGTCTTGCATGACCCACATCCAGTTCTAGCGTTAACCAAAAACGCACATAAAAGTGTCACAGTATTGTACTCTATGGTATTGTATTGTACTCTAATGTACTTGCCCTCTTATTGGTCGAGTGGTAAAAACCACATAACCGTTCTCAATTCGTTGTGCTCAATTTTTAAAAAATAAGAAAGCAAATTGCGAAAATTCTCCGAGCCCGCTGAAGAAAAAAAAGGGAAAAAGAAGGGAAAGGAAGCAAGAGAAAAGCCATATATACAAGCGAATTCTTTGGTTTATTTGCACTAACTTGTGACCGAATGAACGGGTGATAACTAACCCTTCACTTTCTGTGCCACTATTTGTAAACTTCGAACTTTCCGCCTACTCTATTTTCAGGCATGCCTTGGATAACTTCCGACTCCCTTTCGACAACTGTCGGCTTGTTTTCCACGTCATCTGACATGCTGTCTGCATCCCTGCGATTTCTCCGTATAAGTCTAGCAAATCCAAGATGGCGTTTCCTGTAGTGCTGTGGTTCCGCATGTTGGAATCCGGACGTCCTGGTACAAGAAGCTTAGTTGCTAATGCACGTTTAACTGTATAACCTTTCCTTAGAACCCCATCCTTTTGTCCTTCCTCTCCAGATGGTAACTTATACCAAAAGAGGAGGTCGTGGCCCGTATCTAAAATAATGTGTTCACTACTACACCAACAACGACGCAAATTTCATTCGCCTACATGGTCCGTATAATTTAGGCCGCTTTCGACTGGCCTTCGTTTAATATCATAACCACTCTAATTCGCTCGTCATCCCTTGAACCTCTCACACGAAGCGGTATTACTTCACGCTGACAGGTCCGCGTCATCCAATCCTGTGTGTGCATTCTTGGCTGTCTTGAACAGAGTATCGTAATCCAGATCTTCTCGTTTGTAGTTTAGCACGTACATCTTACACAGTACTACACAAATATTTTTAAGACTATACAGACTTTTTCACAAAAAGGCTATGAGCGTAGCAACTGTGGCGTTTATGAAAAATAGTTCGTACGCGATGCTGGCACAACTTCGTCGCGAATAACAGAGGTTTCGGAAGAATACTTACAAATATTTGTTAATTAACTTTTTAGTATAGCCTTGGGAGGAGTTTTTTATGTGGCAAATTCGGAGGCAGTCAAATTTTAAAGTATCCGTATTTTCTTGAATCTAGAAAATCGCACATGATTTGAAATATTCATCACCAAATTTCAACGCCCAATTCAGGAAATATCAATAGCGAGTGCGCCCTGCTCTTGCGTCAGACTGAAACGCCCCATCGCGATGTTTGTGACGAAGTCTGAATGATGGCATGTCCCGGCAAGTACTGGTACGCCACGTCCCGACAGATGCTTACCAGGCAAAACATGACGGATCAGTACCTGCCGCGACTGGCTGCGACGTTCAGTTTCAAACTTCGTCACGCTTTTCGTCACGAGGCGCTTCCGTCTGATATGACAGCGTGGTCACTGCTATCGGCTTCAATATAGCCTGGATGAAATTCGATGGTGAATTTCTGGAATTAAGTGCAGTTTTCACGATAAAATGCCACTGCCTCCAAATATGTCATTCAGGCGACTGTCCCAAGGTTCAATTACAACGGTAATTAACAATTTATTGTTCATTATTCTTCTGAAGCTCACGTTATTAGCGGCAAAGTACAACCGACTCGTCGAGGAACTTTCCTCCGAAGACACCACATATGATACACTCACAGCTATTTTATACAAAAAATTTCTGTCGATTAAAAAAAAAGCACCATGTATGGTTTGCGCGAGCGCGAACACCCGTAAAAACGCGCCCCCGTGCTCCATGAATATTCGAAGAGACGAAGTTAGTCGCGGACATCTTTGAGGTGAGATAAGAGTATATAAAAAGTACCGCCCCACCCCTCCTCCCCGCACAAAAAAAGAAAAAGTGATGGGTCACCTGTGTATCCGTCATAAACACGGCACCAGATTTTTTTTTTTTGTTTCACATATATTTGAACTGAGCGTTATTTTATTTTTCTATCTAGTGGATGTACTTTTGATTTTTCTCAAATGTGTCAGTAAACGCAAAATACGCCATGCGGCCCACGACATGCATAAGCTGTGTGTGAAGCGACCAGATCAGCGTAGTGAAAAACTGCAACTGTTCTGTCACTTTCAATATCCAGAGCAGAAAAAAAAATTACAACTCGCAGAGCGCTGAGCAGTTGTTCATAAGATATCTGCAACGCGGTGAAATCCACATGTAGAATATTTAAATTTGCAAGTTCGAAATCTGCAAGCGGCAAATGTGACAGTTGTACTTCTCTCACTTTCTAATTTATTTCATTCATTGTAACAACGATCTTCCAGATGCCATTGTTTCAACCACTAACCACGAAGATTTCCGTGAGCGCTCATATACACATTTTACAAACTGATACTGTATAATGATGCATTATTTGGTTTTGCTTACTGTTACTTTTCTTTGTTCTTGTTAATGCTCATCACGTATATTATTGTATAATCCCCCATCACTCAATGCTCCAACCGGAGCCTGTGATGTACCTTTAAATGAATAAATAAATTCATTTTTATTTCCTTAAAGACCGCCAAGGGGGTACTACGTAAGGGGTGGTTTTTTTCTGTTTTTACGCAGAATAGTGTTGACACAGCGATCAGTGCGATGTTACATTTGATATTCTATGCATGAAGCTTGATGGGCAGGTGATAGTGGCGATGTTGCGAGAAAGGCCGTTCCAGTCTTTTGCTGCTCCGCTAAAAAATAAAGCAGAAAATGTTTTAGTGCGGGCACGTGGACGAGAAACTTGTATCACATGACCAGTGCGATGAGATATGCGAGCTGCAGGGATCATGTAAAGAGCTCAATTAAGTGGTGAGTGAAATAACTTTTGAAATAAAGAGAGGGTTGCAATGCATCGGCGACAAGACAAAGGTGATAAGTTAC
The DNA here is from genome assembly GCF_038994185.2 of Dermacentor albipictus. Lineage (NCBI taxonomy): Eukaryota > Metazoa > Arthropoda > Arachnida > Ixodida > Ixodidae > Dermacentor > Dermacentor albipictus. The sequence goes on from NC_091821.1 coordinate 26,496,876, forward strand.
ACTCGGCTTTGAGGGATGAAGCACTGATTTCATATGTATACGAAGCACGAATGAATCTAGCAGCACGATTCTGAACGGATTCTAGGGTATTAGCGAGACCTACTTCGGGTGGGTTCCAGATGGGAAATGCGTACTCTAACTTAGCCCTCACTAATGATTTGTAAGCAAGTAGTTTTACGTGTCTCGGAGCATTACGTAAATGACGTTGTAAGAAACGAGATAAGAAGAAGAAGTGGTGATAAAGAACGTCTGTGTTTTCGGCTGTTCCACTTTTCTGTAGCTTTTTAATATTGTGTGTACACAGTGATCGCGTCATCCTTCGGCATGGCGGGCACACCTCCCGTGCAGCTTCCCGTCAACGCAGTCGACTTAACTGCTGCACGTCCTGTTGATGCCTTCTTTGCTACGGCCGTCATCGACGTGGAGCTTCCAGATTCGGCAGATGACTCCACGGTGACTGAGATTGATTCCGACAGTAGCAGCGTCGCCTGTTGAATCGCGCCGCCTGAAAAGGAAGTTGCGCCGGAGGACATCAACAGCTGGTGAGTCGACTACAAAGACTGTTGGCAAACCTGGCGCGTTGCGCCGGACATCAGCAGCGAGGAAATTGCCTACAGAGAATGTTGACGCACCTGACGGGTTCTCTGTGGCTTTTGTAGCCACAACGGAGACGGCTAATTTGAATACCAATAACAGACAGCGGCTGACCCAATTTTTCGACCAGGTGATTCCGGGACAAGTCCAAGAGGTCCGAATCAACTCATGGAAGAATGTCCTGACGGTAGATATGAAATCTCGGGCGTCCGTGGACAAAATGAAAGAAATTGGAGTGTTAGGCGGTATGCCGGTCCCCCCCTATCTCTCTCATGGAAAACGGACTTCCGCTGGAGTTATTACAGGTGTAGACCCTGAAATAACGGACAGCGACCTGCCAACACTCATCCATTCTACGGCCAGAAAAGTCGACATTCGTTGTTTCGGCCGATCACGGTGCGTTAAAGTAGTTTTTGAAGCCGACTCTATCCCATCCCACGTCAAGCTGGGCTATGTGCGGCATCCTGTCCGTCTATATGTTCCCGATCCTGTTCAATGCCATAAATGCAACAGGATTGGCCATGTGAGTGCTGTTTGCAGAAACGAAATATCCTGCCGTCGATGCGGCGGCTCACACCAGCATGATACTTGCAAGACGGCGACTGTCAAGTGTACAAACTGCTTCGGCGCTCATGAGGCGACGGCTAAAGACTGTCCTAGGATGAAGAACGAGAGGCTCATCCTGAAGAAGACGGTAAAAGACAACTCAAGTCAGCAAGAAGCGGTCGCGCGCCTATTCATCGCCGCAAATTTCGTTCCCAACGCCGACGCCCACAGTCACATTCTACTAGTCTGTCTCAGCCACCATCACAGCAACTCTCAGCTCTGTTGCCTCAACGTCTTGAGCCACAGAAGAAGACACCGCCTGCTTCAGCGCCCCATGTTACCACGGTGGTTAAGAAAAATGAGAGTATATTATCCACCTCCTCTGATGTGGAATGCTGTCATCCAAGGTCGTCGAACCAACGCGTCCAACATTCCATGCCCTTCCAGCGGACAATATGGACAAGCCGGAAGGCCAGCAGGTGAACGTTCTTCTGAACCAACTTGTACACTCCATGCGCACGCTGCTTTCAGGCCTCAATACGCCAACAGCAAGCCTTATTGTTCAGTTTTGGACGCAATTACGCCGCTCTTCGCGGCACTTTAGTAATTCGTTATGGCGCTACCACACAGCCCCTCTTCTGTGTCGATGCACATACGTCGCAGTGTAGGGATGCAGTGGAATGCCCGAGGCCTGCGTGGTCGCCTAAGTGACTTCCGACAGCGCGTCCAGAAATACCGCTTCCCTATGACGGTGATATGTAAGCCCAACATGCCTTCTGCTTTCCGCCTTTCTGGATATGCATTGCTGTGGTCTCCAGAAGCTGATAATACCAGCAAGGTGTTAATGTGCATACGCCGAGATATTCCACACTACCGCCATGTCCTCCAGCCCCATAACATGAACCACTACGTTTGCTTGACGTTAACGCTTAAAGGACGGGTCTTCTCGATACTCGGCGGCTACATTCCACCCAGAGATCACATTGGTTTCTTGTACCTGTCCTCAGCAATCCAAAGTTGTACAGCTCCTCATCTTATTGTGGGCGACTTCAATGCTCATCACCCCCAATGAGGAAGTGCAGTAATGAACAACCGAGGTAAAGCTCTGTCCGACTTTATGCACTCACAGGATTTCGTCAATATTAACGATGGCTCTCCTACGTTTCTGCATGGCGCGTCCTATAGTAGCTGCTTGGACCTGACAGTTGTTTCCTAACGACTACAGTCTTCTATTAGCTGGTTCAGGGATGTGGAAACTTATGGCAGTCATCACATACCAACGTATATCTGCGGGAAGTGGTTCGCACCTACCACTTCGTCTCATGTGCGGTGCGCAGACTGGCCCACGTTTAAGACATTCGTGGAGAATTCCTGTGTGGATCTAGAGTCACCAGCCCAAACAGAAGACTTGATCACGTCCGCCCTTGGTGAGGCCACGTGGGACATATGTGCACCTACACAGAGGTCTCCTATCCACGTGGAATTCGAGAGGTTACGCGCAGTCCCGACGGCACGCTGAAAGGAAATATAGAAGGACGAAATCCACGTACGATCTCGCCCTTTGTCGCCGAGCTCAACGACAAATAAAGCGCCATCTCGAGAAATTAGGAAGGAAGCGCTGGAGAAAGTTTTGCTCATCACTGGATCCTCGCAAGCCGCTGTCACGTATTTGGCATGTAGTCAAGAGCCTACGTTTTCCCCCACAAGAAAGGTGCCCTTTCAGAGCTCTGGCCCTTTACCAACGCCGCAATGATGTAGAGGTAGCGGACGACTTCTGCAAAATGATTGTGGGCACATCTCAACCAGCCTCAATCCAATTCGAAGTTTTTACGCCACCTTCCCCAAGTGACCACTACGACTTGCTCTTCACGATGCCCGAATTAGAGGCTGCTCTTGCGTCGTGTCGGCATTCATCTGCCCCTGGCCCTGACGGGATCTCGTACTCGTCTCTCTCTCACCTTGGCAGGGCTGGTCGCACTGCGCTGCTTAGTTATTACAACGATACATGGGTATCCGGTATTGTTCCGGAGCGGTGGAAGATCAGCCACCTGGTTGCTATCTTGAAGCCTGGAAAGACTCCTTATGATCTTACCTCATAGCGGCCAGTTGCATTAGCCAGCCGTGTTGGAAAAGTTATGGAACGAATGGTCCTGGCGAGGCTCGAATGGTTTCTGGAGAGAAATTATCTTTATCCGAACATGATGACCGGTTTTCGGTGGGGTCATTCTTCGATTGACAGCCTCATTGACGTCGTTACGAGAGTGGAACGTGAAAAACGTCGACGCCGACTCGTCGCCGCTGTTTTTCTTAGACATCAAAGGGGCCTACGAACACATCCTTCATGAAGCCATTCTCGATGCCCTAGATGACTTGGGTATTGGCGGCCGGCTCTACCTGTAGATTGTGAGCTACCTCAGCGGCCGTTTCGTTTACATGTCCACGCCTGACGGAGAGACTAATCGTCATCAGGTATGCCGTGGAGTTCCTCAGGGAGGAGTTATCAGCCCAGCATTATTTAATGTGGCACTGATTGGCCATGGTGAGCGAACTTCCACCTTACATCCACATTAGTGCATATGCAGATGACATCTGTATCTGGGCTTCTGGTACAACACGCCCACAACTACTTGCGAAATTACAACGTGCTGTGTCATCTACTTCACGTTACATACGGCGTCAGGGTTTGCTCTTAGCTGCTGAAAAATGTGCTGTGGTTGCATTCACGTGCAAATCCGTCTGCCGCTACCCGATCTCCATTAACGGTGTTATAATACCTTATGTCTCCCACCGCAGATTCTTGGGCATTATCATTGACCGCGGTTTGCCATGGTCAAGGCATGTTAATAATATGTTGAAGGAAAAACTTAATCTATTTTGCCGTGTTCTTCGCTTCGTAGCAGGCATGAAATAGGGCCCCACGGAACGCTCATTACTACGACTTCATCAGTCTCTTTTTCATAGGCTACCTTCGATACAGCCTTCCGATACTCTCAAACTTGAGCATTTCCTGCTTACGGACATTAGAGAGCGTTCAAGCGCAGGCGCTCAAAATATGCCTCGGCTTGCCACGGCGTGCCTCCAACAAAGGGACAATTGAGGAAGCCCGCGTATGCCCATTATCGATATACCTGTCCCACGAACCACTTCGTGTGTATTTACGCTTACTGACACGACACCATTGCCATCCATTGACGTCGGTTCTATATGAGCGGCCGGACAGCAGTTTCACAAGTGCAGTCCGCTGCCATCTACTTCATATAACATCAAGCTATGCCCTTCCATATCACCCCGTCAAACCACCGTGGGTGATGGTTCAACCTTCCATATGCGTGCATGTCCCCGGCATTCTGAAGAAATCATTAGTTTCCGTTAGCGGACTACAACAACTTGCTCTGGCATACATCTGGTCAGAATACCAGACATATGTTCATGTCTACACAGACGGCTCCGCGTCACCAAAGGCATCGACAGCAGCTGTGGCGATACCAGCTCAACAGATGACTCGAGGTTTCATACTAGATCACAATTCTACATGAACCGCTGCAGAGCTTGTGGCTATTCGGCAAGCGATTCGCCACATTTGCGGGGAAAGACCTCAAGAGTGGTGTATTTTCACGGACTCAAAACCCGCGCTGCAAATTTTGGGATGCTTCCTGCGCCACACCGCATATCAGGTTCTGGCACTGCAGATCACCGACCTACTTTCATGCGCTCAAGAAAAACATCACCGCATGGATCCAAAAATGCATCCCTGGACACTGTGGGCTCAATGGTAATGAGATGACCAATGCTGCAGCAAGGCGCGCCCTCAGCAATAGCGTGCGAACTGTAGTGCCAGTCTCCAGACCGGACATCACATGCCTCCTGTCGGAATTAATGAGGAGTGCGACGAGAAGATACTGGGCCCAGCCAGACACCCGTCACGTCCGCCTTAAAAGGCTGGATCCTGATATGCAATTTCCTGTTCTGCATGGAATTCCACGCCCTCATACATTCCTGCTACACAGACTGCGATTAGGCGTCGCCTTCACGCGCAAATACTTGCACATCATTGGACGGACAGACTCCCCGGACTGTTCAGTGTGTGGCGCCGCAGAGACTATAGACCATGTGCTTGTGGTGTGCACTAAGTATGCGCGCAAAAGACTGACAATGGCAGATACCTTGAGACATTTACACAATAGACCACTGTCGGAGGACCTCTTGCTAGGCGCATGGCCACAGAGTTGGCAGACGATAGAGACAATGCGTGCTCTTTCACGTTTCTTAGGCGACACAGGCCTGGACTCACGCTTGTGATACCAGTTATGCAATATGTCCTTCACGTCGTTCTTCCCATTATCATCCCCCACTGTGACCCTTTCTTCCCTTCTTCCCCTTCCCTCACGTAGAGTAGCAGGCCAGAAGCTCCATTTTCCGGCCGGCCTCTCTACATTTTCCAGTCATTAAACTACTTCTTCTTCGTTTTAAGAAACCCAAAGTTCTGTTAGCTGATGACGTGACTTTAGCAATGTGCGTGTTCCAAGACATATTGTTAGACAAGGTAACTCCAAGGTATTTATAAGTGGTTACTGATTCGACGGGGACGTTAGCTATGTTATAAGTGAAGTGATGGGGGAATTTGAAGAGTAAAGGAAATGAGCTTACATTTAGTAGGGTTTAGGGACATTAGCCAGCCATCACACCATTGTACTATGTGGTCGAGATCTTGTTGTATAATCATATAGTCAGATGGGTTAGTAATGGTTCGGCAAATAACTCAGTCGTCCGCAAACATGCGTTTATTAGAAAATACATGCAAAGGTAGGTCATTATTGTATATTAGGAACAGAAGATGACCGAGGATAGAGCCTTGAGGCACCCCCGATGACACTCAAAGTGGGCTGGATAATTTCTTATTTGTAAAGACTACTTGTGAACGTTTAGTCAAGAATTATTTTATCCAATTTAGTACATTAGGGTGCAAGTTTAAGAACGATCATTTTAAAATTAGGCGTTTGTGGGGTACTTTATCAAAGGCTTTCGCGAAGTCAAGAAATAAGGAGTCAGTTTGTACGTTAACATCAAGGTTAGCTTGAAGGTCATGAACAAAGATGGCAAGCTGGGTTTCGCAAGAGTGACCCCTCGAAACCCATGTTGAGAAGGGTGAAATAAGTTATGAGAGTCGAGGAAATTCATGATGTAAGAGTAAATGACGTGTTCCATGAGTTTGCAAGGTACGCTGGTCAAGGAAATTGGTTGATAGTTCAGAGGTGAGTTTTTGTTAGCGGATTTGAAGATGGGAACGACCTTTCCCACTTCCCAGTCATTTGGAATGATACCTGTTGAAAGAGATTGCAAAAAATAATAAAACAAAATAAGCCGAAGCAAGGTGACCTATATTGTTCAATAGTATCGCGGTAATGTCGTCCAGTCCAGACGCCCATGACAACTTGGTCTTTTCGATGAGGGATGAGATATCGCCAACAGAAAAGCTGATTTCAGGCATGGAAGACGTGATACGAAATGAAAACATAGGTAAGGAAATGTCTACTTCTTTAGTGAAGACAGATAAAAAGGTCTTGTTAAAAGCATCGGCACATTCAGCGTCCGAAGTGAACTCTCCAGAGCTGTTAGTAAGAAAAAAATTAAATTATGGGGTTTTACATGCCAAAACCACTTTCTTATTATGAGACACGCCGTAGTGGAGGACTCCGGAAATTTCGACCACCTGGGGTTCTTTAACGTACACCTAAATCTAAGTACCACGTGTGTTTTCGCCTCCATCGAAATGCGGCCGCCGTGGCAGGGATTCCGATCCCGCGACCTCGCGCTCAGCAGCCCAACACCATAGCCACTGAGCAACAATGGCGGGTGTTAGTAAGAGTGGTAGAAGCTACTGCTTGGGGGTTAATTATCTGCCAAAACTTGCAGGGGTTATTAGTTAACATATTAGGCGAATCGTTGTCAAGAAAGCGAATTTGGCGTTACGGATTGCTGTGAGATAAGCTTTTTTTTTTTCAGCTGTATAATACTTTTCCCAGTTTTGGGTGCCCTCTTTAAGTTTGCCATTCCGGAATAAACGTTTTTTCTTGTTATCTAGGCGGTGCAAAATTTTGTTAAACCATGATTTTTGGCTGTTTACACGGATAGTAGTTTTAGAGATGAATACGTGTGCTAGCTTGGTTAATTTCTGCTTAAAAGGTAGCCAGTTTTCCTGGACAGAACATGGAAAAAATTGGCCTGATATGTCGGTAAAAAGGTGCAAATTTCGTTATTTATGGCATCATAATTACCCTTATAGTATAAGGTTATTGTTTTCTTGTGTGAGGGACTGGCAGTAGGGCTAAGACTGAAATCTACATGAATAACTTTATGGTGACTAATTTCACGGAGATAGTGAATCGAAGACAGGCTATCGGGATGGTTTGTCAGTATTAAATCCAAAATGTTAGAGGAATCGAAAGTGACACGCGTTGGCTGAGTTACTAACTGCGTTAGGTTATAGTCAAGGCAAACATCAAGAAAATTTCTAGCTTCTGTTGTGTTAGCCTTTGCACTTTTGTCGCTCCAATTAATATCAGGAAAATTTGAATCGCCCGAAAGAAAGAGATCGGCTTTAGGATATGTCAAGATGAGCTGGTTTATAATATTATTAAATGCGCGAGAGAAGTTAGGATTGTTATATGGGGGCCTATAGCATACACCCAATAATGCAGATTGTGGTAAAGCTTCAAATAATACACATAAAATTTCTAAGCCGGAGTCAATGTTAATTACAGAACATGGTAATTGTTTACTGACTGCAATGAGAACACCACCCCCGCGAGTGCCTTTGCGGTCTTTCCGATAGACATTGAAATTCGGTAAATCGGCGAATACTTCTGCGTCGGCAACATGACTTGATAGCCATGTTTCGGTTAGTATCAGAATATTGCTATCTGAAGACTTGACAAGATGAGACAGGTGTTCACGTTTGGGTATGAAACTTCGAATGTTAGTGAAGATTACGACAAAAGAAAGGGTAGCTTTTAGTCTAGGGTGAAAACTGGCGATAACTGCTTGACGCCGATATGGTTGCTACTGGACTTCTTGCACTGTTTTTGAGGTTTCATTGAATAGATATCGTTTCGAGCCAATGTGTAGTTTTTTGTAGCGTAGGGAAAATGGAACAGATTTCTGTCTTACAAGTTTGACCAAATGACTTCTGGCGTTCTGAACCCTGCGTGCGAAATCCTCACCTATGCTGTAGGGCGTTCCTTTCAACTTGCGTCCGTTTGAAAAGATCCCGTCTTTTATTTTGTGAAACGCGAATTTCGCTATTATTGGCCTACATCTCCCGCCTGTGTGGCGGCCTAAGCGATGCGCATGGTCGATTTCTTTAGGGTTAATATCTATACCTAGGTGGTCACGGCAATTCCGAATGATTATTTGCTCAGATTCGGCATACGATTCAAATGGCTTGGCGTCTGGAAGGCCGTAGAAAATTAGATTGTTACGTCGCGACCTGTTTTCGGCGTCATCCAAACGTGCCTCAATATCAACCGTTAGGCGTGCTGTATGAACGGTGTTATTTTTGATAAGTTCTACAGTTCGGCTTAGAGGGACGGCAGAGAATGGCATTGTTTTTCAATATCGGCAATTCTCTTAGTTAGGTCAGATAGGGTGTGCTGTGTTGTTAATAGTTGGTTCTTTAGTCCCTGCACTTCGCTTATTAGCATTGACTGGCCCGCGGAAAGTTTTTGTAGTTCCACGAGAATAGGATCAGGGCCGGGGTTTGACTCTACGTCACCCGATAATAAAACTAACAACAATTGAACAACATGAGCACACTCAACTACGGTCGCACAGCATAAACGTGGGCTTGGTGGCTGCAGCAAGAAGTAATTTCTAATCTGAGTAAAGAGGGATTGTGATACACGAACCTGCATAACAAGAAGTAGGGGGTCTGTAGGTGACGACCAAGCCCACGAAGCGCGGCCAACAGTTGCAGCTTACTTATAGTTGGCAGCGTAGCTGATGTTGGTGACGATGGCGCTGTCCATCCACCATCAAGGGCCAGGCTGAGCGACAGTGGCGACAGGAAGGCAGACAGCGGCGGATTGAAGCTTGACACGTTGACGGTTGTCAGCTGGATAGTGGGCGGATCAAAGTCGTAGCACAGCAATCCACTGGCCGTCGATGAGTCAGCAGAAGCAGTCACACCGGCAGCAAGGAGCAGATGAGCGAGGACGGCAGATAGCATCCGTATAGCAAGAAGTAGCGGGTTCGTAGGTGACGACAAAAAGCAACCACCAAGCCCACCAATTTTTTCTGCATGTTTTTGCCTTAGCTTCCTTCGCAAAGTGCATGACAATGATAACCATGACAGCGGCAACGGCCATTCAAGTTTTTTTAAAGGCGCGAAAGTTTCGTCGCTGTACCTTCGCTATTAGATTCCCTGCTTTGTCGGACCTACACCACTGACTTCGCATACCATTCTCTAACGCTAACCATATGTGCTGTTTACCTGTCATTATCGGCTCACTGTATACCGGCTTATGACGCAGGTATACCTGCTAGATATACCTAAAGAAATAACGATACCACGGAAAAGAACTGCATTGCGCTATCAGAAAAAAACGAATCAAGTTATGTATATGCACATCACTTCGGCTGCGATGCGCTCGAGTCGTGTTTCTATAGGTTGAAAAGGAATCGATGACGAAATTGCTCTTGCTGCACACATGGCACTCAGCTGTAGGATCTGCATTTAGAGGAACTCGATCTCCAGACGGGTGCATGGGATAGTGCGTGTCGGTGTGTATGTCCGCCATGTTGCAATATAATACTGAAATGGAGTGTGTGTGCTTTTTGTCGATGTGGGCTACCACGTAAAAACAAGGATGCGACATTGCTCACCAGTTGTTTTTTTTCGTTTTTATGGACCGAGCGTATATATATATATATATATATATATATATATATATATATATATATATATATATATATATATATATATATATATATATATATATATATATATATATATATATGTATATATATATATATATATATATATATATATATATATATATATATATATATATATATATATATATGAAGACAGAGAGAGAGAGTCACGTGCCCAATGGTGAGGTCGAACAGCAGCCCGGGGCTTTAATCCCAACCGCGCGTACACACTTCCATCGTGCCAACTATTCAGATGATCGCCGCATGTGTCACGTTGCGTAGCACGAACGCCCGAAAGCACACACACACCCACGCCAGTTTCTTTTACGCCAAAGACGTGGGAATAAAATACGTAAATATATAAGCATTTGTTTACCCGCTTTACGAAAGCTTCGCTTCGCATACGTTCCAAGATGCGAGTTGGATGTGCATAATGTATTTTTTCTTCGCGAACGTAGACAACCGATATCACCGAAGCTTTAACGTGATCCCTGCTGTTTGTATCAACGATTTCTGTATGTAAAAGACGCGGCAGTGATAGCGATAATTAATGGGAGTCGATGTCCCAAGGTAACACTGAAGCTACGAGACGCGCCGTAATGTCGGGTTCCAGATTAATTTTGATCACCTAAGGTTTTTTAATGTGCATCCTAGTTTAAGTGCGCGGGCGTTTACCACACTTCGTTTCCTTAGAAATGTGTAACAAGCGACAACTTTAAAGTTTAGGCGTGCTCGTTCAGCGCAGCAGTTTAACTTGAACGGCTTCGAACACTCCTCGTCCTGTTTTGCGTTACTAAAATCAAACTTATAATTGATGCGTCTAAAATTGCCGAGGCTGCACTGGGGTCTGATGAAACCGACGAGCCCGGCTAAGGACTACATTTGCGTCCTGCGGCTCTCTAACCTGCACCTAAATGTACGTACATGTGTGTTTTTGCACTCAGTTCTCATGGAACTCCTACTGCCGTGACTGGGAATGAAAGCCTCGACCTTGTGCAAAAGAGAAGAGGAACAAATGTAGGTGCAGCAGAGCAAGGCTACGTAAGCACAGCAAATCACGTTCCAATCTGGCGCCGCCACTGAAAAAATTCACGCAGAGCTGAAATGCAGTCAAGCCGGCTCATATGAAATGCGGATAAAGCAAATTATTTCTTATATCGAACAGTGACGATATTCTCTTGAGAAAAAGAGAGAGAGAACAAATGATAAATGAAAGGTAGGGAGGTTAATCAGGACTGAGCCCGGTTAGCTAGCCAACACTGGGGAAAGGAAAAGGGGGACGGAAAGATTAAAAGAAGAGAAAGTCCACTGGGGATATCATTCGGTCCCTCAGTCCGGAACACAGACGCTGACTCAATCCGGTAGCTTTCAAATATCGCAGCAGTGCTTTTGTGGCCTTTTGTAGCTGCGATATGCGAGGCCATGGTCCCAAGCTCTTGTTCAAGGTGAACGGCTTTCTATCTAACTGACTGAGAGCTGTGCAGAGGTCATGTCTTCCATTTTCAAAAGATGGGCAGTAGCACAGTAGATGTTCTATAGTTTCCTCGACACCGCAGGCATTGCACTCGGCCCTATCAGCCATTCCAATCGAACACGTATATGCATTGCTGAATGCGACGCCCAAGCGTAAGCGGCACAGCATTGTTTCCTCATTACGCGGAAGCCCTCGTAACAGCCGCAGTTGCATAGATGCATCGAGGGAATACAATCGATGTTGGGTGAATTCAGATGTGTGCCACTTCTCCAATGTCATACGGTGCGCTAGTTTGCTTAAAAGTTGGGGCTGCGTCAGTCCGCGATAAAGGTACAGAAACATGGGTTGCTCCTTCACGTGCTTTCCTAGCAGCTTCGTCAGCGAGGTCGTTGCCCGAGATACCGCAATGGCCAGGCAGCCACTGAAACACGACGTCGTGTCCGTTCGAGATCATATGATGGTGCATTTCTCGTATCTCCGACACGTGAGAGAGAAAGAAAAGGAAAGGAAGTGAAGTCAAATGCTTTGCACCTATAGTTTGCTACCCTACACTGGGGAAGGAAGGAACCGGGCAGAAAAAGAAATTTAAAAAATAAAGAAATGAAATTCAACGTCCGACGCTCTCCTGAATGACCCCGATAACTTTTGACACTCCACGGCTGTTCTCTATTAGTCATTTAGACCCTAAATAGTGTCTCTACTTATGGCACGCGCGCTACAACCTGTTGTGAAGTCTTTGCAGGTAAATTAAGCTGTTTTCGCGCTAGCGGCGCTTTGCTGTACCCGTATACGGGCGCCCTCTGTGATGAGCGGTTACTGGCGGTAACCACAGTAACCACGGTATTGCATCGCGTTCCGGGCGTTCAGGAAGCTTTTGACGAATTGCGGTGGGCCACGTCTTGCGCGGTGCGTTTCGCGTGCGCGATGCGTGCCTGTATAACTGCTCTCTCTACACGGGGGCCGGTGATCGCGCAATCGCGTGACGAGCGCGCCCCCGCCACCTGGCACAACCTTATCAACGGTTAGCAGAGCGCATGCCGCTCAGTGCTGACAAGCGCTCGCTCGCGCCGCGTGCAGTTCCACCGTTCGAAACTAGGCGTTGGTTAGCGAGTCCCTGATGCGATAATCTCTAAGTGGCCCTCTGTCGCAATCGCGTTACCGGAGAGTTGTAGTTTACCGGAGGGTGGCGGAAACTTCAACCACACGTTCGTTCTATCGGCACGCTTTTATGCGTCGAATTATCTAACGGTGTAGCCCCGTACTGCTTCGCGAGCTCTCGAATTCTATGTGTCAGGTTCGACTGTCCCGCATATGACGGTTCGACTGTAATGTTAAAGACGCCGGTGGCAGGGACTCATTCAAACACACTTTTATATTGACCCAGCCATGCGAAGCTATATATAGATGTATGCAAATCAAATGTGTGAGAGCGTGCAAGTGTGAATTCCATCAATTGGGTGTACCGCTTCAAGTCTCCTGCTGGTATTTCTCCGTCACTCTGGATTGCTGGAAGCGTGTCGCCGTTAATTTGTGTCCTAGCTGGCCGTCATTCAGGTGGAGCGATTGTATGCTATAGGACAGTGTACTGACAAGCTGAACAAGCCGGTCCCCGAACCACCTGAATCACTGACACGCGGAAACATATGGGTACCTAATATGCTGGTAGTATAATACATTTGCTCCAGGACGTAACGTCATTCAGGTGGCTGCCTAGCGTTGCCCATACCGCGAACATGCTGGTTCTGGCAGGCGCGCATGTTTCTATTGGTCCTGAGCTTTTTATCGTCGTAGTGAAAATCTCAAAGAGGAGGAATCTCAAAAAGTGTTTATTATTATTATTATTATTATTATTATTATTATTATTATTATTATTATTATTATTATTATTATTATTATTATTATTATTATTATTATTATTATTATTATTATTATGCGCCTGCGCGATACCGACGTGATAGATGTCTTGTTTACAAACACGACGCTTGCCTGAAGCACAAGGCGCAATCCATTTCATAGCAGTATTCGCAAAACTGGAAAATTCTGTATTTATAACCGGTCATCGTGTTACCTGGAATAACCTCAAGTCTGCTAATAGGAATACTGATGCACTTCACTCGGCAGCTTTCTGCAATCCTGGAACGGCGCACTGTGAAAGGTGTTAACCTGCTAAGATGGTTCAGTCCTATATGTGATAATATACCATATCTATAGCCGCTTCACCTACGCTGATGGCGATCATTTGGGCTACATGAAATTGTGCAGCAGTGTGTGTATGCGCGAATACTAGAGCCCTCGTCATATAATTCGCTTAGCGGAATTCGAGACAGGCTGCTTGAACAACAGGTTTTTCCGAACCAGAATTTGTTTTTTGTATCTGATAAGTGACCGTAATTACATCGTTGTGGGCGCTTTCCGCATGTATACTTAATAGGATAGTTTATGTTGTTAAAGTCGCTGACCATCATAAGTTTGATATTGTAAGTGTATTTTATTGTTTAGTGGGTGCCATCGCGACGCCCGTGATCCAATCAGCGGCGTCAGTGGGTGTGCGCGTCCAGCCAATTGCGTTATAGCCGGGAACTATTTGAATCAACGTTTCCGCGAGAGCGTCGTCCTTCGAACGTCAGACTCGCCAGTACTTGGCACACCGCTGAACGCGGTCAAACGACATCAGTCGCAGGCGAGGTGTAACAGCAAAGGGCAAGCCCACCGTGCGCCGGATGGAATCCCACGTACTTGCGTTCGACCTTGGTGAATTTCTCGCCACCCACTAAAGGCCGCGGCGCGTGGCAAGTGGGCGTACAGCGTATATCGAAACACTTGAATGCTGCTCCCAGCTAGCCACTTTGGAGTAGACTGTTGCACGCGTTGCGTGTTCGAGCACCAAAGGAAAGACGCGCAAAGGCAACGCTTCTCTGATGAGTAAATCCTCGTAGGTGCGATGAGCAAAGATGCGAGCCCTTTCGAGAGAGCGAGCGTCGTATCGCAAGCAAACACGAAAGAAGCGCGCGGCTGCTCTACTCGCGGCTTTCGTATTTTCTGCGCAACATGTTGTGTACATTTCATTGATTCGGCGAAACCTTTTGCGCCTGCTTGTTTTCCACGCTCCCGTTAGTTCCAGGAGCGACGTCGATAAGAGTTGGCGGGGTCCTGCGGACGCGCGACCATCGTTCGAAAGATGGGTGTGTATAGGCCGGTCGAGCGGTGGTACCTCTGACCGGAAGAGGCTCTCGGCCTGTCCAAGCCGAGGAGAGGCTCCTAAGGGGCGATCGACGCTTCCTCTCAAAGGGCTTTGACGGAGAACGTTTCCATCTCCTCTCGCGGCGGGAGAGGAGTGCAGGAGTTGCAGCGGCACGTGGCCCCGAAGCCAAGCGCGGTGGCCGTGGCGGCAGTCGTCGCGCGACCGCTTCTTTTCCTCCGTCTGGAGCGTTCGCTTATACGACGCCACGATTTGTTTCGCCGCCCCCCTTGCCCTTACTTACTTATTTAGTTATTTATTTCTTTTTTCGCCAAGGGGTTATTTCGTTACAGCGGCCTTTCTGTGGAAGCGACGCGAAAAGAACTGTAAGCAATGCTTCGCCCCGGAAAGTGGCTGCGAAGGCGTATTTTTGATTTTCTAACCGTTGGAAGCGTTGGAGCGAAGTTGTGTTCGCTCGTTGGGAAGTGCCCTTTTCAACAAGACCCGCAAACTTTGCGAAGTTGCAGTGTTTGCCTGCTTATTGACAATTCGCTGTTCGCTTGCTGGTCCGCGATTAGTGCAGGTGCAACATCACAAGCTTCTGATTTTATGACAATCCAGAACAGCCTCCCAGGTGTCGGAGAATTCGCTTGATAAATAAGCATAAAAGGCAAAGATGGCTGCAGGCGAGCATGAGGTTTGTCAGAGCATCCGAACGGGCACAGCGGCGACCAACGAACGAAATGAGGTGCGTCTATAAAAAACGCGCATAATGAAAATTTATAATCTAGAAGCGATCATGTAGGAGGATGTCGCCTAAAAGAGGTACTATAAAAGTTCATGCAGCTGCTAAGGTAATTTACAGACAGTACACATTGCATGCAAGGCTCGAGAGATATAGACACATTGGCACAGTGGAAGAGGAGGAGAAGGAAAGCGCTACAATGTAAAGCAGCCTTCAACCAGTTAAATAAACTCGAACGGCGTCAATGGCAAAATCACTTTTGTTTAGAAAAAATAAGAAAATTAATTATAAAAGACACGGAAATAAGGAGTCGTGGCGAAAGGAAGGACTGAATAACGGTATATTATGATAAAAGATAAATTATTATGTATGTACTGCTTGCTTGGCCGAATTCTTGTGGGGCTATGATGAGCTTTATATTCTTGGCTCACACACACATTTATTGAAACTAATCTCTGTTGATCATTATAAGGTAAGGTAGGATATGAAGAGGCTATTGTTGTGTGTGCCGTCCGATTATGTTTCAGGAAGGGTGACCAACTGGAGTTAAAAGTCTTGCGTCCGGGTCAGTGACAGAGAGAGAGAGAGAGAAAAGGATGCATAGAAAGGCAGGGAGGTTAACCAGAGGCAGTTCCGGTTGGCTACCCTGCACGGGGGCAAGGCTGAAGGGGGATAAAAAGAGTAACATCAAAATGACGCAATAATCTGATGTTATCGAAGAGCCTGCTGTTCGATATGACCGCGTGTTGCAGTCCCTGCGTCCCGTTCTCCTAGTCGCTTCTCCACGACGGCCTTCGTGCCGTAACAACCGACTTTCCGCAAGCGGCATGCGCGAAGCGGGGATTGCGCCGAACTCGAATAATTATTCGGGGTCGGCAAAGTGTCGCGCACCCCCCAATTGCTGAAGTCGTCGCCCCGCGTTCGTCGTAACAAAGTCCCCCTCGCTTGTCCCCGTTGCTCCAACGGCTACATAGTGAACATAGGGGGTAGGGGGGGGGTCTGTCTTCAGGAACCCAGAAAGAAAAGTCGGCGTGCCGCATTCAGGACGCGACAAAGACAAAAGAAGCGCTGCAGGCCGGTGATGACGAGGAAGAGCCCGTGCGGCCGGGCATGCCACACTCGGCGTGCGCCACCGCCAGAACCACGCAGGTTGCGGTGCGCGGCGAGGAGGGGAGAAAGAGTTGGACAGTCAACCGAGGAGACCGGTCCCGAGAAAACGCCGGCCGGCGAGAGCGCGCGTCGACGCCGAGGCTCCGCCGCTCTCTTCCACGCGCTTCAGGAAAGGAGCCCGTAACGGTGCCTGGGGAGGAGAAGCGCCCAAGTCCCGTTAGGAGGAGGACGCCGGCGCCTCCTCTCCCCGCTCGCAGCTCTCTCCCCATCCTCCGGTTTCTCTTGCATCCCTCGGAGCCAAGAGGCAAACGGGGCCAGTTTCGCTCGGCACTCTGCGTCGCTCGCACGCTCCCGGTGAACTCGCTCAGGTGGACGGGCCTTGCGGACCGGCCGTGAGCCTTTCGCCAAAGCGGCTGACCACACGCGTGCGTGCGTGAGACGCGCGCCGCTCGAACGCAACGCACAGCGCCGCGGCAGTCGCGCACCATCCCGGCAGAAGACACCGGAGCGGCTCGACGCGTCGCACGCGACGGTCGCACTTGTTCGCTGCCGGCGGTACGCCTGCAAGAAAAGGGACTTCGTCGACAGACCGTTCGCCGCAAGACGACCTTGCCGAGCTTCCGCCTCTTCGGTGGCACACAGTGACGCAAGAGCGGTGGTGACGAGCTGCGTCTCTTCCGTCGGCACGAGAGCGGACAAGTAAGACAGTGTCACCGGCCGACTTTCTGCGGACCATCGAGGCGACTTAGGGCGACGACCGAGTGATTTCTTGGAAATTGTGAATATTCCAAAACTCCTCCGGCCTTCGAACCGAGAGAGCCACTGTTCGGATTTCATAAACAGGCTTTGCTCGGGACGGGGGCCCGAGCTTGTGACTGAGCGGCACACTTTTTGGATTCACGCGCACATTGGGGCGCAAACTTTGTGTGCCGCTTCGAACCTACCGCACGGATTAGCTGTTTAAGGTGAGTTAAACTTTTCGTCTTACGTTTCGTGATTCCTTGCAACCTTTGTTTTGTCCGTGTGTGCCCCCTTGCAACCTTCGTTGCCCCCGTTTTCCTTGTTGTCTGTCTCGTCGTATCTTAAACGTGAAGCACTGGATTGCAGAATGGTGTTCCTGAGCACGTAACGAATATCATCGTTACCTGCCTATGGACTCCTTTCAGCATATTCGCACTGCGTGCCAATGTGTTTCTTGTAGGTTGCCCATAACGTTGCAAAATAATGACGGTATTATACTGTGGACTACGGAGACGTTTAAAGAAAAAGATATGCGTTAGACGATCACAACGCGTTTCTTTGTTATTTATTTTCGTCAAAATTCCAGTCTGTACATCTTAGTTTCTCGCTCAGGTCAGCCTATGTTCTACTTCTACTAGCCTATGAGTACAATTCTTTCAAGCCGCAGTGGATATCTCTTAATATACATTTTCTATCTTTTGGACAAATTAGCTGTGTGAAGTGCGGCGTTAGTAAGAGGTAGTGCTATTAACGCTGTTAAGAAGTTTTCAAACTTTTTTTTTCGTGAGAATTCATGTTACAAGGATGGCAAGCTCATATTGTTTTCGAACACAATTATCTCAGGGGAAAAAAAATGACCTTTCACAAACGTCCGCACACTCAGCCACAAAAGAAATCACTTCTGTCATACAGATACGTTCTTTTCTTTCCCCCAAGAAAAATATCGTGCCCGTCTGATGTGAGCGCTTTTTCTCTGTAACATTAATTTACCCTCGGGGACGAACCAGCGGTAAGACCTCTTAATTTTCTCAAGGAAGGCTACAGCACGAAATACTAGTTCGCGAATATAGACTTAGTGAAAAGAGCTTATCTTCATATTAATATATCTTGTTTCGCTCCTTGTTTTTCTTTCCTTTTTCTTCTTGTAATTTGAAAAAGCCGTTATCCTTTGTTTTTCCATTTAATGTCTCAAATTTGCCCACATGAGCACTCCATCTCTTAGCTTCGTGAACCGGACCTTGTTGGGCTCTGTGTGCGAGCGTGTCTTTATTTTCTTTAGCACGTGACACCTGTTTCATCTGCCAAAAAGAGAGAGAGAGAGAAATCGTGAGGTCTTCAAAACATAACAACATGATTCCAGCGAATGTACACCTTAATCAACATAAAAAATCAGAAAGATCTTGTTGGTTTAGGAAGCGAGGTCCCTTTATTCTAGTAAGGCTAAGCGCTAACGAAAGTGATCTCGATACGAATAGCCTTACAGTAACGATGCAGTCAACGTCAAAGATGCGCAATGCAAAACGCAAGAAAAATAGTTCGCCACAGCCATCTGAAAAAAAAGAAGGAAGCATTTTTGATCGTATATAGTTTGCGCCAAGATTAAGTAAAGCATGGGTCTCTCATGACCGAACGTCTAGTGTACATCACTGGTTAGGTCTCAGAAGGCTGCATGTAGACGTCATTGTCTCCGACAGCACCCCTTGTCTTTCGGGGTTCGCTTGCGGCTAAGAGCGGCGGCTGGCGTAAAGAGGGGCTCTGCTGCCTCACGGGTTCACCCGGCGCGTTAATTGTCTCAAAGTGTTGGAGCACCACTTGCTTCTTGTCTTTTTCTTCTCGTTTATCGCTTGCGTGGTGAGGATAAAGCACTTTCCGCGAAAGTACAGGGCTGTTTGAAGAGGCTTCGTGAGAGCCTGTCGCTCTAAGATTATGAAGTGGCGCGCCGCGATTCACACTCCGTGTTTTTCTTTTCCTTTCTTTTTCTTTTTCTGTTTCGTTCGTTGCATATATAGTAGTGCCTGAAGGAAAAAAAAAATGGAGAGAAAAAGATATTGTCATCCCATATAATGGTTATCTCCAGAGCAAGAAAAGCACGAGAGCGGGTGCTCATGTTTTCCTTGAGACGAAAGTAAACTACAGACGCTGGAGGGCCGTCGGGGAAGGCCTGTGGGCCGCCATGCACACTTACGTTTCGACAGACGCCCGACAAATGCGCTGCTCGATTTCTCTGAGAGCGCGCACGGAAGGCAGTATAGGGAGTTGCCGCGTTTGCGGTTTTAGGGGCGACCGGGGACTTGCAAGGGCATCGAAGAAACGAAAGTGCCTGTGTTTTTGCCTGTGTGCGCACACGCGTTATGATTTGACGCGCTTCAGATCTCTCGGGGCCTCACAATCCAATGCGGGCGTCGACTGTCCTTTGCACGCGCTGCTTCAAGAATGAACAAAGAACGAAGGTTTAGAAGAAAAAAAAGGCAGATCCACAAAAATATGCGCGCTGCTAGAGCAGACAGAGAGGTGCCGCGTGTATACTCCTGGGCGTCTTGCTATAGCAGAGATGATAGAAGCAATAAAAGGCTTAGTAGCACCGGCGAAGAAGTATAGCGAGTGCGGGAGAAAGTGCTTCAAGTGTGACGTGGGCCCATTCGTAACACATTGTCAATCCACGAGTCCCGTGGATAACAATGCTCGCTCGTTGAATTACACGTTGACACGGTCCACCAAAATCACAGGTTCAGGCTTAGGGCAGAGCATGACGTAGCAGGACCTATCACCACCAGGGCATCACAGCATGCACAGTGGCATCACCATGGTTGTAGCTGTCGGCGCTGCGATTCGGTGCCGCTATCACTGAGACACGTTACGCAGTGTCGACGGAATCATTCTGTTATTTGGTTTGCCCTATAAATCCACCATCGGAGGAATTTAGGTTCCGGATTAGCCCAAGCCTGAAAAAGTGCCGTGTTTATCTGTGTTTAAGCGCTGCGTATACAAACTACTCCTATGCTGACGCATCATGGCGTCATGTTTCAAGCAATGACCGAGTGAAAATGAGCAGTCGTCGCGAGGCTACGGCACCATAGGCTCGTCTATATACAGATACACGTTTTCATCTCAATAAAGTAAAGTGTCCTCATGCACAATTTCGGGAAATATTTTATCATCGAATACTGGGCAGGTCACCGAGTTCTTTACACGCACGCGCTGCAAGTTGCCGCCGAAAAGGAGCAGAAATTAAAATTATGAAGTTTCACGTGCCAAAGCCAGGATCTAATTATGAGATACGCCGTAGTGAGGGACTTTTGAAATTTTGTTCACCTGGAGTTCTTTAACGTGCACCTAAATCTAAGTACACGGGTGTTTTCGCATTTCGCCCCCATTGAAATGGAGCAGAAATTCCGAGTTATTCCCTAAAAGAACGGCAAAACTAGCGGAGGAGCCGCTTATCCTTTTGTTGTCGCTTGTAAAACCAGAGAGCTATGACCGCAGGCAGGGCCGAGAAACGAAACACGCAGGTCAATAAAACGACAAAAAAACAACTCTTGGGAGTTAATAAAGCACAATTGCGCGGCAACAAGCTTTCTCATTGCAGTACGTACAAAGTAAGTGTTCCTCCTTTTCTTAGCAACAAGGTCCTGCGTTGATGAAGTGGCTGTGCGACACGCAAACTTCCCCCCTGAATAATTAGAGCTATTTTTGCCCACATCTTACGTGGTTCTATCAGCTTGCGTGAATTCGTGAAACAGAAGAGCAACGCGAAGGAACGATTCCGCCGCAGTAGGATT
This sequence comes from Dermacentor albipictus, assembly GCF_038994185.2. NCBI lineage: Eukaryota > Metazoa > Arthropoda > Arachnida > Ixodida > Ixodidae > Dermacentor > Dermacentor albipictus. The sequence goes on from NC_091821.1 coordinate 26,517,974, forward strand.
TCATCGCTGCTCGCTCGACGTTCACATGCACTTCAGTTTCCATCTCCGCTTAAGTGCAAGTCCGCTGCGGCCATTGCATCAAAGCGTTGTTCATTCCGTCCAACTTCGCAGCTGAATGATCGTCGTGCACGGTCGCTCGCTAGAAACCCAAGATACCACAGTCTGGCGAGAATTCGGTGTATCTCATGCGTCTGACCAAGAGTCTGGACAGATATCAGCTTTGCACATCCTCAGAAGGGCTGGTTACTTTCGTAAGCGACAGTAATTGCACTGTGTGCGTAAGGTTACAAGCCCAAATGGTTCTGTTCTTTTCTAACCACACCGGCGGCGTATCCGCAGTGCCGTCATCTCAGATGCACCTTCCACGACGCCCAGAAGAGCCAGGCTGGCGTTACCGACGGTCGCTGGCGTATTCGTCTGACCACTTTGAGCCAGCGATTCGTCAGTTATGGTCAGGTTGTCCTGTCTGGGGAATCCTGCGCCGCTGCTGCCTTTCATTTCTGCGCAGCCGAAAGAAATTTACGCAGACCGCGCGAGACAGCTGCGCTTTGTTCGCAGGTGCGTTACGTGATGAACTATCGAGTAACACCGAATAAAGCTTTCAGCTCGCCAGACACGTAATGTCGAGTAGCCTCGTAGCATGCAAAAGCGTCGACACATTTTTACATTACATTATTCACTAAAGTTCTTCCGTGTATTGAATGCTAAAGCTAGTAAGGTACCTCGCATGACAAATGGCGGTGGGCATGAGGCATGGCACTTGTGTCCTGCTTCTACTGATGCCACTAGCCGGAGATTTCGAAACGCACCATTAGTGCAAGAACATGTCTTTGGGGTCCCTGCGACGCCATTCGTCGTTCCGTGGAAGAACGAAAGAAAAAGAATGGCGAATACTTTACATACACTCTGTTATTTGCTACGAAGAAAAATATTGCATTTCGGACGACTGTATCGGCTTGAACCGAATTTACGGCCAGGAGGTGTTGGGCGACAGCTTAATGACCTCAGCTGCAATCCACTCCTTCTGCTGCTGATTGCGGCGACTTAAGCTATCGAAAACGTGATACACGGAAAAAACGTATGGTTCGTCTAGTACGTGTGTGGCTTGCCGTAGCCTGTGGGAAGAGCACCAGAGAACACGAAGGTCAATGCAGGAAGACACTGGTGCTTTCTCATGGTTTAGTTTTCTCCCTGTTTTGCCCTCTTACAAGGAAACGTTCAGCGAGTAACGCGCATGCAAACAAAACGCAGCTAAGCGACCCGCTTGCGTGTTTACAGACGAAGTAAACGTCGTCGAGACACTTTTAAGTTGCAAACCCGCAAAAGTTCATAGCAATCGTGAAGCTATAAAACGACGAAAACAAAAAAAAGTGATTTGTCCAGATAAGATTCACTTAGAAATTTCTCGTTGCTGTTGCAGTTCCTGTCGCGCATGCGGTGTACGAAACGTAGCCCAGGAAAAAACTTGGACAGTGCTTCGCATGAATTCTTCGCAAAAAAGACGGAATGTAGCGTTGTTTGCACCGGGAACACAGTGCCACTGCAGGAAAATGCGAGTGCGTCAAAAGGCTGCATGTTCGGCATTGCGACGACTGCACGTGTAAAGAGAAAGTTCTACATGGTGGCGAGAAATGTGCTGCAGGGGCAGCACTAGAGTACGTTCTTTTCGCAGCGCTGATAGCTTCAAAATTGCAAGCAGCTTCTTTTTTCAATATACCGGTTGCCAGTGGACTTCATTATCATAATGCTACACCTCTGAATATGCTGGCAGGCGTAAAAGGTGCTCCAAAAGGGCCAGATGCGCACTCTGCAACGAAAGAAACATGATGCACCAAGCGCACAGACTTTGGGGATGTGTGACGGTGTGAGTTCAGATACTTTTCTCTCGCATAGCTTCAAGTGAAAGAAACGTGTGTTGCTCCATGTCTTATGTCTTTTTTTTAATCTTTTTTTTAACAATCGGTGGAAACCCATGCACTCGTGTTATGTTGCGCTATGGTGTGTCATTCGTCTTTGAGTGTATGCTACTTCTCGAGAGAACTCCACGCCATGCTCTTCTTGGAAACAACCTACGCATCGCCGGGCGCTATGGTAGTTCTCGGCGAAAAGCAGACTCTCATACTCTAGCCCAGAGAAATACGCCGGCGTGCGCTCAGCTCGAGTTATGAAGTTTTTTCACCGCAAAACGCGTATTCATATTCGCTTCGCAGCGCTTAATCTTCGTCTTCCGGTTTTGTGTGACACTATATATGCCTGGCGCAAATATCGCGCTTTCATTTTCTCACCGCGTCGCGCCGTCTCAGACTCTTATCATGCCTGCGGCACACGACGCCACTTGTATCTTTTCTCTCTTCTTCCGGTTTCTTTACCGGGCTCGATTCCACGCAAGTAGGGGCGAGGTCGACAAATGAGAGTGGCTGTCACACGCTCTCCGGGAATCGAAAGAAGATACGTACATCTTTAAAGCCGTAAAGTATTTGTCATTGACATGTTTTGCATTCGTGGAAAGCAAAGACAGAAAGCATGTTTACATGCTTATATGCGAGGCTTTCCGATGCGGTGGTCAATACGAAATACTGTTCGTGCGGGAACCCGTCCTAGCGGGCGGCTGGGGTCCCGCGACCTTCCTTGCTGGAGACGGGGCCACGAGGGTCAAGCCAAAGGGGGCGGTCCGTGAAGCGGGGATGTTTGTTCGTGTCCCTTCAAACAAATCAACCGCACTGTATACACTCGTAATCCCGCGCGGGCGCCTACTGACCCACATGGACTGCGGCGCTAAGCCGTGGGCAGGTAGGGGCGAAAGCACAGAGCCCCATCGTCTTGAATATTTCAGTGCATATACATATATATATCTGCCGGCTGTCGCGTTTTTCCGCGGCAGGGTGCCGTCAGAGACGTTCAACGGGGAAAAAAGAAAAGGAAAGAAAGCCGTTTGCAAAAGTGGGGCGCGCGCGTGTCCCCACTGTGCGGCGAGCTTTTCCCCGCGCGCGCTGCTCGCGCCGCACGACAAACAGCCGCATCCCGGAGGCGGCCCTTCCCTGGCACCTGCGACTAGCGCATGCAACTCTCTTAGAATGCGTCCCGCGAGAACGCGACCAACGAGCGCGCTAAAAGAAAGCAAACGTTGCCCGTCGCGGCCCCCGTCTCGAGACGTCACTATCCGCTCGTCTCAGCCGCGCACGAGTCGACAGACGTTCGTCGACCGCCGCCTCGCTGCTCTGCCCTGCGGTGGGACACACGCAAAAGGCGATCATCCCTGTATACATGCGCGCGTTTCGGAATCGGCTACGCGGCTGCGCTTGCGTGCGTGCCGTCGATAGGCTCTTTCACTATGGTTCTCGTTTTCTTCCTTCTTTCGCGGTCCTTTATTCTTTCCTCGCGAATGACCTCTTTTAACAACGCGTAATGCACTGCTCTAGTCGGCGCCTTCAAAGGAACGCGAGCCTGAGCGCACCAATGCGGCTTGCGAACTCGCCTTGATCGGTGGCTGGGCGAACGGGCGAACGGGCAGTTGTTTGCTGACCACCGCGTGCTGCAGCGCCGTTCGATGATTTCGTGCACTACACGCATGTCGTCGAGATGTACTGAACATTGACCCGTGTGCTTTAGTTGGGGCTTCGCGGTGCGTCTTTTATTGAATCAGCGTGAATCAGGCCTGTAGGATGGCGCCCTCGCTTTTTTTTTTTCCCCCACGTATAAGTCACCGGGGCTGCGGTGGCTGCAGTGTGCCCGTACAAAAGACGAAAGCGAATTTGTTGACACTACCTTTGGGTTAGGGAACACTGAGGGGAGATTAGGTTACTTCTAACCGCGGTTCAAGTAAAGAAGAATATCTGTCTCTTCGCAGTCCAAATTTTCGAATTTTACTGGTTCGGAGTCAACCACACCGTTCTTGTCCTGTGACGTTTGTCGCTCTTGAAACTGCAAAAAAGAAAAAAAAAAGAAGACAAAAAAACCTATTTAGCGTATAAGCCAGACGGACTTACGTTTATTTTTATCGAAATGCACAAGGAGCAGCGCTTGCGGCGTCATCTCGTGACTCTGTGTCGAACCAAAAATGAATGAGAAACGCTTTTGTGCTACAAGATGCATCTGCCCTGACTGAAAAAGAAAAAAAAAAAACATCAGCCAAAATCTACAACCGCACGCGTGCATGCCATTCTTACTCGGTATGAGGGTGGTGGGTGAGAGCCAGACTACGGCGGTAGCCGAGACCTCATCCATCCGCCCAGGTACAGAACCACCAAGAAGGACATCCAGCCACAGAGGCCTACGTTAACGGAGGCCAGGAGCTTCCCCCAAGCATAGATTACCCTTTGATAACCGGGTGCCTCGCGGGGAATCGCTTGTACCTGTTTCACCGGTGGTTGTCCGGCGGTGGGGTTCGAATCCAGCACCTCCCTCTACCGGGCCGGACGCTCTAACCATTTGACCACGGCTGCGGTCATACCGTTCTCATGCTGCAAATGGGTTAACTGCAGCAGTTAAATCGATATGTTCTCTTATGTTTGATTGCTTCTTACTTACTTACAGAGACGCGTAGCGTTACATTGGTAAAGTTTTCGCTTACGCGCGCACGCACACACACATGCTATAAGTCATCATTCTTATAAAGCAGAGAAAATTGCAAAAGCGAGCTTCTCTCAACCAGATGTCTTGTTATGGTGAAGCCAGATATGAAGGGTAAACGCTACTTCCATGGCAGTTCGAAAACGCTTTGACGCTTGTAGCACGGCAAACATTTTGACGAGAGGAAGGTCGTAATTAATGCAGCGAATAAAATAATTCGGGACGCTAATTCACGGCTATTAAAAAGGATGGCACATCTCACCTGTTGCAAAAGAGAGGGAACGCATGGGAAATTGAATTGCACTTGATCGAAGGGGGGGGGGGGGGGAGTGCTAAATAATGAACTCGCTCACTCCGTGGCGCGAGTGCTAGCCGCGGGCAAAGACGGACAGGTAAAAACAGCGCTGAAATAGCCACAACCATGACGATTTGGGGCACTATTGTTAAGGTGCGCCTTCTCACGCTTGATGAATTGGCCGATTTGCGTTGACGGAGATTGGTAATCTCGACATTCTTCGTCGCCTGCCCTAGATTACACAGCAGGGAACTTTCTGATAACGGCGCATAAATTCCCGTTAAGTGATTAGAGCTGCGAAGCAATGAACCCTTGGCACTCTTGATACGAGCAGCAGAAATGGAACACGCAAGAGGCTACTGGTCGTCGCTTTCCAAAAAGTAGGAAGGCACAGAGTCACCACCAACCATGTTCCGCGACCACAGATTCCGGCCGCGAGCGAGAACTGTCATTAGCAAGTGCGACTCCCGTGCAGCTTCTTGCTTTACGCGGCGCTTTGTCATGCCGTTGGTAGCTGCTTATTTGAGAGGTCAGCCGCGATCATTCGAAACTCATTATGCATTGTTGCGAAACACTCTTTGAATCCAGAAATTGCCCTCCGTGCCGTAAAACTTTCGGGAATTCCATGTATTAGCGGACTACTTTTCCAGCGACTGCGACACCGCGAGCTGGCAATTTGACAATGATTCTCGAGCAATGAAGTGATTGTGCTCAAAAGGGCGTTACATTCACGACCGCCTTTAATGACTGCGAATGCAGGAGTATTATTATGCAAGAAAAGAATGGGCTGATTTCTGACATTTTCTTTTCCTTTTTTCTGTCTTGGTATAGTCAGCGCGCACAAAATTTCCGCGATGAAAAGAATCTACGACAGTTGATGTTTCTGTATTTACTGTTGTAGGAAAAGTTTATGCCTAGTAACGATTTACTTATTTATTCACATGCTTTAACGTGTCAAAGCAACACTGGGCTATATACAGGAGGCGCCATTGTAGAACTATTGTAACCACACAAGTTTGTTTATCGTGCTCCTAAGTTTAATTATACGAGCATCATTGCATTTCGCCGTCACCTGAATGCGGCTACCGCGACTAGAACTCAAATCCATGACCTTATCCCCCGCGCAGCAGAACATGTTTGCTAATTATGATGATATATATAGAGTCCCTCTAACGCGTAAGTGACTGGCTATTGTTATCTTCAGCGAGCACCCCTTGTTAGGTTGCCATATATTCTCGCGATTGAAATCAGGTGTTATGATGCTCATCTGCAATAGGTTTGACGACAGCGAAATCTGGAGCCAGATTCACAAAGCTCATAGTTCGTAAATGCTCTTGGTCATTGGCTGGCTGCCTTCGCTAATAACATGTCAAGCATCAGGAATGACTCGAATTTACTGTTAGGAACACTTCTAGCGTGAGAGGTTTTTGTGAATGCAGGTCCTGATGTCTTTGCCGCATTTGGCAAGGATTTTGGTCCGGTGCCTTTGTGTGTGTCAAAACCTCTCGCGAGTACCGAGGTCTTTCCTTTCCTTTCTTTTTAAGGCGAAGCTTTCTTTGTCTCTTCCCTCGACTTTTCCACTGCTGCTGCTGCTGGAAGCTGCCTCACCCGCCGCGTCGGGGGGTGGTTGAGAACGATTATCATGTACATGGTAGGGATGCAGGAGAGGCGTATGTGAGCCCTTTCCATCTAGAACTTCGTTGGCGTCGCCACAGTGCCCTCTGGAGCTTTCTGGTCGTTGTCACAGTGCCCTCTGGAACTACCTGGCCGTCAAGACAATGCCCTCCGGAACTACCTGGCCGTCAAGGCAATGCCCTCCGGACGGCTGTAATTACGCGTTAGCACCCCGCAAAAGCATTGCAGAAGCGGCAGTGCTGACGTTTATACTCACATGCAACAACCCAGAAGGGAGCTAGTATGATAGGAGACAGAGCATGCGTAAAGCCAAAACCCTGACGAAACGGGTGAATAATAGCCACTCTTCGCTCGTGGCAGCTTGCGTACATGGGATGATTGCTGGAGAAGGGAACGGCGCAGTCAGAAATCATGCTTCGTTTGGGGTCTCTGCAATAAAAGAAACGCTACTACTCGACACGGCAGTTTAGTCGCAGACAAAATTTTCGCACATTTCTGCTAATTCTGAAAAACAAACCCCGCGCAAGTTAGCACATGCGGACAACTGACTCGGGGCGTGCAGACGCAAAGCTACCCTAAAGGTTCGTTTATAGTCCAACGTTTCCGGCGCGCGGGCAAGCGTCGTTTGCGGTCGGTCACGCTACGCCGCGTGCGCGCTGCGCCAACCGAGATGTCATCCCCCCGACAACGCCTCGACGCTTCGACGCGCGCTCCGCTCTCTTCGGAGCATTCGCAGAACGACCAGCCAACCCGCGCGCCGCCTTGAACGGCTGTCTGCTGCGACCATCGGCCAAGCGGCGTGGGCGCCGTGTCTTCTTCGCGCAATGCATTGTGGGTCGGCGCAGTCGGCGCGACCAACGCGCGGATGGAGAAAGAGCCATCGCGACGTCGGGCACGTCGGAACGCTCGGCCGCGTCCGGTTACGTTGGCTGCGCCAGTGCGTCGAACGTATCTCCTCGCCAGCGTGACGTAGAGTGTGTGTGTGTGCACTCACGCTACGTCAGACTATATACGCGCCTTAAAGCATCACAGTGTCGAGACGGCAACACGTAAGCGGCTGTCCAGCAAACACAACACTTCAGCCACGATGAGATGAGGGCCGGAATGACAGGGCTTACTTTGTCGCAGGCTCCGAGCAATGGCACACAACAACGCCTCGATCAAACACGTCTCGCTATGTGTCCTGTGTACTACGTAGACAAACCCAAGTGCTGCACGAACGGTAACATTTAACATCACATCACGACTCTCGTAGGCCATCAACATCACTGCCAAATATCGCCAGTGAACAGAAAGCTTCGCTCACATCGATTCCCACAGTGCGTGGAATCTACATGACTCTTTCTTTTTTTATTTCTTTTCTTTTTTTCTTTTTTTGGAACAGACCTAGGTCAGTGATTCACGAGGCTATCGTGAATCACTAAAATACTGGCAGAAATACTGGCAGCTGTTCTCAATATTTAGCTGCTAATGATTGCGCAGATGTCACCGTTGCCTTTTTTATTTTTTTGCGTGGACAGCTTGTTGCATGAGCTTCACGAAAAAGAACAAAGAATAATGGCCTTTTATAATAAATGCGACCTTGCATGAACATTAAATGCAAACGCCCAGATCAGTCGCAATGTGCAACAGCAAGAAACAGGTTTATGGCGCAAATGTTTCCAATTAACAGTATAATTATCGCTCAGCACAGCTGCACGTTCCGAATACGTTTGCAATAAAAATGGGCCATCGGAATATCGGCGACGCTGCCACCATGCCCTGAAACTACACCGATCCCAGGGCGCTTAAATTTTGCCTCAGCCCTCCTCCCCCATATACATATACGTTCGCAGAAGGGTTCGCTACATAAGACGCGGGCCCCGAATTGGATCTTTGCTCCGTGAGGAACCACTCGGAGTAATCCCACTCCGTATTCAAATTCGATTCACTAATCGGCGACGATGGTTTTGAATCCGCCGCCGTGTCCGCTCTGGAAGAGCCCTTGAACGCCTATGCGGGCGAGGTGCCACTTGGGCAGGAAATGCACGCATAGTATAAATGATTTCAAGGTTTACCCAAGGCGCCTGAGCTCGCTTCCTTGGCTCATTCTTTTCTATCTGCCTGCCTCTTTCCCCAGTGTCCGTTAAACCATTTCGTATCTGCGTGCGCTTTTCTGCCTGCGAAGGAACGCCACAAGAATCTCGGTAAGCGGGAGACATGCCACTCTGCTCGATTCGTTAATGACGAGCGCTCACTCGAACCGCGTCACGCGGAATAGCTCTTGATACCCTCGAGGTTTTATCGCCCTCTCTCGCTTATCGAATCTCTTGCAAATGAGATTTAGTCGGTTGAGTTTATGGGCACATATAGATGGGTAGACATTAGGCAGCGTAAAGCAAACTTGCTATGTAGAGACTCTTAGATGGCATAGTAAGTGAGGTGAGGCGACGTCGAGAATGCTGTTGTATAGTGTAAAAAAAAAAAGAACTAAATGTTTTTTTCTGCTTTTCCTTCAGGATATACCGTTACTCATAGTTGCGAAGTTTCTTTTAATTTTTTGCCTGCAAGGAAGCTTTTGGGGTACTAGAACGGACGCGCGGCTTGTCTACATCTTTTTTGCCACCATTATAAAGCAATGCGGTGGCAATGTCTAAACTGTCGACATAGGTAACGCAAGCGCTCTCTGCAGTACTTCTACGCAGAGCCTTTACTTACTTCGCATGCTGCGTAGACGTTGCAGGATTCTTCGTTTCTTTCGATCCATGAAAGCGACCAATAGAAGATGGATTGCGCGCGGTGATGTTCAAAGTAGGCTCTTGTAGACTACTGTACGTTTAAACATGTGACTTGTTTCAAAAACTATTCTGAAGATGGGAACTAGAACGAAACATGAAATCCTCTGACACGCACGTATAGTTCGGCAACCTCTTGAAGATCCGTTGTATGTGATGCCCCTCCCAGTTCACAGCTTTCACCAGGCGCCCATGCCTCGATCGCTTCGCTGTCGTCCATCCGTCATGCGTCATTAGCCCTTCCGTACATCGGCTTCCCCACTGTTCTTCCTTTAACGCCGGCTACAAGCACTTCATGCTTAAGGGCTCGAAGAAAAATTCCGCGCAACCGTCACCGCGACTCAAGCTCGAAAAAGACGGTTAACGTTAACGTAGCCTCATAAGCTATACGTGATTACGTGACTCATTTTGCGTTATAAATGTGCGTTTTAAAGTTGTCGCGCACTCTCGGAATTTTGACAGTCAATTGTATTTTTGCAAGCGATAATTGGACTGCATATTACAAGTCTATTAAATATGTGAGAGTCATTATCAATTTTACTGTCAATTTAGTTACTGACATCACAAGCAGACATAGCGCGGTGGACCAAACTTGGTTCACGAATATGCCATCGTTAACTAGACGCGACAGTCATTCTTCCCCATAGCTTCTGTCCCATTTCAGTAAACAAATGAATAGCTCCTGACAATGCAGGTTCATTTAGATGTGAGAACTGAGTTGTAGGCTAGAGTATTATATTAAATGTTTTTCTTATCATTATTGCTTGGTACCGCAAGAAGAGCGTTGAGACCGCTATATATACCACAAAATTTTATTTTCTTAACATCATAACTGTTCGTTTTTTTTGTGTGTGTGTGAAATTGAACACTGCTTTGAACGCTCGTAGGTGGTCGAGCTACGCTGTCTGGCATCGCAAATCCTTCGAGAGGTGTCTTCATTTTCTTTCTTTTTTTCGGAAGGTGACTACTCCCATTGCAGAACGCAAAAAAATAATAAAGAAAAAGAAACTAATATCTACCTTGAGTTTTAAGCTTCCTGCTCCAAGAGGTACGAACTGATTCTGAAGAACAAGCAAGCCCTAAATCGAACCTGAAGACGACACCCTATACAGACGAGCATTTTCGTTCTCTACGGAGAGATGTGCGCCCAATTTGCTCTAACCTTTCCTGCGAAACGGGAGCAAGAGAAAAAAATTCGGCATCTTATTCCTCGTCCTCACATTTTCTTTTACGGCGAGAACGAACAAAGAAAAAAAAAATACACGAATAGAACGCGCGGAAGTAAGGGAAAACGACCGATGGTGAAGAGGAATCTGGATTCTTGGCAGGTTACCTAGACTGCGCATTCGGGCAGCAGTGATGGATGGAGCCACACTTGTGCTGAGGGCTCATTCGCAAAGCGCGGGCGCTATTCGCTAGGCATTGCCGTGGAAGACATATATATACGATCGGCGATTGTGGAATTCCGGCTCGAAACAATTGTTCGACTGCCATTAAGGCATGACAAAGGGCTCGGGGCGCCCTTCGCTGCCTTTCCGAGAACCGGCTTCCCGCCGCCGTCACGTCCTACACTCAATATGCATAATTTAACCCTATCCATCTATGCCCTCAATGCCGTCGCCTTGGCTGTCTTTATTGAGCTGGCGAGCGCCGCGACAGCTCCTGACCAGGCGCGAGCTTCGATTTTGGGGACATGGAGGAGAGAGGGAGGGTGATGACATACATTTCACCCTATTGTCGAGGCTAAACGCGCGATTTCTCCGGTTGTGAATGAATTGCTACCTGCGGAGCTCCGATAAAGGAGCCGTCCAGTGGCCGCTGCAGGCAACAGAGAGAGAGAAGGGGAAGAAAGAAAAATAATGCAGGGAACAGAAAGGATAATAAAGTCGTAAGTAAGAAAAAGTTTGTGTTAGGAGAGAAGCAGTGTTGGGAATAGAAAACAAAAAACGAAGAAAGGGGAAGTGGGGGTGGGGGGAATCACGGCTGAAGGGATTCGAGCGTCTTTCTGTTCGGCTATGCACTCGGAATCTAGCGACCATCACGTTTTTTTACTTGTGATGCTATCTTTGTTTCTTTGTCGAGACAGGCTAAAAAGTCATATATTTCCCGTAGATGTCGTCTATAGGACTGCACAATTGATATCTGTGCTTCAGAACGTAACTATGAGCAAAAAAAAAAAGGAAGACCAGACCTGAATTTATGGAGTCTGACTGCTTTTGTTCGTGTGTTGGCCACGTCCCTGTCTTCCTTTTTTTTTTCTTTATTTCTTTCGTTGTGAACGGATCGCAGCAGTGTAAGCCTTACTGAATAAAGGTGGAAGTCGCGCAAAATAGGTTGCCCCCGGCGCTTGAGCCCTCTTCTCTAAAGTGTCCGACAAGACGACTGTACGAACAGAAAAAACAAGCCTTCCTCAGGGTATAGGGGAAAAAATTTACTGTTGAATGCGTATAGCGCTGACTCTAGATACCGCGAACTGCGATACCGGAGAAGCTGAAGTCAGTGTTGCGATCTGTTCTGTGACGCTGCTCGCACGTCGCTGCCTCCGACCCGTATGGGAAGCATGAAGCGTGATTTTTGCTTGCGCAACGCTCACAAAAGCTGGTGGATAATCCTGCACGTAGTCTAACGCGAGGAAGCATTGATAGATGTCATCGCGGTGGCGCGAAACGCAAGCGTCCAGCGCTGGGACGATTCTTGTAACATATCGGCGTTTTCGGCGCTTTGCGGGATACCGAGCCGCTGAGCCCGAGCCGCGGCTGAGCAAAGCACCATGCGCGATATCAGTACCATGCAGACATGGCTTGCGTGGTACAACGTGTTCGGAGCGTGATGATGCGCAGCGCTGCACTAGCGAGAGTTGAAGCTGGACTTTTACTGCGAAGCTGTGCATGGGTGCCGATGCGTCCGTCCGTCCGTCTGTCGGTTTCCTGCAGGGCGAAAACACCTCCGGCGCAACCCCATGCGCATGCGCGAGAAAACAATAGAGAGAGAGAGAGAGAGAGAGAGAGAGAGAGGTGCGCGATTAGCCGACACCACCTAGATAGCACAAGACCTGTTTACTCCAATCCATGACGTCACGTTAGTTGGCTCGAAATTTCAATTGACAAGACTGGCGTGATGAAAGCGGTGACGTCAAAATCATTGTTGCCTACTTGGGTGCATGCTCATTAGATTCTATGCAGTCGGGCCAGGTAAAATTATGTCATTGATCGGAGTGAAAAGGCCTTGTGCTATCTAGGTGGTGTTGGATTAGCTGGGCCTGTAGTGACGTCGATGCTCTCCGTCGCAGCCGAGCGCGCGCGCAGCAGTGTCTCTACGGCTCCGAAATGGGTAGGCCACGCGTCATACGTACTCCTGAGGAGCAGTCAGCTTTCGGTCAGCAACGCCGCGAGCAGAACTGGGAACGAGCTCGTCTATACCATGCCGATGCTGCAGCTCGGGCACAAGAACAGGCTCGTGCAGCCGAGCGCAAGCAGCAACTGCGTACCGAGGATCTGGCAGCCTACCAAGCCGTCGTTTAACGAACCGTCGCGATTAACCCAGGGATAAACACCAGGGCCGCACGTTTCAGCTTTGCTGGTTAACCATCTGTAGGGAGTGCTTAGGTGGTGATTTCTGTTTATCTGGATTTGGCTCACTTTTTGTTCTCCACTCCTTTTTCTTTGCTTAATTAGGTCTCATCAAACTCGATTCGGCCTATATGAAAGTCCCTGACGCTTTGTTGCAGCCAATACGCCACTTCGCTAATTGTTATCTGTGTGAACACCAATGCATACTCACTGATGTGCGCTTGGTCCAGTCATCTTATCTAGTCCAAATCTGTATGAGCTATCATACGTAAACTGAAATGATAACATTGAAAATATGCGCGGCAATCATTGATAAAAACTGTGCTTCGTACCAGACCCAACGAAGCAACTAACCTGGGATCCACAAAGTTCAATTGAACTAAATTATATTGAACCAGTGCCATTAAATCTCACACGTTCACGCACACATAAAAAGGACATACATAGGCGCTGGATGGCAACTATTGCAACAGTCCAGCGTCTGTGTGTGTCCTTTCTATGTGTGCGTGAACGTGTCATATTTAAGTGAGCTGCTTCAATATCATGGCTCACCGACTAGCCCATCTATTAAGCGAACTAATTTAATATGCACAGACTATGAGACAAAGATTTCTCCTTGAAAGGACACTAAAGAGGAACATTGAGTCAGTTTAGACGAAAAGGTATTCTTTCGAAACTGTGTTTAGTTTATTTCGCATTAGTCCGTTGATTAATAAGAAAAAAAATGACAGTCAAAGTGTCACTCCTCGAATTTCGCGCTGAATTCCCAGCGACAATGTGACGTGGCAGATTACAAATCTTCCTTTTTCCTTTCTTTCTTTCTTATTTTTTTGCCATCGTAGCTCAGTAAATGTTCTTAAAACTTTCTAAGTTCAGTCTATGACTCTGTTAATACATTGTAGACGTTCTTTAAAAATAAGCAATGAACTGGCCCCGCGAGCAGACGCTGTAGAAATTGATGACGTCAGAGCGTGCTCGTGGGGAAACTTCAGGCGACGTCGCCGCATGTACGTTTCATTCTAGCGTCTATTCTGGCCTACGAAGCCTCTGTCCACGGTAAGCGTGGCTTTTTATGCAATTTTATAGGGAAGGGTAATTTTCTAGTGCAGCTTTTTTGCTTTTTAGTGTCCCTTTAAGCGAGTATGCAGGTTTATTTAGGAGTACGCAGAACTCTTTGCGAGCAGCCCATATCAAGAGAAATTTTTCTCTCTCCTCTCAATCTACCTGACGTTAAAGGTTTGGGTTAGCAGTACGCCCCACGGTTCCTTCGAGTAATAGAGAAAAAGGCGAACGCCTGTTCAAACGCACGCACACAAACACACACGCTCATGCCCACGCGGGCATCCACAAACCCACGCAGTCTCGTTCTCACACGCTCACACAGAACACAAACAAATGCACTCACACTCCGTTCACATAGTGCAGCGTGGATTTGAACTGTGTGGGCATGCGTGCCTGCCTTCGTTCTCTTTGCGCACCGTTAATAAAGGCCGCAGTAGGAGAGATGGCACAGACGATGCAACCAAGAAGCATCAAGTCCTGTGTTGATTTCTCACTCGGATGGTCAGGCGAATCAAGCCGTGTCAATCAGACGGACAGTGTTTGCGCATCCATCAAAGCTGCACAAGGACGACAAAGACGCGGTCTATTTGCGTCGTAGGATGGTTAAAAAAAATTTACACGGCGCCGTGACTGGCAGGTGCCGATCGTCGCGAGTTTCAGGCACAGTGTGGTGAAAGTGTTTTAAAAATATCGATGGACAGAAGATGCGGGGAAAGGGCGGGACGCCCAATGAACGAGCAGAGAAGAGAAAGCGGTCGCTTCGGGGGCGGGACGACAGACAACGAGCGGCCGTGGTAGAGGAAGAGACCAGAAGCAAGATTGGGGCAGCCATTTGCGCTTTCGCGGACGCGAAAAAATTGCGCTAACGAGGAATTAAGATCACGTCGAGATGAATTTGTCTGTACATTGGTCTTCCCATGCCACGTAGAAAGATATCTGGGATAAAGCTTCCTCGGGAAAGTGAAATCTACAAACAGAGCCGCACGAAGTTCTCTCTCCCTCTCCTCGCCGTCTCCTGGGTTTCTCTCTCTCTCTTTTGTTCTTCCTTAACTTTTGTGTCTTCGCTCGCACGGACAAAGAAAATGATTCCCTTTGTTCTTGATGAGCAAATAATTTCTCGGTATGAAAAGCGTCACGGCCTGAGACACTCCCGCATACTTCGCCTTCGCCCCCGCGAAATCGTCGTGAGAGGTTTTTGTCGTGTCGGACAGGGATCGTGTATGGCCGTTTTCTTCCGCCTCGTCAGGCCTGCGCTATATGAGTGTTCTTTCGGTCCTTCTTTCCTTGCTTCCTTTCTTCCTTCCTTCCTTCTTCTGCTTGTCTTTAAAAGTTGTTTAAGCTGTTCTCGAATTACGCGTTGAATTCGCATGCAATAAAATTTTATCAGAATATATTTACACTATGGCGATAAGCAGCGCCTCTCATCACTGTAATTTTCAACTTCGCGCCAAGAACGAAGGAAAAATGCGCCAACTCTTTCGCGGCACTATAACTTTCAAGTTTGCTACGGGCCTGAAATCGCGAATATGGTCGAGAAAGCGGGGGGGATAAAGTGCACGAGTTCGTGTTATTCTGCTTTCTTGAATTTACGCAATCTCTTTTCCGGAGAACGGAAACCTCGCTGATTTATGAACGAGGTTCGGTCCTTTATTTTAGGCCTTATTCACACATCTCCCCGTGCTAACAGCGGGCTCTATTTTTCAACGTGCTTGAGCTTACCACGCGCAGTTTATCCTTTCAGCGACGAGCGAGGCACATAGAAATGTACGTGAGTTGTTAAACGGTTGTCTTCGAAAGCTTAACAAAGTGAACCGCGACTTTTTTTTTCTTTTCTTTGTTTTTTTAGGCAACTGTGGAAAGAATATTGTCTTCCTTAAACGCAAGCTTACTTTCGCTGCTTTGCGATCGACATAGTTGCCACATTAAGAAAGAAAGAGACAGAGAAAATAGCTGAGCGGACATCGAGACAATAATTCTTGTTCTTTTCTTTACGATTCTGTGGCATTGGTTAAGCTGTTAGCGGTGCAGTGGAAGTGAATTGCAATTCAAGCAATAGGCCCAACTTAAAGGGACACTCAAGGGAAACTCTAAATTGGTCCAGGCTGATAAAGCGTGCTCTGAAAACTACATTTTCGTTAACTTTGGGGGAGGAGAAATGGTTACGATTAAATAAAAATGAAGGCCAACTTTCAAACTTTTTTTTTTTAATTTTGCGCCGAAACTCCAGCACCGGTACGTCAGCGTGACGTCATTAATTTCAAGGTACTTTTTTCCTTTTTGGGCCCTTGTGGCTTTCTCACAGGTTTCAATAAAAGGTCTCAGTTCAGTTTTGGCTAACTTAGAATAGAATGTAGTCCCTTTTCAGCCAGTCAAGAGAGTCACTCGTCCCGACAGACACCGCAAATATCTATTACGTCACAGCGAGCGCGTGAGGGAACCGGAAGGCGGCGTCGCCACGCGTCTTTCGTTCTTGCGTCATTGCTGGTTTATATACTAACCTGCTCTCGCGGTAAGAGCAGCTTTATTTTATTTATTTATTTATTTATTTATCTGTATTGTACAACCGTAACATACTAATGCAGCTCAACTTAATCTTCTGTTCCCGTAAGCTGCTTTGCATCATGCGGCTTGTCACCGAGAAGATGCATTAAACGAATGAGTCGTCGTGTAACGAGTGCATCGTACATACCTTGCATTTCTAAGATGGCCGTTGGGGCACATCGTTGAATCTCTACTTTACTGGAATGAAAAATCCGCGTACAGTCGCCAGGTTCTGCCGCGCGTCTGTCCCGTGCGATGCATGTGCCCTGTGGCCCGTCAGTAAGGCAGCAGCAGACCGTTAGTTTCCCGGCCAGTCGATCATTCGGATCGTGTGCTCAGTCAGTGCGGCGAACGAGGCTACAGCCCCCGGGAGTTGAGCCTCGGTTAAGCTTTTATACGGCGACGCTCGGCGCTCGCCTGAAAAATCGCCGCGAATTACCTTCCAGTAAAAAAAAGAAAGAAATGAATGAATGATAACGACTACATTTTCTTTTGTGCGAAGGAAGTCCTCGTCGATTCAACAAATTCATCTCTCACCTGCTCCTTCACTTCTGTGGGCTGCGCGGATTGTTCATCATTATACAAACGGCTGGCCGATTTGTCTCAGGAGTGGTCCAAAGAAAGCCTCCAGCGGCATTGAATCCCTCCGACATTTACCGAATGTTTTATAGCAGGGATTTATACCACTTTTCTTGCTTCTTTCGCCGAATTGTCTCCCTTCATCCACTCTCCCCCCTTTCCCCTTTCCATACCGCGCCCACGTATTGAATAAGTTGCGTGCCGTAGAATACGCCAGCGGTTAATGCACAAGTCTGAAAAGACGAGACGACAGACTCCGCGCTTTCATCCACGTGCGATCGTGTTGGACTGTTTATCAAACTTTGCATGTCTGGTTCCGTCTCTTTCTTGTGCTAATAGGCAAGCAATAGCTCGCGGTGAGTGGGGCAGCTCAGAATAATTAAGACGCCTCAATTTTTTTCATCTGCTCATGCAGCTGCCTCCCATTGTGCCTCTTCATTATAATCATGACATTAAGACCGGTTGTTGGCGCGATTTTTTTTTATCACCTCTTTCTTTCGTTTTGCGGTAACGCCCATCAGTACGCCTGATTTTTTCGTGATTTCTGCAAACAGCGATGCCGTGAATGCACCACATATTACGTTCAACTTAGCAGTCCCTTCCCGAATTCGCCTTCGCCTCTCCTTAGGTAAGCAGAGTGACCAAGCACAGCGGTGTTCTCCCCCCAAAAGACGAAGTTTTTACTGTTCCGTGCATGCTTTTAATTTGTTTATATTTCTTTCAGTATATATATATATATATATATATATATATATATATATATATATATATATATATATATATATGTGTGTGTGTGTGTGTGTGTGTGTGTGTGTGTGTGTGTGTGTGTGTGTGTGTCATTTCTCCATATGACGTTCGGCACCTATCAAAAGAAATATATAGTTTTGTGGGACGAAAACATTACGTGACCCACAAGACCGAGACGAAGCAATCATGTCATGGAAGCACCGAGTGTGAATAATTTTGCTGAGTTGAAGGAAAACTAAAGCAGAAGTTCAGAGTAAACTAACCAGAAGGTTCTTTGCTATAATGTTGCATTCGCCCTCTACAATAGAAAAACAAAGAAAGAAAGGGGAACAGGGAAACAAATAAACCAGCTGAGCATCTTGTACATTCTTCTGCTCTCAGCCTTAATTTCGCAAATGGGGTATTTCTTGTCAGGAATATATCTAATGCTTACTCACGCCTTCCTCGCTTCAGGAGCGAATGACGGAGAAAAAAAATTCGATGTTCTTGAATACAGGACGCTGTTTCTGCAGTTCAGTATGGCGTCGAAAAATAACACAAGCCTCCGGAGATATCCTTTCCTCAAGCTCTAGCCCTCGGCGCCAGAACCGGCTCTCTCCTTTAACCGGCTCGATACGCTCTCGAACGATTCCAGTCTGTCGGCGTTCTTAAAGTCTTTAACGGGCTGTTTCGCTCTTTATATTTTTCGCTTCAAAGCGCGTATCCACCCTTGCCACGGTACCGCGCGCGTCGTTTCAATGGCTGCATCTCGCGCGCGGCGCAACCGCGGCGTGAATGAAAGCGGCCGCGGCACGCGGGTCCCGACAGTTTCGAGTACACTCTCCGGCGCGCCTTTGTGTTAGCGAGGTAGCAAGGCAGGCCCACCGCCACTGCTGCTCCTGGTTTGTATGCGCTGAAGCCGTGCAACGCACAGCTATGGAGAATGTGGGCTCGCGCTCAGTCGAAGTGGTTAGTGTCCCCCGCTCTGCAGCCGCAGGTATCGCCTTCGCCGAAGGGAGAGCGGATGCTGCATGCTGGCCGTTACTGCGAGCAAGGGCCGAGCGGGGCCAAGGCGGAGGCTGTGAATCCGTCGCGCAGCCCGCGGCGGACACAGAGGCGCGCGCACCCATGGTGGCTCTTTTGTGAGGCTCTCTTCTGCGCGCGAACCATGATCGAGTACCAGCGCAACGAGCAGAGTTAGGTGGCGGATAAAGAGCTTGAATGGGATTCTCTTTCGCACCTACTCCCTCTTTTCCTTGCGGGGTGTGCCTAGCGGTGGAGCATCCCGGCGGACGTTGCGAATGGAGCCGCGGTCTGAACCTTCGCAGTCCCCGCCCCTCACTATTGCTCCCCCCTCCAACTCAACGCCTCGCACAATTCCTTCAGCAAAACCCCCCTCACCCCCCCCCCCTTCACCCCTCGCAGACGCTCTTTAAGTTAGGTGCATTTAGAGCTGCTTCGCGCTGGCATCGTTGACTGGGCAGCCGAAAGACGAGAGAGGTGTGCCCTTCACATAACGCGCCGAATTCCTTGCGCTGAAGAATTCTCGCGCGGAAAGCTTGCCCCTGTAAATTGCCTCGGCACGAGGAAG
Source organism: Dermacentor albipictus (assembly GCF_038994185.2). NCBI lineage: Eukaryota > Metazoa > Arthropoda > Arachnida > Ixodida > Ixodidae > Dermacentor > Dermacentor albipictus. The sequence continues at coordinate 26,537,315 of NC_091821.1, forward strand.
GTGAGAAGATTGTAGTCAAAGTGGTTGGTGTTATCCTGCCTACTTCGTTCTTCGATCGTTCTTCGTTCTTCGATCGACCACTTACACGTAGCGAGAAAATACTCGTAACTTGACTGGCCAAGTTCGTCGATCGCAAGTTGGCATGGTCGTCGTGCGTCGGTTAGTACGCTGAATCGGTCGGCCACAGATGGCTCCACTGCGCTGAACAGGACTAATGGGACGGATAACAAGCGCGCCTTGCCTGTCCCATCCCACCACCATTCTCCCTGTGCCCAGCTTCTTCGGCTTTTGCGTTGAGATAAAGGATAAATCACCTCCACGCGACCGCCTGCAGATGCGCGTTGCGTTGGCCCGAAGTATCTCGAAGAGCCGGGGCTCGCTTGTATAGAAGCTGGCTCGAGTGAAGGCGTTGCTTCTCGTGCAGGAATCGTAAGTAAACTGCCGACCCCGTTGCTCAAGTCTCTTTGCCCCTGCATTTGGTTCGTTTGTTTGTGTTATTGTTATGTGCACGTGCTCGTAAGTGAGGTTCTTTCTAAGGAGATAGAGAGTTCCTGTTTCAGAATACTGGGTTTTTAGAAAAAGCAGTTTAAAAAATTAAATTATTGGGTTTTACATGCCCAAACCACATTCTGAGGCACGCCGTAGTGGAGGACTCCGAAAAACTTAACCCACCTGGGGTTCTTTAACGTGAACCTAAATCTAAGTACACGTGTGTTTTCGCATTTCGCTCCCATCGAAATGCGGCCGCCGTGGCCGGGATTCGATCCCGCGACCTCGTGCTCAGCAACCCAACACCATGGTCACTGAGCAACCACGGCGGGTTGAGAAAAAGCAGTCGCACCGATGGGGATTTCTCAGCACGAATAATTTAAACATGCCTCCAGCAAAGGCTCCGCTGCGCATGCAAGGGTATAAATTCACATCTACGGGGTGATCATTTTTCCAGCTTTACAGAAGTCTTAAAATTTGCCTGTTCTAGATTTGAAAATTCTAGTATTTCATTACTCAGAGAGGCGGACGTATTACTTGCAAGGGAAATAAGGACACATTTTAAATGAAATATCGAATGTTTACTAATTAAATAATTAATTAATTAATTATATTACGGCACATATAGAAATTTACGAACTGTAGCCTGTTAGTTTGCAAGGCGATATCCACTTTGAATGAATTTCACGAATGACACCAGTTTGGAGATATATGCGTCATCAGTCTTGTGAAACTGCACCGTTGTCCCGCTTAGTTTAAAAAAAAAAAGAACACCCCTTTAAGCGTTGAAGCACACTAGTAACTGGAACGCCCATTTCGACCCCAACTTTGCCAAAGGAAATAATATGTCGAAACGGGTTCATCCTGTAAATTAATTTCAAGTCTATACGTCCTGCAAACACACCGGCTACAGTTCGTAAGTTGCAATATATGCCGTAGAGTAATTAATTAAAAGGCAATTAGTGAATTCCTGTTAATTAGGTAAATATGTGTTTCGATTTCTCGCGCTGGTAATGTCCACCACTTCGAACAATACAGCTCAAGGACCAAAATTATGCTATCTACCATCGGCGATATTTAGAAATTCCGTAAAACTTCGACATGACCACCCCGTATATTAGGCGCATGCGTGTACGTAAACTCTCACTAAAAAGAGCATTATAACAATGATATAAGAAAAGACAAAAATTCGCCGAGGAAAAGATTGAGCACCTTAAAAAAATATTACGCACGTGTCTCCGCGTTGCAAAACTAAGTCGAAACAGTCGAACCGTGACCGTTCTTTTACCCAGCCCATAAAATTATAAGAGAACAAAGCCGCCGCACCACATTTTTCGAAGGTTACTCTTGGTCACAGCATCTCTAATACAGACGGTCGAGAACATACGATCCGACGGGTATCGAGCGGAGCTGCGAATCGTTGCGCCGATGCCTTTTGTCATTCAGCCTGGCAGTGCAATTTTCTTGTCTTCCTCAATCGCCGTCGCTTATTCCTCTTTTTTTTTTTCTCGATTAGAATTACATCAATGTATCCTGGAAAGGGGAAAAAATGACGAAACGCCCGGGCGTTACTGAGGTTTCCCGCTTACTCAATCCAGCTTTGACTTTGCGTCAATAAGGGTTCAGCTGCGCGTGCCTGCCTCCGAGCGAAAAGCTATCGACGCGATTCTACTTCTTTTCATGACTCTTCGGTGCATCTGACTTTGTAAGCATATTCAAATAAAGAATGTGGCGCCAGGGAAGCTTTTTCTTTCTCTCTCTTTTTTTTTGCCATGGTACCGATTGTGAAAAGAATAGAGATGGAGGGGGCGGTGTACGAAACTATACACTTATCCTGCTGGCCGACTTGGCGTCGTGCCAACAGACGTCTGTAAACTGGGAGAAACTAGTTTTGCCGCAAAGACGGCGAAATCCCAAAATCCTACTTCGAGTGCACCAATGTGACGATATCGCCTGACATTTTTCAACACCGCTCCTGGTCCCCTAGGAGCTGTTTTCTTGCGACATCCAAACGGCCACTCGAATAGTTTAGTTCATCAAGTCGAAGGACACAGGGAATGAACCTCGGTATAAAATCGACAGACTGGTAATTACAAGTGTTCGTAGAGCGCATCATTTATATTCAGTAGCAGAACAGAACGATATAAGCTCTATCGAACATTGCTGCTATAACTGCCGTATAGCTACGTACGTACTGTGCGACAATAAGTATAGGCCGTGCACTCCGCAAGAACGCTGCGGCAAATTTTTTTTTTATTACACTTTGTGTGAAATGTAAGACCATATACAGCAATATAAGTATATTAGCTTCATTTTTTTTTCTCTTTTGATCAGAAGCTAATTACCAACCCACACGTGAGACATTCTATTTGCAAAGTTGCGCTACTATTTTGTCCATGTTATATTTTAACAAGCTCCCACCCAACAAAGCTCTAGCAAATCGAGACAAATTAGAGGCGCCGATAAAATGTCTTTATATTTCATCCCAATCCTGCCTCCTTGTCACATTTGTAATCCACCGTGCTTAATGGCAGTCGGCAATGCTAGCGCCATTGCAGAATGCGAAAAATTGAAATCAAGTTCATCATAGCCGTATAATTAGCGCACATTCGACGCTTTCTTGTTACCATACTATTTAGCGATAATGAGTGAACGTACGCGATAGGCCGTCCCCGTGGATTTCTAAGAGTGATCGTCTGTCCTGGCGTCTAAGTTCATTCGAAATACTATTCCAACTCGCGCACAACGCGTGGCGGATGTGCGCCACTTCCCGTCTGGCACGTCAGCTCCCACTGGGCCGCTAGGCCTTTATTTCACCGGCGGCATAAAAACGAGAACAGCTGTTCCCGATAGGGCGCCAGGCATTTAATGTTCGAGTGGACAACGCTCGCCCCAAACCGAAAGGCATGAACGCGGTGCACCGGTGAGTAATGGCCGCGCGATGTCTATCGCCAAACCCGTTCTGAAAATTTCGCTCGGGGGCGCGAGTGGGTTGAGCGGCTCCCCCAACCGGTCGGTATTGGCCTCGCAACTTTCGCACTTCTTGCCCCACTGCCCGCGTGGTGGGCGCCGCACCGTGCGTGCGGGCCTCTCCCAGCGGCGCCGAATGCCGGGAGCGCGTGCCGGTTCGATTTTCGATCCGCGCCGCATGCGGCGGCGACCGCCGAATGCCTCCGCCGGCGACCTCGCTTTCGTGTTCGGCCGAAGTGACGCTCTTAGATAATGCCGGGCGCCGCGTAATTGTTGCGGCCGCCAGACCGTTTCTGCAGAGCGAGCCGCCGCGCGGCTATCGCGGCCGGCGGCTGCAGCGCGGCGCAGCCAACTTCGCCTGAAGTCCGGCCGTTTGTGCTGCTGCGCCTCGATGATGCGGTCTTCATCTTCTCGGGTCGCTGTGCTGCACGCTGCGCGACTCGTGCGGACGTGGTTGGCGGTTCGGGATGAAACGCTCATCAGTGCATCGAGAGCTGGCGCCGGTTGCCCCGGTCTACGGATCGATGAAAGCATCTGGACGCACTGTGGGTCGGACGCGTTCGCTCTATTACCGGTGTTATTACCTGCGATTAGAGAGAGAGGCTTGGGGGCACTTCGGTCGCTCGTGGCAGCCGCGAAATCGTGCAGGGTCCAGTTTGACTGCGCCGATTCCGTTGATCCGAAAGGGTGCGGCGATGTGCGCTCCACGGCTTCGATCAAGACGTTCGCGGTCCCCGGGTGTCATGTATACATCTTTGATCTTATCCTAGCTTCTTTGGGTGTAATGATGACCTTCGGCGCCGGTTCTTTTTGAAAGATGAAGTTTTCCAGATTGAAGTGCGATTACGAAGAATCATTCAGGGACTTGGCGGTCTAGTTAGGACCAACCGCTATGAATCTGTCAATCACCGTTTGATAAACACGTCACAAATTTATCAACGCCACTTAGCTACATCATTTGCTTATCAATGACAAGCAAGTTCTTACTCGATCTGTTATTTTATTGTCGTCATAAAAAAACGCCCTAATAAGCATTCGCTTACGATTGTGACCACGATATTACAGTCAAGGCAGGAGGTAGCTTAACTTCGCTGCGTCACTGAGTAGCGTAAGAGGCGCGCAGTTATTGTATGGAAACATTGGGCAACCTTCTGTATCGGCTATGCTTCAGTCGCCGTTACCTCCCGGCTTCGAATTGTGCGAGAAGCAGCAGACGGAGTGCACAGACCCTCAAGTACACTCTAAAAACTAGGAAGGGTATCGCAGGAGTGAAGCGGCCGGTTCACTCTTCAAAGCGTCGTTTTACTCTCGCAAAATGTCGAGGAGAGTGAAATGCATTGTTCACTCTCTCACCAAGGAGAGAGTGAAATGTGCTTTTCACTCTCCCCCTTCAGAGAGAGAGAGTAGTTCTACTCTTGCGGCAATAGAGAACAAAACGTAGCGTGATCTTCTGCTTCAACTGTAGGTGGCTGGCCTCGAATATGGCAATGTATCATTCATGCACGCTGAGCAAAGAACACATCGTTTTGCTTCTAAGAGAACAGGCCGCCGCAGTTCAAAGGAATGCGTAGCGAGCGCTCTACTTTTTCACTCGGAGTTCTCCACCGCGCGCGCGCGCGCTCAAGATCGCGGAACAACACAGCACCGGAGAAAGGTGATCTTTTATTGTGTCTGTAGCTCTCAATTTACTCATCACGGCTTTTCTTTGAATGCCTCAACCGTTGAGCTTCCTGCTTCTGCTCCTCCAAGTACATTTGTCGCCGGTTCCATGTTCCATCTGCAGCTCCTTTGTAATTTGAACTTTAAGGATGTCGCTTTCCTTCTATTACCTCCACAGACAATTCTCTGTGACATGCGAAGAATGTCACAGAAGGGAAAAAAAACACTTGTCAATGTCTGCTATGTCTAGCCAAGTGTACAAATTTAAGGACTTTCCAGTACTTCTAAACATTCCAGGCTTTTCAATGCCTTGAAAATGGCATTTTAGAAATAAAGGGTTTTCAAGGATCGCTACAAACCCTGGTTTCTAGCACCTAAATAATTTTACAAGCTTATTTTGGCATGGAGTTCGGAAATTCATGCTTTTTAGCTAACGCTGCATCATCTCTGTACATTGAAACCACGAGAGCGCAACCATTTTGGAGTAAAGAAAAATACTGAAAGCTTTTAATACCACTCTTTTTCTATGGAGTTTCGTATTGCCTAGTTAGGTTTACGAATGTGCCTGGTTTTGGTGGGCGTTTCTTCGACATTTTCTGTGAGAAGTAGATGACTAACCCCCGTATTCAGAAATGTATATTAATACAAAGCCCATGCTTGACTTTATATAAACGACGCCTGGTGCGAACGTCCCCCAGACGCTCACTGCCTTTCTTTTGGTGCGTTCACGACTTGCGTCATTTAGATCAAGTCAAGCATGGGCTTCAAGTTATGATGCATTTCTGAATATGGGGGTAAGCGTGCGCTATTTCGGGCAACGCATTGTGCCATTGACACTGAGAGGAAACAGGGAAAACAAAGTTAACGCCCTATACTCCTAAACTTTCGCGTACCTGTGGTGTGCGTGTATCGTGGAAGAAGAAACAGCGCTAACACCAGGACGAAAAAAAGCATCGACCACACCAGCGCTTCGTGGTGTTGTCCATGTTTTTGCGTCGTCCTTGTGTTGCGCTGTTTCTTCTAAAATGCTCAACCAACTAGCCGGCAAGTCTATCCTGTGCATATATATTGAACACACGTATGAATGTAGATGGTCTTCGAAGCTTTTAGAACGAGCACTGCCACAGGATACGAGCAGTGCACGCGTAACAAGTGGACACATTACTCATTTAAACATGCGTGCCAATGCATGTGACGCGGCTATCGGCATAAGCAGTCTCCAAATGCTGGAATGCGTGCTCTTCAAAACGCTAACGATCCGCTGCTAATGCAGGACAACAGCTCACAGCGGACTGAACCAAACTCTAAACTAATGCACTTGAAAAGAACGCCTACACGGCAGCGTGAGGCACGTCGAAATGCCTGGTACTGGCATCGCAGTTGACCACATACGAATGGAACTGGCGGAAAAAATAAACAGAAATGCTCACCAGTATACGCGCGACTTAAATTCACATACGTGGATGGTTGGCACGATACTTTGTATCCGCGTATTTTCGGAGAACATATAATGCATGGACTGGAAAAGCACTCGATCGTGAGCTGAACGGCACATTTGTTATTTTCCTAAGGTGACGACAAGCCGTGAATAGTTCTCACGTCGTCGTCTACGTTGTATTCCTCCGTTAGTCGTAGCAAGGAATGGAAATGATGCAAACGCAAACGTATTCCAGTACACAACAGCACAGCACACTGCAGAGAAACTCCAACCACCGCAGCCGATTCCTCAAATACATTTGGTATGTATATAAGCTCTAAAACAACACGACTGAGCGTGGTGGCTTTGTGGTGTAATGGTTAGGATGTGTGCTTTGAATTGTATAGATGCGAGTGTACGCGGGTTCGAATCCACGTCATGTATAGAGCAATGTGGTTCTCCATAAGTGTGTGATTCCCTCGACTATTGTGTTCTAATTAGATTATGTGTCTCCTGATTGTGAAATATGCGAAGATATTTGCGGATTAAATGTGAATTAGCTTTTTTTTCTCCGCAGTGGCGTTCGGGACACATACGCATAGGCCGATTACGAGCCATCACGACTCATGGTAGGCAGCAAATAGCCAGGAAAAATGACTTTAAAATCCTGCATAACATTGCTCACGCCTATTCTGAAGGCCGCTTGGAATCGGGCCACTGAGTGTGAGGAGCCGCCTAGAGAACGGTGTATCAGCGACCCTAATTTGATCTGATTTCCTGCCTGCATGCGTGGCCAGGACTTCGCTAAGAGGGTATTGGGAAGAGTAGTTGCACTCTGTTTGGGGGAGTAGAAGTACTCGGTCTGGTGGAGTGCCATTACCCCTACGGTGAGAGTATTACCACTCTGCGGAAGAGTACTAGCACTCCCTGTGGGAAGAGTATTATCACTCTGCAGAAGAGTACTAGCAATCCCTTGCGGCGGAGTAACAAAACTCTGTCAACAGGAGTTGACCTACTCTCTCTCAAAGAGGGTCGATCTACTCTCGAAAAGAGAGTGAAATATGGGACAAGCCGCTACTCCCACAAAGGGAGTGCCCGGCACTCTCTTAGTTTTTAGAGTGTACATATAGTTTAAAAGGGGGGCGACGTCTGTGAAGCGTTTAACGCTACTGTTCTCTCAAGTATACGCTGCATTTGTCGTCGGGCGCTCGCTGAAGCGAATGCCAGTTTTGCTGAGAAGCAGTCTGCCAAGCGGAGCTCGCAAGTGCGCGCGCGCATTCCACGGGAACATAGTTTTCGAAACGAAGAGCCAATATATTCTTGGCCGTCGTCCGAATACTGACGCCATGCTAGTGCCTTGAAGGAGGCCGGTGGGGTGCATAAAGCTTATAAGCAGCGAGCGGTCGCGTGCGCGCGCCAGTTTTCGCGATCACGGTTTCAAAATGCCGCCAGACGTTGACAAATGCCCGCCGCAAAAGTACTACGTGCACAAAAATCAGCTATTCCTTTTCTCTTGTTCGCGTTTTAGTGACCTGCCTGCAAGCGTTCGCGGTCATCACCGAGGAAAGCGCGCATTATACCGATGTGGCTCCCACCGCTGGCAAGGGAGGAGGGGAGAGCATGGCATAGCAGCGCGAAACGAATGGAACGAGGCGAGACGGTGGAGGGGAGAGTAGCTTGCTGTCCGCAGTGCTCGCCAGGGGGATGATACGCTCCCAGCCAGCGGCAACATTAGGTATTGCATGAGACAATGTCGCTGGGAGAACCGCGCATCCCACAGTTGTCCTACAGTTGCGGTCGTAAACGCCAGCCATGACTCCACGAAACATTGCTACATCCACCATTTCCCCAGATAGTTGCCCATGCCTTTATTGTCATCTTTCTTCTCTCGTCGCAGCTCGCAGCTCTTTTCCACTTACGTTGCCTTTTTATTCTTCTATTCGTTCTACGTCTGTCAGTTGCGACGAGTGAACCTGCGTGCACGCCTCCTGCGCAGCGATATGGTGAAAGAAAAGCGACGTGTTGCCATCCGCGGACACATTCTGGAATGCGGAGTGAGGCGCGAGGAACGCGCTCAATGTTACAAACTTAACGCTAGCTTTGTAGCCCAAAACGCGACAGGCACGAGAGCAACTGACACATTCGAGTACAACGGAGAAGGCACGACCATTCTGGAATGGCAAATGACATGCGCTTGCAAAAGCAAAACATTAGCGTTTACTGCAAGCAAAGAAAATACCAAGCCGCGGAAACAGTGGCTGTGTTGCGCCACATGCAAAGTGTCAAGTGTTATATGGATAACACCACCTGCGTAACAGCCACGGTTGATTAAGATATTAAATTTCTGTGGTGTTCCTTCTGTAACACAGGCTATCGGAAAACTATAGGTACAAACAAGAGCTCTAAAACAATGACGAATTGGGCGCCAGGGTTGAGGCGTGGATTGCGATCGACGAGCAGGGAGGTCACCATGAAAAAAAATTTGCTCCACTGCTACTTACTGCACAATATGCGAAGGAGCAGAAAAGAAGCCAATCTAGGTATTTGGAAATAACTTGAACAAAGCATAAATTCGTACCGTGTGGAGGTACACGAGGAAACCGCACGCCATTGCGGCTTGCAATAGTCGCCAGACGTTGTTGTCGGTGTTGAACCGAATTCATAGAACGGTTTCTTGACCTTCCGCATGACCTCGAGTCTCCACGACTGCGAGATTACTGCTCGGAGTGTCCCAGCATCTCGACTACAGCAGTTAAGGTGTACTTTGTCGCGGTCAGCGAAGCAGCCTCCAGTCGGAAGTTCGCTCGTGCTCGCGTAACAGTCCCGGCAGTCGGAGCAAGACAGTCGCGAGCGCCCATTTTGTCTTCCTCCTCGGAGCGTTCCCGCCGTCTCCTTCCACCGCCGGCCGAGCGCCGATGTGGGTCAGTCGCCCCCGACAGGACAGAGGCCGCCCGTTCTGGTCCTTTCTCCCTCGGCGCTCGCCAGCGCGCGCCGGAGTAGGCGTGCACCATAATCGCGTTCATCGCCCATTGTTCGGACCGGGAGGTCTTTGAATGGCCCTGCAATCGGTTCCGGCCAGAAGAGAGCGCGGCTGGGAGGATGGGCCAAGCTCACCCTGCGCGTCAGCTGTCTTCGTGTATAGTGAGGAGGCGAGAAATCAGGCGCGACCGATGCCTCAGCGTCGCGCGTCCAGTGCTGCAGAAAGAGCCGGCTTCGCGCGCTGCCCGGTCATTTTCGTCGGCGTCAATGGCGCTGGGTTGATTTGTGGCCCCGGGGCCCACCGATGCGCGATGTTTCCTTTTTTTTTTGTGACTCGTCGTTATTATTCCTTACTTTGTTTCTGCTCCGTTCTAAGCCCAGAACATGCAGCGGAACAGCCTCGCTGAACAGCTATCATGGTGGTTGCGCTTCGTGCTTTTTTTACTGCGCGTTCTCACGCCCGGGCCTGCAGCATGTGTTTACTGGCGGCGGCCGTTAATACGCTCGCACTTCGCTTCCGACGCGCAACACTTCCGCTATACGTGAAGCGTGTACTCGATTCACCCGTTGGGTCCCTCCAGCGCGCCTCCCTCCCCTCTTAGCGCACCTTTCTTTTTTGATCCCTTCGGGGAAAACAACAGCAACAGCAGCAACAAAACATTAAAAAAAAAAAGGAAACGGCGGCCAGCGGCGGGCAAAGCTTGTGTGCCTCGCGGGGACGACGAGCGATCTTGGAGGATCATTAAAAGTTGCGTCAAACGTGCTTGCGTTCCCTATACGCGGCGTAATGACAAGCGAGCACGTAAGCGCGGCGCGTGAGTGCGAAGATGAGCAGCAACCGTTTCTTCCCACGGATGTAACGTGTCCTCCGCACGTCCGCTTTGCGCCTCCTCCCGGGAGGGTTGGGGAGCGCTCTCGTCACTGCCGGGTACGGCGGTGCGCCGTCAAAACATTGCGCTTCCTTTCTCCCGCAGTCGTTTGGTTTAACACGAGTTCCGCGCTCTTCTAACTGCAGCGGCCGGAGTCTCTGCGCGCGCAACTTACGGAGAAGCCGATGGGGGTGCGTGCGCAGCGCGAACGAGGCTCGAGGGCATCTCGACTTGCGCGAGTCAACGAGTGCGAAAATGTTGACTTCTTTTTGTTCGCACCTGCCGATCTGTACAGTCAGATAGGCAGGTGTGTGGTAATTTAGTTTCTAATTACCGTGTCACTGGCGGACGTTCGCAGTATTGCTGATTACAGCTCGAAAAGAACAATAACAGTAACGTTGATAGATATAATAAAGATCAAAGAAAGAAAGAAAGAACCAAAGAAAGAAAGAAAGAAAGAAAGAAAGAGTTATAGACAAAGGTAACAAGCTTTGAGCTAATGCCAATCCTGTGTCACTCTCATGCGCCAAGCTTTTTAACCGTCGTGAAATTTATCCGCGGCTAGAATGCTTTGTGCAAGCTGCCCTACAATTCAATTTTCCGAGTATTATCGAACAAGGTTGGGAGATCACTCGCGACTTCACGGTAGTTCGATTTGTTGCCTGGAAGGGCAAAATATATTAAAAAGTGCAGATTCAAGTCGTAAGTTGAAGCGCTAGACTGTTCATATAGCATAAGCATGGCTGTCATTATAGATACTTGTTCTAGGACAGCAATTTAGGGCTCTCATATAATATAAGCTTAAGCCGATGTTGCGGGAATTTTGTGAACTGGTTACTTTGTCTATTGTCATAGCGTGTGCGTACGGAGCAGGAGGCGAGCGTAAATGCCGTGCGTCGTGCCTGTGGGATTCAAGCAACGTGCTCGACTATTCAGGCAGGATACACAGGGGGAATTCGCCCTGTGTGGCAGAAAAATAACAAACAAATAAATATAAATAAGAGATAGAAAGGATTAGGCAAAGGCACGAAAACAACACGCGTCTAAGCTTTTGAGATAATGTCGTTGAAAGTTACTGGGTACGTACTGAAGTGGAAATAAATATATCTCTTGTTTCCGTAATTTTTGATTATCCTTTTATTGAATTCTCTTGCTCGTAAAAAGCACAATCGTTAGAACTCCCGCACACCCAGGCCGTTTTTTTACACACAACTAATGTGCAGTGATGTTGGCGTCCATTTTTATTACAGTGCCTTAAGCGTAGCATGATATATGATAAAATGGACGGAGTATTTATTTGTGCCAACTCTACTGTATTGCCCTGCGGCTGTTTGCGTCATTCCAAAGCTTTGCGCAGTCACTTATGTGTCCTTCTAAGCACAATGTTAGGGTGGAATGAGCGGAAGTCTCTATGTCGTGTACAAAAATGGCATTTCGCAACAGTTGGTCGCGCACACCGCTGGCTCTAGTAAGTGCACCGTGAACGCAGCTCTTAAAACCGGACTCTCCCAACAGTTCGTTGGCAAACATGATAGATTCCTATCATTTATTGGCCCATCACCGCTCGCCCCCTTCGCCCCCCCACCTCCACGCGCCCACCACCTTCCTTTCAACAAGAGAGAAAGGAAAGAGCTGATCTGTTTGATATGTCGTGTGTTTCGTCCCAGTTTTTGGCAGTAAGCGAAACAAATGCGCCAACATTTACTTGTCTCATGCCAGCACCGACAGACAGCTTTCGTTCAAGAGGGGAAAGCCATAAATGACCAGCAGCGGTACAGTTAGTCAGTGTAGGCACGCGCACATTGCATTGGCTTACGTTCAAGGATTTCTCTTTCTTTCTGTGTTTCTTTGCTTCTCTCTTTCTTTTTTTTATTTTGAGCACCTAAGAAGCAAAACAGGATGAAGGACCGCGGATACTTTCTCGATGCGCAAGGCGGAAGTGACCGCTCACAGTACACCAGCGGACGGGATGCTTCTGCCTCCAGGCACGGCTGCCAAAAATGATGCGGCGCGCCTCGCTTCGTTACGGCCGTTTCCGCTTTTCGCAACCCCTTTTATTCTCCTTCGACTTCGCGCCACATTCGTCGTCGTCACCAAAGGGGGCTATGAAGGCATGTAAGATGAAACAGAAAGGAAGGAAGAAAGTGCGTAAAAACAAATAAGCAGTTAACGGAGCAACACGAACAAAACACAAAGCAACCCTTAAATCTCCCCTCGGGGAAACTGCAAAGAAGCGCCGTTTTTGTTAAGCCTGAATCGCACAGCCACAATTCGAGGGCGCACTTTCAGGTCATGTCTCTTCCGGGATGACTTTCGCCGGCAGCCAACGCCCAAGTTCAGCCATGATGATGATGATGATGATGGGAAAAAAAGAGCACGAAAGGAATCGAAAGAAGGACGGATTGCTTCCTGTTTCCGTTGTTATGTACGGTGGCCCCAGAGGGCCGAGGCGTGCAATTACTGGAGTGTGCCGCAGGAGTTGCTACATATAGGTATAGTGCCTCGCAGTAAGTCTTAGCTCCATCCAGCCGCAGAGGTGGGCCAAGAGCAGATCAGCTTCGGTCTGCGCACGTTCGGTGCGGCGCACGCTACTGGCTTCGTGTTTGTTTTGTACACAGCGGTAGTCGTAACTTATAAGCCCCTTTACGGTGAAAGGCTCCTATTTCTAACGTTCCGTCGCATTTTCGCCCGTGTTGTTCGAGTAAGCGCTTCGGTATGGCGGTCTTCGCAAAGTCAGGGGTGGAAAAAAATGGATGTAAAGTTCAGCTTTCATAAGGCAACAGCGCGTTTTTTTTTTTCCCCGCTGTGCAGCTTTGCCTGAGACGCGCGCGTGCCAGTTACGTTTCTTTCTTTCGTCGTCAACAGTGAGTTAACCACTACTGACACAGTTCTTTCTGTGTTCCAGTTTGCCTCTAATAGTCGTCTTTGTTGTTGTTTTTTATGCAACACGTGCTTGCAGGGAAGTAGCCGTCGCCCCTGACATGCGTTAACATCCTTAGACTGTTATTATCAACAAGATTGACCCCGCTGAAAGACGTGTGCCTGCATCCACATCGTGTAGTCATCTCTCATCGGCGAACTATGACATAACAAAATAAAACATGCTTTCTATCCGAGCACACACAAAAGCGCTGGCGTTGCGACTCTGAACACACAGACTTTTCAGCGCAGGTCACATGAACTAAACTGACGAGGAATGGATAAGCAACAGCACGGAATGCTTCAAATTAAAGCGAGAGGTCACCTCATCAGACCCAACGGAACGTTCCCTTGGAGTAGATACAAAGGGGAGCGGTGCGTGTCATGACAGTATGACAATTCAGAGGGATTAGAACCGTATGATCAGTAAACAATTTTAACTCTTCATGTGGCCAGGTGACGTCAGGTGTACCGCAAGACAGCGTGCTTGGGCCGTTACCCTTTCTTGTTTTTTATTAACGATTTACCAGACAGCGTTTATTCCAGAATCAGACTTTTCGCAGATGACTGCGTAATTTACCGTAAAATTTCTTCTGCAATTCATCAAGAGACTTTTCAAACTGGCTCTAACTCTGTAAGTGCTTGGTACGATACTTGGTCAATGTCACTAAATCCCTCAAAGACTAAATTTTATGTATTTTACTAATCAAACTACTAGGGTTCAAACTTCCTACGTATCAAACAACACTACCGTTGAGCTTTCCACCGGTTATAAGTACCTATAGAGATCCGTTTCTGCAGTGATCTTAGGCGGAAAAGCCACATTGAAACCATTTTAGCATCTGCTAACCGCTGTCTAGGCCTCATCAAACGTAGTCTAGCACACGCCTCAACCAACATTAGAAATACCAGCATACACTATATTAATGCGATCAAAGCTTGAGTACGCGTCGGCCTTATGGGACCTAGAACAAGAGTACCTTATTATTGATTAAAGCTCTGCGAAATTGCTCTACGAGATTTTTTTTTGTTTCTAACTGTTCAAGAACAACTAGCGTTACACAGTTAAAATGGTGTGCAGAACTCGAGAATTTGTCAGTTCATCGCAAAATAGCACGCTTAACACTCTATCGTCAATTTTATCACCACCCGTTCCTTCATGAAGATTTTTTTTTTTTCACACCCCGTCCGCTATACTGCCTTGTCATGATAATCCTTTGAAACTAAAACGCGCTTTTTGTCGCACATCACGATACGCTCATTCTCTCATACCACGCACTACAAACGAGTGGAATAAGCTGCCATCTGACATTGCAACAGAGCTCGACTTTAATCGATTTCAGAAACTTGTTCGGTCGTATCTTATGCCCCGAATGTTCACCAACCATGCTCGTACCCTTTTTATCGCCCTCCCTGTTTTCTATTTTCTCGGTTTTTATATTTACTTACAGTTTAAAAAAAACTGTTTCGTGGCACTAAATTTCAGTGTTTTGCGTTGTATAACCACTGCATTGTTCTGCATTGCATAAAATAAAACTTTAACACAAGTTGGCCTTATAATTTTTTTTAGAATGTGATTGTTTTCTCCTTTTTTTACCTTGTATATTGTTGTCCCCTGTTACATGTTACCTTGGACGATGCTGCATGTCCCCCTACGTAATATCCCTTAGGATATACTGAAATAAAATAAATAAATAAAACAGTACATCGAATAGATTGAATGATTTAGTTAGTTAGTTAGTAGGTTAGTTAGTTAGTTAGTTAGTTAGTTAGTTAGTTAGTTAGTTAGTTAGTTAGTTAGTTAGTTAGTTAGTTAGTTAGTTAGTTAGTTAGTTAGTTAGTTAGTTAGTTAGTTAGTTAGTTAGTTAGTTAGTTAGTTAGTTAGTTCTGGCATTATATGATGGGACGGTAATTGCTGATGTTGAACAGAAGGCGGTCTTGACTTGGTACTGATTACCTGAGGTTTGACAATTAGTGCGCCGTAGGAGCCCACGCTCCCGACGTCAGGTATTCAAGACTACATCATGGCATGAAAGTAGCAAAAACTTGAAACGAGCGTACTAAAATGCACAAATTTACGTTCGCTTAAAGAAAAATTGGGTTTTGCGTGCGAAAACCACGATCTGATTATGAAGCACACCGTAGTGGGGGATTTCGGAATTATTTCGACCACCTGGGGTTCTTTAACGTGCACCTAAATCTAAGTACACGAATGGTTTTGCATTTCATCCCGATCGAAATGCGGCCGCCGTGGCAGGGATTTCATCCCGCGACCTCGTGCTTGTTTGAGTTCGTTTCGTGAACAAATGCACATAGCTTTCACATTATCCACTTAGCATATGGAAATCGCGTGTATATGGGGGCGTCCGGAGTTGGCAGCTATAAGTGAAGTTCATGAAAACATATCAGCCTCCCTGTACATGCTGTGGCGTAATGCTTGTCAGCAGTGTACTAGCAGCTTAAAGTATTACGGGGCGCGGTTTATGCGAAGCAAGCTAAATTTCCACGAAGCTTGGGCATTTGAGGAAGAAGAAGAAGAAACGAGAGCGTGCGTCAGTATCTGCTTCTCCTGCTTCTCTACATGATTAAGGTCGAGAACTTGCTTCAATCGTGAAGATGTCGGCACCAATCGACGGCTAAAGTTGCAAGGATTCCGCCGATACCAAGGTTTCAACGGTGGGTGGACATTTTCCCAATCGCTCGAGGACCTTTCTGTGTGACCTCTGCCCGGCAGAGGCTTGGTGGGCGAGCTCAGCGCGGTTCCGCACGCTCAAGCCACGATGTCTACAGCTATGCAAATCACCGTTGACGGTGCGGATATCTCTCCCGACGAAGTCAATGAAAGCGCAGGGTGGATCACGGCATTACACAAGCGAAAACCCTTCATCCAGGACCCGCTCGGGCAGGGCGGCCGAGTCACCGACATGCGACGTGGCGGGAATAAAAGCCAGGCTACGGCGAGTGTCAAGACACGGCTAACGACTGCTTCGAGATTGCCTCGCCTACCGAAAGAGCATGTTCGAATCATAATCCGTCCCCGTGGAGGACTGGACATCAAGAAGATGGGCCACTTCAGAGTTGCCCAAGCCCTCACTACCGCTGCTAGACTTACGGAGGCGGATACGGCGGAGGATATTATCTGTCCGAACGTGGTGCAAAACATATTGGTGGCAAGCACGCCATCAAAACGCAACGCCATGGCCTACGCCGATGTGAAAGCTTTACTCATTGGACAAGCAAGCTACGAAGTTAGTACATATATCGCAGCCCCCGAAAACTCATGCAAGGGAGTTATTCGTGACATTGATCCCACCATCGATCGAGAGGAGCTCAAACGCCTTATCATTCAACCCAAGAACCCAAGCGCCCTCGAGGTGAGACGAATCAAGAACACAAGCACTGTAGTCATCCTCTTTGATGGACTCAAAGTGCCGGACTACGTAAAATGCGGTCCCAGTTTAATCAAATGCTCACTTTATCGCAGACAAACTGACGTTTGCTATGCATGTGGAAAGCTTGGCCATAGAGCTGACGTTTGCCCAGCCCCTGAAAATGCCATCTGCCGCGGCTGTGGTGCGAACAACCCGGACGATAAGCACGAATGTACACCGAAGTGCACCCTTTGCGGAGGCCCTCATCTCACGGCTGACAGATCCTGCAAGCAAAGGTTCCAAATTCCGTTTGTAGTTAGGCAACGGAGAAGAGAACGGCGCAACCGCGACCAATCCAAACAACCAACTGGGTCGCCAATGCCTCTCAAGCCGGCCCTCAGCAGCTCGCACAGATCCAGGAGCCGATCCCGAGACCCTGGCGGCGAGGATAGCGGCTACCAGGAGCGTGCCCCTTCTAGGGGTCGCTCGACGGAACGCTCGTCTTCCAGAGGCCGCAAGGCCCCCGGGACCCGCTCCCGCTCCAGAGGCCACTCTCGTTCCAGGGGGCCTGCAGTTCAGATTCAGGAGCCGGCTCATCGTGGTACCACATGGGCTGACCGCGTCAAGGAATCACCGAAAAAGGTAACGGGGGGTCAATCGCCAGAGCAGGACAGGATTGCACAATTAGAAAGAGAAAACGCTTCGTTAAAATACACAATGGAGCAGCTCAAAGCAGAAATTGCAGAGCTAAAGAAAGCCAGCAAGCGAGAGTCAGTTCAACCCAGTCAGGCCCCTGCAGTAGAAACGCCCATGGAGATCCCCGTAGCGGAACCGACTGCCAGCAAGCAAGCCAGCAAGCGAGAGTCAGTTCAACCCAGTCAGGCCTCTGCTGTAGAAACGCCCATGGAGATCCCCGTAGCGGAACCGACTGCCAATGGTTTACCCAAAAAGAGGGCGCTGGCAGTTCATGCCTCAGACAAGAGCGCCAGCGTTCGAAAATTGGAAAAAACGATCGATAAAATTGATGAATCCCTGGAAAAAGTCCAAATTGTTATTGACAGACTTGCGGAGGCGGTCAAAGCACTAGGAATCAGATGCGATAATCTGGAACGCCACGTTTCTACAATGGCTTCAGTTACACCGTTGGAAAAAGTGAATGACACCGACACTGAAAGGTCGGCAGCGGCTGCGCTCCGCAGCATTTTATAATACAAGCTATCTACTACGTCCCACCATGGCGGCACATCACAAAGTAATTAACATCTGGCAGTGGAACTGTAGGGGATTCCATCGTAAAAGGAACGTCCTCCAACAGTTCATTCGGACCCACTCGGAAAAGCCACATGTAATCTTATTACAAGAAACGCTCACGGATAAGGTCACCCTTCCAGGCTATAAATCGCATACCCTTTATGCTGATGGGAAGAGGGGAATAAGCACATTAGTCGCGAACAAATGTGCGTTCATAGCCCACGATCTGAATCTGCAATCCAATAAGGTTGAACACTCGCTTGTTGAAATAATCCCCAGCGGACCATTCAAGACAAGTATCTTTATACTTAACATATACAGTACACCCAAAGACCTCAGGCAAAGATTCGCGGCAATTATTAACAGGGCTACAAGCAAGGCCAAGACATTTCCACTCCTGGTGGCCGGAGACTTCAACGCTCCGCATCAAGCATGGGGGTACCAACAAGCTAACCGCAAGGGCGTTGACCTATGGCAAACTACAATCAATAATCACCTCACGCTTATAACAGATCCGGCTTTTCCGACCAGGATTGGCAACTCCTGCTCTAGGGATACCACACCCGATCTTTTTTTCATACGGAATGTGGAATCGGCATCTTGGTCCAACCTCCAAGTTGACCTTGGCAGTGATCACAACATCCTGGCCACCTGCGTCAACGTGAACAGCGGGGACCTCAAAGAGTTCATTATTACAGATTGGGATTACTTTCGCAAGATTCGGGAAGAGCGAGCACAAACGCATGACTCAGCACTTAGCCTCGAGCAGTGGGCTGAACAGTTAAAGGAGGACATCAGCGCGGCGACAAAGAAAATCCAGACTGAACTGGAGGTGGACAGGATGGACAGCCGCCTCGCTCATCTTCTAGAAGCTAAGACGTCACTTTTGAAACGATGGAAAGGGCAGAAACTCAACCGAAGGCTCCGAAAAAAGATCGCGGAGCTCAACAGAACTATAGAAGATCACTGCCAAACCTTGAGCAGACAACAGTGGGATGAGGTCTGCAATTCTGTGGATGGCCAGATGAGAGTTGGAGCTAAATGGAACCTACTCAAGCATCTGCTGGATGATACCAATACCAAGTCAAACCAAAGACAAGTGATAGCGAAGGTTCTACACCAGGCATCACAATCAGAGACATTGCAGACCGTACTCGACAGATTAGCTCGCAAGTATCTGCCACTGGGTAACTCGAGTGACGAAGACTATCCCCCCTACAAAGGCTCATCTTGCCCCGAGCTAGATAACCCCTTCAAGGCATGCGAGGTAAGGGAAGCTCTCCAGCATCTAAATGGCAGGTCTGCCCCTGGTCCTGATGGCATCCCCAACCGCGCCCTCCGAAACCTGGACGACTGCTCTATAGAATGGTTGACAGAGGAGATTAATGGAATATGGGAACGAGGGGTTGTCCCGGAGTCCTGGAAAATGGCCTTGGTCATCCTCATTCCAAAGCCTGGAAGACCCCCGAGTCTCTCAAACCTCAGACCCATTTCCCTCACGTCCTGCGTGGGGAAAGTAGCGGAACATGTCATACACAATCGAATTTCTAAGCACATCGAGAAACAAGGATTGTTTCCGTACAACATGATCGGCTTTCGTCCGGCCCTGTCAACGCAAGACGTCATGAAACTCATCAAATGTCAAATCATTGACAACACCACAAGAGATATAAGAGGCATCCTAGGCTTAGACCTAGAGAAAGCCTTTGATAATGTATCCCATGCTCACATTCTGAACTCCATCTCAGAGCTCAATTTGGGAGACGCCTTCCACAGATACATCAGCTCGTTCCTACGGGATCGCAAGGCCACGCTCAAAATCGGTGACCTCAAGTCCGACAATTTCAGTTTGGGCCCAAGAGGCACGCCACAAGGAGCGGTAGTCTCACCACTGCTTTTTAACATCGCCATGACGAAATTATCGCAACGACTCTCCAACATAGAAGGGATCAATCATACGCTCTACGCTGATGACATCACAATCTGGTGCACCGGAGGAAGCGAGGGAGCTGTTGAATTAGGCTTACAGGAGGCTGTAGATCAAACAGAGATGTACCTGGAAAATACGGGGCTTAGATGCTCCCCGAGCAAGTCTGAGCTCCTCCTCTACAGGCCAGTCAGGAGAGGCCCCAAACCTAGAGGATGGAAACCGTTGTCTGAAATAAACATCAAACTCCACACTAAAAGCGGCTGTACCATCCCCAGAGTAGACACCATTCGGGTCCTTGGCATGTTCATCGAATCGAATGGCAGTAATAATACTACGCTCAACAAGCTGACAGCCAAGACTGAGAACATGATGAGACTCATCAACAGAGTCTCGAATAGGCGTGGAGGCTTAAAGGAAGACAACCTCCTCCGGTTGTTCCACGCCTTCCTCATGAGTCATATAGTTTATGTGGCAGCCATGCACAACTGGTATAACTCCGAGAAAAAACGATTAAACACTCTCATCAGAAAAAGTATAAAAAAAGTACTAGGCATTCCGTTACGGGCGAGCACGGACCTCCTTATGCAACTAGGAGTGCACAACACATTGGACGAGATAATCGAGGCCCAGGAGTCAGCCCAACTGGCCCGTCTGTCCTGTACCCCGGCTGGAAAGAAGATCCTGGCAGTTCTTGGGATCAACCCTATCCTCATGGAAGAGCGTAAATATGAAATATCAGAAAATCAAAGGAACAACATACGAGTTGCACCGTTTCCCCGTAATGTTCATCCTCGACACAACGTAGGCAGACGCAGGGCAAGAGCCATCGCCCTCCTCAAGCGTACCAAAGACGATCCTTACTCGGCATGTTTTGTCGACGCAGCCCAATATGGACAGTCGTCTAACTTCGCCATTGCCCTCGTTGATCACAACGGACAGATAGTGAATGCGGCTTCCCTGAAGTGCTCAACACCAACCAGAGCGGAGCAGGTCGCAGTTGCTATGGCACTCCTAGACAACAGCAGATCACAAATCTTCACTGATTCGAGATCGGCGGTCAGGGCTTTCGCTTCAGGATCCATCGCTGAGGAGGCTCACAAGATTCTCAAGAACAAGATAATCTCTCCGCACACCATCACGTGGTTTCCGGCTCACCTCGACCCCCAGCTTGACTCGTTTCCCAATCTTAATGACATTGCCCACTCCCAAGCGCGCGCACTAACCCACCGCGCGGGAGCAAGATTGAGCTCAGACTCTGGGGTTCTCGAGTTTCGGGACACTCTCACTACTTTCAGCGAAATTACTACGCACTATCACCTGGGTAGGCGGACTTATCCTCCCCCTCACTGCAAACTGGCTAGACCTCTGGCGTCCACTTTACGCATGCTTCAGACGCAGTGCTATCCGAACCTGGCCCTTTTCAACATGATCACTCCAGAGGCTTTCAGCTCTACTTGCCCCGACTGTGGGGCTGTTAGCACTCTCGAACACATGCTCTGGCGATGCCCCTCGTTACAGGGACCCAATCGCATCACAGAACAAGAATGGAGCTCTGCCATCCGAAGCTCAGAATATGCACATCAAACTTGGGCTGTCCAGAGAGCCCACGATGCGGCGGTTAGGCTCGGCCTACCAGTCCCCACGTGGGAGCGGCCCGCAGCTCTGCCCTAGGGCAAAGCGTCTCAGGACCTTGCTATTAAAGTTCTTTGTCTGTCTGTCTGTCTGGGCATTTGACTTTTGCGTATGGGCAACTGGTGCGTGTTATTTTACATAAAGTTTAATGTGACGTCAATTGCAGCTTTCAACTCAGTTACGCTCACGCCACCCCTCTGCTACGACTCAGTGCCAATGACGTCCCCCTGGTGAGCAAGAGGTCATAGGTAATACTCCTAGTTGATTTGTCATGGCGCGGAGCGCGAAAGGGATGCCGGTCTGGAGCCCTCCCCAATAGGCGTGCCTCATGGATAATTGCGAAACTTGTTAACCTCCCTGCCTTTCCCCTTTCCTCTGTCTCTCTCTCTTTCCAGACGCTAAACCCTTTGTGTGTGCATATATATATATATATATATATATATATATATATATATATATATATATATATATATATATATATATATATATATATGTATATATCACTTTCACACTAGGCTGTATAAGCAAAATAAGAATCTGTTTATCTGCTAAGGTGTGTCACGTGGTCACGTGCGTTCGCTTCAGTCCCCGTTCTGGTATCTCCAGCTCTGTGAGTTTTAGTTGCAGCACACCCCCTTCCTCCGCCCCAACCCCCCAAACCATCCTCCCCTTTCTGTAAAGGCGGGAGAGTGCCACCTGTTCGATCAAGCATCTCAGGTGCGCCAAAATGCCGCTAGCACGTGAGACAAGGAAAATTGTTTATGCGGAAAGGATAGTTCGAATACTACGCTGTGTTGTCAAGGTGATCTCTCACCGGATCGTTCCCTTCTGATAGGTTTCAAGGAAACCATTAAATACTGAGACCGTCACGCCAATGGCGCTGCTCGTTGATCTTGTCGTCTTTGTCTTCTTTTTGCTCTCTATTTGCGCTCGCCTGTTTGTTTCGCGATGACCTTTGTGCGATGACACGGCGTGCAGGCTGTAGCGTTGCATTACGTCTGCATAATTTATGCGACGCTGCTCACTTTTCTAGCAGTAACCAGTGGCAAAGTAAGAGCAGAATACAATAGGGTCAACATGTCAACGAATCGCGCGGAAATACAAATCAGGTGGGCTTTCTTAGAGACGGAATACTCGGACAGCGCTTGAGGAAAACAGCAAAAGCACAACGCAGAAGACAAGTACTATACATGGCCAAAGCTGCGCATCAAGCAATTTTGGTAATAGGCTATACTAAACTGGTTGCGTAACGGAAATTCGGTACCTGTTCGTCCCCCTGTTCGAGCTCGACACGCTATTCTTGCGGAGAGTTCCAGGAGGCGGCTCAGAACAGTGCTGTTGTCGAGCTTAAGAAAGAAAGAAAGAAAGAAAGAAAGAAAGAAAGAAAGAAAGAAAGAAAGAAAGAAAGAAAGAAAGAAAGAAAGAAAGAAAGAAAGAAGAGAAATGAAATGAAAACACGGCGGAGATCAGAAAGATGCACGCCCGGTTTCTTACTCCAAACGGGTGGGGAAGATGATAAACGGATGGAAGTAATAACGGAGATGAAGGGCACTATAGCAGCGCGGCATTCCTGGAGATGTATATACTACGCCGCATCTACAATATGAACGGTCACCGACACCTGTCGACTTGAAAAACTGCACCAATGCTCGCGTCGCTCTCTGTGATAGCGAAGCGCACCGCCGCGCGCGAGACAGCTTTCGTCACGCGTCTCTTGGACTCCGAAGCAGTCGCAAACTTGTCATGACAACCGCACTTCTGCGAGGGCAACGCAAACTGGTGGCCGAGTAGCGCGTCATGTCCTCGTTGTTGAAAACGAAAAACAAAAAAGCAGCGGCGGTCCTCAAAAGACGAGCAGGAACGCGCAAACACGCGCTACTTTCCTCATTACGGCATGCGCCTGGAGATCCCGCATTCGCGACTTCTCGCATGCTCGAAAGGACGTTTGCAGCGGCAAAGCCTAAAATGAATAACAGGTAGCAGCCGGAGCACTGAAAGAAGATGTTCAAGGAGGAATAAATAACTAAATAAATTTTAAAAAATAAGGAACCGCGCCACAAAGGCGGAGCGGAGACGTGCAGGAGTGCTCTCCGAGCTTGTTGACTTGGCGGATTAGTTCCACCCCGCTGCAGCGCTCAGGCGCCGACTTTGAAAGAAAGGCCCTCGCGAGGCGCGTTTCCTCGACTCGTACCCGAGGACCGCTGACAAACAGAGGCTTACAGCAGAGGGCCCATTCCTTGTTCAAAAAAAGCTTGTCGCTGGCCGTCACCGACTTTGAAATAGTTGCAGTAAAGCGGTTGTCACGTATTGCTGCACGCGTGCGAGTCTTGTCAATGGAAAGGCCCTGCGAGTTCACGACACACTCGCCTGTGTGCGGTGTGCCCATGCAGCTTCGTTTCTCGAAGTTGCTCGTTCTGATGTGATCCGGCGTTTAACGGATTTTTTGTATTTGAATCTTGATTGAATGATGAAAAAAATAGAGCAGGGAAGGGAGGGGAGGGTAGTGGTGAAAAGAAAGGCAGCTGGGCTCGGAGGTAGTGCTTAGAGGGAGCGAACGTAGTATAGCATGATATACACGGCAGTGTAGGCAGAGAGCCTAGTCGCATTGTTTACGAGAGGCCAGGGGCCGAATTCACGAAGCTTCTCGTTCGTATATAAAGTGTTTGGCGCAGTTCGTAAGAATTTCGCAAGAGACCACAGTCGACCCAGCAAAATATACTTTTGGAACACAAACCAGCGAAGCACGCATGCCTTATTCTATTTATTTATTTATAGTAAAATTTGATTTATTTCTAACCTTAAGAGCCTTTCCGTACACTTAAATGTCAGATGCCCATCGCGAGACGATGATCTTGGGGTGCGCATAAACTGAAGAGCAGCTCGGTCACTGGCAATGCTTACGACGAAGAAAAGAAACAATATCTTGTGCCTCGCTTGGGTAACCACCATTTTTTTTCTAACGCGATAGCGTTAAGGAGCCCGTGTCGCAAAAAAATCAGGCATCCGGCGTCGCCTTGAAAAAAGAATTTCGAACCCAATTCCGTAGCACGCATACCCCACCACTTCTCTACCACCAAAGTTGCTCATGCCTTGTCTTTCATTCTTTACAAAGGTATTTCTCAGAAATTCGAGAACGGCAGCCCACAAACAAATGCAATGGGAAAGCACACCAACAGGCCATGTCCTTTATGTTAGCTCTTCTCAGACTAAAATATTAAAAGTCCGAAACAATAACAGGAGATCGACCCACGCAAGAGGCCGCGTTTCTACCAGAAAGCTCGCCTTCGTGCATAACGTTCGCAGCCAGCGTTTCCCGGTAAACGTTGTGGTTACATAAGCTGCAGTTGCCAGGAAGCATGAAAAGCAGTAAGGGATCTTTGAACGGTGTCGCGTTACACCCTTACAGATGAAGCTTAAGCGTCTTCCAAATTTTCTTAAATACGTACGTAAGAAACGCTGTCATCAGGACAAAGCTTCGATGTAGCAAAGACGGCGCCGGCAGCATAGCCGGAACCATTTTATGCGCATACCATAGATGCTGGTTCATTTCATTGCACACCGTGCCATCCTTGCGCGGGGGCCATGCTAATCTGTGACTTGTGCGAATGTGAAGAGACGATCGAGCACGTGTTGTATTTTTGTAATCTCTATGACAACGAACGCGACGTTCTTCAGAGGGTGTTAAACCGATTAGATAACAGAACATTTTCAGAGAGTAACATTCTCGGATCGTGGCTTACAAGCGACGCGGGCACTGCTACGTTTCATGAAAGCGACTGGCCTCATTGACCGATTATAGGCGTGAAGTTACCGACATCCGTACCTACTCACACCAATAGTACCTTCTTCCCACCCTTTCCTTTCTTTCCTTCTATTTCATCCTCCTCCTCCTCGTTGCACTATAACTTATCGCTTTTATATTTTATAAGTTATATAAGTTATATATATATAAACATTATTTGCAGACAGCTTCCGGACAAAAGGTGCCCAATGAGGGACGTTCTTCAAAACAAATTCTTCAATGCTGATGCTGACAGCGAAGAATCTATTAATAATTTCTCTTCATTTCTTTTTCCTTTTTTTTTCTTTTGCGAAGCAAGTTGTCGCTTTCTATCTTTTTCCTATCTCGTTTCTTTTTTCGTACGACTCGCGGGAAGAAAGAAGTACCAGACAAATGACACGTTCGAGCATCAACGATGGCATGTACTAACGCCGGAGACAATCTCTCCAATAAACCCGCGAACATCTCCAGACCCTCTTTGGCGACAACTATGGGGGAAGGGAAGGGGGGGGGGGGGACGAGAAAAAAGCGCAATAAAAGCGAGACTCGCGGCAGCTCTCGCTCGGCAAATCTGCAAGTCTGCACTGCAGGGCACGTCAGGCGGCCGGCTTTCCCGCAGTCTTCTCTCGACCGACAGACCAGGGTAATTCCGCGCCAACACGACAGCCCCACAACAGTCTCACTGAAGCGGGGAAATGGCAGCCACGATGAACGGCGCTTGGCTATGTTCTTAATGTTCCCCGCAGCAGACAAATGAATCGCTTAAATTGCGGTCGGAGGGGAGTCGGAGAGAGCTCGCGAGTAGAGAACGTGCAAATCAAAGGCGAGAACCGAGCATTCGCGCAAAGCAGTAAGTGGGAGTAGTGGGTAAAAAGAAAAAAAAAGCCGAAAGCGAGCAGTCCCTAAAATGGTGGTGTTTCACGGAGAGCTAGAAAGGCCTTGCACACAGGGCCGAATGCAAAACCAACATTTAAATTAGAAAGACGGTCTTTAAATCCCCGTTTTTCAGGTTTCGGAGGTGGCACGCAGAGGCATTTGGTAATATTAGAAGACGCGGGGGAGGCGGGTGTAGGGAGAGGTGCGTTAGAAGATACCACTCTCGCGAAGAAGATGTCAGTGGAGGCGGCACTTTGCGGAAGCATTTCTTCCAAGAAGCCGAGGGTCGATCTCATCAACTCCACAACGCGATTAGGAGGACTCGTGTCACATTCTTTCCCTTTGTACCACCCCTCACTGAATTCTTCCTTTTTTTTTTCAGGGAAAGCATTCTTTAATCATTCGCGGAATAATCTTGGCACAATGATGCGGCAGCTTGGAAGGCGCCATTCCAGTTACCATTTCGCAGTCACTTTCTCATCTTAATCTACGAGTGGCATCAAAGTAGTTCATTCCTTTTCTCTTTTTTGCTGCGCAAAGCCGTAATGTCCTGGGCCATCGAGCTTGAACGTAATTAACGTTGGTAGTGGAAAGTTGTTGTGCAACAGCGCAATGTGACGTGCAATATAAAGCGTCTTCACGGACAGGGAAAGGGAGGTGCGGAGACAAGATTTGGCAATTTTCGGCAGCAGTGCGTCACCGTCATATCCTCCAAAAGGACTGTCTGCGACGAGTAACAGCATTCGCTTCTCAAGCAACGTTTGTTCAAACACCAAACCGTTCTTTTCACTCACTTACGTGTTCGAATGCTGCCCAACCCTGAGGATCATTCATCTCTATTCGTCGCAACCTTTCATCGTTGTAAGTACAAGCGTATTTCACTCGTGAGGCGCATATTTAATCATTCATTAAACTTTATTTGCCAGAAGGCGTCAGACTCGATGTGGTCGGGGCCCCTCAGTCCAGCACTCCGGCGGCCTTCGCTGCCGGCCGGATGAGATGGATGAGGACTCTCTGCTCTCCTTGATTCGAGCTGCCGAATGGTACGGCCCACTGCGCCTTATTGAGGGTGTGGATGTGGAGGTGTTCGCATACCTCGACGGGTTTCTCGGGGCAATACCATGAGATAGGCAACAGAGTTGGCTTGCCACCACACCAAGGGCACTCGGAAATTGTATGTTTCGGGCAACATTTTGTTGAGTAAGTTAAGATTGGGGAATGCGTTGGTTTGTATTTTACGGAGATCGTTGGTCTCCGTAGTGTTGAGTGATTTGTGAGGGGCACCGAATGTCTGTCGGAAGAATCTCTGGTATGTGAGGATGTCTCTGCTAGAATCCATTAGCATGTACGAAGTTTTCCAAGCAGCATATCTATGTTGTCACCTCAATACTCAATATAGGCTCCCGATAGAGGGTGCGAACGCATTGCGCAGTTGCCAGAGTGCTATATATATATATATATATATATATATATATATATATATATATATATATATATATATATATATATATATATATATATATATATATATATATATATATATATATATATATATATATATATATATATATATATATATTAATCCATTCGCACAATTTGACATCCCGATGAAACACAATTAGTGCAGGCGTCAGCGAACAAATCAATTTCTACTTTCCCGGCTGTTGTCCCTCTCGCCACAGACTGACTCATGAATCGGGCCTTGATCGGGGCATGAGTTTATTATTGTATTTTATCGGCGTACTTATCCGATACGGATCCGCCTGGAAGAGCCGTGTATAGGGCATCCAAAGAGGCTTGCGGCTGCTAAATGCGAGTTATAAAGGTCAATTGGCAAGCAGGCTCGATGGTGAGGTTCAAAACCGCGCCTACGCAGAGGCCAACGGCACCGGCAGCAAGCTCGGGCGACGCGGCTGCCCAAGAGAACTTGCGCCACAGCGCGCACGCGTTTCGCGCGAATACCGGGGCCAGCGGAGCCTTGAAGGAGCTCTCGGTGGCCTTCGTCGTCCACCGGCGGTCACTCCGCCGTCGTGGTCAAACGGTAGCGCGCCTCCGGTGCCGCCTGCTCCTCCTCCTCGCGAAGCCGGATTTTCCACGAGGAGCTCTTCCCACGCTGCGCCGGCGACAACGCGGCGAGGCGTCGTCGGGCCTCCTTGAAACGTAGGCGTTGTCGTAACGCTTCTCTCACCCTCCCGCACTGGAAGGCACTCGGACGGAATGAAGAGATCGGAATTCCAGTCGCATCCGCATCGTTCCACCACTACCGCCGCCTGTGCGCGACGAGGTGGCACCGAACGTCGTTCAGGTGCCGCTCGCGGCGTAAAAAAAATCGAGGCCGCCCGGCGCGCAGGTTGACTCTTTCGGCGCGACGAGGTACGCAGTTTGCTTGCTCACGTGCTGGCTGCCTGCCCCTGAAGGCGGCGTAGGCATGCAACAGCAGCACCGAATCGCCCCGAGCCCTTGATCTCGCTTCAGGAAGAGCGAGGGGGTGGAGGAAAGGCGAAGCGGTTGTGCTTCGAAATGCCGCGCGTAACAATTTTAAGCACGCGCTGCGCGGCTCGAACAGCACCTCGCACGTGCATTGAGCGAAGCGAAACGCGCAACGAACTTTCGAAATCAGCATCATGTACCGACCGGCTAGTTTCTTGCTCGAGCGTGTTGCCACCCCCCCGTGGTTTAGCTAGGCCACGCGTTTCGCTTTCCCCTCGCTGCCACTGAGCCTCTTTTTTATCATTTTCTTTTTTTTAACCTTTCATCAGAGTACTGCGCAGCTTCGGCTCTCGAGGCCGAATTTCATAAGAAATGGATGGGTCCTGGAAGTCTTGTGTTTTGCACGAATTAAATAGATACAGAGAGCATGAACTGGCTCACCGACTCAAGAGTTCTGAAAGTCCTTAACCCAAATGTTTTATCCAGCGTGGAATGTTGATAACTTTCCTACACCATACCTGCCCCCCGATGTAGGCTCTAGTGCACGTTTGGGAGTTTTTCATGTCGCATTGGTGCAAAATTTTTCACCCTTACTTATCGGGTATCTTCATGGAAGGAAATATTCTTAATTAGAACTAATAACATAACAGTGTTAGCGGAGTAACGAGTAGCTCGCTTAATGGTTACTTTACTAGATAACTTCCTATATCAGACAAGGTTGCATCAACATCTTTCTTATATGAATTGCATTGGACAACTATTCCAAGGACACACTACGAAACAACTGAAAGGAATGGTTCAAGTTGTGGTCACTTAGCATTGTCGCTTATACGTCTAGCTTGAACCAAACTATGCAGGACATGCAAACGCAACTCCTATCGTAGCAACGCCGCGCTGGGTAGGCTCGTCGAATAGACAAAAACGCGTCATCTGCGGTTGCGGTGCATCATGCATATGTAGTTGACTACTCGCTTATGCTATACAGAAGCGACCATCGGTCCAAAACTGTATCCCTACTATTCAAATTCAGCCGTACATAGAACCCAGCATCGGCTCATCCCAGAAGCCGTGCGCGATTCTTCACTTATACTACCGCAGTGACTCGCCAGTCTCGGGTAGTCAGTGATACCTCACACGGCAAATGAATAGACAAGCGAGGCGATCCCTACGACAAGTGTATTACCGTGCTCAAAACACACTGCAAGCCATCGAATATGTATGGCGGAATTTTTGCTGTGTTCTTCCGTTCTTTTCCCCTTTATTTCTCTATAACGCTTTCGGTTTCCTTGCTTTTCGTGCGATGTTCGAACACTCGCCACTTTCGCGGACAAGCCGATGCCTCTTCGGTCGGAAGTCTGCTGGTCTTGCCCAACTGCAAACGCCGAAGCTATCTACCTCGATCGCAACGCAGCCCGCACGCGCGCGTGCGGTTATTCCTTCTTCCCTTCGGCGTACTATTCCCCTCTCTTCTCGAGTCCGACAGTGGTCGATGCCGCAGCATTGCGCCATTGAGAAACAAAAAAGAAAAGCTACTCCGCTGGCGACCAGACGCTTCGCTTTTTATCGCGGCTCTGAGGTGTGTCCTAGAAGAAATCGCCCCGCGCGTCCTTTTGTGTCTAATGTTGCGTGCACGGCGGCTCGTTTGGAGGCGCCGCCGGCGCCCGCCTGCCCCGCCATCGCCGCGTCTTCAAAAGTTTTTTTTCTCGGGCAGACGTGATTCCGCTCTTGTTGACTGCTACTTCTTCGGGGCTTGCCCGATCTCATTCTATATTTCGCGTCTATCTTTATTTATTTCTTCCCCCCGCCTCTCTGTTCTTTCCTTCTGTTCACCTTGCGCTGATCTTCATGTCAAAAAAGGAGAGAGAAGAAAAATGAAACGATAGTAAAGAACACGAGAGAAGCGCACAGGGAGGTGAGTCGAAACAAAATTAAGGCTGTGAGAGCTCGCCAACTTGTTGGGAGAAGGTCGCGCGCAGGTGGAGTTCCTTCTTTTCATCGAGCCGCACGCGCACTATATAGTGGCACTGGGCTACAACGGCAGCCGATGGAGGAAATGCCCCGGGACGGGGTATTTCATTGTGCGTCCGCGCATTCCGTGGCTGCTCCTTTCTTGCCTTTTCTTTTCTTTTTTATCTTTTTTTTGGGGGTGGGAGGGGAGGGGGGGGGGGGACACGCGCACGGTGAATGGCAGGACCCGCATGGGGCTAGTAGGTTAACGGTTTCCGAAACTAGGTGCTTCTTCGTTCTCGGAAGCTCCTCCTCGTCGTGGGAAGCTCGCCACCGCGCACCCGTTCAAGGACGACGCGGCGGGAGGCTCCACGGCGGTCACTCATACACTTAGCGCGCATGAAGTCAGGGCCTCTAAAGGAAAGGAGGAAAACACAGGGCAACGCATAAGCGATGTAACACCCATAAATGCTGCCATCTTGCAAGAGCGCTGCATAACGCGTGTGTTACCCCATTCCAAAAGGAAACCTAACGCAAAGAAAAAAAAATTACAGGGTCTCTTAAGATCTCTCTTAAGAGGTGAACGGCGAAAGCCTACTCTTCCTCCTCTTATCATTCGCCTCTTCCTCTTTGCCTCTTCTCTTTTTCTACTTACTTTTAGTCATTACTGCTCACTACTAAGCATTTTTAGCTATTTGTAATCAATTGTGGTCATTACAAGCCGTCGTTAGACATGTTTGTAATATCATAGTCATTAGTAGTCATTACAAGTCATTTGAGTCATTATTAGCCATTACTGGCCATTACTAAACACCTTTAGTCATTTCTAATGAATTGTAGTCGTTACAACTCGGCGGTAGACATATTGGTCATTTCGTAGTCATTAGTAGTCATTACCAGTCATTTCAGTCATTATTAGTCATTACTAGATATTTCTAGTCATTTCTAATCAATTGTAGTCATTACAAACCATCGTTAGACATTTCGGTCATTTCGGCGTCATTAGTAGTCATTATTGACACCTACCAATATTTATTAACAGCTGTGTCTTACCAGTACTCACGTACGGCGCAGAAACCTGGAGGCTTACGAAAAGGGTTCTACTTAAATTGAGGAAGACGCAACGAGCTATGGAAAGAAGAATGATAGGTGTAACGTTAAGGGATAAGAAAAGAGCAGATTGGGTGAGGGAACAAACGTGAGTTAATGATATCTTAGTTGAAATCAAGAAAAAGAAATGGGCATGGGCAGGACATGTAATGAGGAGGGAAGATAACCGATGGTCATTAAGGGTTACGGAATGGATTCCAAGAAAAGGGAAGCGCAGCAGAGGGCGGCAGAAAGTTAGGTGGGCGGATGAGATTAAGAAGTTTGCAGGGACAACATGGCCACAATTAGTACATGACCAGGGTAGTTGGAGTACTTGGAGAAGTATGGGAGAGGCCTTTTCCCTGAAGTGGGCGTAACCAGGATGATGATGACGACGATGAAGAAGAAGAAGAAGAAGAAGAAGAAGAAGAAGAAGAAGAAGAAGATGATGATGATGATGATGATGATGCTGATGGCCCATATTTATTACAACGTTATCATTCACTAACTGTCACTATCAATCATTTTTCATTCTTCAAGCTGTCTTTAATCTGTCTTCATATGGCATGATGACGCTTCGGCGGACACTCCGGCGGTCAGGTCTGCTGACGCAATCTTCCCCATGAGCCTAGAAAGGCTTTCGCCTTAAAAAGAAAATAAAGCCCGGGTATATCAAACCCGTCCGCTACGGAAGTCTCCATTTACGAGCGTGAGTTCGCGCTCTTTAAATATTCTACAACCGAGCAGAGTCGATCGGGTCTCGGTCGGCATTGGTCGCAGGAAAGTGCGAATAAGGTCGAGCAAAAAAGAGGCGTGACATGTGTGATAGAAGAAAAGGGACGGTACGATTAGAACTACGCGACTTCCGCTGGCACCGCGGGGCTGCCAGCCGCTCCTGGCGGCGAGTACACATTTGAATATATATATATATATATATATATATATCTGCATTTCCACAAGCTGTTTACAATCTGCAAGCACATCAAGGTATGCATCGACAAGCTAATTTATTGAACAGTACTTTTCATTCGCAAACAAGAATGACCAAATAGCTCAAAAGAAGAAAAAAGGAGAAGAAAACAACGGAGTTGTGCGACCCAGCAGAAACACAACCTAAATTTTGTAAAGAAGGCTTGTTATAGTCTCGAAGGATTAACCCGGCGAACATTAACTCCACCGCATCTACAGTCGGAATAAAAGCTTCACGTGTAAAATAACGTGCATCCATGCTATAGCTAGGCGTCGCATGTTAGGGTCTCATAAAGCTTACATTTTTACGTTGGTGACCACCCATCACCTCCTTTCCTATGCCCAGACAGAGATGACTATGCTTCTGGCTACTACTACGAAAAGAACTTCAGTTTCATATACCTTAAAAAATACTCGCATTAAAGTGGCAATAGTGCTTACAATATTAAATACGAAGGTCCTCATGATAACGATAATTTATTTTTATCAGTTTTAAAAGCCCAAGCATGCGCGTATTACAGTGCAAATGCTTGGAGCGCTCACAAAAATGGAGCAACTCTGCACAGAAGAAGCATCAAGAGGAAAGAGGCCGAGAAAACGTTTCAAAAGAATCCCAAAGATCTGTCCTGTGAAAGCTTTTGATCCGCTCGTTGCATAAACACTCACTGTCGCAACCAACTCATGTTATATGCCCTTCGCGTGGCGCTGCCACCGAAATGTCTGGCGTGCCGATGTACGGAATGAGCAATGAATTTTTAAAAAAATAATAAAGAAAAAGAAAATGCGAAAATCATGCAGATTTTGCCCGAGCCTGCCTAAATGATGCGGACTGCTAAATATTTTCTGTTCGCTAAAGCGATTCTTTCTATTCAGAAACAAGTCTTGCTTCTGCATACGTTCGGATTGGATAAAAAAAAAATTCCTTTGGTCTATACAACTGCTGCTTCACGTGTATGCGGCGAGCAAAAAAAAAAAATGAAAGAAAAAACTAATTCACGTCCCACATGGGTGGACAGCATATATAAATAGCTCTGCGCGCGCGCGCGACCAAAGGGACAATATGCCATTAGCGTTAGCACGCGTTCGGGCTTATATCACTTTCGTTGAATGTGCACCGGCAGTGGAAAGACAAGATACAGGCCGTTATTGAAAAGAAACAACAACGCAGCAACGCGCCGCACAGCGCTCGCTTCATCGCTCTTCGCCCATTGTGGACGCAGCCTGGATTGTCTTGCGCCAAGCCTGCGTGTCGTTACACTTTTGTGGCGCATTCTGCCGTACCATCAGTTCTTCTCTTGGCCCAGCGCCTGATTATTCACCGCGTTTGACGTCATCTAAGGGAGCGCTCTCTTTTCTATTGAGCGCGCACGCACCTTCGTTATAAAAGCAACGACCCGCGGACTACCGTACACCCTCCCCCTCTGCTATGCCGTGCGTGCTTACATACGCGTGTTCGGCGCAAAGAACGTGGTAATTTGCATCTTTATCCCGTGCCGGCTCGGCCATGCCGCAGTTTTAGAGAGCCATTGATGCAGACGCTTTTGTGGTTGTCGCGTAATATAATAACAATGCACAAAAAAAGAAGAAGAAAAAGGAAGCCTGCAGCCGGGCGCGCAGACGGCTTCCGCGAAATCACTCGCGTACACCCCCCCCCCCCCCCCCCCCCCAAGCAGCGGCAACTTTTATCGAAGCAAGTGGGACGGAACTGGAGCCCGGTGGTCATTAGGCGAATAAAACAGACTGCATGAGGCAAATTAAATAAGCGCGGAGAAGTATTACCTCGCCCGCATATCCGACTTTTAAATGGGCAAAATGGCTCGCAAATGGTGCAGTGAACATAGAGACCGGCCTAACGCATCAGCTAGCGAAACCGCGCGGCTTTGTCTCGGGAAATTAATTCTACTTACAGCGGTTTGCTCTGCGCATTATGGTCTCTGGAACGGAAGAGAAAAGAAAAGTTTACGATTTAGAAGTACTGACTGTTGGGCGTGTTTTGGTAATCCGTACTCAAGCAAGAATGGCGCAAGCGAACAGGGACAAGATAGAAAGCACGGACGAGCGCAGACTACCAACAATGGTTTATGATGGATAAACCATTGTTGGTAGTCTGCGCTCGTCTGTGCTTTCTTTCTCGCCCTGTTCGTTTGCGCCATTCTTGCTTGAATAAGTTTACGATGCCCGTTCGTTCTCCCATTGTTCGTTTCAAGTATTATTATGACTTTTATTTTGCTTTCCGTTGCTTCCAATTCCAAACGAAAAGCGCCCGAAGCTTTTTAGGCGGTGGGGAGGGAATTACAAAAATTTAGCATAACGAGCGTTTTAGTACGGCCGTTATTTTTCGCAACGGCGTTATTCGCATATTGTATCGCACCTCGTGTAGCTGACGCAATTTTCCTTCGTGCTACAGGCGCAGCTCAAACACACTATACTCGAATGTATTCAGTAGACCGCTTGTGTCTACGTTTCCGCCGTGAAACACATTGTAAAATAATGACAATCTTGGAGCCGGTGCTTGGCAATGAAAGTATTTGCAGAGTCACGCAGGGTGCCACAAATCGCAGAAAGTACACACCAACAAGGCAGGGCTTTCTCTGTTATCATGCATTCCAGGGAGAACCCTCGCAAAGCGTTACACAAGCACTGAAGAAGGGATTAGAACTGTTCTAGAGGGCAGTTACAACCGAAAAAAAAAGTCACATTTCGCATAGGCCTTTGTACAAGTAAATGGGATCCCAAAAACTTCGAGTCATTGCTAACTGCGGCACCGCACGTCAACCATATCAAGACACTAATGGCCTCTGAGCAATGTTCGACAATTCTACGCACTGGGAGGGGCTGGCGGATTTGTTGATGTGAATACTCTGTTTAGCGCAAAACATCTGTCTGTTGTTTTGCGCTAAACAAAGTATTCTGGATTCGCACCAACTAGCCCACCAACGCATTGTTATTGATGTGAGTACGAGGAATAGAGAGCTTTAGAATAAGGGTCCCAAACGTTTTGGTACCCCAAAGAAATAGCGTCGAAGCCACTGCGCATGCGCGAGATGCAAACTGCGTTTGGGTTTAGCGTTGGGAACGGTATTTCACCGACTTAGCGCGAGCCCAAATAGCGGCCCCAAACGCTTTGCGTCAGCAAACATGGCGGTACCCATCGAAGCGACGGCTCTAACCTAGCGCCAAACTGGGTTCGATTCGTGGTAACGCGTGAAGTTCACAAGCTAGGAGAAATGACTGCAGTTATCGCTTTCTCTCAACTAGCGTGTGTTATAAGATTGATTCATTATGCGGCTGATTCCGAATTCGATTGCGGATTGTACACCTCGCAGGGCTAGCACGGCTAAGCTTGGCTGGTGAAGGCACGTAAAGTTGGCTTGCTCAAAACTAAGCGCAACTAATTGTTTGCTGCTTACATAACAACCTCTAAGTTGTAATTAAACGAGCATACATGAAAGACAAATTTACTATATTCCTATTATAGGATGGTATATATTATTTAATTATTTCTAATAGCTTTTCTTTGACGCCGTAGTGGCGCTGTCAGCGCAAGACGCTATGAGTAAGTGCAAAGCCTTATTCTAAACTCTTCAGTCCTGCGTGCCCCAACGCTAACACCCGCAAAGCTTCTTGGGGCCCCAAACTATTGGGGCCCCTATTCTGAAACTCTCTAATGACTGCGGTAGTTCAAAAATTGCAACCCGCAAGCAAACATTAAAAAAGGCCTGTGGTCCATGGTCGCATAAGCCAGATATAACTGACTTTTAATAAATTGGGCCACGCGGTCCACCTCAGCAGATGTATGCACCATGCAGCAATATCATTCTCAGGCGCCACCCTTCGGCTACATGCCAAGGCGCGTCAAGCGTGGAAACGCGAGAAGCTTTCGCCGTTCGTCCCATTCTCGCGGAGGTTAGGGGCCGCGTTCCACGGAATCGGGTCGCTCCAGTGGCGCCGACGCTGCTCGCCTAGCAGCCCTTTCACCCTTGCACACCGCGGCCGCTCCAGCGACAGTTGTCCCGCGATCGCGCGCGCTGCACTCGAGTTGGGGGGGGGGGGGGGTGCGCATTTCTCGCCCCCGAAAGACTTCTTACGAAACGCGCTCGGCGCCGTCACCTCTATTCTTGGGAACCCATTACGACGCTCGTCGACGTAGAAAGTAGGGCTCTCGAGCTGGGCGCCTGGCGCGCATTTAATTTCCACTCTCGGACAGTGGCGCGGCACCGCCTATTGTCTTCGCGATGCACTATATACTCTTTCTTTTCCTCTGCTTTTCTCAGTATCTCTCTCTTTTGGTAAAGCTGTCACATCTCCCCTGCGAGACTGCGTTATGTAAGAGGCAGCACTGGAGCAAGGTCGACCCATCTTGGTGGTCTAGTTTTCTCCGCGTCTCAGTTTTTTCTCTCTCTCTCCCCCCTTTTTTCCCACCTTATGTGCGTTATTTTAATTCAACTTTTCCTTCAGATCGCGGCTGTTGAAGTGAGTGCTCTGCCTCCTCCCTCTCCTCATCCTTCCCCTCTGCACCATCCGCGCCTTGACGCCACGAGGCAGAGAAGGCCTCGTTACGAGGTGCTTTCTTTCGCGGCACAGCGCTATAACGGCGCGCACTGCAGACCGAGCAGTGCGGCTGTGAATCCAACCGAGAAGCGAAACTGGGGGACGTGCTCACGTTTCCCATGGGCATCGCGGTGGGTCACCGCCGTCATTCCGACGCGGCGGCGTATATTTCATTCTCGCTTCTTTTCTGGAGCTGCTAACGTGGCAAAACAACAGCCGTTCTCCCTCCTTTCTTTCTTTCTCCGTGGTCCTATGCGTCCTTTGTCGTATCGCTTCGGAGCGGGATTCGTGTTTTGCATTTAAGGCTGTTGCTCTTCACGAAACACTATGAAGACCTTATTAAAGATGGCGCCCATTCTCGCGCTGTGCTTATATATATTTTTTCCCTCCCCGGCTTCCACTAAGACTGGTCACTCACATTCTGTATGCCCTAATTAATTTGTTAGAAATGTGTGACGCAACCGTGCTTGGGAATGGATGGATGGATACAACTTTCTTGTGGGAAAAGAAGAAAAATAACTGATAGCGATAAATTACGATATATGTTTGGTGGATACATTTACAGATTCGCTACAGCTAGGAGGCAATAAACTAGGATAGAAAAAAAAAGGGGGGGAAGGGGCGAATAAAGATTTTGTTATCAGCTAATTCCTATAAAAATCAGCATTCTAATGCTCCCTAATTGGCGCTGGCATGACGATAATGATTAGTCGTAGCAGCTTGCCTCCAGGTAGTCTTTCACGACTCTCCCATGCATGTAAATTGAACCACGCTAGAAAATTTACGTGAGGTGCATACGCTTGACCAGATCTGTTCACCCGGTCAGCTTTGCCACAAGTGTAATCCTCCAATTAAAAAAAAAACAGCTGCGAAGCGGAATGCTACACCGCGCCGCCGCCATGTGGCAAAGCTGTAGTAAGGACGAAGTTTTAATGCGATAGCGCCCCAGTGTCGCAGTAATTCCGGCGTCGGCGTCCCGCCGTCTTTTCGCGAAAAATCATTCCGAACCGCGCATACTCTATACGGCACCAAAATTGCTCATACCTGGACTTACGTTTTCTCTTTTTTTTTACAAAGTTATTCCTCGGAATCTTGAGAATGGCAGCCCACAAACAAATGTCACGAAACAAAACGCCCAAAAGCGCACGCCTTTTATATTAAATCTTTTCGGACTGAAATATCAGAAGTGCGAAACAATAACAGAAGATCGGCCCACGCAAGAGACCGCGTTTCTACCAGCAAGCTCGCCTTCGTGCATATGTTTCGCCGCCAGCGTTTCCCGGTAAACATTACGGTTACATAAGCTGCAGTTGCCCGGAAGCGTGAAAAGCAGTCAGGGATCTTCGAATGCTGTCGTGTTCCACTCTTAAAGACAGAGCTTAAGGGCCAGACAATGAAATCTTCCTTACCTCAGTAAGGAAGCCTTCATTGCAGTGAGGCTACCTTATTTCACTCTGAAAGGTTCCTTACTGAGGCGCCCTTGGTGAAGGCTTCCTTGGTGCTTCCTTGGTACTTCCTCAGCATAAGAAGCCAAACAATGAAATCTTCCTTACCTCACTAAGGAAGCCTTCATTGGGGTGAGGCTACCTTATGTCACTCTGAAAGCTTCCTTACTGAGGGGCCCTCGGTGAAGGCTTCCTTGGTGCTTCCTCAGCATAAGGTAGCTCCAAAGCTACCTTCATGCGTCCTTACGCCGCTCCTGGCCCTGAACGAGCGCTTCACCTCACTGCTTAACCACGTGGCATTCGCTTGCGCATGCGCACTGTCGCCCACCTGCGGAGAAGCGCGAGCACGGTACGTCTTGCCAGGCATGTTCGTTTCAGTCACGCGTGCGGCATGCAAGCATTGCTAGGCGTTGCTAGGCGTTGCAAGACGCCGGCGTGCCAGCGTTGCTGGAGCACATCAAGTTTTGCACTGTAATGCGCAACTTTTTTTAACTTTAGTAAACGAAACTAGAAGAAAGCGTCCACGCTTCTCTATATTAGCTATTCAATTTAAAGATTGTGTGACGATACTACAATTTTTAATAGAATAATGGTGTTCGCGGAAAGATTTGAAGAGATAATCTCGAACCCAGGCATGCGGCAACCGCTCCTTAGGTGAGGACGGGTGAAGGGAGCTTTCAGAGTACGCTTGCTTCCTCCATCGGTCCTACGCTGTAAGGAGGCCTTACGTAAGGTTAGGAAGCGCTCGAAGGAAAGGAACTAGGGGTGTGCGAATATTCGGAATTTCGAATACGAATCGAATATTTTCCGTATTCGAAGCGTATTCGATTCGAGAAATGCATGTTCGGAAATTCACGAATATCCGAGGACGGCCGAATAACGGTGGAAACGGCGAATATTCGGATAGACTGCGAATAATTGAGCAATTAACCAATTGTATGCTTGCTCCGCATTCTCCTAAGAACATGTTTATTAACTGAGAACTTCGCATGATCCGCTCATTATCTGTATGCTCTGTTTCAGTCTATCTGCTTCAGGCATTTGAGACATGATCAGTTTCGGTTTCTTTTTCACCAAGCTTTATAATTCCAATTATTTTTGGAATGCCCCATTGCCTTGAAGGTTGCAAAGGCAACTCAGGGTTTGCTAACATTGTTGCAAAATGTATCAAGGCTCTTTGTGCGGAGTGGAAATTTGATGAAGTGGCCAGCCTAGGCATGTTTCTTGATCCGCGCTTTATGGCCACAGTTCATCAGGCATCTGGTCAGATGATCTGGCTGAAAAACCTTGTGACAAGGGAGCTCCAGGAAGCCATCGTGGAACACCGTGGGGACACCGCCGTGCCAGCGTCGACTTCGTGTCCACTGGTGGCATCGAGTGTATGGAATGCTTTTGACGATCTAGTGATGAACAAAGAGAAGACACATTTGGCATCTGCCCCTGAGAGGGAAGTCACAGACTACGCGCAAAAGCCTCTTCTGGAAAGGGGCATGAATCCTTGTGAGTGGTGGCAGTCCATTGGCCGCTTCAGGTACCCGCTTTTAAGTGCACTCGCCCGGAAGTACTTGGTGATCCCTGCCACTTCAGTTCCTAGTAAAAGAGTCTTTTCTACCGGTAGAAATGTGACAGTGCATAGAGAGCGTTCACTTTCTGGCCATATTGAGCAGTTAATTTTCCTTCACGACAATCTGTAACAAGCGTTTTACCTGACTGAGGGCATTACCTGAGTCCATTATCTATAATTGAGTACCTCTTTAATTTCAAGCAACCTTGTAAAATGCAATGTTATTTTTAAAAGGGTAATAAAGCTATTGTTACCTCTCTTGCAATTTTTTTAATACTACACATGTATTCGATATTCGATTCGATATTCGAAGAGAGTTATTCGCCTTATTCGTATTCGATTCGTAATCGAAAATTTCAATATTGGCACACCCCTAAAAGGAACGTTTTTTTGTTTGGGCCAAGCTACCTTCATGCGTCCTTACGCCGCTCCTGGCCCTGAACAAGCGCTTCGCCTCACTGCTTAACCACGTGACGTTTGCTTGCGCGTGCGTGCTGTCGCACACCTTCGGAGAAGCGCGAGCACGGTACGTTTTGCCAGGCACGTTCGTTTCAGTCACGCGTGCGGCATGGAAGCGTTGCTAGGCGTTGCTAGGCGTTGCACGACGCCGGCGTGCCAGCGTTGCTGGAGCACATCAAGTTTCGCACTGTAATCCACTGCTTCTTTAGATTTAGTAAACAAAACTAAAAAATAGCGTCCACGCTTCTCTATATTAGCTCATCAACTTAGAGATTGTGCGACGATACAACGTTTTTTATTGAATAGTGGTGTTCTGGTGTTCGCCTAAAGCTTTTAAGAGATAATCTCGAACCCAGGCATGGCGGCAACCGCTCCTTACGTGAGGACGGGTGAAGGGAGCTTTCAAAGTATGCTTGCTTCCTCCATCGCTCCTTCGCTGTAAGGAGGCCTCACGTAAGGTTAGGAAGCGCTCGAAGGAAAGGAACGTTTCATTGTTTGGGCCTTAGCATCCTCCACTTTTTTTTTCTCAGAAGAGTTCATCTAGAAGAGTTCATTTAGAAGAGTTCTTAGAAGAGTTCAGTTTGATAGGCAGTCTCGCAGAGCAAGGCGCCACGCGTTGCCAGCTCTACCATGCGTCACGGCCCG
This sequence comes from Dermacentor albipictus, assembly GCF_038994185.2. Classification (NCBI taxonomy): domain Eukaryota; kingdom Metazoa; phylum Arthropoda; class Arachnida; order Ixodida; family Ixodidae; genus Dermacentor; species Dermacentor albipictus. The sequence continues at coordinate 26,578,557 of NC_091821.1, forward strand.
GAAATATTTTGTAGCCGAACTGGATGCCGCGGCTGATTTAAATTGAAATTCTATGAGTAAAACATGGCTCATTTACTGAAATGCCAAAATTTTCTACTGTATGATAAAACACTTTCCAGTACTCAAATAATGATTCGTCGATGCGGGTTATACCGCTAAGTCTTTTCTTTCTCTTTTTTTTTTGGTCAAAGTTCCTCTTGAGGAAGCACATGCCTTGTAACGACATATCGCTTGCAATAATGAAACTTGCGTATATTCATATTATTCTTATGTTGTTGGGAAGTTACTGCAAGGAACACACTACACGAGACTTGAAGAAGGGGGAAACACGAATCGGTTTTCTTTTTTTGCTTAAATATGTATTTCACGTTAAGGGAGAAATGCTCGCGCGGCGCATGATTCGTATAGTAAGTTCTTCTAGTGCATGCAGGATGTCAATTGTAAGTGTACTTATTTATAAGGCATCGTTGCCTTCCATACAGAAAATGTGCCTTAGGGGAACAAATATTACGCAGGTGGAAAAGCTCGCTCTTGGATCGAAAAAAAAAAAGAAAACCTCATCACACTTGCTCATTTCTCTCTTGGCCAAACAGGCCCTCGCTTTTGAACAACCTTGTGCTGTTTCATTCCAGCAAATAATGTAGAAAGTGTGCATTTTTAGTAGAAGCAATGCTTCTTCAATCAGAGCGAGCGTTCGCAGAACGTGGACGTCGCTTCTGCGAAAGAGAAGCCAAAACAAACACGATGGCTCTGACATTCGTGTCTCTCTCCCCCTCCTCCCCCTTTGTCTTGCAGAGTGCCGTGCAGCGCCCGCGATGGCCACCTGAGTGCGCCAGCGGAGAGCTCCCACCGCTACCAGCACCGAGCCCGCCGCGATGGCGGCAGCGTCGCCGCAAGTACTGCGCTGTGTGCGCATGCATAACCGGAGGACACTCTGGAGGTGGCTACTCGCCTCCTTCGCACTCGCGCTTTCCTGTGCGCCGGGGGTCCACTCCCAGTGTGAGTACCGCTTCCTCGCTCATCACTGCGGTCCTCGCGAAGCGATGCGCTCTTCTGGCGACACCTATATTCTATAGAGAGACCATAACACTTCCCGATAGTTCAATGCCGTGCGACCACCCTGAGATAGGGCTCCGGACGTCGGAAGATGGCGCCTAATGCTTCGCCTCTACTCCGTCTAGTCCACGACGAAACGCCCCACAGCGTGGAGATATAAGAACCTGTATACACTCGTTTTGCAGGGTTCGTTGGGCCGATCTAGTGAATAATTAATCAATAAACGCCTGTTCGAAAAGGCGCCTATAGATATACGCGAGATGGCGACCTCAGCTTCCCCAGTGAACCGGCGCGTAGATCCTCCCGCTGACAATTTGTTTCCTGGCATACAGCTCCAAAGTATCACCTGTATGCTCGGAACACATGGATACAGCGGTGGCAGTGAGATAGCGAAGGAAGGAATGAAGACGGGGGTTTAATAGAAATAACTTCCAGTTTGCTATATGCACAGAATGAGTGCATGGATGTAGTGCATGGATGTAGTGCATGGATGTACGAACGGAGTGACAAGAGAGAAAGACTTGCTGTCTATCTGAGCACGCACTCGAAGAACCGCACCGTATACGGAGTCTTTCGTATGCCTTTCAAGCATGAAATAATCCAAAGTCTGGTGATGTGTCCAGTTATGGCCACCGGGCGTTGCAGTCAGATGGCGTCACGGCTGTTTCAGCTTCTTACAAGGTCTGCCGACGCCAGGCGCTTGCGCCATGGTGGAAACGGGACGATTTACTGAACAGCAACAGACGCGGGCCTGTTTAATGCCTTGCTTGATCTCTGTATGCTTGCCCGATCCACGTCAGCGTTCGAACGCATACGGCCACGGCCAGTCTGGAGCGCGCGTCTCGCGTCCATGGCGCCTGGCACGCACAGTTGTAATGCATAAGTGTAGAACGCGGAAAGCGCTTGCACAGGAGGTGAGCATTGGCTAGAGGACATCGTGAATGCGCAACATTCCCTACAAGGTGTGAGTATTACCCCGCTCGCTAATATAGGTCGTGTGATCTGACGCTGCTGTCGGCATGGAAAGCTTGTGCGTCCGGTGCATATATACACCACGCAACGCCAAGTCGCTCAGTGACGCGTTGAACAAAAGCCTTTCGCCGACCACATTGAAATCCAACTATCAGTTTGCGAAGACGAAGGAAAACTTGCGTCATCAGTGTGCCGATTTCTTTTACTCCAGCCAAAGGTATTAATTTCCTTGTTGTTGATGCGGCTAAATTTATGCCATCGCCGAAGTTCGTACTTCGGCTGTCGGCAAGCAATCATCCCTAAATATAAAGAGAGAGAGAGAGAGAAAGTATATGTGGAAGGTTTTGTGGCAGTCGAAGGCTTATCAGGAGTAACGTTAACTATTTTTTGAAGAACTTTGCATCCGCAGTGTGGCGAATCTGCGGGTATATAATTCCTACTTAGCGCGCGCCACTCATCTTCTGATCTTGTTACTTAGTTCAGGCTTACACACCTTGCGAAATTCAGTACTGCACAAGAACCTGGTCTCGCAAGATAAACACATTAAAAGTTTTTGCATTATAGTCTCAAATTTGCTTTCGTAATTTTTGTTGTCCCGCTTTTAGAATTTATTTGTCGCTGTTTAGCATCACAGCTGTACAATATCCTATTAATTTTCCTTTTTCTGTGTGTTCTATGCATGCCCTTACAAAAGAGGGATACTGGCACTCATGGGTTTATCCTCGTTATCATCACTTCGCGATACCGTCATATATAGGCCCTCACTGTATGTAGGCATCAAAAGAAGTGTCCTGGGTACATCATGTGCTGTATAGTAGTGGAGTCGCTGGTTGTTGAGACGTCACCTCAATCTATTACGGCAATAACGTATTTAGGCGTCGATAATAAAGTTATTATGCGCATTACGTCGAAATAAACATCGCTTACATCATGGAGCGCAACAAGCTGTTAGCCCTCCGAGCAAACTACGCGTGCTATTCTGAATTTAGGACACGGTAGGCGCGATGGATGTCGTGAAAAGGAATGTCCTTAACTTGAACACAGTTAAGAGCTCAATACGATAACCTGAATATGAGCTTGATGATGAGCTAGAGTGATGAGTTGCGCATTCAGAACTAGATAGGTTGCAAACCCTCGTCTCTCATTAAAAACAGCTCCACGGACTCTGATTTCGGAGAGCTATAGTGGCGTTCTCAGCCTGTAATAAACAGACGCAACAGTCAAGACTTGCACGTTGCCTTAAAGTCGCCCGGATGGCGTACTTAATCTTACTGATGTTCTTTCGGCCATTCTCGTGCAAGAATTTGCCTGCTTTGGAAGTGAAGAGAAAATTATTTGAGTCGAATTTCGTGGTTGGGGTAAATGAATATTTTTCACAAGTAGCCTTTAATGAACATGAAAGATATAAAGAACGGTGATGCTATAGGAATGCGCACACTACAGCTACAACTGTCACGTACTTGCCATTAACCAAAAACAAACAAACAATCAAAAAGAAGGAACAGCAGCAATGTGCGAACGTATGGCACCTGTTCCTCCTCAGCCTAAATCATTCAGTAGCTGAAGCTTATCAATTATTTAGAACATTCGAATCGGTCTAGTGATGCTTCAATAATAAGCAGCCGTAGGGAACATGCCCTCCGGCTAAGACATGTAGCGCTGGTGAATATGCGCGTAGCGTTTAATCTAATTTGAAGCTTCACCGAGCTCCCGTACTGAGCGTTATTTTCCGCAGCTCACGCAATCGTTGGAATTTGCTTCCTATACTTATTGAATTTTGTTCCTCTTACGTCCCTTCACAAGAACGGTTCTCCACTCTTACGGGGACTTCCCGAAATCAGAGTTCAGGCCTGTGTCACGGCATATTATGTGCAGCTCTGCTGACGCGCTGTTGCTCACCGGACTTAACGCAGCTTCGACGCGCGCATCAGAACTTTGCTGAGCTTGTTCTCATACAAACGAAAGGCAGCTGGTTAAGCTTATACAAACCCGTCGCATGGTTCCATGGCATCTCATTCTGACCATTAGGTCTATATTCTTGCAGCTCGAGGTGTGCCACTAGCGAAAAAACATCTATCCGGGGTGATCGCACATGCGTGTGCCTGCCAGCTTACAAGATCCTTGAAAGGCGTAATCAAAACGAGCACATACTGTTAGGCAAGCCGGTGCGATTTGAGCACGGCTGAATAGCTTGTCACAATGACAAAGCGCAAAAGAAGAAAGAAGGGGCGTGACACGGAACTCTTCCTTTTTTTCCCACACGCGCATTACCGCACTTTTGTGACCAGTCACTGCGCGCCGAAAGCCGAATTCGTCGAGAAAAAAGTGACGCGGCATTGCAGGTGCGCAGGCACGGTGCCCGCGAGCCCCTGCAACGCGTGGGCGCCAGCAGTGTGCGCAGTGGGCGCAGCGACAACGCCTGCATGCCTCGCGAGCTCACGCGCTCACTGCCGCCGCCGACCCATTTCGGAGGCGCTCGTCCGTGGCGATTGAACCGGCCGAGCGGCGCTCAGGCCTGTCCCACTTCTCGAGACGCCTTTCCTTGCTGCCCCCGAAGAAGAAGCGGCGGCCACACGCGACGCCGGCTGCAGCACGCGCTGCCCACATGTCGGCGCGCGTGCCACGGCGGCTACTATAGTGGCGCGCGCGAGCCCGGTCCCTTATACCACCGCCCTTAGCTGAATAACGGCCGGCCACGTAGACATAACGGGCTAAAGAAGAGAGAGGGCTGGACGCGAGCTTTTACCGGCGCTACGAAACAATGGGGTTAGCCCCGCATCCGTATTACGTCCAGCCGCTGCTTGCGCGCGTGAGGGCGCCACGCAGTTGTGTAGCAGCGAAAGAGAGCACGGCCCGTAGCCGTGCGCTCTTGTGAGCGAAAAACTCGCTCGCGTGAACGGGCGTATTCGGGCCACCGTTTAGGGCACGGTTCTTCCATGCCGCTGCCTCTTTTTTCTTAGATTTTGTTGGTTTCGTCATACGTGTGCATATATTAAGCCACTCCGACAGGATATTGGGAAGCGTCTTAGAAAGAAAGATGACGGCGAGAAGGCGGTTTAAGCGTGATCACATCTTGGTATAGAATTCACCTTCGCGTAATAGACATATGTTAGTCATATAATACGAACCGACATTCCCGACCCCTGAGTCATGCAACTCGCCCTTTCGTTTGTTCTGAGATGCCCGGCGAGCTTAGTACATAGGAAAATGCGGAGGCATCTCGAGGTCTGATCCCCGCTTGCCACATATCCCGCTTATTCCGGTTCAACGCTTTCCCGGAGAAGGCATATATATGCGAACGCATCGCATTGTCAGAAGGGCCTGGCAGCGATCAAACAATAGCGCGAGGAACTGCGAAGCAAGTCTAAAAAAAAGAAAGTGCAGGCACAACACGGCCGCTGCTGTCGGATTTTACAGAGCAGCCGCGCGGCAAAACACGCAGTACGCGTGCGACAAAGGAGAAGCAGGCCGAGATGCGCGCGCGTTCGATTTGTGCTCTCGGGCGTGTCCTCCACGACGTAGTCGCTGCGAGTTCGAATAGAAAAAAAAAAGCAGATAAACAAGGAAGTAAGAGTAATAAAGCAAAGGAAAATGACCGCCGCCGTCGCGAATACGCTCTTTGGGAAAGAGCCCAGATACTGCAGCGGAAGAATGGTTGATATAGAGGAGCGGGCCGCGTGCGGCCCCTCCAGGCGAAATAGCTTTCCAATGGCTGCCCCATATTCGTTTTACTCGGCTGCCCATTGCCTTAGCGTCACGTCGCCGCGGCCGCGGACGACCGGGGGGAGGGGGAGGGTAGACACCCCCCTCCCCCACAGCTGCTGTCAACCTCTTGGATTATTCCATTCCGCGGGCACCATCTCCCGGACGCCCCATCGCCCTTGCGCCGCACGTTCTTCGTATAACGGCGGCGGAGTGCCCTCCAGAGACCCGCTGCTGTCGGAATCGCGCTGCTGCCACTCGGACGTGTCGGAGAGGCTGCCGTCCCTGGAGCGAACGTGCGTGCGTGTGCTTGGTATACGCGCGTGGCAGCGCACTCCGTCGCCCGCCGTCCGCGCCGTATATAGCTCCTCGGCCCGCGGCCCCAAAGCGCGAGCCGCGAACGAGAGACGCCGCAGTCCACGGCATTTGTGTCCCGCGCCATTTGATGAGTGCTTCGGCGCGAACGGCCGGTGTTGAGTCCCGCCTGTCGTCTTGAAGATTCACGCCCAACCGAGGCGGTTGGCAGAGCGCGGTTAGTCACGCTTCGCTGCTTGCGTCTCTGGAAGTACGTCAAAGCACTATAAGTTTGTCATGCTGCAAGTCTTGCTAGGTTTAACAAGGCGTAGAAGCAAAACACCTGTGCGCTATTTTAACCTGTTATTTACTATATGTCTGTACAATATAGCTTATACAGATAGAAAGAGACAACACCGCACATCGTGTCGTAGGGACTGAGAAATAGAAGAGCGCTAATTAGGCGCTTGCGTACGACGATAATATGGTTCGTATATAGGGCAACTTGATTGATGGCTCGTGCACTAAGGAAGACGCCATAGTGCAGGACCCCAAATTAATTTCATTCACCTCCACGGGGGCCTTTTACGTGCGCTGAAATGTAAATTTATATAAGGTTTTTAGCACCCAGTTCCGACCACAACGCGGCATCGCGATCGGAAACAAAGCTTGCGACTTCACGCCGAATAGCTGCCCTCAGCTGAGGCGCCGCGGCAGTGTTGTTGAAGGGACACCGCGTCAAGCGCTGCGGTAAGCATTTATTTAATATTTCTGCGTCGACGTGGTTTAGTAATCAGACAACAAAGACCGTGCTCTCGAGGGATCACCTGTAACTTTCACTTTTGCGTGACGCAACGTCCAGTGCGAGCGACACCTGACCAGGCGACGGGCTTCCTTTGAATGCATTCGTGCAGAAAACTGCGCGATGTGACAACCATCTAGACGCTGCGAGATATGGCATTCCTTTTGTACCATCCGGTTCAGCTGCCTTAGCTATGTTCTCCGAAATTACTATCATTGAGAGTGATATACCGACCATGCGGAGTATTACGGATAATGCGGAGTTTTCCAGTAAAACCTTCCTTGAAAAGAAGAGAAAAGAAAAAAAAAGAAACAGAGAGGTTGTTTTCGTTTTACTTCCAGCAGTACACTTTCTTCGTTGTTGTTTTCTTCGAACGAGGAATGATCGCACCCAATCGCCAGAACCCTGGACGGCTTTGCAGTTCAACGCAGGCTTTCCTCGCACGCGAGACGTTTCGCGCGCCCACCATCGTGCATGACCGGACGTGGGATGGGCTCGGCGACCACTCCGCAGCTCGTCTCCGACGAGCACCCACGCGCCCCTGTCATGCGGTGCGAGGAAAGGGAGACCCCGTCCCGTCGCGCGGCTCGAGCCACCCGCGCGTGTGTGTTTGAGCCGCCTTGTCGAGAACGCAATTTCCCATTCCGCCGTCGAAATCGGTTCGCCGCAGGAAAGAGCGCGCATGGCTCGTTCGGGCGCGCGACCACCAGTTCTATTCTGGCGGCCGTGTTTATTCGTGGAGCCTGGAAGATATCTGCTTTCGCGAGCGGTCAGCCGCGGGCGGCGCAGAACCAGCAGCTGCAGGTGAAGACACGGCCTGCGTGTGACGGCCGCCATCGTCCCGCACAACGGGCTCCCCAGGTTGTCACGCTCCGTTGGGCTTCTAGCTAACTTCACGAGCGCGTTCTTCTTCTTTTTAAGTACGATATTGCGCTGGTATAAATTTTAAGCACGTAAACATAGGGCAAAAACATCGAAAGACAGAGAACAAGTTCAACGGAAGATGAAGATGTAAAGCCATGCAACTGACAGGACGGAGACAACGGCGGTACACGAAAGGAAATATTGTGAGCAGACACGATGGGCAAAACGAATAAAACGAATGCGGATAAGAAAAAGTCAAAGGACTTACACGAGCGCTGACAGTCACGAGGAAAGCTATGAAGTTAACCATCGTGCGCTCCTCGATTCATCAAAGTAGGCCCTTCAGTACTCATGCGCGTTTCCTGCAAAATTGGCCAAATAACTTAAGACTTTTGCCACTTTCAAGTAATTATCTACTTTGCTCGCTGCGCTTTCGAGCGTATAGTCTTTCTCTTCTTCCGACATCGCAATACGTGCAGTATCATCTTATAGCCGCAGGGTGCAGTTTAAGAAGAAAGATACAAGTGTGTAACCTCTCTTGTAAGTGGGACAACGATTCCAAGCACCCCGCACGGTCGTCAGGAAACCAGGCAGGCAGCACGGAACCGCGCTCTTGCAGAAACACAGCTCAGAAACCGACGTAGCCGTTGCACAATGGCGGCCAGCAAGCACGTACACTAGTCGTTTTGGAGCTCCGGAAGCCTAAGCGCACCTCAACTAAATGTAGGTCGTGCAATGACAAGAAGTAAATGGTGTACAGCCGTCCGTGAGCCGAGACTTTCGCAGTTCACTCGGCGAGCTAAAGGAGATCCAGGTAACGGGACGCAAATGTAACCCATGGAAACTTTCGTTCGAGCCTGCCGCGTCACCTGTGCGTATGACGCCAAATCTAATGTTCTAGGTTATTACTTGACGGATAGAGACAATCTCCAGAAGTATTTGAAGCGTGGGAAGACGGAAAACAGGAGGTGGGGAAGAGAAGCGTTTATCTACAGTCAATAAACCTTTCGCCTCCCATCATCCCCCACTTCTGTCGTTGCTATACTGCCAGCGCCGGAATTCACTGAAATCTAATATCTCTCAGAGCGACGACGGAAGTGGAAAGACAAGTGCTGCGTTATACCATGCGCAATACAACTTATTTGTTTGCATAGTGGCGTTACTTTGATTTTTAACAGCGGAACTGAGTGAACTGAGTTTGCTCGTGTCTTGTAAGAAACAAAAACAAAATTGCATTCTGTCCGGAAAATAGTTTTGTTAAAACTGTGAACTAATTTCCTGCGCGGCTTGTTTAGCTTAGCACGTTGCGCTTATTTTTTTCTTTAATTCATTCATCTTAGTACATGAATCAGTTTCTTTCTTCAATCTCTTATTTTTTTTATTCTTATTTTTATTTTTCATTTTTATGGCAAGTGACATACGATTATCGAATGGTTTTCGTGCGTCTCAGAGCTGTAATCCAAACACACTGTGAACGCATTTTGACGTGTCACATTTGTTCAGCTCCACAAGTGTAGGCACACGTTTCATGCAGCAGCGCGTGCCTGACGGTCGAACTGTACATATTACCACAGTAGACATCCGGCGCCTTGAGTGGAAGACTACTGTTCCGTCCAGATTGGTGGAGATCAATCTGGCGGAGATTGGTGGAGACCAAGATTGGTGGAGATTGGAGACCCAGCGCTAAGGATTCAGTTAAGAGAACATTCCATCAGAACGATTTCAGCACCTTCCATATGCAGAGTGGTTTAAAAGAAAGCGTCGAATATTACTGGCCGTCGCCGTATACTGGTACTTTTCTTTTTCGCCGTATTCACGGCGGACGGAAACGTATTGTTTAGGAGCGTAACAACTTCGTAAAAAATCAAATAAAATAAGCAAAGACTAAATAAGAACCGTAGTCAATGGCTTCGAGTATTAGCGCAATTCATTTTTTTTTTTTAATCAGCGTCGTAAACTGGTGTTCCAGCTGAGCGGTTACGCGCTGTGCCAATTTGTGCAACCTTTCGCGCCACCATTGATTCGAGCCCTATCGCGCGACCGGCTCGGCTCCGTGTCCCTCCACATCGGGTCGGCTCCTAATGCACGGTTTAAGGTTACACAGGGGCACTAATTGATGCTTCGTGGCGCGTGCACAGACCTTGCGTGCGCGTTGCCCCTTTCTCGCGGTGTACCCCTCGCTGCCTGCGCACACTGTCTTCTCCAAGTTGCGCGTGGCCGACGTCGGCGCAGTAACGATTTAATGACGATGTAAACTGGCGCGAAAAAAGCCATCCCCAGGCTCCTCCTGCTCCGGGCTGCCTTTTCGCCTGCACTTCTCCGGAGTTCCCCTCCGCGCGGAATCGATTATGGTGGAGCAGCGAAGTGATCCTCTTTCCACGCGCGCGTTTGCCAGCCACGCCGGGCGCGATCCTCTTGCTATTTCGCTCGTCCTGATTAGTGGTGATGTTTGCCACTCGGCTTCCCTTTCTTGCCTTTTGCTACGAACCTTTCTGCCCCCCTCTTTCGCTCAGCAGCAGCCGCAGCCACGGCGTAACCGGGATCTCTCTTTGTTCCACGTTTGCTCCTCGGCGCTGTTGTTCTTCCCCTCCCCCCCCCCCCCCACTTGCGCCGCACTGTCTCTTTGTCTCTCCTCCTCGCCAAGCGCGTGCCCTCATCCACCAACCCCCTCGAGCACCGCATCCTTAGCGTAACTCAACCGCCCTCTATTCTACCCTCTCCGGCTCTTTCCCCGAGCGCAAACTTGGGGCCTGCTGGCATCGATTCTTAATGAGGTCTCGCAGAGTGAACCCCGTAATTAAGACCGAGGCTGACGCCTGCTTCAGCGGCGCGTTTCGCCGAGGCAAATTTTGTTGCCGAATCTATACCTCCTCTCCCTGTTCTCCGGTTCCTAAAACTCCCGATTATTTATAGCTCGTGTCCAACGAGCACGTTCACTTTCTTTTTCTCTCTCTCTCTCACCATTTTGTGTTCCTTCTCCTTATCTGTTGTATTCTGTGGGAAATGAAGAAAACGAAGAGCTCGGCGGGGAGTGTCCGTGTTTCATGTGGCTTCCGGGACTCCGGAAGCGAGAGGTGTGTATGTGTGTTTGTGCGTGCGTGGTGGTGCCGCGGTCGATGAGATGGCCAGATGGATAACACTCTCGAGCGCCTTCCTTATTGCCACGGCTTAAAGGTCTCGGCAGCGCAATAAAATAGCGGCTCGCTTTTTGAGCAGAAAAGAACAGAAGCCGGTAGCAGACCACGGGTCTCAAAAGACTTGCACTGGCCACGGCACACGGCCGGATTTGATTAACGTTCCCGCATTATTCGGCCCGGTATTGATCATTGGGTACGACAAAAGGCTGTAACCGCCCAAGAACAAAGTTTATTCTCCAGAGTCGCCCCCAGGAAGGACGACGAAAACTGCCTAAAACCTATTTCTCTTTGGGGCCCGGTTTAAAGCACAGAAGGCGGCTCTCAAGAAATAGGCTGCTGCGGTGCTGACTCTCTCTCTCTCTCTTTTCTGGGTGTGTGCGTGTGTGGCATGCTACCTTCGCTTTCGACATTTTATTTTCTTCTCTTATTTAAGCCCAGTGAACTGCGAACAGCAACAGTAGAAAGACGCAGGTTGGTGTCTCCTGTCCTATTTTTACTTCCCCTTTCTGTCCATCTGTCTATCTGTTTGTCTCTCTCCTTTGTAGAAATTTGGAGGGTGGCTGGGTGAGTGAGTGAGGAAGTCCTTGAGTCTCTTGGTCCTTCGGTCTTGTACTAAGTCGCGGCTGTACTTTATAGTTATGCATTGAGAACGATCCCACCGCAATCACCCGTGAAAGGACAGGCAGCAAGCTTATCCGGCATGCGTGCTGCTGCCAAGATTAGGATAAGGAAAGAAAGCACGGGCACAGCACGTGTACTATCTTCCACTCAAGTTTATTGACTGCATATAGGTGGATACGTCAGGCTGGTAACGTCGATTGTGTTACTTCCAACGTTCCCGTCCCATACAAGCTATTGACCTTGATATTTTTCCTACATTACCGAATTTTGATGAAGTCGTTTTCAAGCCTTCGCGTGAACTGCCTGCATAATCTTTCTTTTTTCCCCGCTTGCGTCACGCGGCTCGTTTACCTACGTGGCTTTGCTTTGTTCAATCAGGCTTGCTTTTGAAGATGACTCTATTAAGAGCGTAACCGAGCAATAGAAGACACAAGGAGAGCTAAGCTGGCTTGCTACTACTACGCCGGTATTATGTCTTTTTTTTAATCTCCCATTATTTGCGACAACTATGTATATTATCCACTAGTTTATAAGGCACTTATTCCTCTTTTCGTGCTCGCTACTTGAAGTGTTGCCGCTCGGTGAAGTAATTCGCGGCGGCACGCATGTAAACTTATCTTATCACGATATCTGCGCATTGTTTTCAGTTCAAGCATCGGTCTGACGCGAAGGTTAACAAGCACGAGCGATGTAGGCTCCCGCCAATAAGCAAAGACCATGCCGGGTATAATAAACGTTGAAGGAAATACAATCACGTTTCTCCTTGTTGAGGAACAGGCTCGGAAAAAGAAGATTTACACTGCCTTATCAGCTTCCTCGCGCAAGTTAATAGCAGCAATAATAGCAAATCCATTACACGGATTCCCCCCGTCTGACACGTTTAGCTTGCTTTGCACCTGACGGCCGCGACAATAGGATCAGCCAGAAGGGTGCCGCCAGACTTGTTTCTTTGTTTCCTAGCTCCAGAATCCCCTTGGGCACACGGTCCCATACCCGCTCGCCTCGTTTTCTTAAAAATCAAGGCCCAATATGTTTGTATAGCGCAGTCCATCGTCGCGGACACAAAATGGGATTGCCCGTTCAAACGCGCAACTAAATTGAGTGCAACGGCACATCATGTAGCGCCATAGTAGGAAGCAATAAAATAGAGTGGAGCGAAATTAGTTCCTCCTTTTTTCTTCTTCCTGTGTTGTAACAAAGAAAAAGAAAAGCCACGGATATCAATGCAAAAAGAGGAAGAGAAACAAAAGAGCAAAAGTAAGAATTTTACAGCGCTAGGGAGATTGAATTGGCAGGCGTACGCCACACAATAAGGCTAAAGATTCTTAAATAAAAAAAGAAAGAAAGAAAGAGTGAAAGAAAGAAAGCTATGCTGTGCGGGAAGACGCGTCTACCAGTGTAGCCCTATACTGTGTAGCAGCAGGAAAGCTTGCGGAGACGAGGAGAGCGGTGCAGCGTGCAGCTGCTTACGGATCGCATTAATCAGAGGGTCCCACGCCCGAGCAAGCGGGAACGGCGACTTTCGCGAAGGGACGTCGAAAGCAGAGTTGATGGGGAGAGGAGAGCGGCGGTGCTTGATGGGTGGAAACGAGGCAGCGTTGTTGGGGGCTGATGAGGAAGAGAAGGGGGGGGGGGGTGCTAGAGACGGCCGTCGACCGGCTCTTTCAATATGACCGATTGGAGCGGCCTCTCCGGCCGACTTTTAATCAGAAACTCTGAGCCGCCAAGCACTAAGAAAAGTGTCGCGCGAGCGTTAGAGTCTGGAGCGGTGCGTTAGTTGCTGCAACTCACAATATGATCCACCACCAGCGCTCCGAATGGCACCCGCCGGAGATCAGGCGACACTTTCGCGTAATGTACACCATGCGCTGCCACTACACGGCGTCCTGTAGCTGTTCTTGTAGCTCTGAGAGACCGACGCTGCAGTCATACCTCGGGTGGTGAAAGCAATGCGCTCAAGCAAATTGCTCGCAAGTCCCCTGCCCCCCTCCCTCTTCCCCACCTTCCTCTACCCCCTACTCCCGCCACACCAGGCCCAACCCGTTATAGTTTCTCGACGCACATATACCGCACATATTATAGATACTGTCTTTGCTATTTGCTTTCACTGCATATCCATCCAATTTTCGAGCGCTTCGTCTAAATTAATTCTGCCAACCGTGACATATCATCATCCCAATGATTGCGCAAGTTTCCTTTTATTTATTTGCTCTCTTTCTCTCTTCTTCTTCTTCTTCTTTGTTGTCTTTATTTCTCGGAAGAGCGAAATCACGCTCCGCTGAGATAAATAGATAATGAAACAACAATATGAAGGCTTCGAAAAGTTTTTAAGCTCTCCGCTTTTCGTGTTGATCCATCTTCTGTCTAGAACGATGGCAAATTACTTCCACACGATATTTCCCCCGCATCGGGAGTAAACGAGGGCAGCCGCAGAAACGCGACACCGCCCAGGGATAGTTGCCTATGATTCGCAGCATAATAACGCATCTCGACGATAAATGAGATAGATCACGCACCCGTCGATCGATGGAACCTTTTTCTCTCCGCCTGTCATTATTTTAGTTCGAAGAGGATTCGCGAGACGTACGCAATATGACAGTTCAAGGACATTCTCGTGGTGAACGCACCTCTTTAAAATGACCTTTTTGTACAAAGCCTGAATATGGATATTACTCGTCGCGCCATTTCTGCGGCAAAAAAAAAAGTAATAATAGAGAAAATGAAAGGGCAGGAGTTGCGAACGTGTTTCTACTTTACCTGGGTAAGACGATAGATGCATTGTCTCGAACTTCAATTATGCTCTTCTTTCGCGAGAGCACAAATTTTTTATTGTTCTCATCCTCCATCATCAGCTTATTATTATTATTATTATTATTATTATTATTATTATTATTATTATTATTATTATTATTATTATTATTATTATTATTATTATTATTATTATTATTATTATTATTATTATTATTATTATACCGCAATACAATTTGTGTGCAATAATAACTCTGAGGCACGGCTTTTAAAAAGATTAGTCTGCTTGTATAAAATTAATACAGTTTTTGCGGACGATATTGCTCCCTGAAAGGAAATGAAGTTTAGAGAGCGAAAAATAACTTATGTTTACGCAGACGATATTGCGTTTTTCGTATTTGCAAACGACATCCACATGCCATACCAACGACCGGAAACTTGCCTTTGCGCTCTGAAGAGGTGCTTATATGTTAATCAGTTTTTACTCAATGCCAGCAAATATGCCATTCTCGTATTTCCGATACGTGACATAGTGCACATCTCATTGTCTTACCACCTTCAAGACATACCACAGGTGGAATCCGTTAAATACCTCAGAATTATTTATAACGCCTCTCTCAACTGGCGCCCACCCATAGATCATGTGACTGGAAAAGGTACCCGTGCAATTGGCATATTGCGTAGGCTTAGCAGTCGTCGAATAGCATTGAGAAGGGATACACTCCTAATGATATATCGTATGTACGTTCGCCCTGTATTAGAATATGGTTGCGCGCTCTTCTCTGGAGCATCAGCCTACATGTCCCGTCCTCTAATCCTCTTACAAAGAGAAACATTACGTTTGTGTTTAGGTCTTCCTAAATTTGTTGCAAATTCTGTTCTTTATATAGAATCCCATGTTCCTCCTCTTTCGTGCAGGTTCCGGATTTTGACAGTACAAACGTTCTTGAGAATTTATGAATCACCGCTACTGAAATTCTCAAACAATATTTATTTGACAGCCTGCGCTGTTGTGTGGTGTCAACCGGTCGCGATTACATCCTCCACAAATTACATTCGTGCAAAAATTACTTGACTCTTTGGACGTGCTCATACGCGATATACTTCCGATTCCCGACAGAGCTGTTACCACGGATATTCAATTCGATGACATTTTTCCTGATATTGCAAAATTACTTCTGCATCGTATTCTAGAAGGTAGATTACAAGATCATCCGCAGAACCTTCAAACATCGTAATTACGACAGATGCTTCGCAACGTCAAGAAAAGTCAGGTGTAGGAATATTTTCCATGATCCTTGATTGGACATTTCCTCTTCGGCTTCCAGATTTTATACCGATCTCTTTAGCTGAATTCATGCCCGTGGTGCTGGCATTACGCAAATTAGGACCATCAATTACGTCAGCCATGATAACCACTGATTGATTATCATTGTGTTCATCCATTACTGCTTCTCGTAATTCTCGCGTAATGAGGACGCTTCATTCATTGGTACCTGGGTACTTGAGAAGTGTGCGTTTAATTTGGGTGCCTGGCCATATAGGTCTAATTATAAATGAAGTTGCAGATTCTCTAGCCCAGGCATCGATAAGTGGCCCGATTCTCCCTGATTGCCCTTCGACTGCTCATCTTACTGGTGCTAGATTTCGCAGGAGTTCCATTATACAGTCAGTATCAGGCTCCGCAATTGCCAACTCTGTGGATTACCGACTCACCTGTACCCTTGGCACAGAGGTTTTTGCCAAACACGAAAAAATTGAAGTGTCCATCACGAGGCTGCGCTGCCGTATACCAGCCTTGAACTTCTATCTCCACAAGTCTGGTCTGGTCCCCTCACCATTATGCTTATTCTGTGGCGAAGCGGATACAATAGACCATTTCTTGTCGTCTTGCAGGTGTTTTTCGCTTATAAGAAAACGATTACTGGAAATCTCGCTTGGCAATATTGGCCTAAATTTATCTGTGCCCGTGATCCTATATTTTGGAGCCCCCTTTCTGTCGGAGAAGTATGCTTGCTTGGCAGTCCAAAATTACCTAATCGAAACCAATCGATTACCGTGTTAAACTGATCGTCCCCCCTCCTCACCATAGCTTTTATTTATTTATTTATTTATTTATTTATTTATTTATTTATTTATTTATTTATTTATTCATTCACTCATTCATTTGATTTTTATGGACGGTTTTTTTCTTCCTGCTATTTCCCCACGCAGAAACATTTCCCTTTTTCAGCTCCAACGTTCAAATTCTTAACGCCCTTGTTTTTTTATAAACCTTATTTAACCACCCGATGCATGGCCAATCCCCTACTGGGGGCATGCGGCACAGCCACTGAGCAGAACAACAACAACAAACTAGGCGGAACTTTCGGCAAGCACGACAGCATTATTCGAAATTTGCTCTGCGCATTGAAAACAAGAACAAGAAACGCGAACGTCAGATATTTGCTCACCGTGAGAACCCGCATGCGCATCGCTGAACAAACACACACATGTACACACAAAATCAGCAGCGCGAGCATGCGCCATAAAAAAATGAAAATATAAAGAACAGAGAAGCAAATAAATAAAATTAAAGGAGGAGATGAAGTCGACCAGCGGGAACAACCCCCAAGTTTACATTTTTAATGACAGCATCGGCTCGCACGCCTCCTCCCGTTGAGATGAGCTAGCCCGCCATAAAATATATATATATATATATATATATATATATATATATATATATATATATATAGGCGCATCGTGTTTATGCTTCCGAACTGCGCACTTCCGCGAGCCGCTATAAAATATTGAACCGCTGACTTCACCGTGTTCGCGTATGCGCCGTAGAAGAAATAATGCAGGCCCGTCAAGCTCTCATCGAAAGCTGCTATACAGCATTTTCCTCGATTCTGAGATGCGTGTGGGCTCGGGTATATAGGTACATACACCTTCCTAAGAATGCATATTAGCACTCAATGGCGAAGTTCTAAGAGCATGTGTCGACTGTAGATACGCGAGGTGGGACTTAAAGGAAACCAACGGCCCTCCCCCCGCCCCTCCCTGCTCTTCCTGCTGCGTCACTTGTTGGGAAGGGGCGCGGGAGGAGAGCTTGTATTCGTATACGCATAGACGACGAGCTTCGTTTCTTGAGCAAGGACTTGAACGAGGAGGCCGATATATGTTCGCACTATGCATGACAGAATTCTTTCCGTTTCACTCTGTCATGTTGTTTTCTAGTTTTCTGTCTTTCTTTATAATTTTGTATATGCACTTATTTTTTTCTTTCTTGTCGCTCCTCCTGGGCACGGCGGCGACGCGAAACTTCTGAGCACGTCTCGGGGGAACTGGCGCGTAACGAGCGCTGTAGGATGAAGCATGCGCCGCCGTCCGCTGGAAGGCGAAATAAGTGCGGCTGTCATTCTAGATTTTTTTTTTTTCGTTTGACGCGCACTGACCTTGTTCTGCATTCTCTATAGGATGTGTTTGATGGCGCAGTATGGTATATTAAAGTTATATATTAAAGCGAGAAGACTGAATCTGACCGCACTGCTTCTTTTCGACGATATTGCTGTATCTTGTTATGCACGCTATTACACGGAACGCATGCAAATAAAATGCCAAGACTTTCTTTTCCGAGGGGAATAAGCAAAAAAAAAATCAAACGAACAACAGCGCAGTGATCAGTGATCACAGGTGGAACGATCAATGGGCAACGTAAACTCAATAAGATTTTTTTTTCTCCTTATTGGTTCGAGACCGGTGGTCCTGCCTCTGCGGCTCTCTTGTCAAAAATCTCACAGCATCTCAGAAAACTCTGCTTAGCCTCCGTTATTTCTCTCTCTCTCTTTAACTGAACTCCTTCATGCTTCACTGTCTTCTACTGACCCGCGTGCCGCGGTCAGCCTGTGAGCAGCACGGGAGTTGCCCTCGCAATGCTAACTCCACTTGTCACGCTGACGATTTGTGTATTGAGCCGATTGCGTTGCTTAGTTTGTTAAGGGCAATTCACCATCGAGCACTCGACAAGTTACACGACGCCGTCTCCCGGTGACGCGGAAAGTTCCTTCCCGCATCGTTGTTTTCCCTTCTCCTCATCCGTCGTCGTGCCCTTTCCCCTTCTCGCGGTGCAAGGTAGACAATCAGACACTTATCGCCAACCTCCCTGCCTTTCATCTCTTTTACGAACCTATAGGTGTCCATAATCTCCTTTGTGTGTATAGGCTGAGGCACTCGGAAGCCCCGATAGCTCATCTGTACACGCGGTTGCGACTCAGCAAACTGCGCAATTACCTATAGGTATCGTAACATGGACGTGGCCGTGACGTGCGTCTGATGTCTGCCGCCTCCATAGCTATACGTGCAAACGTGCTGTTTGCTGGGTTGTTTCCGTCCTCCTCATGAAATGACAGTGGACTCACGCGACGGGGCAGTGTAACGTGACCTGCTGAAGCGACTCTTATAGGCGTATAATGCTTGACTTTCGGTCGAGATGCGTGCATCAGATGTCCATCATTATGCCCGGGAATGCTCGGTGAACTAAAAGAATCGATCAGACCTCATGCTTACGCTCTTCTTTTATTCAGAAAGTTATTCTTTTCTTCAGAAAGTGTTGCCGCGCCCGCCTTCATCCGCGCCCGATTCAGATCACGCATTGGCTTCATCTCTCAAATTTATAGACACTGCGGTGAATGCGCATACCGCTTGCCCTGTATGCTACCGGCACCATGCAATGACAGCAGGCGTACAAATTGAATGGGCTTCGATTTTCTCCTATCAGCGCCACTGCAAAATCAGATTTTACGATACTATTTTCTGTAATATTTCTTTCTTTCCTTTCTTTCACCTGAATTCCGCTAAGACACTAGCTCTGACTCCACGTGGTACGCAATGCAATGTACGACGGCGAATTGAGTTGAAAATGACTGCACTGGCAGCCGTACGTCGTCACGTTCGCCACTTCTGTCCTTAATTTTTTTTCAGCCTTTTTTTTTTCAATAAGAGAATGTAATCTTATAGGTGGTTACTTGCGGTACGTCCACCGTGAATCCGTTTGCGGCCAACTTTTATTACGTGCCGCGGTAGCGCACTCAGTATATGTGAAGAAAATAAAGATTGGGCGGGGAAAAAAAATGAAGTATAAAATAAAGCAGTGTCAAAGAGGTTGTTCTTCCGGCGTTTCCGAATCCAATTTTCGTCCCGGATATTGTTAGCGCCCCACGGAATAGTAGAGCGGCTCCTCTGGACCCGCGGCGCACACGGTAAGTATATAGACAGGCGCAAAGAGCAGCCGCCATCCTACCGCGGGAACCGGAAACTTTCGCTCTCTTCAACCAGATTTTCAAAGACGGTGTTGGCGGCGTTATGGAATTTCTGCGGAGGCCTTTCTTCCGTCGATGCCATGGTGCGTGCGCAGTCTTGAAGCGCGCGCTGATGTCACAAGGGAATGTTGGGAAAGCGAATGAGCCGCAGAAAAAGTAGGAGATATCGAAGTGTCGGTCGCGGAAGTCTCTCATAATGCGCTCGGACGTGAGGCTATAGCTGGTCTGAAGTGCATGGAAAAAACGGGGCATGAGATCAAGAAAAAAATAACAAGAAATACAGCAGCGCCTAAAAAGAAAGATACGAGAAATTCGGTAGGGAGCAGCGCACTACTTTTTGTTTCCTTTTTTTTTTGTGCGGAAGGGACCAGCGTAATGCTTATGACAGTCGGGCTAACCACTAAGCATTGGGAGAATTTGGGAAAGTTGATAGAAACGGGGAAAAGTTAATGATGTTGATCACGATGGTAGCGAGCGTAACGACTATGGAAAATATCATCACGAAGAGCAAAGGGCTCCTCTATTTTCTTGTTTCTTTTACGTGTTTCCTTTCATGTCCAAGTAGGTATCCTCGAGAAAACGAATGGGGAGGAATGCTGTGATACCTGGTGTATAGAAAAGTACTTCCTCAAATGATCTATAGGAGGCGCACATATACGCAACAAGAGCTGACAAATGCGCAGATTATCCGCGTTTTCTTCTCTATATGCGAGGCTATGGAGGACATTCGTCGACCGTGAACTTGTCCCGAAGCATTAACCTTGCCTGTCGAAACGAGTGATGACACTGGGGCTTGTCGTATACTGCACTTATAGCCCGCATGCTGATTCGTGCACCTCACGCGCTGTGTGCATTCTCATCCTCGTTGCGTGTATGCACCGACGGCGGCGGCCGCGCATCTTGGCGACGTTGCGATTACCGCGCATAATGCGCACTGTACGAGGACCCGAAGCACCTGGTGGGCACACCACGCGTAGCCCTACGGTCGCTTCATATACGACCACTCTCCGACGATGAAAAAATATGTTTCTTCAGAGACGCCGATATTCTCGTTGTGCAGCGTTTATCCGTCGTGTAAGTGCAAAGCATCGATGAGGGGCGTAAGAAATTGACGAGGGTTTGTTTTGACAGCGCGCTGGTTTCGACAGTCGCGTGCGAACAGCTTCACGAGTCATATAGTTTGAACAAGCGGGCTGAACGAGATCGTTTTTCTATATACAGCGATGTACTCAAGCACTGGAGATTAAATAGTGATTAAAAGCTGAACGCTTCTCCTCGTAGCTTTCGCTTGTGCTTTGACGCAATGTATCATGAAGGAAATACCAGTAAAAAGACGTTCAGGGCTCCAGTTATCGCTGAGCGAACGATATAACGTGGTGAATTTTGGAACAGCATATACTTGCCGATATCTTGTCCGAAATATGTTTCGCAATTATGTGGTTAAAATACTTATCAAGTAAATGAAACGCGAAACACAACGCTGAATGTGTACGAAAGCGGACAAAAAGAGCAATAACCGTGCTCTAAAATTAGCCGTTATTTTTTAATGTGCGTGTAGGTGGTTTTTTTGTTCTGTTCTGAGGAAAATGGGCAGCAGGGGCAGGGCATGCAGTTGAGGTATGCGATTAAAAAACGGATACAAAACAACCAGTAAGTACGGTGAAATACGGGTGCTCACGTGTATAGACAACGTTTGTTCCTGTTAAAAAGATGTAGCTACACAATACACATGTAAGCGTGATTTTATATGGGATTACATGTACGACATGTATAGCATGTCGGTTGCTCACACTGTAGCTGCAAGACGACTTGCTGCTGGAGTTGAGCATGTGTAGAGCGTGCGTTGTGAATGCACCTTTACTCACCACTGTGCAATTCCCCCTAATACCCTGCGCTCTGTTGCAATTCTGGGGTTTTACGTGCCAGAACCCCAATCTGGTTACGAGGCACGCCGTAGTGGGAGACTACTGATAAATTTTAAACATCTGAGGTTCTTTAACGGGAGTCTAGCTCGAAGTACGCGAGTGCTTTTTTTTTTTTTTTTGCCCACATCGCAATGCGGCCGCCGCGGCCGGTATCGAAAACGTTAAGGACACCTATACCAGTGCTCCTTTATGTACCCAGGAAAACGCGCTTATACACCATGATTTTGTTTTGCGTTTGCTTTGCCATCGTTTTCCTTCGCTTCTCCGTGTCAATCGGTTTCTCGAATGTACTACACTATGGCGTACGGCGCGCGCGTCATTCAATTTCTGCGCACGCAGAGCTCGTCTCGTCTGCAAGCAGCGCCTACAGAGTAGCTCGGCTTCGCCCCACCTTTTCTTTATGCCGCTAGAGCCACGGAAATCCCATCCTGATTTCGGGCCCCGCGCTGAGAACATTCCGCCGGCCGTATCGTTCTCCCTCATTTGTTCCCCAGCGCCCCTTCCGCTTATCGTTTTCTCTTTCCCACATTTTTGCAATTCCGATACAGTGACGTCACGTTCGGAATCTCCTCGTTCGCGCGCCGAAAGGCGGAAGCGACAGAAAGACGCGAGCCTCCAATCGAATACGTCTTTGCATCTTGTCTCGCGCCTGGCCAACGCCCGGCCCGCGAGACGTTCCGGACAAGAGACCTCGTTCTCGCAGTATGCACATTCGCCGCCCGGGCAGAACAACCTGAGCGAAAGGAGATAGCCGCCTGCGAGCGCGCGCTTCTTCGTCGAGGTGCGCCGCTGCTTTTCCCTCGTGCCGTGCTCCCCATGCAGTCGAGCCCCTATCCCTCTCGCTGTTTGTTCTCCAGTCTAAATAAGGCCGAAGAATCCGACAGGAAATCTCGGGGGAAAAAGAAAAGTAACATTGGAATGGTGGGTGGACGGGGTGGAGCTGCTTTCCCCCTCCTCCCGCCCACTTCCTTCTGCTCTCCTATGGAAGATGTTCTCCGTCGAAATTCGATCTCGTTTCCACAGCCGGCGTCCATATATTATCCCTAATCTGTTTCCAGTAGGCGGCCATTTCCGTTGCACGCAGTTCAACTGCGTCATTTTTCATGCTCTTCTTTCGTGGCTCTCTCTATTTGCGGGCTGATCCGTTTTGCTGCTCGCGTCGCTTTTTCCCGGTGTTATTGTTTTCCCCTCGACGCACCGTTATCGTCGAGTGTGTGTTCTCTCGTGCCCCAGCAAAGATTTGCCGCTACGTGGGTTCCTGGCGGTTTCAAAGCAGGCAGGAAAAAGATAGGAGTAAGACGTTCGAAGGCTTGCCGAAAGAAGGATGAATACGTTAGGGGGGTAAGGAGGAGGAGGGAGTGACGCGTTCGTTCACCTATTACACGAAACAGCGCCAAGTAAAGAGAGCGGCTATAGTGGCGGTATCGTTGTATTCAGAACTGGGAAACGGGAGTTTGCTGAACTTGTGTAACGTTCTCACATATAAAGTAATGAATTTTGCCGGTTCCTGTAAACTACCTGTAAAACACTCAGTCCCACACGCGTAACTTTAAGGTTATTTTCCCAACTTTATTAATTTATTCGCTAAGTAGGTTCTGCAGTCATTGTATGAGAGATGCACATGCGCCTAGAACTAACTTTCCTGCTGATCTTACGGACTTTCGGCGACGTTATAAACAACGCGGTCATTTCATTCCACATCCATGTTCCTCTGAATACGGCGCGAGGAATAAGCGCACTAACTGTCAGCAGCAGATTACAAGCGTCTTATTGTCGCTTTTCCTTTGGCATTCGGCGTATCTTGTTTCTACATGTGTCTTGAAGCTTTCTGGTTTAAGGGGCAAGCTACTGAACGAGATTTTTCCAAGAAAGAAAGAAATATAATATTAATGTTATCGTAGGTCTTTTACTGCGGTCCTTTTTTTTTCTTGTTGACCGTTGTCATTTATGTCATACCACGCACTGTAATGTTTCCTGCTGCACCTCACCCCCCCCCCTTCACCATCGGGGTTTTTAAGAGAAAATAAATGATTATGACAATAATAATAATAATGTTTCCGACCACGTCTACAGGTCATACTGAGGGGCATGCACGCTATAGCAGTCCAACGATTCTAGCAGACCACACCGGAGGCTTCGAAGCTCACTGCGGATGTTTCGACCCCCTCGATCGTGGTGAGCAAGGTCGACTACTGGCGTGTCAGTCATGCGGTGCTCACCGTAATCACCGCGGCATGGGTGATCAGCCGGGCGCGTGCAGTAAAGCAAGCACACGAGGAGTCAGGCGTCGGATCACTGAAAAATATAAAGAGAGCAAACAAAACTGCAATGTCCGCGCGTGCGAGAAGGCTCTGCGGCATGCACGCCGTCAATTTTCATTCTCCGGGGCGAGCAGCGCTGCGCCGAGGCGAGCACGGGACGCTAGGAGAGGGCTTGCCATTCTTCTGGCTGAGGCCGATTCTTTGCAGGCGGCATTCCACTGACCAAGGACGCCTACGTCAGCAGCAGAGCTTCGAGGCGGTGAAAGACACGCCAACTGGTTATGCACAAGGAGGTGGCATAAGGGCGAGGGGTGGGGTGGAGGAAGGGGGAGGGGGTTCTCTCGATCGAGCGAAGGTCGTCCGGATCTCAAACAGGTGCTGACCCATTTTGCGTTGTCCAAGACAGAGCTAGGCTCGCGTACAGCGCTTTCGACGTGCCAACCAGTCGCCATCTTTTGTGCTCGACTCGCCGTTACAGTTGCGTCCCCCGCCCCCCTCCTCTCATTCACCTCCTCCCAGTCCTCATGGCACGCGACCGTTTTTAATGGCATCTGTGTCACGGTGGAGCAGCTTTTCTTTGCGTTCTTCGGAGCGTGAACCGAAGCTGACGATGAAGACCAGGACCCTGCTCAACACGGTGCTGCTACACGTGCTCGTATACGTGCTGAATGGGTTTCAAAAAGTTTGCTACAGGAGGCCGTGAGCTACTACAGCCACACTGTACCACGCGTAACATCAGCAGTCGAGTGATCCCGGAAAACATTCTGCCAATTAAGGGCACACAGGTTAGTTATCTCTGTACATCCGACAAGGCATTCAACGTACGGTCTTTACCACAGCCTAAGCTTTTTGACCTTTTCACTACGGGCAGCACCTTCGTGAATATCTCAAATTCGAAAAACGATCAACTGCAGAAAAAAAAGAGGGCGAGGGGGGCATCAGGTGATGATGATCTGCTGGCATCCCCTCTGAAACGGCGTGGGGACGAATAGTCACTTAGCCTGCTTGAACTAATCACGCATGCTGTATACAAGCTTTTCAGTCTATCATTTTGTCTACATCTTCACAGGTAATACAGCAAAGAGAGGGACCTAGTGAATTAGTTAGATATGAAATGCAACTTCGGTTTGGGCTAGTTGATTCATTTATTAAGTATACGCCAAAGAAGGAACGCCTGTCCTGCTTTACGTGTCCTTTTGTCCGTGTTTCAAGCGCAATGCTCGGTCTATCTTATATACGGGAATAGGTATGCATGTTACCACTCACACGTTTTATTGAAACGTTTGGGGTCTTGTCAGCGCAGCGAACGAAGTCGCTGTTTCGCTGTCAGCAATATTCAGAAGTCTTGCACAGGTTGTTTGATGGGGCTTACCATGTCAATACACCTGTGGCAGGTAAACAGCGTCTTCAGCCCCTCTCAAAGCGCGAGATTCTGTTGTCGAAGGCTACTTATGTCGCACGAGAGGAAATTCTACTTGCAACGTTCACTACCACCTCTCTCCAAGGGTCCAGGTTTAGATCTCCAGGTGGCTTCTACTAGGCGATTATTGTTTATGAACTGATCAGGCAACAACATCCTGAGCAGTATCCACGAGATTATGAAAGCGCAAAGCCCTTAGCTGTAGAGAAATGTAATGGGCTGTATGGAGCCGAAGGGGCTTTTCGTGATTCCAGTTTACGTATACATCACTTCTGTGCAGAACAGTGGGACAGTTTCGATGCAGGTAGTGGTGGCACAATCTAACAGCCCACTCACGGGCGTACAAACAACAGGACGGTGGCACTAAGACAAAGGCCTCGCGAAAAAACCTAAATGGTGTCACGTTGCATATTTGGCGTCCATGTTTTATACAAAAAACAAAAACAACGAATGAATCCCAGCACAACCCCCAATGTCGCAGTGTAGTGGAAGGGGGATGGGGAGAAAGTATAACAGTAATGCGCAGAGCAACAAATTCAACGCAGTGAGAAACCGAGCCTCAGAACTTGGCAGCAGCATCGAAAGCACTGCCTTAGTTGCCGTTACAGTTACTGCGATGCCAACATGTAAGGAAGTACTTTTCACGACGCTGGCAAGTTATAGAGAGCTTCACCTTCTCAATAATCTTCTTTTCCACGTGCGCACAAGGTTGTCCTTGTATGTCTCGCTGCACGTTGCAGTACACGAAAGTTGCGTCTTGTCATGGAGAATGGTCTGCTCAGCTCGCGCTGTCGACGTGTGAGAAACGTGCAAGGTGTGACTGGAAAGCTATATCACGCAAAATCACATGCAAAAGAACCTTTATATATATAATGGTTCTTTTGCATGTTATTTGCGTTGACCGCACGGTAAAAAATATATCTAAGGTTGGCTGCTGCAGTGTAAGCGTTCCGTGACGCTTAACAATAATCCTCCAACTGCCGCCATGCGCCTGTAGTAATAATGTTCAACTGCCGGTCCGTCGCCTTAAACCGCTGCATCAATAGCTTCGTTTGCAGTGAAGCGCTGAACGAATCATTAATTTCGCTCTCTAAACAATAATATCTTTCACACACTAGGCCTTGGCATAAGCAATTGCGTATTCCTATACACAGGCTAGACGCATTTAAATTCCTTGCTCGCACGCTTGCACGTCTATTGCATTACGTATCAGGTCTTTGTCTTTCGCTTCTTTCCGGCGTTATAACCTATGGCGTCCCGCAGACGGAGCGGGGGGGGGGGGGGGGGGGGGGCATTGCTTCGCCACGCAGGCGCGCAGTCCTGCAGTATGGTCCACTTCCGCCAGTAACGAGCTCTATTCATCGATACGCTTGCACAAAAGGGAACCCTGTTTAGCAAAATTGTCCTGAGGGCGTACTGCGGAATCGTTTAACAAAGACCTTAGCGCCAAAGCGAGCGCTGTAGCATACGCAAGAAGTTCGGAATAAGTAATTTTACGCCTGGCTATACCACAATAAGAAGGAAGGCTAACTTCTTAACGAAGTTCAAAGGGAAAAGTGTACGTCATACCTTTCCTTTTTTTTCATTTTTGATTTATGTACGGTCACCCGCAAAAGTTTACGAGACACGGGATTTGCGAAAGAGCCAAATTTCCGTGAAGCTTGTGCACGTAGCATCTCATTAAAAGCTTTCAACCGTAGCAGTTCTTTCGAACTATAGTGTGATCCATTAAATTAGAAGCGCTACGCCTTAACAGAGCAGACATCCGCATTTGTCGTGAAACCCGCGCCCCGTAAACTTTTGCGGGCGACTGTACATGTCCCTGTGTTCATGAATACCTTTTTCCCCTCTTCGCTTCTTAGCCATCGGCTTACGTTTCTTCCGGCACCCAACTGGACGCACTCAAGATCATCAAAATAAATTTTGCCGACTAAGCTTTGGAAAGCGCAGTAAATCCTGAAACAAGTCAGTTGGGACTTTTTCTCGCTACGATCTTCAGTCTCTGTTGGGTGTAGCGCACTACACATTTCGCTTTCACGAACCAACATCCCTGACACTGTTGCCAAAGCAACAGTTCACTTACATATTAGATTCAAATATTAAATCCTTGGCGTTAAATTATGATATTTACCGCTAAATTACGTGGTCACCATTTTAACGTACATCCAGGAAGCTGTTTTATATAGCCACTGGTGATATATGCATGTGAAAAAAAAATCGGAACATTACGAGCGCAATTGCCCCAGCGCTAAATTGCGTAATACGTAGGCCCACATTACGCAGAACCCATGCATAGCGTCGATCGTATACAGTCTCGTATAAGTATCCCGAAGAGTTCCACAATAAGAAGGTGCACAAGTTACATCCCTCGATACTTCTACTTGCACTCGATACTTATTGCTTACTATTAGGCGCGAGCATTTATACAGAACGCCACAATAGCATTTATACAGAACGCCCAATATATAGCAAATGGCTGATACCAGTGCTCGTGGCCATTATTTTTAACCTTTTATGTGAAAAAAAAAAAAAGCGAAGCACGTATTGGACTATACATATTGCGCAGACAGATAAACAATTAAAAACAAGAAAACGAGCATTTCCAAGACCAACAGAAATTGGGGAAATGAAAGTGGGATGGTGTTTCGTGTGTAATGACTCCGCTCAACTAGGCGAACATTCGCTTATGAGATATTTAATAGTCTTGCTTTTAAATAAGCGCCCAAAAGCACACATCTCGCAATAGAGTTTCTGTACCCATCCCGGCTCTCATAGTCCGGCCCATTATGCGTACCTCAAATAGACGCTATCGCAAGAGCAGTTGCACTGAAAAAAAAAACTGCTTGAAACAAAAGACGCTTACTTCATATTTGCTTGCATATATAGCTTTGTTGTTTTGCCTGCTTGAAGGAAGAAATAAGGAAAGTACTTGTAGCTGTGTTATTACATTACCCTGCTTCAATCAGAAGCCATCGTCAGAAGCCAGCAAAGACTCGAAACCGAGAGACAGGGGCTGACGCAGCCTTGAAGTTGCCGCACCTGCACACCATGATGTCATAGGTTTTGACCGCATCTGCTCAACCCACTAGTTATTGGCTCACCGATAAAACTGGACCAAACATTGACAGTTAAACGACCCTAAAGACTCAACTTAGTAAGTCCCAAGAACCTTAACTGAACCACGGCGGCCCATATACAAAAAAAATTTTTTTTTTTCTTTAAGATCTGTGACGCCGCGCTGACGTATCGGCGCTAGTGTTTCAGCGCGAAGTTCGAAAGATGAAATTTCCAACTTTCATTTTCTGTTCTAATTGAGCAAGCTATTACCGCGAAAATAACGAATATAGAGTAGTTCAAACTTATTTTGTGTTTCTCTTTAGTGGTTCCTTTAATAACGGCGGCTAGCAGTCTCGAACCATTGCCTCAGATGTAAACGTCTCACCA
Organism: Dermacentor albipictus; assembly: GCF_038994185.2. NCBI lineage: Eukaryota > Metazoa > Arthropoda > Arachnida > Ixodida > Ixodidae > Dermacentor > Dermacentor albipictus. The sequence continues at coordinate 26,607,103 of NC_091821.1, forward strand.
ATGCTACACACGTAGACGCTTAGTTGTCTGTACTTTTTTTAGGCGTCTGTCTATCGGTATAGGTGTCACACGGCGAAATAGCCGGCCGTTGCGTGTGCTGTGCGTCGCGACGGAGCGGTGGCCCGAAGCGCGGGATCAACATGGCGGTCGCCAAAGGCAGCTGCTGCACCGAATTTCGGTTTCGGAGGAAAATTATACGGTTTGAGGCGAGGCACCGCGGCGTTTGATAGCGTCGCTGTCCGGGTAGGTAAATAAAAGGCCCGCGCCATGGAAAAGAGAAAAGCGTGGACGCCCCGAGGGATGGATTAGGAGGCCGACCCCTCGTTGGTCTTCTTTTCGGTTTTTCTTTTCAGTGTTCTTTTTTTTTTTTTTCGACGCGATCCTTTCAGCGCCACTTCAGGCGATGGATCGTGCAGCTGTGCGGAGAGAGGGCGCCGCCGGCCTCGTTCGCTTTCAGCCGCTCACTTGCGACCACACGCACACACACAAAGAAGTATTCGGGCTCTTGTCCGATTACTTTAGATTTCTGCAATTTCTTCGTGCCTCTACATTCCTCTGTGGTAACCCTTCGAACTGCTCCTGTTGTCCTACTTCTATTGTTCGATCTTTCAGTTTTTGGCTCGTGGCATTCGGCTTGGTTCATGGGTAGTCTACCGTAAGGTTACTCACGTGCGCTTTTGTTTTTTCATCAGTTCGCGCCCAAGTTAATGTCCTTTCAATGCACTGACCATCAGTTAATCGTCCTTGGTATTCGTAAGAGATGGCAGCGTCCGTTGGAAGCAGGAGATAGTCTCGCAAATCCTGCTCTCTTTCTCCATTTTGTGCTCGCCAAAATTTTGTGCAGCACATAATGTGCCTAAATTTGACACCTTTGTTAGTAATGTTTTGTTAGTAATGTTAATAAGCGACTAAGTGTATGCAGTGTTGTCGTCACACTGGAAAACACCCACACACAAATAAAAAAAGAATAGAAAGTCAGCCCGCACATTTGCCATCTTGAACGCAGGGTGAAGGTGATTTCACTTGCTTCCACTCTGAACCGCTACTTGCGCAAGCCGCAGCCAGCCAAGTGCCTCTGGGCTCGTTCGCCCACGGGGGCCTTCTTGCGGTGGCGAAAGCCTCCTCACGGAGTAGTTCCGTCGCGTAGTAGTATATGGTATAACATGCAAGGAATGGAGAGCTTCTCAGAAAAGTAACTCCGCGTCGCACGTTGGCCTCTACCTTTACCGCATATCAGAGACACGAAGGGCGTTAGAGGTGCCGACAACGAGGGCCCCGCGAGGAGGAAAGGAAAGAGCATAAAGGATTTCGTGCGCACATTCATGAAAGCTTTCCTCGGTCCCGTCGGTAGTTCGCCGCGAGGTACAATCGTCAATATGCTAGGCGCAAAAGTTAAATCTCGTTGCCGGGCCTCTCTGGGTTCTAAGGAACCGGTTTCGGTGACAGGTCGAGACCGAAGCGCGGTCAGTAGGCGAGTAGCTGCGCGGAGAAAAAAAAATGCAAACAAAGAAAGAAGTGTCGAGTGTAGAAGACAAGTAGCTTTTCGATAGTAGGATGGTGCACAAGACAGCGAACGGGTCGTCGGAGCCGAGGGAAGGGAGTAGCGAAAAGATCGCGCAGCTTCCGTCTCCGGAATAGGTGGTCCGGATCGGGCCGCGACGGGTCGCTTGTTCGGCAGCGAGCCCGCGGGTCGCGGCGCGCCTGGAGCGGACGCGCTTGCGCGGTGCGACCAATCTCTGCGGAACGCCGTCTGTGCGCCTGTAGAGCAAAGCAAAGCGAAGTATGCTTGTTTGCTCATGTAACCCAGACTTTCTGTCAATCCCATCCTTCCCGTCCTTGCATCTACACGAAGAAGAGGGTGAAGAAGGAACCAACAAACGAGGAGCGGCATGCTGTATTTAGAAAGTGAGTTTATTTCGGCGCATTGCTCAAAGTGGAACAACACAACGAAGTGCACCGACACATAAACCCACCTCCACCAATTGAGATGAGCTTTATATGCCCTGAACAGACAACTGGAGCAGTCACTTGGGGCAGCACGATGTATCCTAACTTCCGCGTCAGTCTAGCGCGAAGCGTTGACGACGCCGCTGGTGTTGGTTTTTGTCTTCATCGCCACAAAATAAAGAAAAGCTTGTTCTGCTCATCCTTGATTCCCACACGCCGCCTGAAAGAAGGCTCCCTCCTGCTAACTACGTGCATGGACAGCAAGGGTAAAAGACTCAAGGTGACAGGGAGAGGTGGGGAGTGGGGGCAAGAAGGAGGCGGTCAGGTTTGAACGTACCAAGTCATTCCGACACTTGGCGAGATGACCTCTGTGGTGAGATGTTAGGAGAGAGAAATATTCGCGGCATATCCTGAAGGATTCGAGTGTCCTTAATACTCGACACGAGATCGAAACTAGAAATAAGTTTAGGCCAATTCTGCTGGAGGAATCTGCCCGCCTGCGATGCGCTGCAGAAGCTGCGTCATGCGGCCTTGTGCGCGTGCTCCAAGCGTAAGACAGCATGACACAGCTGCTCGAAAAGGTGGTACTCGCGAGTCATCGAGCGGACAAAACGCGCGCCACGGCGGCGGGTAAGTTCGCCCGAAGCCCCTCATTCTGAGGTGCTTTAGGTTCGGTCAACCTGTGCGCCAGAACGGCCCACTTTGCTACAGCGGAAGGAAACCCGCTTTCACGAGCGGAGGTGGCGACTTTTCAGAAAGTATTTGCCCCTATTTTTTATTACCCAATATAAGGCACGTGCAGGTAATTACTAATACACGTACTGTTCTACGTACCTTACACTATTTTTCCACATAGTCCCCAATGCGGTTCAGACATTTGTCCGATTGCGGCACTAAATTGGAGATGCCCCTGTGGTAGAATTCGACGCACGCAACCTCCCCGAACGCTCATTGTCGTGCAAGTATTCATGGCCTTTTGCGAACTCGCAACACCACCACCTCACTCTTCTCAAAGCGAGGCACCTTTACCCATACCTCGGCTGCATTTCCCTGTGGATTTCGATGGGCGTTCGTCCCTTGCACCATAGAAAACCAATCACACACCTTTGCTCGTAGGCCAAGGACGTGTGAAGCACAACCGCCATCTTCAACATCTGATAGCAGCGCCTTGCCGCGGAGTTACCGGCAGATAAGGCCGGGCCAGTCCAAGAAAGGTCCACCACTGGGAATGGAGATGTTGACTTCACATTTACAGCCTTAATTTGGCTAAAAAAAAATTGGAGCAAAGACTTTCTGGTTCACCCTCGTAGATTGCAGAGTGTGATATGAAAAAGAAAAAAAAAGAAAATTAGGACGAAGAAACAGCAAGCGAGAGCTGGGATACCGAATGGAAATTTCCAGGCTCGTGGTACATGTAACATCGGGGAGTGTAAAGTTGTAAAGTACGGAGACCGGAGGTGAATAATGAGGGTGCTAGAGGAAGAGTTTCAGCGCAAGTGCTCGAAGGGTTGCCACCCATTATGAATCTATTCCATTTCTATTCAGAACGGATACTTTTCGTTGTTCGTCAGCGGTTCGGTGTAACGAAGATGGTGCCAGAATTGACCAGTCGTACTGAAAATGATAAATGTAGAATTGAAGGAAAATAATTGTTGTAATGTCGTTGTGCTCGTCCCTCGTTTGCTTTTCGATTCCCTCCCACCACCACCTTTCTTTTTCTTTTTACAGTTTTAATCAAAACTTTGAGAATGAGGCGTTCATTCGCATGCACTTCCAACAGTAATATAGCTCACGTAAGCAGTTGACCCTTCGGTCAACTTACAGTGTATACTTTACTTCGGTTTCCTTCTCGCAAGGTTGATGCGTGAAGGTTCTATTACAGGCCGGAGGCCGCTACCAGAAATGTCAAGCAAATTTTACATTTGACTCGCGGGACCGTTATCTGTATAGTATATGTGATTATGGGCGACTCCAAATAATAATGCGCCTTGGTTTTTTTTTTCTTTTGACTGAACAGTAGTCGTTCAAAGTACACAACCCCCCCCCGCCCCACACACACACACACACACACACACACACACACACACACATATATATATATATATATATATATATATATATATATATATATATATATATATATATATATATATATATATATATATATATATATATATGCAGCTCTGACTAATATTAATTACTGCGCGTGTATGCACGTCGATGTAGAAAAGGGTTTCTTGCGACTAACGTCGGCCCCCGGACATCGGCTCCGGCCCCTTAAGGCTCACTCCCACTAGGCCGACCCGACACCGATTTCGGTCTGGCGACTGTCAGCGACAACGTTTTTTCCTCCATGTCGGCGCCTCTGCATGTCCCACTGTATCGACGCCGACAATCTGCCGACGGTCGGCGGAGAACTCGGCGTCGGTACAGTGTGACGGAAGCACCGACACGAAGGTAAAAAACGCTGTCGCCGACAGTCGGCAGACCGAAATCGGTGTCGGGTCGGCCTAGTGGGAGTGAGCTCTTATATAACACGCGCTATAGCTTGAATTAAGGTGTATAAAAGATGAAATTCCAGAAAAAGCTCGCGAGCTGTTGAGGGTATACGCTGTAGCTACGCAAACCATGGGGAGGGGCACAGAGAGGGTGACAAAAAGAGAGAATGAGAGCGAGGAACGGTTTGACGGGAGAACAAAAGACCCGCCCGAGGTGGAGACTGCCGAGGCGCTGAAAGAGGGGCAAGGGTTTGGCTGCGCAAGAAATATGTACCAGCCAGTATTATTATTCTACACGTCTCACCGACAGGGAAGGATTCGGCCTGTGAGGCTCGCTTCCTTCCTCGTGAAAGCGCCGTCGCGTTCACGCGCACTCTCCAGTCGGGTCAGGAGAGCGTTTTGTTTTCCCGCTTTATATACCCGCTGGTTTTCTTGTTCATCTCTACTCCGTCACACCTGTTCGCCTTCCAAGTATCGTGGCTCCCACGCGAACACATCGAGACGTGCGCACCATGGGTTGAATACAGTAGGAAACGTTCCCGACTGTAGCGTGCCTCTGTATGGCACCGATTCTTATTGGCCGAGACGTGCAGCAGATGCTTCGCTAAACTGGTTTGCTACTGCGCTCAGAGACCGCGGAGAAAGTTGGACGCTTCCTGAGACCCAGATAGATAGACGGGCGTATCAAAACCTCGTGTTACTGCTTTTGGTGCGGTTGGGACTAGGAAATGTACTACGTGCGACTCTCGGCGCATCACAAGCAGACGTCTTCCTGACTGCGTCGGTTGACGTTGTCCGGCTTCCTTATACATAGTAGCAGCATGTCGTGTAAAAGCTGATCATTTATGACAAAAATAAATAATTAAACAAATAAAAAAGAAGGAAGGCGCGACGAAATGCTTACATCTACGGACAGACGTTCTTTGACTGTACGGAGAACTCTACTATACTTGGGCAGAAACAGTAATGAGACTGGAGCTCTAACATTAAGCGACACAATTATTCGCGCACATGAACTGGGTCCTTCCCAAATAAAAAAAATGAGGAATGCGAAAGTAGCCACGACGTGTGTCGGTCCGTTCGGGTTCTGTCGCTACACACAGAGCAGCCTCGGCTGTCAGTGCTTTCTCTTGCTTAGACGCGAAGCGTGCTTGCGTCAAGACCTCTTAGCGCAGAGCGAATCATTTTTTGGAATCCCAAGCGATCGGCTGCAATTACGAGTATTCGTTATGTTGCCAGGATGATCGGCGAGGACTGCCTGCGCCGTCCCTGAAACGGCGGCGCGCAATGTCGGCCGCTCAAGCGAAGCGGGACGCAGCACCCGGCTCAGCTTTTCGTGAAAGCGAAACGCTCGTCGAGGAAGTGGCGTCCCCAGACAAGGGAACACGCACGCGATACTGCAGCAGCTTCGGCTGGACAGAAAGTGGCGGCCTCACACGCATGCAAGAGGTGCCGCTGCAGTCGCCAGCGGAACGGTCTAAAATAGGACTCGTCCCGAACAGGTTTTCGGCCCCCCTCGCCGTTCTTCGATGCCTCGGGACCTATCTCGGCATATACACTTGCCGCCATTCACGTTCTGTCGCCGGAGAAGGGAACCGGGCTCGCAATCGCGGCGATGATCTCAGCGCCCAATATACGCACACCTGATCCAGCATTAGGAGTCGCCGTCGGTATGGGAACCTGGAGGCAGCAGTCGTCGAGGCTGCAGGGCCTCCGCGGCGCCCTTTTCGCTGCGATTCAATCAGCCGCCGGAATGCGCGGTTGTGTGTGCTTCACTGAACTGGTGAGTGTGTGCTGGGCGTCCTGCTCTGTACGGCCTGCGTACACAAAGCAATAAAAAGAAATGTGACATCCTGCAGCGGAGTCCTCTCGTTTGTCGATGACACTTCGCTTCAGCGGAGTTCGACTATAATGTGCAGAGCAGTGGATGATTCAGCGTGCAGGCTAAAATAGAAGTGCGCGTGTGCGGGCGATGTGTATGGGCTGTGTGGCGTTGTTTCGAGTTGCAGCGAAGAATGTGGGGTGAGGGCGAATGGGAGGAGGGGTGTGTTGTAGCTCTTCTGCGTGATGTTGCTCCCAGAATATGAATTTTGCCTTGCAGATAGTTCACTTCCTTTTATTCTACATTGCTGCGTATATATTCTTCTTCTTTTGCAAGCTAAACAGCAGAACAACAAGAAGAGCCTAAACTATATATCCCAGTTTATTAAAATCCACTCCATGTTAAAGAAAAAGAGATAGTCTCGTAACATTCTCTTCGATATTTAAGAAAGATGTAGCTTATGCACATTCACCGTAGCACTTATAGTATTAACTGCTACTCCCACTAGTGGTGCCCTGCAACTTAATCCATTCGAGCGCTCCATCCCTTCTGAACGCTGCAAGGTAATAAAAATATGCGAGGAAAAAAACTGATGACGGAATTCACCACAATCTCCGAGACACCGCGATTACTTTTCTCGAGGAAATCCGATGCGATTCTGCAGTAGGGTTGAAGCTTGCAGAACAATGCAGTAATGATGTCATGCGTGGTGGCGTAGCGCAGAGAGCTTAGGACGATTGCAGTGAAGCTCTTGTCCTAAAAAGAGCAAGCAATAGGCAATGGTAACTGGCTCATCATTCTAGAGAGAGATGAAAGAAGAAAAATAAATGAATTAAATAAATAAATAAATAAAAAGCCTTCACGAGTTACTCTTTGGCTATCATAAAGAAGGGCGTTTCTGCTTTTAGTCTTACTTTATAAAGAAGGATCCTCTGAACATTTCTTGCTTCTGCAAGCACCTCTCCAACTCCATTGATCATATTTGTGCGTTGTACAGAGAGCTGATATTCTGAAGTCATATAGAATATGCTGCAGCGCGCTTTTGGGCCTTACTTACACATTAATAAATAAATAAAAACAAAGTCAAAATGAGAACTATCACCAAAGAGACAGAGAGTTCCTTATTTTTTTTTCTTCTTTTTTTTGTGTGTGTGTGCGTGTCTTTTGCACAAACGAAGTGACCTTCTCGAAGCGCTTGCGGGGAACGATCCCAGTAAAACTGATGCGAAAACAAGGCGGTAGGGACAAACAACAGTCTGCGAGCGTAATATCGGGGAAAGGTATTTTGCTTTATTTATTCACGGAGACGTTATTGGTCCATGCTCTGCTCGGAGGCTTAGCGAGTAGTTTATATAATGAAAGGACCGACCCATGCCTACAAGCTGTCACCGCCAAGAATATTGCTCTTCGTGGCAGATGCGATAGTTCCGTTTTCCTTTGCTCTTTTCTGTACTCAAACATGCCACTTCCTTTTCGCCGCCCAAACTTCAAAGGCGACTTCGCAAGTCGCGCTCGCGAAAGTAACGTTCCATCAGAGCGCCAATCTTTGTGCCGAGGCTCTATAAATTACTTGCGCTGTCGTGAGCCAGTTTTATCGGGAGGATGGGCTCGTTTAGTAGCCGTTGCTCCGACTTGTTAGTGTGCGCTGCAAATTGCTTTAAGCTGGTGTCGTTGCCTCTTTTGGTGTTTGTTGTCTGCCATGTGCTTATACGGAAGTGAAAAGGAATACACACACGCACGTGTGTCTGCGTGTTTGCGGTCTCCACAGAGAGGGTTCAAAATGTGCCACGAGGAACACAGCCAGGAGGCAGCCGCTGCGCTTAATGCGCTCTGTATTATGCGGCGCCTAGGACATAACACCGAATTTGTTCCCTCCCGCCTAACTAACCTGCCATCGCTCAGGTTTCCTCCACCTTGGTGGGCTTGTTGTCGTTGTTGCCTCAGATCATGGCTCGTACCCTCTAGGGGGATTGGCCACCCTGGAGGTAACGGAACGTGCACCGAACAAAAGGCAAAGAGCGCTAAAGAGCAAACACAGCTTCAAGACAGGACTTTCTTGTTCCATTTCTCCTTCTTTCTTCTCTCCACGTAACCTTTTCGCTTGATGCATGCAGAACTTGTTCGAGAGTTCTGTTTGTGACGCGTATTTATGTCGACATCGATTGCGCTTCCCCTCACCGCCTCTCAGTGGGTGAATCCGTTTCCGATACGCACCTCGGCTCAGGGCTGGCAGCCTGCAACACCCATTCAGAGCTACATCGCTTCTCGCCCCATAAAGCAGCCGAGGCTAGCGGGCCACTGCGAGAGTCGTCGAAATCACTCCAGGGCTAAAAGGGACGCGCCGCCGCCGCCGCCGCTGCTGCTGCTGCTTGCTCGTCTAGGCAAACAAGCTGCTGCTCCTGCTGCGAGAGGGAAGCCCCCGCAACCCCCGCCCCTTCGCTCTCTCATCCCCCAATTCTACTCGTCTCGTTTCTTTTCGTGCTTGTATCTCATTCTCTCCGTTTCTCCGTTATTTTATACTTTCGAAGCGGTGCTGCGAAGCGTGATGTTGCTCAGTGGGATTTATATTTCACGGTGAACTGCCTTTTTCACTCCCTTCAAGCGCACCTTCGCGCGCCGCCCCCTTACGTCCGCCTCCGACCACCTTCCCTCGTTATTCCTTTCCTTCCCTTTCGAAGCCGCCTTATTGACACTTGCATTCTTCTTTGCTCCTCAAGATGCCTTCTCTCTTTTGTTGCCCTTTTGCGCGGCTCCCTCTCTATGCGCACGTAACTTTCAGCTGTTTTTTTTTTTTTCTGCTCGCGTTATATCGTTCCTTTAGTTCTTCATTTCGTTTCACTTTGCAGTGTCTGCACCCCCTTTCGCGCCTCCTACAGCTTTAATGGCTCGCGCAGCCCAGGCGAGAGCTTTCAGTCAGCGGAGGCGGCTCGAAAAAGACGAGTGCCGTGCTGCTGCGTCGTGCTGGTGGAGGTTACACGCTGGCTGCGCAAAGGTCGCTCGACCGCCCCCACCATTTTCTGTTTTCTTTTTTATGTCACCCAAGCCCCGAACTTCTCGTACATTCTCGCCACATCCCGCAGCAAAGAGAAGTGCCGCGGCACGCATGGGAGCCCACAAATGAAATATACCGTCTCGACTTCGGCCGCACGCGCGTAAAGTCGCACGCACGCACTGGCGCGCACGCATACGTGCACACGCAAAAGCTCGAGTCCTGCAGAGACCAAATCTGCTGAATGCAGCACAAGGAAAGATAAGCGATGAGACCGAGATGAATAAGAAGGAAAGAGGCGAAACGCAGAGGGCCCCGAAAAAAAAATCGTTATGTCTTTTTTTCCTTGACACAGTTGACTAGTTGGAGTGCGGATCTTGATTTAAAACGTGCAAACAAGAGTGCCAAAAAATGCGTACCGATCGGAGTGCGCTAGCAGAGAACGCTAGTGGGTCGGGCGCCGCTTTAGAGTCTCAAGGGGGCAATGCGTGGCTTGAGAGGGCGAAAAATGAAAGAAAGAAAGAAAGAAAGAAAGAAAGGAAGAACAGAAAAGAAAAGAAAAGAAACCACCGCCAGCTTCCCACTGTGCATTTGTGGATGCTGCAAAACCATCACAACGCGTTCTTTGCTGATGCCTTTGTGGATGAGCGAGAAATTCAAGTGACGAGTGAAACCTAAGGTCTCCGCCTTTAGCTTTGCGCAAGTGGTTGAGCCGAGCTGAGGCTAGCTCGTATTTCTTCTGTACCTTAATACCGCTCGAGAGTGGCTTAAAATAATATAAAAATAAAAAAGAAAGTCATTGCTACATTTGTCCTCGTGATACGTTTCTTTTTTAGAATTTTCGCGCTTTTGTTGCGTTGTCGACACTGTTTAGGAAGCTTCAATGTAGCACGAAGGAAGCAAGAAAAAAACTATTTAAGGCCAGCACTAAGGCCCAGTAAAGAGGACCACTTGCCCCGCGAAGGCCCGTTGTTGATCCGCCGAGTCCGAGTGAAGCCAAACACTCCAGGAAGGAAGGGAAGGATAAGGGAAATAAGCAGAGGTAATGGCAATGTTACATGAGTACAGAATGTTTTCTGTATCTGGGTCCTTATCTCCGGACAGTTGGGGCAGTGAGCTGTGCTACGCCATCCGAAGTTGTAGAGCATTAATGGGGTGAGACGAGGATTAGTCTGAACTTTGCGAAGTACATAGCTTGTTCCGTGTTGAGAGAAGGGTGATTGTGGGTAAAATGGTGTGGTTTTCCCTGATGTTCTTGTAGTGTTTAGCTATTTGCTGTTTGTACATGGCGGCGTCTTCCAATGTCGCTGAATTTGACCAGGGAATCGAGGGCACCCGCAGGTTAATTTCTCGGGCACGCTAATGAACCAACTAATTTCCCTCGATCCCAGCATGACCAGGTACTCAACGCAGGGTGATTGTAATGTTCGGTTTGCGATTACAGGATTCTATTAGAATGTCATGTAGGTGGGTATGCAGTAGTCGGCGTTGTATGTTGTGAATGGCTCTGCTGGAGTCGGTATACAGGTTGATGTTACTGGATTGGTGCTTAGCGAGTAGAGAGGCTTCTTGCATGACATTATGCGTGAGTTTGCAGAGTGGCTATGTTGGGAGGGTTGGAAAATGGCCCAGCTGTTTAGGTGATCAGTGCTGTTTGTCCGGGTGTATATATTACATAGACGTATGACCCCATGTTAGAGCGTGTGGCGTCCGTGTATATCGTGATGCGCTTCCAGTCTCTGTGGAGATGTTTTGCTTGCACTTGACGTCGACTGTCATGTATAATGTGGTGTCATATTTTTTTGTATGTTTGGAAATGCAATGTTGCGTGGTAGCTGAGGGCTTTGACTGCCTGATGTCAGCTGGATAGGGGCGATGCCTGCTCGTTTCAAGATGTCACATCCTTGCTCCGTGCAAGACAAGCGCACTAATTGTCTGTCTTGGTGTTGTGTTAGTTCGGCGAGAGTGTAATAGAGGTCCGCGTGTTGAAGGCGCTGATTTGAGGTGTATATCGGTAGAACCATGGCGGCCTTATGAAGGGTGTTGAGTGAAGATTCGAGTTCTCGAGTTTGTGTTTGTGTCAGTGTTAGGAACAGGGCCGTGTACAGAAACATGCTATACACGAGTGCAGTCACGAGCTGTGTTGCTTGTGCTTCTCTAAGTCCGTGTTTTTTGCTAATGATCCGTCGCATTAGGTGCGTGACATTTCGGCAATCTTTGTTATAATGTATAACGTTAAAGTCAGCATTGTCGTTGTGATCTATGATGAATCGGAGTATTGGGCACAATGTCACCTTTAGTATCTGTTTGCTTAAGAGACTGAGCTGTGCCAGGGCGTTCGTTTTCTTTTGGTATTATGTTCGATTCCTAAAGAGGTGTTCCGACTTTCCTGCTGAAGGTTAGAGTCCGACTTTGTGTAAGTAGTCAACTATGGTGTCTACACCTTCCTGGAGGGTTGTTTCGACGTCCCCTGGACATATGTAGCATGAGCCTCGTCACCCAGTTAGCGCCAATGTATAACATGCCTGACGTTTTTACCACAGTTTCGCGAGCCCTTCTTTCGTTTTAGAGATGCCCGTTCTATGTTATATTCCTGACAGGTTTGCCAGGAAGTGTGCAACTGAAGTAGGCCAACCTTTGAATCAAATTTTTACATCGAAGGGATAGGAATATGATTGGTTTGCCTTGTGTTTCTGCGTTTTATAACCAGGCTTCTTTAGTAAAACTAATGAAACAGCCGTGTTTGAGCTCGCGGCATGGTATTCGGCACACAAAACGATATTCTTGTCAACGTGCGTTCCAAGGCGTCATGCAATTGCCGTACCCGGAAACGTCGCAATATTGTGTCTACTGGTAGGAATCGAGCTAGGCAACATGCCCCAGCTCGCCATTTCGGGACGATGCTTGGAAGTGGCCAATAACTGGAACATGTTCGCGTGTTTCTCATTGGGTTAGAGAAGCAATATCATGTCGGATCGGTTCGCAATATTGTTTTCTAAATTTAGACATTATGGAAAGAAAGAAAGAAAGAAAGAAAGAAAGAAAGAAAGAAAGAAAGAAAGAAAGAAAGAAAGAAAGAAAGAAAGAAAGAAAGAAAGAAAGAAAGAAAGAAAGAGAAAGACTAGCTGTTGGTGGCGTGCAATGCAAGTTGGGTAAACAAAGTCTGTGAGCGAGGAAGGTACAGCGAAACAAAAATGGCAATGCAAGGAAAAGAAAAAGGCGGCAGTAAAATCTTGTTACCCCGGCTCCGGCTTGTTTGCACTTTGGAGGCGCATTCTACTAATGACTCGCAAATTATCGCGCACCCGGGCTTGGTGCGTGGCTTGATCCCTGGCGTAGAACTCATTAACACAGCAACAAAAAGTCTTGCCGCCGCGCTGCTTCTTCCGGCTCGCGTTGCGCAGCTACGGCGGCTTCGAAGCACTGAGGCGATGCCATACGTCCAGGAAGCTGCTAGGTAGAGAGCGCTCCCGCTTTAGGATATAGCGGGGGAAAGGCGATCGCTGGAAGATAAAAGATCGAAGACGACGAGAACAACAACAGCAGCGACATCGTCCTGGATCGATGGGAAACATGATTCATTCCTCATCTCAGCCCCTCCTTCTCGCCAGCTGGCTCATCGTCGTCACTTGCTTGCGCGCACGCTGTTGTGTTGAAGAAGAAGCGCGGCGAGAGAATGATGGAAACGATATCGCCAGCTTGTGCATCGCACAAGTCAAAGAATGAGGCCCCCGCTTGTTGCCGGCTAACCCTGTTTCTTTTGCTCGGGTGGCAGAATGCGAGGAGAACGCATAAAACATAACCGGAGGGAGGAAAGCCCCGACCGCCTCTACAGGAGACTATTTTCATTGCCGCCTCTTTTTGTTGTTGAGGTCCTTAGCGTCCACTCGGTGCTTCAGTAGCCTGAACACGTGACCGATAAATGGATGTACAAAATTAAATTTTCCTGATTCGCCTTCTATAGCCGGAAAGGAACGCGCATCAATGATGATCGAAATGGCTTGCTCGAGTGTATATACTTTCAGAAATCAGGACCGGAACGAGTATCCTGCATGTTATCGACCTGTGCCCGTACTAAATGTAGATCCTGACAGCAAGAGTAGGAGTCTCGATTTCATATGCATCGAAATTGCATGCGCGTTTCAGCTATAGCCGAGCGGCAGCCAGCAAGTGCAAGAAGGCAGCGTGCAAAGTTCTAACGGTGCGCTGCAAACATTATGGAGCACTCTCGCTGCCACAAATGCCACATCCCTCGAACAGGAGACCGAAAAACTTCAGCGGAGCAGAGTACTCAGTTGTAATATCTGACAAGAACTTTCACGGACGCTGTTGAGAGGCTATAGGCGGGCGACGGCGGCTGCTCGCATGATCGGATGATGGCTCGTCTGAATGCTCGAGCTATAGAAGATAATGCGTTTTCTCCGGGGAAGAGATCAGCGTTATAAATGTACGACGTTCCGTATACACACTGTGCACTGCCTGGGCACACTTCCCTGCGATTGTAGTTATGCTTACTGGCACACATGAACGCTCAACAACCACGGTGTGTGCATGCTATATGGTGTTCAGCGTCTCGCAGGAACACGCGCAGGCTGTGAGATGCGTCGTATAGCGGGAACCCCAGAATGATGTCGACCACCCGGGGTGCTTAAGCCTGCGCCCAAAGCGCAGTGCACGAGCATTCTTTTGCATTCTGCCTTCGTCACACTATCGGCCGCCGTTGCCGGGAATCGAACCCGCAACCTATTGCTCAGCAGCGAGAAAAAGCGGCATTAAGACGACGAAAAATGTTAATGTATCATCTTGGTCGGTTCACTGATAGTTGGAGTCCATTGCAAGAGAAAGCTGCAGGGCCGCTTTGGTGCGGTGATATTATTAAGCGGTATACTTCGTATCGGTCTCCCCTATACAGTTTTTTTTTTTCTGGCTGCAACAATGTTTTTTAATTGCCTGCGGCAGATAGTATAATTCTAACCTTTGATCTAAATTACTCGATGAGACGGCCATTGCTTTTACGAGAAATCAAAATGTTCAATTGAATAAATAACGTAATTACGCTAACTAACTTTTTTAGTTAATTACCTTACGCGACATGCTTCGATCTGCGAATTTTAGCCGCTGAGTTCGCACGGCGTATCCACTTGGAACGAATTCTCTGGACAGCTTCAGTTCCGAGATATAAATTTTCAAATCGTGCGTCGAAATCCATAAAATAGCGGTTTCTTTAACATGTAACTGGGAACGCCAATGCATTTTGACGGACAGTTTGGACATTAATATTTCGGAACTGGTGCTGTCCAGAGAATTCTTTCCAAGTGAACACGCCGTGCGAACTCAGCGGCTATAATCCGTAGATTGAAGTATGTCGTGTAAAGTAATTAATTTAAAAAGGTAATTAGTGTAATCACGTCAACTATTCAATTGAACATTTTGTTTTCTCGTAGAAGTACCGGCCGCCTCATGGAGTAATTTATATCAAGGGTTAGAATTGTGCCATCTGCCATAGGCAATCTTTTAAAATGTTTAGTGCAGCTAAAAAAAAAGCACCCAGCATATACCTGAAAACCACTGCGAACCACTTTCGCATACTCGCTGCAACGTTTGGTAGCGCGAAAGCTGCTTAAACAGGGTGCGATGGCGCATTTACCGAGCGTGAAGTTCAGAGGGTGAATATTAACGGGAAGAGAGAGAGAGAGGGGGGGGGGTGCAGGAAGTTAACGCGAAAATATATATGCAACGGTCGTCGCCAGGTCTTTATACAATGCCGGTGTTGTGCACGAAAGAGGGCATGCAGCATTTTTGTGCGGAATAAAAAAAGAAAAAAAAAACATAATGAAGTGACATAAGTGGGGAAGGGTGGAAGAGATACTTGCCTCACAGCAGGCGCGCAGGCTAGCGCATACATTCGTCCTTAGAAACAGAGCGTGAAACACCAGTCGTAACACGGCGCGTCCTGCTTACACTGTACGTGTGAACCACCTTGCAGCGTGTATACAACTTTCTGGTTTTTCTTCCCCGAGGCCATTAGTGCTGGAATGCAGGGACTTCAGCGAAATTTACGACCGCAAGCAAGAAGGAAAAAAAATAGAATGAAGAGCGACAGCAGAGACTCAACCGCAAGGAGTGCTGCGAAAGCGAGAAGTGGAGTTGGCATTTAATGCAAGTGGGACGTGCTTGTTTTCTTTTTTGCAGCAAACTGGCGACCAGACCGCTTTCTCATTCGGGGGTATTTAGGATTGCGACGGCGTCTTCGCAGTCTTTATCAGGGTCAGGCATGTCGGAGTGTTTCAGCGCACCTTTATGGCCCGGCGCGTTAAGGTGCTGCATTTACGCGACACACACCACCTGAATTGCTGTTACGAAGCGTCTCGACGGAAAGAATTGCCTCATGCGCTGGCGGCGCCAAAGCGAAGCATAGCTTAAGCTGATCTGCTCTTACTGAGCGCGTATCAAATAGTATTCACAGTGCACGCAACTGGACGATCACCCAATTACCCCAGTTACCTCATCAAGCATGACGAACTTGCGCTATGAAACGCATGCATAATAAATTGCGTAAATCAGGCTCGATCCAGCTGAGTACACGCTTTAACATATGCCGTTGTCGGGAAAGTGAAACCCCTATTTCATTTTTAACTCCATTCCTTGATACTCGATAGACGGCCTTCTCTCTCTCTCTTCATTGTTTGCGTTCTTTAAGTGGCGCGAAGCACGGATGGTGTCAAGTAATAGCCTGCTACCTAGCACGCACCTTCAGCGATGTTTTCTCGGTGACTGCGTCGTGCACGCTTACTGCTGCGGTCAGATTCTCGTCGGGCGCTTGTGTTGCCCGCTACTGTCCCAGTGTGACGGCGCTTGCGTGTGCACTTTCATTGTGCAGAGCCGTCGACTGTCCTATGCACGCAGGCACCGAGCATTACGCAAGCTACGCCATACAAAAGGGTTGCGGCGAGAAAGTAGAAACAAACAAACAAAACAAGAACACTGAGTGGAGGTCAGAGCGGCTTCCTGGTCCGCCTCGACCGGACTGCGAAAGAGAACTGCAGGGAGGCGGCGGCGAAACACGCGGCAAACCGAGTGCGCGCTGATACGGCGCTCACAGTCGCGCCCGCAGGCACGAGTCGGGTATGTATACGTACGACGATCATGGAGACCCCGTTATTCTCGCTGCAGTGCGTCAGCTCCCCCGTGCAAGCGTTTTGCGAACGTGCCGGAGATGAGAGCTCACCTGAAAAATACAGCGATAGCTTTAGTTACCCTTACCAAGCCGCGACGCGCTACTCGTAACCGAAGACAGAGCTAATTTCAGGCATTTCACGCTTCTGCATGGCGTGTTTATCTTCCGGTTCTTTCTTTTTTTTTCTTTGTGTGATTGGTTGTTCCCGACTAAGCTAAGCAAACTGCCAAGTTATTTCGGTTTTATTATAGCTACATAAGAGGGTACAGGCAAATTTCGCGCCTCCCGTGGCTTTTACGCGCCATTTCGCTGGCGAGTTTCTCGGAACACTGGCTTCTTGGCAAAGCGCTCCTCTGCGAGACGCCCGAAGAATCGAAGTCGCCGCGTTCATTGTGCTGCTGTTGTCGGGGCGCGCGACTGTACCCCGGTGCAAGATTGTGGCGAGCGTTTTATGCGCAGATTTTATCAACAGACTAAAGCGCCTCGATCGCGACTCTCTGGTGCGTGCGAGAGCGCCTCCTTCGACGCACGCGCGCATTATCGCAGTGCCACAGCGACCGACGCACAGCGCGGCGACCTTAGCAGCCGAGGCCTCGCCGCCGCGCCCGCCGTTGCAGTAACGCCGCTCCTTGACTGCGAGCGAGCGCAGGACGCACGAGCGTTATCCGCTCCCTTGTCTCCCTTTGGCATCGCGCATTTATACACACAGGCTCTCGAGTGTAGCGCGAGATGGAACGAGGCCACGACGCAAGCAAAGCTGCAGCGCCTCGAGGTGCGCGGTTATACACCGATCCTCGCTGTGTGAAGCTCCGCCGTCCATGCGAAAGATAAAGGTAAACGAAAAACGAAAAAGATAGGAGCAAAACAGAAATAAAAAAGAAAAACGAACGGAACCGAGAGGATACAAAACAGCGGCAACAATCGCGGAGGCCTCTTTTCGATAAGGGGACGTTATGTGTGCCCCGCGGTGCCACAATTCGAAGGCGTCTATCGGCACGTCTCCCCTTGCGCAGCCGCTCCCGAGAGGCGAAGCTCGGTACACACGCTGGCGACAGTGCGGTGATCTCCCGTGTCGCCGCGGATTATAAAAGATCCTTCGGCGAGGTGACGCGAGCGGCTGGCAGGGACGTCGATGGCGCGACGCTCGCGGCCGCCTCGGCCGCGCGCGTGACCGGAATGGGCTCGCGTTCCTCGCGGCATCCCGCGCCATGTGTGCGCGAGGGCCGCGCGGCTCGCTCGCCGGCTCGTTCTTGCGCGCTAGGCTGCCGCCCCTGCGCGCGCCAGAGAAAGCGAGCCATTGTGTGCTAGCAGCGCGGGCGTATGCGTACCCTCGGAGAGATGTCGCGCGCGCTTCCACGGGGCTGCCAGGCATGTGGGGGTGCGCGTTGTGTGAGCGCGCGGTAAATAAGTGGGGAATAAAAAAAGAAAACCGCTATAGAAGCGACGCGGTTACACTGGCAGCGTCGACAAGCGGGAAGAGTAAAAAAAAAAAAAAGCGCACCGTGAAGGTAGCGGGGTGTGTATACCTCCTCTGTGATGGCGGCAATGGGAGCGTCACGCGGTACGCCCTTTCATGGATGACGTGCCCCAGGTTGCTTGGCCGTAAGGTAGGAATTCATCGGCGCTGCGCTTTACGTGGAAGAGCGGTGCCCTCTCTCGATAAATTATTCGCTCCTAACTTGGGTAGTCCATTAAAAGCATCCCTCCGGGATGCTGTCGCGTTCAGAGTTAAGTCAAGGTTAGAAATGGCAGTGCTGCAAGAAGTGCGCGGAATAAAGCGATAATGAGGTCGAAAGTCTTCGCTTACCCTAAGGCAAGTCCCTCTTTTTATTGCTTTCTTTCTTTTTTATTTGCCGCGTAGATCGATGTTCCTCTGCAGATGCTTCTGTTCGCTCCTTTGATGCCAGGCAACCAAGAAGAAGGGGAAGGCGCGAGAGGGGGACGGAGCGGTTCACCAGAACGCGATTTCTACTCAGTTACAGCGCGAAGCGAACAGCAATACGGGAAAGGACGTGACGCAGGAGGGACGACGAGAAGCAATAGCTCAGGGGCCTTTTCCTCACTGCACGCCCGCTGGCTGCAGCTCGGCTTCACGTATACGGAGCGAAGAAAGCACTCTAAATTCAAATGGTGACTTCTGTTTCCGCAGCTCTGGATTTCTTGGAGCGGCTTCGACACCGACTGCGTTATAGAGCGACGGATATGGAGCAGCTCTCGTGAATGTGGGGATGCTCCTCCGTGCGGGGCCCGTCGCATTTCGCAGTGGTGCCGCGATTTTTCCCTCACTATTGCCTATTTCGTTGCCACTTCCCCAAAAGTTCTTCATTCCTTCGAATTTTTCTGTATGCCTTATCTTTCCTCGGAACAAAAACTAGAAGAGATACGCAGTTACGTGGGCGCGTCATGGAAGCCGTTTTCTTTCTTTATTTTTTCCGCTCATTTCTCTACCGATTTTTCTACTGTGAACGCGTCGAGATTGAATTGAAGGATTGTTGCGGGCTTCGCGCAAGAGGTACCAATAATCGCGAACCAATTAATAAGAAACGAAGCGATCGAAACAAGCTGGTCCACGCGTAACAAAATAAATAGATAACGAAAGTGCATGCGTGGCCCTCGCCGCAGTGAAATGGTCCGTGTGCAGGTGGAGGGAACAAAGCTGTGCTTATTAAATAACACGTGCCCGCAAGAGTACCACTCTAGAGGAAACAGAAACAAAGCCGCACACTTGCGCCTGGTGCTGATAAACGGAGTCCCGAAAACGAAGTTATACGCTTTCATCATGAAAGCCCTCGGCCATCATGTACAGGGCACTCCATATTGGTTGGGGGTCTCAACGAGGGAAGAGAATTGTTTTTTTCCGTCCAAGTGTTTAATATTTAAACGGGCCACAGATGTTCACTGAGCACGTTTAATGCGAGTTCAAAGAAATCGCCGCGCCCAGCAGATGATCGGACAGCGAGCCCGGAAGAAATATGGATGAAAGAAATTACGCGATAAGACACTGGGGTGGCGTCGATGCTCGCCGGGGTGATCCGATGGAGTGCGGACTTTAAAAAGCGGCTCGGAGAGAAAAATCAAAGAGCGAACGTCAACAGCGTAATATATGGAAAGTGCTAAAGAGGGTAGACATAAGGGTAAGAATGGCAGTGCGAAGAAAAATCGTATATAAACGATGTAACAGCGCCTATAGCACCGTTATATCCCTTCATGTACACGCTGTTCAACTCATATGAGGTTGACATTGGCTAGGAAACGTATAGGCAGTTGACGAGCTCTTAAACAGTCGATTGTGTCAACGCGGTGTTTCTTCATTTGTACAATCAGGATGTATGAGGATTCTTGTGCAGGTTCTGAAGCGAAAGATTAATTAAGAAGAAAAAAGGAGGGTCAATCAGTTTCCTCTTTATAATGAAAAGCGGGAAACAGTAAAATATATCAAAGACATCAAAAACGACTGTGTTCTGAGCTTTTTTCTTGCTTATGCATATTATACGGCACTAATACGAGCACGAGATAGACTTTGCGATGTGTGCTCACATGTGTAGTCGTTCTGCAAACGTTTAGGCAGCTACATGAAGTTACGGCGTCAAGAACTCGCCTTTGTGTGCGCGCGATAAGCACCATTTGCACTACGAACTTAAGCCCTCCATCCTTTCCCACGACATAAACATGCAGGTCAACAACAAAACAACGTTAAATGCGCTAGGGTAATATGCGAGTATTATATGATAATGGCAGCTTGCAACTGACCCTTCCCAGTAGCGGTTAAATAATTATCCATTAAGACGGTTATACGGTGGTATCGCAATCACCTAAAGAAATCAGCTTGACGACTCAGCCCTCAAACATTACACTGAAAGATGCATTCAGATATACATTTATGATTTGGAAAGCGCTGCCATCTGTATCTTGGAGCCACGAGAAGCGCAACCACTTTCGCGGAGCGGTAGGTCGACAGCGCTTTTCTTTACATGGCGCCCATAGGAAATTTTACAATCAGCACCGATGACGCGCACGACGACTGCGCCCTTATCACCATGCGTGTTTCGAGTTTGTTGCATAAGCGAGTGCGCAAGTCGTAAAAGTGCTGAAGACCGGCCGATCGGCTTCGCAGGTGGCGTCAGGAAAGTTCCGAGTGAAATATGTTTCAACTTTCACTCTCAATGATACGAGCTCTCGTTTCTGCTTCGGAATGGCATTCAATTGCACCGTTTGTGCGGTAGAAATGAGCAGTCGGTTCGTTTCACACGTGTTCTTTTTTCCCCCATACCAATCAGAAATTACTCTCCGTGTATACCGCTCTCCCCATGTTTACCTTTATTTTTTTTTTCTTCCTTAATACAAGCTGAGTATAGGACGCCCTCATTGAAGGGTTTATTTGTTCCGGATTCCGGCTGCTGTTGTCTCAACGGTGTGTGTGTGAAGTGATTTTTTAAAAAGAGAAATGGAAGAGATAAGTGCAGTGCCGTAACTGTCTCTCACTCTCAATGGAACCACAAACTTCATTTCGTTTTGGAGCGAGTGTTACAGAGCGTTGCAGATATACAAACACGTATCAAAGACTCGGAACCTGCAAGCCCTATATGTGTGGCTGCGCCATGTACTTGAAATGAGCGCAAACAAGCGTAGACGAAAACGTTTTAAACGACGAGATAGATAGATAGATAGATAGATAGATAGATAGATAGATAGATAGATAGATAGATAGATAGATAGATAGATAGATAGATAGATAGATAGATAGATAGATAGATAGGATAGATAGATAGATAGATAGATAGATAGATAGATAGATAGATAGATAGATAGATAGATAGATAGATAGATAGATAGATAGATAGATAGATAGATAGATAGATAGATAGATAGATAGATAGATAGATAGATAGATAGATAGATAGATAGATAGATAGATAGATAGATAGATAGATAGATAGATAGATAGATAGAAACGGGGAAAAGTTACGGATACCCGCCAGAGTATAACATAAAATAGTCTGTAAGCTATAAGTCACAAATATATTCCAGGTGCACACAAGCTCCCACACGAGAGGTTCGAACACTACTGAGGAGCGCTGTGACAGACTCGGTCTTGTGGACGCGGAAGTACACTCGTTCTCTGCGTGTTCTTTGCAGAAATGCACATGCGACATACATATATAGGACACAGTGACTTGAAGGACGTGTCTAATGGATGTAATGGACGAGGCGGTGAAATCTGCCTCTTTCTTATCTCCACGATGTATTACCGCTGATATTTATTTCGCTCGAAAAATACATCACCGCGAGTTCACATGGTGGGTGAATGCTTAATGCACCTCCTGCCGAACGCCTTGAATTTCATCCGCGTGATCGAGGCGGCGTGCCGCCTGAACCACGTCCGGTTGCTTTAGTTCCCACCGAGACCACTGCTAAAAAATTCAAGCTATCTGCTTTCTGCTCATAGCTAGCAGTCTGTAAAGTGCTTTATAAATCCTAATTGCAACATCGAATCGATCGGCTTCAGTCGGACATTTCTTTTCATTGGCTTTTTTTTTTCTTTTCTACAGTTTCCGTCTTTTTTTTTTTTTCTGAAGACGTACGCGTACATTATATACCTTCATCAAAATTTCTACACAGAGGTGCCCCTTCTTATACATAGACACGTTACGTGCCTCTTAGGTGCGTTGCGGACGTGGCGAGCGTGCGTGCACATAATTAGGAAACGCCGAGAAGTTCGCAACATGCGCGGCCCCTTTCAAGCACACAGCGTACTCATTGCATCGAAAACGCGTTCTGTACCCCTACGCGGAACGCAACGCAGCGTGTGTGACTGCGCATAGAGCAGCCGCCACACGCAAAGAACTGTAGCCATACACACCGATAGAAGGGCACGGATTTTATCTCTACAGGACGGGACCCGGGTGGAGCAGCTCGTCAGCACCGTCTGTCGGTCTGTGAGCGCCGAAATGAGGTTTGCGTGCGCGCAACGCCGGCGAGGTATTTGAGCCGCGCGGGATCATTTGCTATACGCATCGAAACGCGTGCCCGACGAGCTAAAAAAAAAAAAGAAAAGAAAGTCGCCGCGCTGCGTAACTTTGATTTCCGCAGTACCTGCTCGGCAGGCATGCTGCATGTGTTTTGGCCTCCCGCGCGGATCTTCTCGCGGATCGCGCGGCAAAGCCGTCGCAGACTGCATCGCCATTTCGTGGTGGTATGTGTAGTAGCAAGCGTTGCGACGATTCCTCCCACCGCTCTCGGTCGATTCCGCGCGTGTGGTACGACACGATCCAACACCAAGGGGACCGGCATGCTCCCCTGTATATATATATATATGTATATATATATACGTGCGTGGGAGCGTACTCGACGTCTGGCGAGCGGCGAAGCGTGCGAATGGTAACTTCATCGGGGTGACCCGATCGCGCTATCTCGTATGCCAGTGCCGACAGGTTTCGCTTCGCTCGCCAATGTCAACTATACATGTTCCGGTGAGAAGTGCACAAGCACCGTTTTCTTATTTTCTGCTTTTTTTTTCTCTTTCGGTTTGGTTTCTCGTGAGAGGCAGAACGGCACGTGGTTGTTTATTTCTTTCTGGGGTATTTATGTGTTACTACAAGAACTAACCCTGGGAGTTTTAGCCAGCGCCACGACTCAGGAACCTTCGCGATCCTTTCCGCCGGAAGCGTCACAAGTACGTGATCTTTTTGGCTGAAGGCAACTGGTCAATAAACCCAAACGGCAACATTGATGCTGAAGGCACCAATGTTGCCGTTGTATTTGTATTTCGCGGGCATCTGCAGTAAGCGGAAAAACACTAATACTTAATAGATAGAAAGTCAGAAATTGTTTATTCGGACGTTTAGAAATTGTTTATTCGGACGTTTAGCAAACCGCTCTGCAACTTTCTAATTAGAATTTTTTCCTAGCTTCGTTGCTTCAGAAGTTGGTTAATTGATCTTGGCTAATCATCTAATTAAGCAAAATACAAAATATAGCGTGACACGCTAGATACAAAAGTAACCAACATGCCGCGTCGTCATGGGTGCATCGACATATTTTTAAACTCTGGCTAAAGTTAGCTGAAACACCCCGTATATATAACGTAAGTGGCAGTAAATACACTCCTCCCCCCTGCCTCCCCACTCGCTTTCCTAAAAGTCATTTAAAAACGTAAAGAGAGTCGATCCGTTTGAGGACGGTGACACGAAATAAACAAAAATGGCTAAAGCGCTTTTTGTACATCTTAAAATCTTTTTTACTTAATGTAGTCTTTATTGCCCTATGTCCACGAATTGTGCCAGTGATTACCACAGGCAAAATATACTAATACGCTTCATTCAGGTTTCTGGTTTCCCCGGAAAAGCCGTTAGTGTATAAAGCTTCAATTACGGTTCAAAGCAACACGTCATCTCTTGTTTTTGTACGCGATAAAGAACGCACGAATGCCGCGGTGCGAGTCAGGAAAAGACCGTGAGAGTTCCTGGTGCCGAGGTCCCGTATGCATGCGCAGCGTGTGCGGACTGACCTCATGAATCATTAATAAGAAGCCGCTATAACAACGGGCTGAAGCCGAACACCGCTTTGCACGCGCAACGAAAATAAGATAATACGAGAGGGGAGCTAGCTTACGACCTCTCCGCTTGCAGGAAAGGCAGGCGCGCAGAGTTACAAGACATAAAAGTGGCTGAGCAGTGGCAGTAAAAGCAAATGCTCAAAGCCACTTTCAGCTGCCATTGCGCGCAATTAGCGCACACGTTGATGAGGGGCGGTCACTTGCGCGGACAAGTCAGACGGCGGCCGTCAAATGCGGAGTATCAGAAAGGCATTTGTGTTTACCGTGCTCTTTCATTCCACAGCTGCCTTTTACTACGCCTATCGTGCCTTCCTTCTTTTTTAAATGCGTAAGCATTTCTGGCCTACCCAATGAGGAAACCCGTCCGTCCGTCCGTCCGTCCGTCCGTCACGTACGACGATCGCTTTCAAGATGGGGCCCGCAGCAGCGAGGGAATTTACCTTCGTGCTGCCTCTCGCTTCACCGCCAACTATAAGCGGCGAGAACACAGCGGCACACGAAGCTATCAGCACTCGGCGCACTGCGTCTCCATCGCAGATGGCTTTCAATGGAGGTAGCCCGCGCGGCCGCGCCATACGCAGCCGCCGCCGGAGAGCGATTGATCGCGGTTGATAACGGTTCGACGCGGATGGATAAGGCGCTCAATAGCGATAACGGCTTATTATCATCGGAACGTGATCAGTGCACTTGGCGCCGCCTGCAGAAGTTTGCTTGCGTGATCAATTCACCTTGGGCCGCCGTCTGCGCAGCAGTTCGTGTCGGCGCAGCGCTGTTGTCTCTACTGGTCGGATCAAGTTTCAGAGCATTGATTATGACACCGGGCTGCGTGGAGAGGAGCAAGTAGTGGCATAATGCTTAGGCATACTTAGACACACTCCAAGAGGAGTTCCTGCATGAGTTTTATTCCCTTTTTTTTCAGCTTTGACAAATCAAAAAGAATATATTCGGAATACGCATACGATTCGACACAGAAATTGCACCGCCATGCAGTACAGCTATAGCGTCAATGTCATATGAGCATTACGCCTTCTTTAATACCGGACCACTGTAGTTCATTATTGCAGAGAAAGAGCAGCGCGCCCTTCTGATCGAGTGCGTCTTTCTCGTGAAAGAAAGAAAGAAAGAAAGAAAGAAAGAAAGAAAGAAAGAAAGAAAGAAAGAAAGAAAGAAAGAAAGAAAGAAAGACACACTCGAAACGGGTCTAAAAATTAATCTGCAGAAAACTAAAGTAATGTTTAACAGTCTCGGAAGAGAACAGCAGTGTACAATAGGCAGCGAGGCACTGGAAGTCGTAAGGGAATACATCTACTTAGGGCAGGTAGTGACTGTCATGAGACAGAAATAATCAGAAGAATAACAATGGGCTGGGGTGCGTTTGGCAGGCATTCTCAGATCATGAACAGCAAGTTGCCATTATCCCTCAAAAGAAAAGTGTATAATAGCTGTGTCTTACCAGTACTCACCTACGGGGCAGAAACCTGGAGGCTTACGAAAAGGGTTCTACTCAAATTGAGGACGACGCAGCGAGCTATGGAAAGAAGAATGATAGGTGTAACGTTAAGGGATAAGAAAAGAGCAGATTGGGTGAGGGAACAAACTCGAGTTAATGACAGCTTAGTTGAAATCAAGAAAAAGAAATGGGCATGGGCAGGACATGTAATGAGGAGGGAAGATAACCGATGGTCATTAAGGGTTACGGACTGGATTCCAAGGGAAGGGAAGCGTAGCAGGGGACGGCAGAACGTTAGGTGGGCGGATGAGATTAAGAAGTTTGCAGGGACGGCATGGCCATAATTAGTACATGACCGGGGTTGTTGGAGAAAGATGGGAGAGGCCTTTGCCCTGCAGTGGGCGTAACCAGGCTGATGATGATGATGATGATGACTCGAAACGAATGCATTTGAACCCACGGCTTTGATATCCTTCGCAAACTATCTGCGTATTTAAAAGCGAGAGCAACGTTAAAAAAAATAGAGAGAAAACACTGGTCGGTGCCAAAACCTTCCGATAGCAAGTCCGTTTGCCTTTCTTCACTCTGTGCTCTTGATCCCCATGTCGTCCATTTAACGGCTCTCAGGCTTTTCGGCGTGTCCCGTAAGGAGTGTCCTTTCCCTTTTTTTCGTATTCTCCATTCACTCTCCGGATATAGCACAAGTTTTCTTTTATTGAGCTATTCATCTCATTTCCCCGGTAGATGTGCGCGCACAAACGCATGCTTGCGAGGCGAACTAGAGATCAGATATGCGCACATGTGTGTGGCATACGGCTGATATTGCTCCGATTTGAGGAGTCTCCGCGCAAGAACGCCGCCGCCGCCGCCGCCGCCGCAATATGTGCCAGGCCGTTTCTTTCAGTTTCGCCGCTTCCTCCCCAGAGGTCCCGCATCGCCGGCGTTTTACATTTCTTTCAGCCCGTCGTCGTGACAGGAGGGATTGGCGCCCTAAATCTCAGGTGCAGAGACGAGGGCCAGAGACGAAGGGAGGGGGGAAATCGCGCCAAGTGCAAGATAGATATCGACGCTACATGACGCCACCATTGTCAGCGCTCGCCTTCTCGATAGTTGCGTATAGACGGCTGGCTGGATGGCTGTGCGTTCTGACTGCGCGCGCACGCGCGCGACACAAGCATGCTGTAGCCCTGAGCAGCTTTGTCCGCGCGTTGAGCGGAGGCAGCCACGCAATAAAGCGATATAAAAGAAGCGACCCGGCATCCAGAACCCGAAGGGAACGTGATGAAAAAAAAAAAAAAGGAACGCGGGCGCCGATTTCACCCTGCTTTCCTGAAGGAGGCGCGACACTGTAAAATGCTATTCCGACTCGAGAAAATGATCAACCCAAACTCTCGCAGATAGATCACGTCGTCGCTATGTGCTTTGCTCAAGTTCCTGTAGAGATTTTCTTTCCTCCTATCTTCTCGTCTTATTCTCTCTTTCTCTCATGTCGCTATTCCCTTTCTTTCTTTCTTTCTTTCTTTCTTTCTTTCTTTCTTTCTTTCTTTCTTTCTTTCTTTCTTTCTTTCTTTCTTTCTTTCTTTCTTTCTATTTCTTTCTTTTTTCGCTCTTCGGTTGCTTGTAAAGCGTGAATTCAAGCGCCGAGGCCCCGCCTTTGCTGAGTCATCTCTGCTGTGCAGTGCGCCATTCCGGCACCTGTTTGTTTTGTCATTGTTCTTCCCTTCTTACCGGCCTATCTATCCATGCCTTCCTCCAGCCGGCGGGAGCATTACCTTTGGCTCCATCCAGCTGGTCTGTCGTGCCCTGTAAGAAGGATGCTTATGTCCGCCACTCTGTGTGTTTTTACACCGCTCTGCGCACAATGCTCTGGCTGGCCTTTGTGCCCTGCTTTCGTCTGTCGCGTCCTTCTGGATCGTTTGCTCTGTTACCCGTCGACAGGATTTCATTGATTCGCTTATTTGTGCCGGCTCCATCTCTTCCCTTGAGCGGGAGTTTCACCTCACGAAATGCGTTCTGACGTATACAAGCCTTACAAAGGCCCTGACTTTTCGCACGGCGCATGTAGTATGTATATTATGGCATATATAGTCATGCTTCTACATTATAGCTCATACTTTAGCTCGCGCTTATGCTTTCTTTCTTATACTGGCCCCAAAGAGAGGAAGAAAAGGAAAGAAAGGGCAAAGAAGAGAGAAAGAAAACGAAGGAGAAAAAGTTACAGGATACATAGAATTATTATATACGCAGTTCCGCCTCATAATCGACGTTTTTTTTCCTAAGTGGGAAGGGGTGTACGTTCCTAGCATTACCTTCACATCAATTCGCGGTTTGCATTCTAATTTAGAGGCTAGCTCTTTGAGTCCTGTATCCCGCAGGAATGCTATAAGAGCTTCAGGGGGACGCACTTTTGATCCCGGACATCGCCGATTGAAGAACGTGCAGCTGCTGAAGTCGCCTGTCCTATCGCCTGTTTAAAGCGTTAATCAAAACAGCCCCTCATGTTGTAAAGCGGCTACAAATACAATATTGACACGTGTATTTATATTTATCGGGCGACCAGGTTTCACCGCCTAACAAATCTTATCGCACAGCGCGGGACGCGCTTGCATGTATCCGAAGTTTCTGGAAAGTTATCGATGCTTCTATCCGCAGTCTGTTGTTGCCGAACCTTGTGTTATCTGATTTATTCGCCTGACGCGAAAGATGTAGAACTTTATGGAAGGCACGCGGGTCCCAACGATTAGTCTGGAACATTCGACGATTGTGTATAAAAGCCGACGCGCTTGAACCGCTGATCAGATTTTTCGACGATCGCCGGCCGTGTTCGCCGCTATCGTTGTGCTATAAGTGTAGCCTGTTTTGTGGGCACAGGTTCGCCCAATAAAAGTTAGTTTTGTCTATCACAGTATTGCTGCTGTGTTCTTCACGTCACCACCACGTGACAATATAATTTTGCGCAAGTCTCAATGTGTGCGTGCGTGTGCGTGTGCGTGTGTGTGTGTGTGTGTGTGTGTGTGTGTGTGTGTGTGTGTGTGTGTGTGTGTGCGTGCGCGCGTGTGTGCTTTGTTTTTTTTTTTATCTTACTCCCTTTCCTTTTCGCATGCCTGACCATCTCATCTGGAGTAGCCCGTTGAGATGGCTAGACCTGGGACCTCTCCAGATATCATTAAACTTTACCTCTCTCTTTCTCTCTCTTTCTCTCTCTTTCAACACTCTAAATTAAAAATGAGTTAACTGGTTCCGTTGTAACGGCACAGCTTCCTTAACGCAATATATATTTTTTTAAGTTTGCCTTTTTCCTTGCGGTTTTCCCTCGTCTTTTCTTACGAGCGCCAGCACCTTTCTTATGAGCGTAAGAATAACAAGCATCACTAGGACAAGGGCTCAATACTTTTTTGACTGTTCCTCGCCAGATAGCGAGTCGCAGATGTAATTCCGTTTGTTCAAACATAAGCTTGCATATCTCGTCACGTAATTCATAGCTTCATTTGCTTTGCCCGCAATTCCAAACTATGGAGGCGCTACCACTGGTGTACAGCGAAGCGGCTCGCCTGTACTCGCATTCGCAGCCGCTTCTTTTTCGTGTGCAATTGCGGCGAGCAGAAGGTAAAACGGTGACAAAACTATGCGCCTTATAATCATCGGCGGTTGTTTCTGAAGCGCCATCCACTATAGGGCCACGAGAAGAAGTGCAGCCGTGTGGCACGTCGTTGCGGAACGCTTGCTGCCAGTGCGCTCGGGCAAAAAAGTCATTAGGAAAAAAATTTAGTTTTTTTTTTTAATTTATGAGGTACCAGAGCCGGCGACGCTGGCGACGCAGGCTTGCGGGAACTAAACCGACTGTCAATGCGCAGCCGTGGCAACTCTTGTGTCCCTCACTATATAAGCCACCTCGATATACAACTGCCTCAATAATATCGAGCAGGCTCTTGCTCAACGAAAAATAACGGGAGATCTTGCCGCTCAGCAACAAAACCGCCGTCAAATGCGCCTCTACCCGTTGGCCGCACGCAGGGCTGCCACCTGCGAAAGCGCCGTCTGAAGGCACCTCCCGTGAGGCAAGCGGTGTGCCGTCCCAATCCTCGTAGTGGCCCCAGCAGCCCGTGCTCGCACTATTTCCGCGTGCACCCGGCAGCAGTGCTTGTAGTAGCCGCCACCAAGCGAAGGTCACATTTGCCTATAAGCGCTCCGCCAGTGAGGGGAAAATTAGTTGCTCTAGGAGGCAAGCCGTAATCCTTCTTAGGCTTCTTCTCCAGGTCGCCGAAGCTTTGCCACTTAGGTTGATTGCTCCTATCTCCCTCTTTCTTTCTCGTGCTTGTGAGTGCGCGGGTGCGTGTTTGCGCATGTGTGCTGCGCGCGTGAGTTCGGGCTGGACTACCGTGTGCTTTTGGGATTACATAGCAGTGCTTGCGCTATATATGGACAGCACTTTCCCGTCTCGTTGTTTACTTTGCCACCGGGACGGAAGAACTCTGTCCGATCGAACATACCCTGTAGGTCGTAAATAAGCCAGGTGGGAGAAAGGGTGTGGTGGGTGGGCGGACGGTGACTTCACATGAGATTACAGATGTTCTTCTTCAACGTAATGGTCGCCCGCCTGTGAGCCGGCCCTGATTAGCAACGGCCGGAAGGAGTAAGGTTTCTCATTTGGACTTCACGCGCGCTATAGACTTCCCGACCGACAACATGGGATGCATGGAGATAAAACCATTTGGTGAATTCGCAAATATCAGGGGTGTGGGGGGTCACTATATAGTCGGTTATGGTTCATTTGCCGTAACGACAGAGGCTGCAAAAAAAGCATAAAAAAAAAGACTGTGTTATTAGCGGGCGAAGCTGTCATAAAAAGTTTGGGGCTAATTTATTTCCAAACCATACTAGGTTACCGCAGAAGCTGCGACCGTTAATTGTCATAGGAACAGTGATAGTCAAAAATAGTTTTGCAAGTATATGGCTTGAAATATGCCCATGGAAGAAGAGAATATTTCGTCGCGTCTCGACAAGAGAGGCGCAGCGGATTTCGGCAACAAACGCTGCCCGCAACCGTCAGCCCTGGCATCGGAGAAACGCGACACAGTGCTGCCACCGACCGCGGCTTCTTAAGTCTTCAGACTCAGCAAAGCGCAACACAGCCCGTGCGCGTCGCTATAGTTGGCGTTCGGAGGCCGACGCGCCGCGACGACTCGCTTGCGCCATAGAGCCCTCAGCGGAGAAAATGCGAGTACGAGAACGGGGGCGAAAGAGGCAAACAAACAATATTTTCGCTTTAAAACGAGAGAAAGAGTCACATAAATGAATTCTGTTTGTTAAAGGAATGATGCGCTTGACGGCGTGCGCTTATTGTTGTGATAATATTTAAGTAGCTTTTGCTGTTTCGTGCGTAATTCCGTAGAGAACAAAGCCGGGGACCGGCGCATCTGTAGCGAGTGCAGATGGCTACACGTGTACGCACAGCCTTTTGAAGTGTGCTGTTCTGTGTTGAGCCATGTCGGACGATGGCGTAGTTTCTGTGAAACGAAAGTCTCCGGGAGACCTCAAGAAAAACCGCTTCGGTGGTAAAAATTTTGTTCTCTAACTTTCAAGTGCGGTCTCCACGCATAATCTTGAAGCATAGAGCGCACTTTGGTGAACGTAAGAGCGTATGGTCAAGTCTTACCCACAGATCCTGCACGCCAAAAAGCTGCAAGAGCCTTTCCTTATTCGTTGAGGCGTCAGTAAGAGTGTTCACAGCGGCATCCACTTCTTTGAGCCGGCACTTCTAAGAACTGAACCCTTAGTGCGTGCCAAACACAGGAAAGCGTGGCTGTCGATATCCATACAGCAGAATGCGTGCAAATAAAAAGAAAAACTGCACGACGTAGCGCGAGGAAGAAATCGTGCAGTTATCCAAGGTTTCCATGCGTTCAAGCGTTCACACTGAAGCGCTGCGCCGACCAGTGGCATCCTTTTTGCACGTCCTTCCACTTTCCACGAAGTCCGCATGAAAAAAGATATTTCCGGCACGATTGCTCAGTCTGTGCACGTAAAGTTGCATTCAATGCACTCGCCCATCCAATTCTCCCTCCTTTTTGTATTCAGGCAGAGTCTTTATTGGTGCGCTTACTGCCACTGGAAAGAAAAAAAAAAAAAAACAGGCGCACTTTCGTTCCTCTCTCTCTCTTTTTTTTTACGGTTTGTTTGTTTGTTTGCTTGCTGTACTTTTATGCATGCCCCCGTTCCGGAGTTTACGACGCAAAATCTGGAACGACATCTATTTGCCCTGATCCGCTTGATCTTGCATGGCGACACTGCGATCACTGTGTTCTGTCTGAGTGCTACGCGTCTGAGGCTTTCGACAACATATACTTAGAGGCATTGACTGTCACCCGAAGGAGGAGAAGGAGGAGGTCCAAGGGGAAAGAAAGCTATAGGATGGTATTTACGGGCCGGGTAACATGCAGTTAGGTGCGCGTATAGCTGCTCGATTGTCGTTTGGTCAAAACACTGGCATACATTTTGTTCCTGGCCTCCTGACGAATGCGCATAACCGACTTACACACGCGCCAAGGACAGTCTCACGGCCTCTCACACAAAGTGCTGCAGTGCGCAAAGCGGAGGAAAAGCGCGCTTTTCTGTTCCGAACATATTTTTTCTGAGCCGTCGGTTTGTCCTGACGGTTGCACGTAGCCCGTATCTTGAGCGCACATACGCGTACAGTCACCCACGTTCGTATGTCCTTGGCCAAGCTCCGCTTTTCGTTTATCCCATTGGACTTTCATATCTCACTTAAATCAGGAAACAATAAGAGACAGAAAGGACCTTTAAAAGAGCCATTCCATTGCTCTACCAGAGGCCTACCGAGGTCACCCCACGCCATACTGCACCGCGGAGCTGATATATCGCCAGCCTCGGAATGTGCTCGCCAACCGTAATCACATTGTGATCAGGCGGTGGAAAATTTAAGTGAAGCGACTTGCTCGCGAGCTCTCATTCCCTAGCAATGCTCTTAGTTGAAAAACCTTGGCTGGATTCGCAGTGCACGGAAGAAAAAAAAAAGTGAGTGCAACCGTATGCCATACGTGGAGGTCATCTTTAAGTTTTCCGGAATCTTTAAATGTCGCCCGTGGCCGATAGCACAACTCTTGTACTTGACCTGCATTATTCGAAGGGGCGCACGTTCCTACCTCGACAAATTGATACACATATACAACTAATTAACAAACATTCACTAATTAACGTCTGTATTGATTACGTTACGGCACATGTTGCAATTAGCGAATTGTAGCCGGTGAGTTTGCAAGTCGTCTACTTGAAGTGAATTTCGGGGATGACACCTGTTTCGAGATATTAATTCCAAAGATGTGGGAAGAAATGCATGGGCGTTTCAGTTGCTTTTATGCCTCAATGCATAAAAGAGCATTCAGATTAAAAATATTTACTAGTCATCCCGGCCCTGCGAAAGTGAATGCCCAGCGAAACTGTTGAAAACCACCACTACAACTACTCAGGGGGGCATGTAATGCTTTATTACTTTTGAGTAATGATAGTAATGTTAATTTAGAGTAATGTTAGTAATGGCAGTAATGGTAGTTTTAACAGCACGCCACCGCCCATAGCGGTGCTGCAACAGCTTTGAAACTAGTTGCTAGGCTGGTTATATTATAGAGTGTTCCAGCTAAATTTAGCCAGAGTTTAAAATATGCAGATGCCACGTAGCTGGGCAGAACAAAAGTAATGTTGTTTGCCGTCGCTTCGAGACACTCAAACTATTTCTTTCATACCGCCTAATTAGATATTTAGTCCTAATTACTTAATCAACTTCGCAAATATTATAATTAGATGAAAAGTGTCAATGAGAAAATTGTAGAGCGTCGTGGAAATCTCCCGATACAGCTTTCTGTTCCTCAATACGAGTTACATGAAAGTGTTTTTCTGAGAGTGAAATAAGCTCGCCAATACACGCAAAGTGACTCGAGCGGCCAGTCGCGCGGCAACATTTACGGTGAGTTTGATGGCACATATCTACAAACCGGGGTCAACCTGGAAATCCATTCCAAGTGGATACGCCTCGCAAACTCACCGGCTACAATCGCAAATCGCAATATGTGTCGCAAAGTAATTAATTAAGACGTTATTAGTTTAGTTTCCTTAATTCATTGAATATGCGTTTCAATTTCTTGTGCAGGTCCGCCTCTCTGAATAATCCAGCTCAAGGACTGTAACTATGTTATCTGCGACGGGCGATCTTTAAAAAATCCGGAAAACATAAAAATGTTCACCCCGTAAGTAATATGGCGTGCATGTGTAGTGCAATCGTTCTGAGATCGGTTCAAGCGTCGTGGTCTGCGCAGGTCGCGAATTATCGCGCTATTCGTCGGTCACGCGCCGTGCCTTTGTGCCTTGTGCGGCTGCGTTCCGGCGCGCTCACGTGGTAGCAGCGACGCTGGCTTGCAGCTCAGCGGTGAACAGCCGCTCCTTTCTGACAGCTTCTCCTTTCGGCGGTCGCCGCGCTGCGCAAAAAAGGCAGGCAAGAACTCGAACGCTCGCCGCGTGCCCGCGTTTTCCTTCGTGCTGTAATTTGCTTTGTATTTTCTTTCTTCGCCAGCGTGCGCCGTTTCATTCCGCGCTTCGCCGTTAGCCGAGCGGGCAAGGCGCGCTCTCGAGAGCGATATTTATTGGCGCGGCAACAACAGTTTGAGCGAAAACGCCGGAGACCGGCGTCTGGCCCTGCAACCGCGCCGCCGCTCTCGAATCGCTCCGTTGCACAGCAGCCGTGCAGCGCGGTGGAGGCAGCGGCACCGGAGGAGACGCGTGGCATTTTTTGCCGTCCCTCGGCCGTTGCCGCCGTGCCTTGCCGCTGCAGACTTCCACCGCAACTCTGCTATTTTTTTTAAGCAACGACAGCATTGTCGTTTTTCTGGGGCTTCCTAACCCCCTTATGCTTGTATTCTTTTTCTCTCTCTCTTTCTCTCTCTTTCACCTCTCCGAAAGTTTTCTACCGCTGATCTGCTGCGGCGGCCATATTGCCGCTGCTGTTGCCGCTGGTGGCAATGGTGCTGACGTTCCTAGCCTTTAGCGTTGCTCGAGCGAGCGGCACGGTCCGGGGAGCCCTTTCCCGGAGAATGATTTCCAATAGTTCAAACGAAGCGTGCTGGTCCCGGTATCCTTCTCTTCTCTTTTATGGTGATGCAAAAATATGTATTTTTTTATATTGTCCACTTGCGCAATCGCTAGCTTCATTGGTCTGAAGCTCATGAAACTGTGTTTTCCTCTTCTGCACGCCACTGCAGGGACATCTATTGAAGGTGGAGGTAAATTTACATGTCTGCAATATTCACAGCCAATGAGATTAAATATAGTGTACGAGAAAAAATGACCAAATATCAAAGGAAATAAAAAGAAAGGAAACTTGAAAGGCCGTTTGTAACATTCCGGCATGCAAGCCCGAATTCCTCCCCCCCCCCCCTTCTTTTTCTTACACACCAGTGTAGCCATGACACAGGTCTTGCTTGAGATATAGGCCTACTTTGATGCGTGGCAATCTACAGGACAATGATAACTTCTTTGCGATAAGTAATGCGCACTACTATAACAAGAGGAATTGTCCTATGTTACTTTAACCCAGGATCGGGCTCGTCGACGCTGGTGGTTCCACGATGGAAGCTTGAAGTGCGTGGTAATCGCCGTACGTAGTTAACAAGCTAGAGTCAGAATGGGATGTTTTTCCGACAACAACGCGCACGCCTACTCGAAGCACGACAGCCACTTCTCTAGCCTGTAAGAAAACAAAGAAACATGGAAAGAAATGCATGGGCGTTGCAGTTGCTTTTGTGCCTCAATGAACGTTCTGATATTTAAAAAAAATTGACTATAGTCATCCCGGCTCTGAGTAAGTGGATGCTCAGTGAAGGCGAAGCTGTTGAAAACCACCACTACAACTGCTCAGGGGGGGCATGCGATGCTTTATTACTTTTGAGTAATGACAGTAATGTTAATTTAGAGTAATGTTAGTAATAATTAATAATAACAATGCAACAACGTTATTCGCGCGCGACCACTGCAGAAAGAAACACGTCGAAAAATATCTCATCGGCCATATACGACAAAACGAAACTTTCTCCCTCCTTTCCCTGTTCCAAACTCGTTGGTTCGCGTGCTCTGGCCGCGCTCTTAACGCGGGCTCCTATCTCTTTTCTCGGGTCGCGCGCAGGTGTAAGGCCAACTCGCCACCCATCGCTGCGGTTGCGCGCCCAGCGCAGCCTCAAGCGAAAAATTTGCCAGAGCGGCCAAAGCGGCCGAGTGAACGAGTAACAAGAGCGCCGAAGAAACAAAAACTATTCTCCTCCGAGTCCGTCAACTTAATAAAGCGCTCAAAGTTTCCCATCCTAGCGAGGCCAACTTATGGCGCCGTTCATTACTTCTCCCCGCCCCGCAATTTGTCTTTTTACTGGGGCCGCTCTCCCGCGCGCTTGGCGTATATGCGAACCGCTTTGCTGCTGGCATATAGTTAGGCTCCCCTTAAAGAGCTCCGGCTTGAGCGCAGCAGCGCTGGGCTCGCTTGCTGCAAACAAGAGCCTTCTCTCGAAGGAATACAGGCAGAGAGAGGAAGCTGAAAAGAAAAGGGGGGGAGCAAGAAAAAAAAAATACGAGACAGCGAGAGAGATCAGCTTAGACAACGCGCTGTCAGAGAATAAAAGAGAAGAAGAATACGCAAAAAATGCTCGCATACACGCGCGCGCGCAAGAGAGAGAGAGACGCGCGCGGTATAGCCTGCGCCAGTTCGTAGCATATACGCTCGCTGGTAGCCTCCCACCACCACCCCAACATGCCAAAAACAGATAAGGCACCCGCGAGAGCAGCGAGTGAAAGGCGATTTTCTCGTGTTTTGTAAGCCGCAGCCAGGAGGACTACGCGGCTGCAAGTGAAGGAAGGCGGAAGGAAGGAGTGCGGCGGGAGGGCGTATTCGACCTGCCTTTTCTCGTAGCCTATGTAAATAAGGAACAGGACACAGAGAGTTCGGCTCTCAGAACGCGCTCTTTTTTTTTTATCGTCCCCCCCCCCCTTTGCACTGTATTGTTTCAGGACGTTTTTTTTTTTTTTCTTTCCCACCCTGTCTTCGCTGCCTGCCTGGCATTTTTCGCTTTATTCTCATACTTGTCGCGCGCGCGCGCGTGCTAGCGCGTGTTGTTGCTTCTCGTGTGAGACAGGAAGAAGAAGATAGGGAACCAGAGTGGCGTGTGGACACACACACACAAAAAAAGAAGGGGGTCGATCCATGGCTCTGCTTAAAAGCTATATAAGCAGTATATACTTTCGAGGCTTAAAAAGAAGGACGCAATGAAGCAAGCAAGAAGGAAACCTAAGACGGTCCGAACCGAGAGGAGCGCCAACACAGAACTGCGCGGCCTCTTTTGTGTAGCCGAAGATGACAGGCGTCGTGTCATCTCTCCAGCGCTCTCCTTTCTTTTTTCTTTCAGAAAACGTCGTATACTGTCGAGACAGGTTCCATTTTATGATTTCTTTCACTTTCATTTTTTTTCTTCCACGCGCGTTGCGCTGTTACTGTCGAAAGCGAGTAAGACCGCCAACTCTCCGCTCGACCGAGAACCGGCTTCGACGGGAGGCTCGCGCGCGCCGGTTAGTCCCGAGTTGATGGGATGGGCATCCCGTCGACCATGCAAAGCGTTCTTGTTTACGTCGTACGTTCGCATCAAATGCGCCACTCCTCTGGCAATTTATGCCGCATTTATTATGCACGCTCTCTGCGCGCGTTTGGGACTGAATTCGCAAAGCTATTTGCGCGCGTAAGAAAGACTCGTTCACGTTTTATGCACTGCCCGATCAGAGAGCCAGGCGTATGCACTATAGCCAAGCCACCGGAGAGTCACTAATTAAACACGGGTGGTGGCGCGAAATCCGCTCTTCATTCCGTCATAATGATCAGGGCCTCCCGTTCAAGTACGTCACAACCACATTTCACGCGCAGTCGGAGTACCCCTCTCAAATATAACGAGCAAAATTGTGGCTGATTTCGGCTGGTTGCCTAAATTCTGTCGGCGCTGAGTTTTATATATATATATATATATATATATATATATATATATATATATATATATATATATATATATATATATATATATATATATATATATATATAAACTAGAACACGGTGCCTGCAGCCTTGTCGTGTTTAAATTCATCCCAATTTGGAGCCTACAGAAAGTTCAGTGGCGTTCATTAGTCGTGTGTGGCATCTCGTACAAAGCCTTTTCTTCGTAAACACTGCACGCCACGACTGAACACACTGATATTTTTTTTTTCACCGCGTGGCATAGCGCGTTTGTCGCTTTGACCTGTCGATATCAAGGAGTATAGACAAACTTCATTCTGAGACATCTAGTCAGCGGCCGTGTCCGGCAGCATACCGCTGCGTTGCAGAGGCTTTCTTCTCGTTCAAGGATCGTGCGGAGCGTCTTTTTCGCTAAATTTGATTGCGAAGAAAATGCTTTTTGCAAAGTGCCGCATAATTGAATTTTAACAACGTGTGCTCATACAGCTGATATTGCCTGGTGACTTTCGTTTTTAAGCCCTCTTTCTTTTCTATTTTCCTGGTGCCATTGTTTGTTGGCTTCATATGATTGTGAATACTGAAAATCAGGCCGCTTGGTTCCCCTTCTTCTCGGTCATTATGTATTTATAGGCGGATTGACGCAGAAGTAAAAATCCCTTGTTTAATGAACTGACGTTTCGTCTGTGCGTCCGGCCTTCCTCTGAAAGCCCGTACAGTTGACACTGCCTGAAAAAGTTTCGCTTTTAGCCCCTCCTTCTTTATGTATTATATTTGTTCGAGTGCAATTTTCAGACTGAAATAATGCAAAAACGCATCGTAGATCATCATTCAGAGCCAAAGCACGAAAGAAAAGCAAATAAAAATTTAAATGCGCTTCGCAGTGGTGACACGCGCACAAGAAAATAAATAATAGCCTTGGTTGGCATCGATGTACCCACCACAGTAGGCAGGCGACGTGACGCAT
This sequence comes from Dermacentor albipictus, assembly GCF_038994185.2. NCBI lineage: Eukaryota > Metazoa > Arthropoda > Arachnida > Ixodida > Ixodidae > Dermacentor > Dermacentor albipictus. Next base: position 26,645,554 of record NC_091821.1, read on the forward strand.
TCACATTAATCGGATCAGCATCAGACGAATACGCGTTGTAAATGTTTCCCATAGCTCAGATTCCCTTACACCTTACGTTAGTGGCGACGCAGTTGAGATGAAGTCCTTAACGAATTTACGCAGCGGACAAGACTTGTCCAATGACTCCAATAAATGCTGTCGCTATGAAAAACTAAAATAAAAATGGGCAAGCAATAACTACCTAAGAAACCATAGTATAGAAAAGCAACTGTTGGCAACTTCTGCCAAATGCAAGCGAGCCCATATGGATGCTAATTACAGCTGTTCACCGTAAGAGCGCGATATGACTTTGGAAACGGGTGAAGCCTAATTAAACTGACGCAAATGTCTTCATTATCTGTTGGCTTCATATAATTATGATTAACAAAAACCCGGCCCCTAGGTTTCCCTTCTTCTCGTACATCCTTATTCTGTTTCTTAAAGCAAGATAAGCATTGTTATTCTGTTAATGACAGTGCAGTGTCCAGTGGAAAACGTCCACAAAGGCATTAGACAGAAGTAATTGCTTCGCTTTAACACCAAGCCTTCTCCTGCTACACTGCACTGATTGTGCTGCATGAAGACGGCCTGAAACATGGCTCCTGTATACACACTGCAGGGCACAGTAAAGATCTGCTTATGCGGACTCCTTCAGAGCGAGCGCTTGCCTGAGGGATTCTCGAGAGCTCTTTTGGGACGAACACGCCAAAGTCAATTCATTCAATGTGACGTGGACTGGGATAGAAAAGGGCATGCCTTGATGCTGGCATGGCGTTACGCAATGACGGTAACCGGCGGAAAACGCGTCCCAGTAAACTTCACCGACTGTGCGGCGAACAGCGAGAACCCGGTAATCTCCATGCATGCCAGTCGTGGCGGCCGGTAAGCTAAAACCCTCTAATATCATTAGAACGACTGAAAGTTGAGCACTTTGTTAGGAATTCATGTTGGCACACGGTCACCAGAAGTACACCAGAAGGACACCAGAAGGACAGAAGGAACGAAGAGGACAACACAAGCGCTGTCTTTGTTGTTCCTGTGTCAATGTTAGCATGCCTGTCTTTCAGCGACATGACTCTAATGCCAATGCTTCAGTCAGGCGTTCAAAATTTGAAAGGAAATTCTCCCCACATAGACACAGACCTCGTGTTCCATATCTTTAATGGTGGTCGCAAACTTGTGGCATGTTCTAACCGTACATGCACGCGATTAAGCTATGTGTGCTATAAAAAATGAAGAGCCACTAATAATTTATTATGAAGTTGTGTACACTATAAAAAGCGATACGTAAACACAGAGCTTAAATACACGTCCTTGCGACATGACGTATTGCCATGTGCCTAAAGAAAATCCGCATGTCGGTATGAGTCTCTTGTACGAGGTCAGAGCAATGATAACCAGCTATTCCGTTAGTTCCCAGACCAGTGGACATTAAAAAATATATATATTTCGTCCACTGCGACAGTCTCAAGTGATCGCGGAAAACTTTCCTTATTGTATCTATTATTCTTTTAGCCCTCTCTCGTCGACATCCATTGACGATGTACCCGTGTAACGTTTTGAAAGCGCATGCGTAGCCTACTTCGTAACATCGTCCAGCGTTAATACGAAATGGCAACGGCTTTGGAATACCACTGAGTGTATTGGCGGTTTACACCCACGCATGCACCACACAACGGTTCGATTCGTTTAATCGCGCAAAAGATATGAAAATACCTGATAACGTGCGCCCATTCTTAGGTTTAGTTTCCATGCTTTCCATTTCCGAAAAATAGAACCACCTGTCACCCGTCGTCTTATTTAAATCGCAAGGAATCGTGCAAAAACCAAGAATTTCCCACTGAATCCACTAGACAATGTTGTCTTTAAAACCGCTACAGCTTTCACTGAGGTTTTCACTTTCGCGTTCGCTGTTTTTCGGGCACCAGCCACTGGCATTTGCACGCCTGCTGAAACCCGAATCCGTGAATCCCTGCGTTCGGTGTCAATTTTGCTCAATTGTGTCGTCTCCGTGCCTTCCACCTTTTACCGTTTACATATTTTGTCGTTCAGCGCTTTCTCTTTTATTTTCTGCCCGGTTTTCTTTTTTCTCGCAGCTTCTCCATTTTCGCGCGCTCATTGTGCAAGCGAAGCAGTCCACGTGCACAATCATGAACAGAATAAGGAGACAAAAGAGAGAGAGAGAGTGACAGAAGCCAGCCTGAAACTGTCGCTGCCGGAAAATGGCGGAAGAAACGTGGCGCAGGCGGCGCCATCACATTCTTTTGAACACTTGCGGGATTTGGCGAAGCGTGGCGACAGAGCTCGCCGAAGGGGAACGGAGAGGGGCTGCAGGCAGCGCGAATTGCGAACAGGAACGTGCTGCAGCTCTCCCGGGCACATGTATGTAAACTCGGCAAAACGTAAGGGAACGTGCTTCCTAGCTTTTCCTTCGACCCTTTGCTTTCCTCCGTCTTTCCATTCGGTCGTTACATATTTCTCTCTTTCACGCACACATATGCGCGCGCGCGCGTAGAGTTTCCAAGTTTTATTTGAAGGCGAGCATAAGAGGGAAGAGATCGGGCGCGTGTTGTCTTCGTATTTGCCATTATTGGAACCCAGTTTTGCGGCCTCCGATCGGAGACCTCGGCTAGCCGCAAGAAGGAGCAGCAAAATGCCTATTGCGGTGGCGACTCGTATGCAAAAGCGGCTATGCGCTGGTTCGCACCCTATAGCACTGCGGAGGGACGCAGGCACACAGACCGGAGGAGGAGGCAATCGGAAGAAGCCCCCGAGCAAAACAAGGGAGGCTATTGAATTTGCGCTCCCGGTCGAAATTCAATCGTCGCCGCTGGCACAGAATAGCGACGAAAGGGTGCGAGAGATCGGCGGCACCACTTCAGATACAATACAGAAAACAGAGCCGGTCGCCGTCCGCAGATCCTCTCGACAACAGCGACGTACACTCGCAGGTCGAAGCGCTTAACGACAAACGGTTCGAGTGCGGAGACAGGCACACAGAAAAGAATGGGATAGAAAGGAACGCAGGGCATCGGGCGTTACACGGCAATCCCATTGGCGGCGAGCTTTTCTCCGTCCGAGATTCGACCCGGCGTTCGTAACTAATGCCCGGCCCACGCGCCACTACACTTTGTAATCTCTCCCTGCTCTTTCATGGGCCACGATGTGCGCGGGATCCCGGAGTGCCGGAATATAAGGCGCAGCGCTCTATGAGGTTTTCGGGCGGCTGTGAAACACACACGAACGCTCCACTTACATTCAACTAGGGGAGAACTGACAGCGCGGGACGCGTTCTGCGTAAAGTGATTCTACGTGCTCGTGCTATATAGCATAGGCGAGGCCGCGAAATTGTGTGACATCTGTTTACCTGTGCAGAATGACATTCCAACGCCATTGTTTGCTAGTGCTCGAGCGCAGTCGAATTGTTCACAGGGCCATTGTTTAGCGCTAAATTTGTCTTTTGTGCTCGCACGGCGTTTGGTGACGACATCACCACTGTGCTCGCATGGATGCATGTATGCACTGGCACTCGGCCGAATTACGGCGTTCATTAAGAACATCTGTTCGTTATCCCTCATGACTTCTCTCGCGCTCTCTGCTTCTTTATTCGTTCATACGTGTTCAGCGTGGCAGTGTTTGAGGTAGCGCAGTCTCGATAACAACTCTGCACGCTTTATTAGCATCTTGACCGATTGTGACTAAAATCGAGCTTAGCCATTTGGAAGCTAAACTACGTCTTTCGTTTTTCTATCATTATTAACTGACTGACCTAGCTACCCCCACCCCCCCTTTTCTTTTTCTGCCTCCAGTAACAAAAGTTGCCATAGAGACGTCTACGGTGCCATAAAGAGCTGGTGGTTAGCTATCGCATCAAAAAAGGCGGATGATGCAAATGACCACGCCGATCAAATATACAAAGTATCATTATTTAGCAACGGCGGCGTCGGCGACCACCGAGCCACCGGGCACAGCGAAAGATGAAAGAGCGAATGGCGGAGACCAATGAGAGCGACCCGCCCTTCTGTGACGTGCGCGCGGGAAACTAGTGTCATGCGGAGCCGCCCAACCACTTGATGCATACTCGTAGCTGGTCTCAGCCGGACCGCTCGTTTCGTACTATCGCCTATCGCCTATCGCCTATCGCCTACTATCGCTTGTTTGATTTGCTTGGTTTGGTCTCGCTCGCGCTTCGCTTCAACTGCCATGGTTTGCGATTATTTTGTAATCTGATTGTACGCGCGACGCGAATTGTGTAGCACTTTCTGGAAGCTACGTGGCACCAGCGATTACACTTGAACCTTCGACGAGTCACGTCGACGCGCATGACCCGCAGATCAGATTTTCGACGATCGCCGATCCATTGCTACATGTCTCTCTCAAATTCTTTGCCTCAATATATCGCGAAATGAAAACACGTATAGAGCTGCGCTCAAATTTCCCCATTAGGGAGTATCTAAATCGTCGGTTAATTTTTTCAAAGCCAAGCTGTCATTGCGAGACATCCCGAAGTTTCCTGACCGTTGCTGCTCGGTGATGGTGTTTGCCGAACAGCTCATACTTAAAAAAAAATGCCTGTGGCTTAGGTAAGGTTAAGCCCAGGATGCGAAGCATACTAGCCTTTATTTTAGTTGTTGAACCACTGTTAAGCCTGGTGAACTGCTGTTACTTGGCTATATTTGGTTCGGCTAGACGAAGAAACAACTCATGCGTTACTGCTTCGCCTTCAAGAGTGGAACGCGATAGCGTTCCCGTCGACCCGCCAAGGGGTGTAAGACAATGGGCTACAGGGCAGCGACTACGCGCCCCGCATTGGACGCGGTGAGCGTCGAGCAAAGCAGCGTTCGGCGCGGCAACGAAATGTGCGTCTGAGCAAGCGACGCACGCCTGAGCCTTAGAAACAGCTCGTTTCTAAGGCAACACCGCATTCACTAGAGGCGCTTTTGTACCGCTTTGAAGCATCGTACTCGTGGCTCAGTGGTAGCGTCTCCGTCTCTCACTCCGGAGACCCTGGTTCGATTGCCACCCAGCCCATCTTGCAAGAGTTGAGCCAAAGCCACTTCTCCTCTGTCGTGACGTCACGGTGTCACGTGGTATTCAAGGCGACACCGCCGCGCCTGAGGAGCTGGGTTGAGCTCTCGTAATGTGCTTCGCATAAAAAAACATTAAGTACGTGCCCGATGGTGGAATCGAACTTTGGTCTCCTAGAACAGCAGCCCGATGCTCTAAACATTAGGCCCCAATCGCACATACACTTAAATCGTGCCAACGCTGGCCATAGCTCTTCGAAATAATCGCCGCTTGTGTCACATTGTGTATAACTGGTGCACGAGAGAACATGCACGAGAGCCAGTTTCTTTTACTCCAAAGACACAAGAATGAAATGAGCAAATTTATCGCATTTGATCAACCGCTTCACGAAAGCTATACGCTTCACATAGATTCCAAGACGTGCGTTGGATCTGCATATTTCTTCTTTGTAAACGGAACTGTGCCTGTTTGCGTATTTGTCACAACGTTTTGAACGGCATTCTTGGTTTCTATGTATATTGTAAAGAAGGTTCGTTGCTGCGTGCGTACTGAAAAGAGGACAAAAAGTTACATTTGGTAAAGTTAGGTGAACATTACAACATGTGTTGCAGAAAGCAAAATAGTCCAAACTGTTTCAGAGCAGGCTGTTCAAAGATCTTCCTCCTTACTGACCGAGTCACCGCGCCTACCTCAGCTCTCTCCCACCTACGTCCCCCCCCCCCCACCTCATCTCGCCCCTTCATATATAGAAAGAAAAACAAAGAAGCAAGTCGCAGCACTCACACTTTCCCATTTAAATTATTTGAAAGAAACTCTCTGCGAGACGAGTGGCTCTTGATCGAAGATAATACGCGTCCTATAGTGAGAAACAGAGGCGGACGATTTACGCAGAGAACGGTGGAAGGATGAAAAGAAGAACAAAGCGTGTCCACCCTGGGGCGTACTTATAGAGGTCGCCATTGTTGCCGTTTAATTAGGCACATGTCAGGCCACTGAGAAGCATGAATGAAACAGGCTATCTCCTCCGGCTCGTTATTAGCCTCGAAAACAAGGGCGTCTAGTGCTCCTTGCGGTGCAGTGCAAGCAGAATGAAAATTTGTGTCGCTATGGCGGGGCAGCGACGTTATCAGCAGAAGTGACGCGTCCTGTTTCGATGCGTTGGTTCTGCTTATGAGGGTACCGCAGAAAGGTGTAAAGGAAGAAATAAAAGAGAGGAAGGGGTAAAAATCAGAGAGAATTAATTACGAGTATATAATTCTCAATCTGCTCACAGGCAGCATGTTTATCTTTAACGATCCGCAGTCATCGCTTTATTTTTCTGTCTTGTTTTTCGAATTTATACCTCTTGAATCGAGAAACAACGTTGAGCGTACGCAGGTCCGTATACTGGTTAGTCCCCGGCCGATTCTAGATAAAAGGAATTCGCTTTGTTCATTTGGCATTCCAGTTAAGGCGAAAGTTGTTTTAAAATATATCGTTGTCTCATTGTTCAAAATGTCAATAACCGATGTGGACTGCCCTCGGCGGTATTTTTTTTCCTAACTTCGTCGATTGGGCCCAACCGCTGCGCGAAGAACTTGCAGGATGCCTCTCTGTGATCGTCATTTCCTTTTCACTGCGCCCGCGTATTACACTTGCAGGAACGGTGACACCGTGTGTATATGGCTGCGGCAGTCCGGTAGTCTGCCTTCCCAAGAAAGTGCTTGTCAGGACCCCACGGCTCAAGCTGTCGTCCGAGATGTTTGTGAGAAACTGCCGGTATACACACTCGCTATTTCTTCGCGCGTGCGAAACGCGGATCGTCACGTTACAGCGCCTGACAGTGTGTGCGCACGTCCGTCTTCTTCGAGATCCTGCAGTGGCCGTCCGCGCTTTTCGCATGTATACCCGCACAGTTTTTTGTTGACATTGTCTCTAAATATAGGCACAATGTAACGAGCGACGCAGCGGAGACAGCCGGCGCTACAGGAACAGGGACAGCGTGGATGGTCGGCCTCGCGCGAGGCAAATGCCGGCACGCGCTTCCGCGTTCTCGTGGCCACGTCGTCGTCGTTGTGGCGTCTTCCTCGTCTTGTGCTGACGGGCCACATAACGCGCTCCTCCTCGCAAAGACGCGCCATGATGCAACATAAGTGTGGTCTGCGATGTCCCTCACTCCCATTCACAAATGCATCCTTCATATCTTACTGGAGGTCGCGGAGAAAAGACGATTACGTATTCTCTTACTCAAAGCATACATTGTGTGGCCGTGAATGTATGAGTGCGAAAAGTATCTTCGCGCGAGGGGCTCTCGGACGTAACATAAAGAAGGCATTCGAGATCACATCGGGTCCTACCCCGTCGCTTTTCCTTTTTTATACAATCTGCGTATGCAGCCCAATGCTGGACAGGAGGATTTATCTATCGCTTCTCCTGGTAGCAAATCTGTAACAACAACAAAAAAAGACATAACTGACCAGTAAAATCTCTCATTTTCGAGCAAGTCTGTACACATACGCGGTCTGTATGTCTTTCGTGAACGAGAGTGATGCGTGCAATAATGGGTGGCGCCAGGTTCGCTCGAGTTTGTACAACAACTGCGACGCCAGGACACATGAGATTATTGTTTCCCTAAAATCGGCTTAGTTATTGCCTTATCGATGATGCTTAACTATAAAGAGACAATAAACCGAGCGAAGGCGTAGCACCTCCGGCAGCGTAGACCGCAATCCAGAAAGGTGTAATTACACCTTTTTGGATTCGCACATGAATGGAACGCACATGAACCACTCTGAACCACTCTTAGGAGTGGTTCATGTACGTTGCGCGTGAAGAGTATGACGCGCTCACGTCACGAATATATATTCTCGGTGCATTTTCTCCGAACCAAGTGTCATGACCTCTCAAACAGATAAATTGGACGTATTTTTCTCGTGGCTTGCGTACTCACGCGCCCACACAGCGCAAAAGGCAATGTACAGCGGAGTCCGCGCACCATCTCCGGTCAGGTGAGCATGTGCGGAGGATTGAACGCCGATTTCCCGCACCGCGGCTGACACGCAACTGACTGAGGTGAGGGAGATGCGTAGAGGGAGGGGGGGGGGGGTGAGGTATAGATTTACAGGTGCGCTATCTTTGCCACTGCTCGACGGCAGGTTCAACGATCCGCGTTCCTAACGTGCGCCGTTTCATCACGGCTACCACGGCGCTGCAAGGAAGGAAGCGGGGTGGGCAAGCTCGCTCTATGTAGTGCGCGTGTGGGGCGGGCGGGTGCTCCGAGCCCGGCAGACGGCCGGCGACGACCATTCCCCAGAGAGCGAGAGAGAGGCGGACGCGCGGCGCGAAAGGCTCAGCGTCGTCGAGACGGCAGCGCGTTCCTCGCCGGCCGGCGAGGAACGCGCCAGCCGAGCGGAACACTGGCGTCGGCGGCGGTCAACCCTCCCTCCCCAACTTGGCTTCTCTTTCTCCGAGCCAAGCAGGCGTATGTGCGGCCGACCGTGGCGACGATTGCGTTCGAGAGGCCCGCGATGCTCCGGCGTCGGCGTTGCAGCACCCGCGCGTCGGTGCACTGTCTTCGGATACCCCGAGTGTGCGTATACGCGTACACATCTTGCGCAGCTCCGTCGGCCTTTGTTTGCATTGCACGGGTGAGAGCAGAGGCGGCGGCAGACGAGACGGGGCAGACCAATGGGCAGGGGCAAGAAAGGGAGCCGCCATTGAGGGATGTGAAAGAGCGTCGTCGTATCAGAACACTGCTGTAGAAAAGGCGGCAAGAAGCAACGGCGTGCGGCGCCCATTGCTCGGGTTCTGTCCTGGCACCTCTCCACCATCTCTTCGGATTGCTTTCGTTCTGTGTCTTCCTTCTTTGCCTTTGTCTTTTTTTTTTATCGCTTCCGTGTTCTCGTTTCGAGCATGCGTTACGGCGGGGAAAAATAAGGCGGGCTGCCTCACCGTGGGAGTTACGACCATGAAAGTGCGCTAATTTGATGAGTATGATAAAGGTAGATAGATACTAAGCGAGACATTAATCACGAAGTAGATGCCCTCAACACTAAGGAGCACTTTAAAGTGGCAGCATTTTGACCTAGACCCTTAAAGGGACACTAAAGGTAAATACTAAGTCAAGCTAAAGGGATAGATTAGTGCTCGAGAATCTCTAAGGCGTCAATATTATCGCGAACACAGCCTTACTCATCGAGAAATTGAGATAAATGCAGGACATAATCAGAGACTCACCCGGGACATTCAAGCACTTGCCCGATGATGAAAGCACTCCTCAGTTAAATTCTGCCACTAGTACTCAACTACTCGTTGAAAGAGAGAGAAAAAAAACATTTATTCGGACCATCGAGGTGGTTGCTCTTGAGATCGAGTCGGTGGTGTCCTCATTCCAGGACTCCACTGGCCATGGCTGCTCGATTTACTTGCTGGACGAGAGCTTCTTGTCCCGCCAGGGTATCGCCGGTCAGGTGTACCTACCAGCGCTCAAATGACGTGCTAGGCGTCTTTAAGTGTTGAGGTTTGCCCCCGCACCCCCACGAGATGTGAAAGAGTGTAGGGTGTGTGTCGCCGCACCAGGGGCAGATGCCGCGATATGTGGGAGCATTTTACTGCACCTGTGTAGGTTTGGAAATGTGTTGGTCTGAATAAGTCGGCGAGCTACGGCATCTTCAGTGCAGAGCTTTCTGTGAGGCAGAGGATAAATCCTGCGGTTGAGTCGCTGGATCTCGAGTCGGTCGCAGTAATGGACGGCAGGGGCATGAAGGTAAAAGGTGGGATGAGACGATTGACTCGTTGAAAAAAATATCCTTGTATCGTAAGATGAAATGAAATGCTACTTGTCCAGTTCTATTTCATATTTAGAAAAAACTCATTTGAATTACCGTTGACTACGACGCGGGCAGTCGAAACGTTTCGTTTTCGCTCGACCCTGCGCCACCCAGGCTTTCGCGTTTCACTACTTTCCTGATCGCGTAGTGCTGCGCTGGTTTTGCTGACTCGCGAAACTCGCACAAACTGCAAGTAGCAGAGAATTTAACTTCCATGTGATGTCGCGGGATCCGTGAACGGTCCTCGCCACTTGACCAAAAAGCAGCTGCAGCGGCAAATCCACCGCCCTCTCTTGGTTCAGTACTGCCGTCTGTCGGGCGCTGTTTTACTCACCGACGGCAGCAAAGGGTGGTGATGGCGTATGCAACGTGACCACTCCCCCGGTTTGATGGCGGGAGATTTGAATTTTGAAAAAGGTATTCGGGCGCTTCAGATGCAATTTTCGCCTAAACTCTTTTCTTCGCACGAAACACGCATTGCGATGTTTCTGGAATGGTATTTGAACAGTCCACCACAACTTAGTATTTACCTTTAGTGTACCTTTAACTACACCAACTTTCCGAGAGTTCTGCACTGGAGGCATGAAAAAATTAAACACTTGTAGCCCTGTTCGAGGTGTCCGTTGTGAGAAGAGTTATTTTTCAACAAAGCGAATGACTAAAGCCGCGATGTTGGCAGGGCATTATGTATGTAAAAACAGGGAATTGTATTAAGGTTTTTTTCGTGAACACATTTCTTGCGCTTGTTTGATCCGCACCGATGGCACCGGCTATTGGAATCTCAGCGCTGCCATCAGCTGTTGGAACCTCAGTGCTGACACCCGTTGTTGCAACCGGACCGTTGGCGCCCGTTGTTGCAAATGGGTCGCAAGCCCCAAGGGTAGCGTTGGCCTGGCGGCCTGGGGCACACTGGAAGCATCCGAAGGTCCCAGCAAAGCATGAGGCGACTGCTAACAGAACAACTTGTTTATTCTAGCATCGCAAAGAGCGGGCGGTCAGGTCGACCGAAGTAGAGAGACGGGAGAGCACGTTACTCAACAGCAGAAATCGGAGCCTCTCTCCTGGCGTCCGGGGGCAGCTGCTCTTATACTCTCGGAGTTGAGAGCAAGAGGGAAGGTCATGGGACGACACCACGTGACAGCGGCGACGGACGGACTGATAGACACGTTGGGACAAGGAGGTGACGCATCAGCCGGGCCGGCGCCGGACAGACCTCCTCGCTTCACACTGGGGGAGCTCCTCTCCCCGGCTGCCGCGCTTTGACAAGCGTGGGCACACACACACACACGCACACACAAAGACACGTGGCACTGAACATGCCGGGACGCGCTCGGCGGGGCGCGCTCGCGGCCGCTCCGAACGGGCCAAAATGTCCGCCGCTTGGAACGAAGCTCCGGCGTACGTTGCATCCGCGCTGGCTTTACCGCGCGTCGTAGGCGAAACGTAACACGCTGAATAAACGTTCGCAAATTCTAGTGCTTAGGTTGTTCTGAACCGCCAGCAGCGTCAGTCATCCATAATCCCGCCATATTTAGCTGTGGCTTCTTTGCTACACAGCCCCGCACTACAGCAGCCTGTGTCAGCAGTTTGTTAACTTGCACGCGTTCGGTGGGCTGGGAAATTGTCATGGAGACGATATTCTCATTCCTGAACTACAAAGCCTCTCAAGGGAGGATGCCAGAAACGCCTCTGCGTCCAACCTTCTCCTGGCCGTAGTAGCAGTAGTAGCAAATCTCAAAATCCTTTCCGAAGAGCCCGCCTATTTCTCTGAAAGCTAAACAACGGATCGAGACTCTCGCGGAGACTGCGGCGTGGCACGCAGAGCAAAGCTCAGCCGCGCGCGCTCGTAAGCCGGCTAATCCCTGCTCACCGTCCCCCGCCCGCGTCCGGTGAGACGTCGCCCAACGGGACCGATGATATATCGGCGCGCCTTTCGGCAGCGCGCGTGGGTTCCGTGCGCCGAGGCGGCAGCAGCTCGCGTTTCCTGCGCGCTGCCGCGGCGCCCGTGCTGAAGGCCCTTTTGCTTTCCTCCTCGCCCCCTGACCACCGTACTGTGGCGAGCCGACGCCCCGCGTAGATGTGCCCGCAATGCGGCCCTCGTTACGCGCGTTTTCTCCGCGCCAGATTGGTTACGCGCGTCCATGCGTGCGCGTACGTATGTGCGGGGCGCGGAAGGACGCCGATCGACCGATTAGAACGGCTGGTCTCCACCCCACCCTTCACACACACACACACCTTTCTTTTTTCACCTCTTGGTGCCTTGCCGGAAAGCGTGCGCCTGTAAGGCGCCGCGGTGCCGGTGGCCAAGACTCGCGCCTCGGTGTTGCGTTTCAGCCGATGCCCCCGAGAAAGGAGATTTGAGGAAGAGTTATTCCCGCCTCCACCCCTTCCCGCTTTTACCTTCTGGCAACGCACATCAAATGCCTAGCGGTGGCACCTTTCCGGTTAATCAGACTGGCGGCACGTCCGGCGAGAGGCTGTCAGGACAGTATTTGGTGCAATAGTACGTGTTGTTGTAGTTACTGGTGGTTACATATATATGCATAAAGAAATCCAGCGATGGGATGTGAGAATTTCGCTCTTTTGTTTACACTCCGGAGCTGCATGACCCCTCGATATGTGTAGCACTGAAGGCTCAATGAAAACGAATCGATGTTATAATTAAGTGGACGTCCGGCCAAATAACTGCGTTTAGAGACTTACCCCCGTATTCTAGAATGTTCCTCCACTCAATAAATCCACCTAGATTTAAGAAAGTGAACCCCGCCGTGGCGACGTAGTGGCTTTGAGGCTGCGCTGCTAAACCCGAAGTCGTGGGATCAAATCCCGGCCACGGCGGTCGCATTTAGATGGGGGCGAAAGGCAAAAACGCCTGTGTGCCGTGCACTGGGTGCATGTTAAAGAACCCCAGGTGGTCAAAATTAATCCGGACTCCCACTACGGCGTCCCTCAAAATCATACCTTGGTTTTCGCATGTAAAATCCCAAAATCTTTTTTTTTTTTTTTTGTAAAGAGAGTGGATGGCAGCACCTTCCTTCGAGACAAGGGACAATCCTTCACAATCATAGCGTCTTCTTCAGTGGAGGGGTAGCGCTGTGCTCCACTCGGTTGAGTGGAGGAAGAATCTCGAGGCGAGGATGGTTTGAGAATATGAGACTAAGTCACAGAGACAACAAAAATTATTTACACGCCCCCACACACACTCACATACAGACATGAGCGTGAGCGCACCATAAGAACGAACTGTTACTCCCTGTTTTATCGCATCTTATTTCCAGCAGTTCAGCGCCGCTTTTGAACTTCGAACGCAGGATCAAACGTGACGAGTCACAGCGAGACAAATAAGAAATCAAGAGACGCTCTGCAGCTCTATGACCACGTTGAACAAAGCACGCACGTCCAACCCAGTGTCACTCAATTGGGACATTTTGTGGCGTACGAAGACAAAGCGCATACACGCACGCCGCCGTTGTAGCGCTACGCATGGCGCAATGACAGCGCCGCGACATTTGCGCCCTCACCGCTCTCATCTCGTCGTCACGTCGCTGCCGATTTTTTTCGGTGCCTCGTCCCCTTGGCGGCGGGAAATCAAGGCGCAGCAACGGCCTGTCTCCTTCGCACGCTGCCACACGACACACCGCTTCAGCGACGAGGAGGCTCTCGATCTCGCCGAGCGCCTGGCCATGACGCTGAGGAGAACGGCGCTTCGCGAGCCGTCGCTATATATAAAATACCGCGTCCGACGTCCCGATGTAGAGTGATAGGCCTGTCACGGCAACGAGGACGCCGCGCGCGCTGGGAAAGCGGTTCTTATGGTCTACGTGTCATCCGCAGAAGAACCATGATTAAAATGAGCCTGTACCGTCGGCAAGGAAAATGCACCAATTATTGCGCGCCGTTTCTTTGCGTTTTCACGGTGGGCACTGCGCGTATTATGTCCTTTGAGTGACAGCGCCGTGCGCTGCGGGAAATACCGCAGGTGAGCCCATTAGCGTGTGTACATGAAGCTTAAATATCGCGAACTCCTCGAACGGCTCGGGTAACGAACACGGGCGGTTGATGGATTGAGTTTTCAGGCGGTTCAGAATAGTGCTCCTGAGCGCAGTGCGAGCCTTTCGTCTCCTCCTCCTCCTTCTCCTCTGCACTTCCCCCCGAACCTACTCCCTCTTCTTGAACTCCAGACAACGCGCCTTCACGTTTCCTTCCGAGTCTTTTCATCTGCGCTCAGGCATAGCGGTGACAGGCCTGAATTCAAGAATGGCGCGCTCCTCTTAGGGAATAAGAGGCCCGGTTTTACGCGGCGGCCATTAGCTGCGACACGAGATACCATCGTTCCGGAAATTCCACTCCCGCCGTCGTGTTTAAGTCGGCAGGCTCCGAGCCACGGTACGAATTGTCGCTTCAGTGGAGTTTGTATCCCTCGTTGAACGCGTGTAGACCTCGCCATCGAAATTTAATTATAGATTTAAATTAACTAAATTGTGGGCTTTATAATTGCCCTCGAAGCTGCGCATGTGGACTGCATGAGGGACGTCGTATAGACGAGGGATTCGAAATAACTTTGACCGCCTGGAAGTTTTTTTTACCCGCACCCAAAGCATGACACGCGAACGTGTATATGTATTTTTATTTTCATTTCTTTCTTCTTTTTTTTTTCATTCCACCCCTACCGGAATGCGGCCGCCGCGGCTGGAAATCGAACACGCCATCACGTGCTCAGCAGCGCAAAACTGAGCCATCGAAATTCCTCTACGCTCGTGTACTACTTTCGAAAGGCGTAAGGTTTATGGCGCAAATGGTCAGAAGCCGGCAAATCACGACTTTCGTTGAAAAAAAGAAAGAATGACAAATGAAGAAAAGAGGAACCTACATCGGAAGTGTTGAATGCTGTAAGGCGCAGATGTTCTGTGTATGAGCTTCTGCGCGCGTGCCATCTCGCCGACAGGGAGCACGTAAACGACGCTGTACTGCATAAAGGGCCAACTGGCCAAAACAACGCACAGATAACAGGCGCACTAGAAGGGAGGTTTAGATTTTCGCATACGCAAAATTAGGAGACGCAAACCACCGGCCTTGCAAAAGAACCCCAAATGATTTCAAAAGAAAGCAAGCCGCGGGCGTGGCGCTTTGCGGACGCAAAGGTCTTTTTGAGTGCCCGATTTAGGATTCTGCGATACGCAAAATCGTAAACTCCCTAAGGTGCTTTGGCATAAGAGCAGCTGTCTGCAGTCGCTGCGTTCTATAGCTTCACTGTTTCATAAAGGATAACGAACTCTAGATAACTTGCTATACCATTATGTGTTAGAGCATTTATCTGCCGTACATGTTTCTCTCCGTCTCTTTCTTTCTTTAAACAAAGAAGGACAATAAGAAAAAACACATAGTACAAAGCAAATGATCGAAGACGAAAGCAGAGGCAAAAACACTTCCATTCTGATTGTGACAGTTCTTCGTACTTGCTAACACTTGCTGCACATAAATTTGGCGCACCTTGGTTGAACACGGCGTCTCGAGATGTCGTATACAGTGGTGCGTCACCATCGTCAGCCAGCAGTACTCCGGTATATATGCCTATAGCACTATGTGAAAACACTGTGCTGCGAAGAGTTTCTAAGCGCTGCTAAACATTGGCTAAGAGTTGGGCACTTATATAGTGCCCAACTCTTAACCAACGTAATGAAAGCACCCCGTCGCGAATAAGAAGAAAGAAATGTGCCATGGAACCCTTTGATATGAAGATAACATTAATGCACCTGGCTCACAGGCAACAGCTCGGCGACACGGTAAATAAATTATGGGGCTTTACATGTGCCAAAACAACCATCTGATTATGAGGCACGCCGTAGTGGGAGACTCCGGATTAATTTTGACCACGCGGGGCTCTTTAACGTGCACCTTAATCTGGGTACACGGGCGTTTTTGCATATTGATCGCCCCCCATCGAAATGTGGCCGCCGAGGCCGGGATTTGATCCCGCGACCTCGTGCGTAGCACCGCAACACCATAGCCGCTAAGTAACCACGGCATGTTCGGTGACACGATCACATAGCTTTAAAACAGAAAAAAAAGAAAAGGTAAAGACGAAGAAAAGAAAACAAAAGAAACACAAATAAAACAACGCTTCTTGAATGTCAGTATTTCAAATGCGTATGACATAACTCTGTGACTTAATTGAGGAGTGCGTATGTGAGAGAGAGAGAGAGAAGCAAAGGCAGGGAGGTTAGCCAGGTTGCACCTAATTGGCTACCTTACACTGGGTGAGTGGGAAGCTGGCAGAAATGGAAATAGGAAGGGGAGAAAGTAAGGAAGAACAAGTGACGCAAGCGAGCACGTATGACAGCGTTCACCGGGCAATTAGAGGTGGTCGCAGAGTTCAGTCATTCCCAGCGAGCGCAGCAGCGCGCTCTTGTGGCCCGCAGCGCGTGTCGAGGCCATCACCGGACAGACAACTGCTGCGCAATTATGTGCAGCATCGAACGTTGCTCCACCGGGGTCCAAAGAACTGCGCACCGCCGACGAGGCACCAGTCGTAATACCTTTAGGGGCGATCTCCTTTCGTCACTCCGCCCGGCTCCATATTCTGGATAGCCTGAAGAAGAGTCGCGTCACTCGCGCAAGTTTGCTAACAGTGCGGCAGTGTATACGCTCTTGGGCCATTAGGTTGCGATTTTTCTGGAAAAATTAGCCGTGCCGGCGTCTTGCATGCCCAAGACCCGTTATGAACTCTTGGGATGACGGGAATCTGGAAGTCGCCTAATTATAGAGCCTTCCCTATTTTTTTAAGCAACTTCGAACGAATGTAATACCCTGTACACGTGTGCTTTCCAAATCAACAGGCGCATCATGACAACAAACGGATTTAGGCATGCGCACTGCAAAAACTTGGGTACCTCCACATGTAAAGTCAGCACTAGTGTACTGCACAACGCATTCTGCGCTAGGAAAAGATGAGTATAATGTGTTAAAAAAAAATGGCTGTGGCTTAGGTAAGGTTAAGCCCAGGATGCGAAGCATACTAGCCTTTATTTTAGTTGTTGAACCACTGTTTAGCCTGGTGAACTGCTGTTGCTTGGCTATATTTGGTTCGGCTAGACGAAGAAACAACTCATGCATTACTTCTTCGCCTTCAAGAGTGGAACGCGACAGCGTTCCCGTCGACCCGCCAAGGGGTGTAAGACAATGGGCTACAGGGCAGCGACTACGCGCCCCGCATTGGACGCGGTGAGCGTCGAGCAAAGCAGCGTTCGGCGCGGCAACGAAATGTGCGCCTGAGCAAGAGACGCACGCCTTAGAAACAGCGCGTTTCTAAGGCAACACCGCATTCACTAGAGGCGCTTTTGTACCGCTTTGAAGCGTTGTACTCGTGGCTCAGTGGTAGCGTCTCCGTCCCACACTCCGGAGACCCTGGTTCGATTCCCACCCAGCCCGTCTTGCAAGAGTTGAGCCAAAGCCACTTCTCCTCTGTCGTGACGTCACGGTGTCACGTGATTTCATGGTCACCGCCGCGCCTGAGGAGCTGGGTTGAGCCCTCGTAATATGCTTCGCATAAAAACATGACCCGAGGCAGAAGGAGCAGGTGTAACACCCGCATATACAGAGCCACGAACGTTGCCCGAGCTACCAGTGCGTCAAGGTGATCACCACGTTCCTGTGTACTACCTGACATTCACCTCTATTTCTTCCTTCTATGCAGTATGACGTAAATATGAATGAACAGAGACCTCATGTAACACTGGTGGCTCGGATTGTACAGAACAGTTGACTCTTGAATGGAACGTTTAATTAGTGTTCCAACTACAATAACATGAACGTATCATCCACTTCATCTATAGAAAGAATAAAAAGAAAACTGTGTTTGATGTGACACGTTGGCCAGATCTATATTGGTAAAAAATTATTGTTAGGAAATACTAATTAAAATTAACCTGCAAGCAGTCCACAAATACCAGTTTTATGTCCCATTTAACAGTGGAGCAGACTTACCTTTTCTTTTCCTCCTTATCTCGCTGGTATACGCGATAGTTATCTAGTGGCTAAGACTTGCGTGCCATCGCATCGTACCTGCAGTGGGCGTAAGCAGGCTGATGATGATGATGACATCGTACAAAAAACAAACGAAAGATGTTACGTGGTTTATATATAACTACGCTCTCTTTCGTTTCATTTTCCTGAGGTGAAATTTGTATCAAATTAGTATAAAGCAAATCTCTGGGTGTTATTGAGCAACTCATTTGTTACTCCGCAAGCAAGCACTATGCTCATTAATAGCACGATCGCCAGTTCTCTGTCAAAAAGAAAAAAAAGAGAAATATAAGTGGAGACAAGGGGATAAAATTAAAACGCATTCACTGAAATTGCGCAAAAACAGTAAGCGTAAATATTCAACAGACACGAATAAAAGAATTTTTCGTTCTTCCTCTTTATCTTCACATCACGTACTTTATAAGTCTCGGCCAATTACAGCGCGCAGTCTTTCCCGACACTGTAGGGGCAATTTCTGTTCGCCTACATTGAAAGGGTTGTCTGCTTAAGCATTAGGCTTAATTTGCTTCGAGGGGAAACTCGCGTTGAAGATTACGCTGTGCACGGCTGGTCTATTAAAAGTTCTACTGCGCCAAAAGCCACAAGGGCTTTTTGCATTTATGTGTGTAATAATTTCACCCCTATTTGGGAGCAACCGTGCGTGCTTGCGTAGATGCGTTCATTGCAACGTTCTCAAACATTGCGTTCCTGCATGCTGTAGTTTTCATGCACGCTATGCATACATTCACTGATTGTATAAATGCCATTCGTTATAATTATTTACGCTCGCTCGCAGTCAAGTGGCATTCTTTTTTTTCCATTTCCAGTCTGTACCGTACCTTTCCAGAACCGACGCTTTAGTAGGTGGCCACGTATAGCGAAGAAGAAATGAAATAAATCAGAATGGAACTATCCGTGGTTATGCTTTCTCGCAAGGCTGCGCAACTTTGCTTACCTTGATCCAAACTTTCTTGCTGGATGGCGTTACTTTTCGCGTCTATTTTCCTTATACTGCAATAGCCGCCGTACCTGATAAGTCGCCGAGAGAAAGGTCGAAAGGCCCCGCGAAGCGAGTAATAAGAAAAGCAGGCGGCGCAAGTTCCCGTTGGTTGCGCCTTTGATTGTTCAGCTGCACCGCATGCTTTTATTTATTTTTTTTTCTTGAGCGGCCGCCACACAGCAACGCCCGCGGTGCGAAGCACAACCGGGAGCCGATATCGACTGGAAGGACCTGTTTTCTTTCGGAGGCCCTCCCAATAGGGTCTAAGAAAAACAGTGCTGCGAGCGGTTGTTACACAGGGGAGCGATGCGTCGTGTAAAAAGCACATCTAGGGCGCCGCTGCATGGTTGCGGCCGGCGCCTTCAAGGTCCGCCAACTCTGTCGGTTTTGCGCTCGTCTCTGAAAGATTGCCGTGTTTCTCTACCCTTGGGCAGCGAAACGAAAAAAAAAAGTAAAACCAAAATGAAAGCGACAAAATTAGACAGAGAGAGAAAAATCACGAAAATTTGTGAGGCACTCTGCGAGTCCTTTTAATTACTCTCGTCAGCTGGTCCTACACGGCCGCAATTATCAATCTTTGTTTAGCTCATAAAGCAGCAGCGGTCATTCATGCGCTTGTGCGCGTAGTACTAGGCGACAGGTCGATGTAGCTGTTATAGAACCATCGATTTTCTTCTCAAAACAAAACCTATACGATGAAGGGTGGGTTGGGTGGAAGGGGGGCAGTAGAGGTTCGAATTGAGGGCTAAAAGATATACCTTCAGCGTGGGCGCTGTAAGCGAGGTACACTCCGCGTTTGCATGGATTGTTGCATGGACGAAAATGGATTTGGATGTGGTGAATAATCAGTCGAACGCGCAGTGTATAAGATAAAAAAGAATGCGAAATTTTGACAGAGTTTCAGTTCAGCCCAAGTGGTTCGTCTCTACTCAGTTAATATCTAGATACATTGCAATCACTGAAGTAGGGGCTCGAGAGAGCGTTTGCTAGCGTTCGCGAAGGCCGCATCCTAGGTCCTACAAATGCGGCTTCATTGATTTACAACATAGTTCTTCCTTTATTGCTCAATTTTATTATTTTTGGCCTTGACGCTGCTTATAAAGCGACATCGAGAAAGGGAAATGAAATTGCTCGAAGCGATGCAACCGTCTAAGCTGTTGTTTCTGAGGTCTGTGTCAGAATAAAGCAAACAAGCACGAAACAGATACATACTCAGTCTTCACGACATTGCGTCTGCAATTGGAGCTCAACTTGTACAAGGACGAAGAAGAATGCTACAATTTTTTCTTTCTTAAGTGGGGAGACAACTGTCTGGGGCGCATTTTATTAAGTAGCCCGGATGATGATATTTCTTTGGCTGGCTTTGGTCGATCAGGATGGCCACCTTTATCTGTGTGTGTGTGTCTTTATTTATTTTTGTTAACTTTGGCTGCGACGACTTCGTTTTGCACTTAAGACACCACATTTGTACCCGGCGAAAATTGACATACCTTTTCATTGATTCCGTATATGGCACATATCCCGTGACAACGCGCATCAGACGTGCAACAATTAGTGCACGCAAATTCGGACGGCTCGCATTGTAATACTCATGTGTGCAGCCGTAGCTCACTTTAGAGTCTGTGTTACAAGTTTGCTGTAGAGAGAGGAAATGGGGGAACGAACCCGACTTGTGCCCACTTGGTTACACTATACATGTGAGGAGACGAACGAGAACTCCAAAGATAATAAGGCAGAGAGGCTAGAGTGCAGAATATTCACATGCGCTAAGAACACACAATGCCTCTGTAACCGGGAACTGAAGTTCGTTGCATTCAGCTATTGAAATGGCGTCCGCGTAGCTTTAGGATACAGTGCTTCCTTGATTCCAAACTTAGTGTAAGATCGTCCTCTCGATCGGTTCAAAATGCTCCGGGTTGTTTTCGAAGCCTGTGCAAATCTGCACCGATTGCAAATGGGGAGATAGCCATTCGGATAAGCTACGAGTAGAAATTGGAGAAGGCTAAAGCCCTAGTCACAGCTTATACTGCACAAGCTGCGTTGCGTCTATATAATACGTCCATAAAGATGTATCTAGCCTGTACAAGCGACGACCGAGTTTACTAGAGCATTCCAATGAGCCGCAAGCCTGGGTTTCCGACTTGACATCTTTTGGGAAGGCCAACGCTCCCAATGAATACAGATTTCACCTCTGGTCCGCGTTTTCTTCTTTTTTTTTTCTTCATGCTTTCTTTTTCGCATTGGGCAACTGTAAGATGAAGTCATACAAGCTCGCCCAAGCTTCTGCCGCTCTTATTAAAACAGAGCTTTGGAAAAAAAAAAAACGCAGCATGACTCCTCCAGATATGGTAGTTGCCTCAGCGAGACGATTTCCAACACTGCCGCAATGATCCAGTCGTCACTGCAAAATTAGATAGCGTGCTCCAGCAGCAATGTAACAGATAACTTCCCTGATTTCGTACAATAATTGCTTGCGATTACGTTAAGTTTGTGTCGTAACTCTAAGGTCTCTTGAGCCTCCGGAGTGTTCTCGACCCGTGGGATGGGGAGGCGCCGTCTATTCATAGCGTGCCACAAAGTAATTTTCTGAACGAGAAGAAAGGAAGCCGAGGGTCCGATGTTTATTAGTCATATCATAAGAAGTCAACAAACAAAGACACCAAGATGCGCATACGAGAAATTACATATGCTTATTAGTTAAATTAAAGAAATTATAGATTAATGTATATGAAAGTAGATGAAAAAACAACTGACTACCGGTGGGTCACGAACCCACGTCTTCGCATTACACGTGCGATGCTCTTACCAACTGAGCTACCGCGGCGCCGTTTTCCCCATCTACTCTCTGGCGATGTAAAACATCCGCCGTCAAGGCCGTGAGGTGTGGCGCTGGCTTAGTTCTAGTAGGCAGCTAGAAATAAGCCAGCTTAGTTTTATCTCCTAAAACTTAGTTTTAGTAGATAAAACATAAATACCCCAGAAAGATGACGGGAAAACGGCGCCGCAGTACCTCAATTGGTAAGAGCATTGCACGCGTAATGCGAAGACGTGGTTTTGCGACTCACCGGCAGTCAGTGGTTGTTTTATCCACTTTCATTTACCATTTCTTTAATTCGGTGAAGAAGTACACGAAATTTCTCCTGTGCTGTCATTGGTGTCTTCGTTTGTCGACTTCCCATGAAAGTGATATCCTGTCTTTCCTAAAGGCACTATTCTGAATGAGACCTCGAATATATAAGCTTGGAGTATACGTATACCCTTATGTATTTTTTTATGCCCATTGTGCAAGTGTTTACACTGCGTACTCCGTCGTCTTTCGCCCGTAGTGGGCAAAGGCCATGGTTGGGATAACTTACCACAATTATTAGTGAATGAACCATTTCTTACACGCAAGGAAAGCATTGTTATCACGCGGAACAAAATACGCCCTGCGAACTTCGCTATACAGCTGATGCAGTCACTGTAAGGAAAACAAAAGCAGAAAAGACAAAATATAACGCCCACATGTTGGTCTTGGTTAAAGAGGAAACTCCATCCCCTTGCTATAATATACAGCTTGTATTATAGGGTCCTGCGGTTAACTCACGGTCGATTTCTTTTTGTCTCATTTATCAAGCAAGTAGCACATGAATTTAGGAAAACCCACCGAAAGCTCAACAGTACGTAATGCGCACGTTTCGTGTTTGCTTGTTGTGACATTTGTTTCCGGTACAAAACACTTTCCTCGTTAAGTCCACCTCCGGCGCACGCGGCCACGTTTGCACGGCCCTTTGCAGCCACAGCACCCGCGGCGTCGGCTTCCATCGCCGCCTTAACTTCTCGCAGCAATTACGGTATGGCTGTTTCGTGCACGTGGCCCCACCCGGAAGGCGCGCACTTCACGCGCGCCTCGCACCCTTCCGGTCTGCCCGTCGTGCGTGATCAGCTTCAGCGGGTTTCGTTCATTTTTTTTTTTTCCATTCGCCCATGACAAACGCGTTCACTGCAGCACAAGTGCGCACACAGGCCGGAGTTCGGGCGGCAAGCGCACAGCCTGGCCTGTATCATTTCTCGAGACGAGCCCGGGTCGCGCGCGAGGGAGTCTCGTTTCCGCGGACGCTGCTGCGGGCATCTGGCACGCCCATCGCTTCCGGTTTACGCCCCGGCATGAGCGCACGAAGAGCGAACCAATCACTGCACACGATGTTGGCCGCACGCAAGAAATAATAATAAAGCACGAGGAGGAAATTGTTCCCTTTTGCGGGTTCCTTTATCGTTTTTCAGCCTTTATTTCGAGCCTCTCAAGTCGGCGCGTGCACAGTATATTTCCTCGGGACTGGCCTTGCTTCATAGTGGTCTGTGCAACGTCACCGCTGCCCTTGAAGTTCTTAAGCGCCCGCTCCTGCTCTTTGTCGTACTGAGACTCGGCTGTTCATGGAACTGCTCTGCGCTGCTATGGTTGTGTGCCATTTCTCCTAATATTGTTAGTGAATAACAGGATGCAAAAGATTCCGCTAATGCAACTGAGTGCTTCTTAACGAGCGCCTCGCCTCGGAAGACAGGACGACTGGTGTAGCGAGCGGACGGGCAGTATCCTTTCGCTCGCCCATTTCAGTAAGACTTGTTGTTGGGCGAGCTGGTTAACGCTGCGAGGTAATTGTCTCACCCATTTATGTCTCTCTCTAAAAAAGGAAAAAGGAAAAGAAAAATAAAAGCAGCATTTTCACTTGTACAAATTGGCATTCTTGATTTCTCTTCGTCAAACAAATTCGTCATAACCACAAGTTTGAGAAATTGGAAGCATGAAATTAAAGAAAAATGGCTCGCGAATTTCTTCATCTTGACCGAAGTGCTAATAAAACGGATTCTCAAAACGCACGCATCCTCACTCGTCTAATCTGATGACGTCGACACCCCCCGCCGTGTTCTTAAAAGTCGACCTTCGAGCTACGTCGAAATCATGCTGTCCATGTTTCTTTCTTTCGCCCCCTCCCCCCTCCCTCCGATGCTACGTCGGCCGAATAAAAACTCGGTCACGAAAAAGAGCTCATATTTTATGCGCTATCGCGTAAGATGAGCTGCCAGATTGTCTTCTTGTTTAAGACGATCACGCTGCGGATAGAAAGATGTGGCGCGAGAGAAGCCGGTAGCAGATTGCGCCACACATCTACCCCCCCCCCCCCCCCTTCTCCCCGCCACGAATTGCCCTGTTTATCTCGCTCACACACCCCTGTTTGTCTTTTGTTTCTCTTTTCGTTTTCGCTTCCTCGATCGTATTGGCGCGGCCTGCTATTCTACGCGTCTTTGTTTGTGGTGATCGTCGAAAGCTTAAGTACTGGGGCGGAGAAAATCCGCCTGACGAGGCTGAAGTAGGATAGGGCGAAATTAGGGCACCTGTTCGCGCAGATGACGGAAGGCAGCGAATTGCCGCGGCTGCACTTGACTTGCGCAAGTGCGGAGAATAAAGCCGCATTAGAGACGTGAAAAATTAATGCACGGGCGCGAAATCTAATAAATGCATGCGCATACGTCACGGTCTCAACACGCGGAGTATGTGCGGAATAAAAAGATAGAAAAGTAGGAGAGGGGAGCGGAGGCGGGCAGCGAGGTAAAAGAAATTCATATGAACGCAATGAACCTCTGATATGAAAGAACAGAACATACTTGCAAGCGTGTAGAACTGAAAGGCAGCAGACGGGTGCGAAAAATAACGAGAGAAACTGTCAAGTGGAAATGAAGAGAGATAGAGGGAGGGAAAAGAAAGTAAATTTGGACGTGGGGTGCAAAGTCGTTTCTGCATGCTCGATCAACTCCGAACTAGGAGTAGCCGGGCGAAAAGTATACAGCTAGAGATAAGCTCGTAATGAGCCTTCTTCTTTCTTTCTCTCTCAATCTTTTTTTTTTCTTTTTTTTGGGGGGGGAGGGCGTCAAAACAATCGTCGAAGAAGAAAGTTGGAAATAGCGGGGCGCTGTCGGCGAGGAAGTTAGTGAGGCTTGAGAGACCCCGAGTGAAGTGCTGCCATATATGGGACGCCGGCTCTGCTGCTGCTGCTTTCATGAGACGCAAAAGCGCGCACGCGCCTGAGCCGTGGCGGACCAGAGCCCGAGCCATGCGCCGCGGAGATTTAAGGGCAGCCGAGGCAGTTGGCACGCTACATTTTTCATCATGCTGCTGCAGCGGTGGCAGGAGTCGTCTGGAGACTCCCGCTCCCCTCACCTTTCTTTGTGCTACCCCCCCCCCCCCCCCCCCCCAACATCGCATCTGCGCGCTAGCGCTGCAGAGCGGCCGCCGTGGCCGCCGCCGCGCTGTGCTGCGTTTTCGACTCGATGAAAAATGATGCCGCTCTCTCGCTCTCCTGCGAGGCCTGTTTTCTGTAAAGCCGCCGGCGGCTCCACGGCGTCGGCCGCGATCAGCTCTGATGGGCCGTGTTATGCACGCTCCGCGGGAGCCGGCTAATGCACCCCCCGTTGCTTGCTTGCAGCAGGGGCGCGAGCAAGCGCGGGCGAGACGCAGTACTACCACCATCAGCGGCGGCGAGATGCGCTGCTGCGGCCGACGACGACGCGAAAGGCGGCCGGCGAGCGGCACCGGCGGCCCCACTCTCGCTGGCCCGACGGCGTCGCGTCCGCCGATTGAGCGACGACGACGCACTTCCCGCTGTCGAGCCGCCGCAGGCGAGAGCGTCGCGCATGCATATGCGAGCGCTATGCGCTCATCATCTTTCGCCGCCGCGAGCTCATATCCAACGGAACCGGCGCTTTTCTTGATGCCACTACGGGTGACTGGTCCGCCCCTGGGGTGGCTACACCTGCGCTCGTTCAGTAGTCTCTTTCGCGAGGAAAGTGTGGGCAAGAAATATGCGAAAGCGCTTGGCTAGCGCTTCCGGAGTGTTCAATCGCGGTCACATGGCGAAGGCCGAAACACGCCCGACGCTTTTCTTTATTGTTGGCCCTTGGGGACCTCGCAGAAAGTGTACGCGTGTGCGCGACGGCGGAGCACGGTTGACGAGGAAAAAAGTTCTAGGGGGATTGGGGGATGGCTGTACCGTTGGCCAAAGAACCCGAATAATCGGCCGGGTTTGTTATGAGCTGCGAGTACCTCCTCTCGTAGAAGGGAAAAGTGCGTTGTGAGAGCCACCATTAGGGAGCCTATACATACATGCGTGGCTGGCCGGCCCGGAGGTCCCGTATGTAGGCTCCAGAGGCATTGAAACGTCTGACGGAACCATTGTCAAAGAGAGAGAGAGAGAGAAAGAAAGAGAGAGTTGTACCCCGCTCTGTTTCTGTAGCATAATGACCACGCTAACCAAAACAGAAGAAGCGGGGCATGCTAATGTGACTTAATCTTATCTTGAGCATTTGCCGTAAGTGCGCAGCTTCGTAGGCGGCGATGGTCGCAGTGGTTGTACGACTGCTCGTACAATATGACCAATCGACTTGAATGCCACACACCATAGTTTGACTGCAGTATCGACAGTATGGATCTTCACGTCAGGAAAAGAAAAAAAAAACTAATTTTGCAAGCGCGAGCCAATAACTGCGCTCAGCAATGACAGGCCTGTACACTTTCTGGCTGCCGCTGTATACCGATGGCATGAACACGTTTCTGCTTGCCGGCCTCCGTCTGGCGATACGATGGGGCCCCGGCTCTTCGACCCTTGGACTTCAACTTGAACGGACGCGTGTATGTATACGCTTCGGCTTCGCGGGACGTCTTTTACATACGTACATATGTACATGGCATGCCACATGCTTCTCGTCACAAAAGCCTCGCGCGGAGGCTAGTCAGGTGACTAGTACATGTCTACATAGCTAGATTAGCGCCTTTAGTCAGCTGTACTCGCGGACAACTTTCTGTGGCTATGCAGCGAAAGCTACGGGGGCGTGGCTGCTGCACACGTGTTACCGCGCCAAGCAGTCCACCAGCGTTTGACAGTGCTTTTGGTTGCTGCGGGAACAGAAGCTGAATCGACGCAGCTTCCACGTGCGACGGTTTCGAGTTTGCCCAGACGCGGAAAGGGAAAGCCGCCAAATAAGCAAAGTTTTACATTCAGTGGTGTGTTTTGTATTATTTAACTGTTGTTAATAAGGTATTTATGTTTTCTCTTCCCCAGCTAAACTGTATACGTGGGTTAAAACGCGGGACTCTTTTCAGGAGCGCTCTCACTTGTGCGCGCTTTGCCTCCGTAGGTTCCCTTGATAGCCACAGAAAGTTGTTCGCTAGTATTGTAGCCCATGTCACCTCAGCCTTTTCTCAGCGCCGCTGCTGATGCATGTCACGCTCCACGTGGTCTCTCGCGCCGCCTCCGCACTTGCACCTCTGCGCCCCCACACCCGTGGCTCGCCATTCTATGTGCGCGTGTCGTCTGCCATTTTCTAATTATCCCACTGCAAAACACACTTTCCAAAAGCAATTAGACACCCATCGACTGCCTCAGTATAGTCTCTGTATGCACACGTGTCGTCCCCGTCGTACAGGTCCCTTTATTCCCATTCGCCTACGAACATATATGTTCGAGCATGGCGTCACAAGTGACAGGAGGTGATGTGACGTTTTCGAAAGTCATCCTGTGACAGCGCAATATTTCGTTAGAGCGTGTGCTCTGGTTTATCGTTTGCCAAAGCGTCGTCGATGAAATGAGTTGGGGTGAAACAAAATGATCCATATCCGTTTTGCATCTACTGGGTGCAATAGTCTGTACTAAATTGTATCAATCATCACTTACAGCGCATACATAGACGGCTAGCAAACTAGCCAACCAACCAATACCAACTAGCCCGTCCCCAAACCTTGCTTCTGTACTACATTGCCTGTTCCTTCCGAACGCTTTCTCTGAGAACGAAGACATATGGTAGGGTGTACGACCAAGGAAGAGTTGGCAGAGCACGCATTTACGGCCACGTTAGCGAAGGCCCTGATTTCAGTGCGAGAAAGGAAAACATTAGGAGCAGGAAGTAGGTTGAGCAAAGAATAAAGAAAAAGCTGGAAGTGATGAAAGGGTGAAAGCGAGAGAAAACGCTCCAAATCCGCGCACCTGGGTCTTTTCTTCTCCATATGCTAGACGCGTCGTTGCAAGGCTGTAGATATTTCCCCTTGCCTCCTTCGACTGTTTGCCCGCGCAGCACTCGCGTGTAAACATTCGTTCTCGAGCTTCCTCGCGCGGGCCCATTTATTTCTTCAGCGCGCACTCACTCGTGTGGCGTCAAGTGCTTAGGCGAGTGGTGCCGGCGTCACTGTATACGACGGCAGTAAAACTGGCGATAACAGCCTCGCTCCCTCTCCCTCATTTTCACAGCGCAAGCTTGTCTTTCCTCTGCGAAGAGGCGAGGTGACGTTTATACTGCCACCGCAAAGCGCGGCTTTTCAGAGAGCGATTCCGTAACCGCGTGAATGTGTTAACGACTGCGGAAATCGTCCGACTACGTCGGCTCCTCAGGCCCTTCCGCTGAGCCCCGTGTAAGCGACGACGCGCGCTCCCACTTGCCGCTGCCACGGAATCGCGCTCTTTCCGAGCGTCGCGCGTTGCATATGCGTTGTCTAGATGTTAGAATATTCGCGTAATGGGCGCTCACAAACGGTGCCCTTAATATAACGACGCTCAACTACTGGCAATAACGCCATACATTCCTGCCTGGTTGCCCTATATGCAGGATTGGTCGTGAAAGTGCCATGTAGCAATGCTGCTTAAGCACCTGTTCGCCATAGCTGCTGACACCGAACGACACTCCAGGCCTTGTTTGTGCCCGGCGGGCGACTCAGGTTACCCCGAGGCCCGAGTCGTATCTGTGTCGCTTTGCCATTGCTGTGTCATTGCTGAGACTCAGACAAATACCTTTTGGGGACGTATCTTTTTTTTTTTTGCCTAAATCGTGCGTATTCTTCTATTTGTAAATCAGAACATCGATCTAAAGTTTGGGCAAGCTGTTAATACTCACGCTTTATTCTTGATATTTTATGCGGCGACTTTTGCCAAACGCATATTATGCACTTAGACGTTTATCCAGAGTTCAGTTCGCATTCCAACCAAGCTCGTCTCGGCATTCTCGAAGAAAACTACTGCGTCTCATAACGCGGACATTCCCGTTCCCCTCCACCTTTTTCTTTAGCATATGACTGAGACTATGTGTGTTGAAAACAGTGCACAGGTGCATCTTCCTTTCCGAGTGCCGTACAAGGTTTACGGCAGTGTGCAAAAGAATGACACAGATAAAAAATAAATAGAAAGAACACTTCACGTACTTCACCGGCACGGTGATTGCGCATCGTAGTTTTGACACGACATGCTTCGTGCAGCAAGAACACCAAAAACGAACGAACACATTTTAAGAACGTGCACTTCAATGGGGTCCGGACGTTTTCGTCAACCTGCCATGCCATGTCACCGCACGCAGAAACCGAGGAAAACCTGAGAAACTCTTTTGGTTGCAAACAATCCTCTACCTCGACGTGCTGGAATCGTGATCTCCCTATCGGTACCACTTTTCATAAATAAAAATAAAAAAGCACACTTCTAATCTTTTTATCGTTGTACGATATCACTCGCGTTTACATTCCGGAAAACTGCATTTCCGTCTTTTGTGCGATACGTGCAGTTTCTCCTATTCTTTCCTGGTTCTTCCTGCAAAGTACCGCATCCTAAAGCAAGTACGCGTGCGGTTCGTTCTGCATGGCGAACCATTTTTTTTTTTTTTTTGCTAACTCGGTTTGCGGAAGTTATTTGAAAAGTCAGCAAGTGTACTTTCTCCGCAGCCTCGTCCTGTCTTCCTCCCGTACTTCTCTCCTCTCCTGTCGTAATAAGAAAAAAAAAATGAAAGAGAAAACTGCACGCTCCCTTTCTTCTCGCCTCTCAGTTTCGTCGAATCGTTCCCGTTCTCCTGTTGAGTTTTCTTTGTCCTTGCTGCCGCCCTCCGCCCCCCTTTCTTTCTTCTTTTTTTTTATTTTCCAGTGCCGTTCTAAAGTAGGAAACCGTAGAACCAACCCTTTGTGTATATTCATTTTTTTTCCCGTTTCTGAGGCCTCTAATCCGCCACACCTTCCTCTTTTTGTTTGTTGCGCCGGTACCGTTTAGCGTTCCTTTTGTTTCACCGCGCGCGCCCGGCACTAAAGAATCGCGCGCGCGCACGCGAGCGGTTGGAAAAGAGGACAAAAACCCGAGCAGGGCGGCTATTTCCGCTGATGGCGCTAATAATGCAGCCAGATCGACGTTATTCGAGTGGCGTAGAAGAATGAGTACGCGCTGCAGTCACCTAGCACAGACTCTGCCCCAGTACAACCCCTTCGACGGTTCGGAGGAAAGAAAAAATCAACATCGAACAATGCTTGCCCTGCAGAAGAAAGGAAAAGAAAGAAAGAAAGAAAGAAAGAAAGAAAGAAAGAAAGAAAGAAAGAAAGAAAGAAAGAAAGAAGGCAGAAAGAAAGGGGAGACACGTGCCGAAACCGGGGGAAGAAGAAAGAAAGCTGGCTGCAGGAGAAAGGATGCATGGAGAAGTCTCAGAATTATTATCGGAGCGAAAGCAGGGAAACGCGTTCAACTCTGAACGAAGTAAACACAGAAAGCGAGACGGGGAAGAGGAAGACAACTGTAATTAGGAAGTCGTTATGTGGTTAGGCACCCCGTTCTCATTCTGCTTACTGTGCGGTTTACGCACGCGCCTGCGTGCCATCCCTCTCCGCCCAGTTGGCCGGCATCTTTGTTCTTCTGCTTGTTTGCAAGCCGGAACGACCGCGGGAAACTTACTTAAGGATAGATCCGGACCCGCGTTCTTGCCTAATAGGTGAAGACGACATTAAGTCGCCTTTCTCTTCTCGGCTCCGAAGCATAATTAATGAGCCACTGCAGGAGCGCCTTCTGGCGGCAAAGATAATCTACTTTGCAAGAAGGAAGAACGGTGTATACTTGCCGGACGACTGACTGCCCTATTTGTCTTCTTGCACCGCTGGAAACAGCGATGGCTTCTCCCCTATTCACATTATCGCGGCTCCGTTTATTGCGATGCGCCTGCGTAGCGAAGAAGTGGCCACTGAAACCTTTTCGACGCGGTTGAGGCACCGAAGAGCAAACACGAAACGCGAAACCAACGCCAGCAGAGAGAGGCTGTCGCCGCAAATAAATACCTCTCAACGACGACTCAGCTTGGACGACGCGGCGACTCTCTGGTTTCCTGGATCAAATGGAAACAAAGGACCAGAAAACAAACAAAACGCAGAAATAAACCAAAGGGGTGAAGCAAAAGTAAACGGCAAAACTTGTGCGAAAAGCCAGGAGCAAGGCGGCTTCCCCACCGCGCATCCGCCCTGCGTTAGCTCTTTCCGGCTGGCGCGCACGGTGGCGAGCTTTCTCGCTTCGCACCCTTCCCTCCCTCTTCTTCCGAGCCAGATAGATGTACTGCAGGAAAGCAGAAGCCCGTTATTGGGTTAACGCCGCGGGCTTATACGTCGTTCGAAGAAGCGCTCGGGGGAATTAGCGGAAGTAAAAGTGGCGCGCTGCTGTTAGGCCGCCGCAGAGGTTGTGGGGACACGCAGTAGCGGGCTTCTCCGTTACAGGGCCGCCTGCTTTGTTTACCGCCAAAATCGAATCTCTCGCGTGTTCACGTGCCAGCAAACTAGAAATAATTCGGCCAGGATCCGCTGACGAGCTTCGGTGCCTACCCTGCAGACCCCGCAGAGGCCTTAGCTCCCCGGCTGGCTGCCGGACGAGCTCACACTCGCCCCCCTGAACCCTTTTGCAGAAGTTCGCCGCCTGCGTGCCTTGTTTCAACGGATGTATGCTTTTAACGCTGGCTGACTGACGACTGCCTGTGTGCATAATTGAATGGCCTAAGTGAGACGGGTTCAGTTAGAAGACAAACATGCTCCGCTTCCCAAAGGGCGATTTGGCGTCTGCACGCCTACACTAACCTGACGTCGCCTTCACACATATAATATTGAATACTGTTGTCCGCTCGACAATTGCCTGTTTAATATTCACGGTGTTACGTCTCACTCGACAGGCCTCTGTGAGCACATGCTGCCCAGGTTTAGTAGCATTTGCTTTGCATGAATTGCTCCCGTTCAACGTCGTATCAAGGCGCAGTGCCACAAGGTAACACACGTGGGGTCGTTTTCTGTCGTGGCTCTGCTAGCATCCAAGAGAACAAACCACTTCCTCTCTGGACTTCTTTCCATTACTACCTTCGTAGCAGCGTTTCACCGCATAATGTTTCTCTGCAGCGCCATTTTAGCCCGCGTTTACCTACCCAAGAGCCGACACGGAAGTATTATTGGCGCTACTTTGACGCTGCCGCTACTTTGGCGCAAAACACAGGCGGCGTCAGCGGTGGACAGCCGCGAGCGCGTGCGCATTTCCACCCAAACCGCCGAAGCCATCCTCATCCTGGAAGGTCGCTCGACCCAACACCACAATAAAATAAAGCGCCGCGCGCTTCTTTGCTCGCGCGTGGCGTCTGAGATGTCCGCGGGGAGTGCCGTGGCGGTTAGGCTTTTATGTCGCTTTCACCGCGCATTGTCTGGCTCGCTTTCATGGCTGGCGTGGACGAAGGTGCACCGGGATGGCGGCAGCGAGAATTATTGAGCGACCGAAGCCACCAATTCAGACGGGAGGGTCCAGGAGAACCTGCCTCGCCTCGCTTTACGATAGCCGCAAACAAAAAAAAAAGAGAGAGAGAAAAACTTCGCGAAAGAGAGCGACCGGCGCGATCACATACAAGCAGCTGAGCGCGCACGAGTCCCTTCGCGCCCCGCGGGCATAGACGCTGCTCAGGGGAAACAGCCGAAGGATGACGCCGATGCAGCGAGCCCGTATATATTCGTCCCGGACGACGCCTTCGGATCGTAAACGTCGACCGCGGCCGCGCGAAATTGAGTTGTTTCCGTGACAAGTTCCCTTGCGGTTGCCGGTGTTTGTTTCCTAATGGCACTGCCCTATACGCGTTTGGTCTAATGTTTTCTTCTTTTTTTTTAGCATATTGTCGTCCATTCTTACGCTGCGCGTTGCATACAAACAGCTGAAGGGAAAAGAAGTACGGGACTAACGGGAGAGACTGTTTTCTCGCTTCGCTGTGTTTGCGTTTGCTCCTGCGTTTGCTTTACCCCGGAAATAAAAAAAAAGGGGGGGGGGGTATGCGTCCGCTGCAAAATTTACGCGCTCAACTGGAAAGCAAGGACCTGTGGGAGCGCGCTTATATGTTAATTAGAGACCTCAGCTCTCTGTCCTCAACTGGACGTGATAATCCTCGGCCTTTTTACATGTTAATGAGGCTCTGCCGTACAAAAACGGTTAGCTTTATTATTCTTAAATTTTTCTTTCTTTTTCCTGCTAGGTTGTGGCTGCGAACCTGCATTATGCAACAAAGAGGGAAATATGGGCTGGCCATGCATGGGCTAAATAAATGAAGCTTTCTTCGACATTCTATACACAACAAGCAATGTGAGGCGTTTATTCCACTTGATAAAATTGATTCGATGAACTGTCCCTTTTATCAAGTCGACTGAATGCCTGACAAAAAAAAAGGAGAAAGAGGAAAATAAAAGGAAGGCGAGAGATTTCTCACGTAACCACCCAATCTTCAGGCATCGAAGCGGGGAAGAGCAGATCGCACCTGTCGTGGCCACTGCCAACGCTTTTTGTGAGCGCTCCCGGTCCGGCATATTGACGATGTGCTAAACTACAGGGAGGTCGCAATAGCGCAGGAACTGGCGTCTCAAAACTCCTCTTTATATTCTATTCTTCTATTCTATTCTAACTATTATATTCTCAGTCGTTATCAAACGATGCCCTCTGAACTCTCATAAAAAACGTTCCTTCGTTTGTATTCTTCTTTACGTAGGACAATGAAAAAAAAACAAACTAGAAACTCTTTTCTAGTTAAGTCGCTACAAATGAATTACCTAACCCATGTAGACATCATTTGCAAGAAAAGCCGAAGCGATTCAGTCACTAAATAAAGTAGTTACATTAATTAACTTCATAGTTACAAACTTACCACTCATGTCTATAGTGAAAAGTTGAAGAGAATTGTAAAAGTTTAGTGGAACGTTTCTATTGTCAAAATTGCCACGTACGTCGAAATAACTGGCGTGAAATTATTCATTCACTTTCCCCTCATTACGGACGTGGCACCGCTAAGCGCGGCTCTCTGTAAAACACTTCCGTGACGTAAAAGTGTGGCGTGAAAAATTTCACCGTCGTATACTCCCTAGTCGGAATTTCGAGCACTGCTGTTTAGGCGTTCTGAATTCGCGACATATTGTCGCAAAGAATTGGATTCTGGAGGGTGCTCTCGATGGCGGCGCTGAGCCTCTGCTCGGGCAGCAGCGGCGTCCGCAGACGAAGCATTCCCACTAGTTGCGTCGTTCATTGTTCAGAAGCAAAGCGTGAGCACGGGAACGCGTGGCTCGCGCGGAAACCATTCTCTAGGGGCGGCGCCGCAGGCGATGCAGCGCATGCGCAGTGGGCCCGAAGCTTTGTTTCCGCGCAGGCCGCATGCCTGGTCGCCGCTGGCTCTCCGCTTTCCTTCTCACGGTTTCCCCTTACCCTCCTCCGCTTTCCGCCTCATGTTTCGTTCGCGCCCTCCTTTCCGCTTTTCTCCTCGCACCTCTTTTCTCTCGCCGCTTCTTATCCTCCGCTTCTCCCCGCGTTCGCTGTCATCTTTCGCCGATGCTCGTTCGCTCAGTTACAAGTAACGCCGACGCTCGCCGCAGGAACGGGCGGTCGCCTAGGAGCTGCGTTCTAATATGAAGCTGCCGTCGCGCTTCCTGCGTCCCACGAGCCGATTCCGACTGACATTTTTCGCAACTCGCAATTTGACGCACGGTCACTTCACCAGCAGGCTGACCGCTTCATCGCGCGGCATGGCGAAGCTTTATTTTAGGCCCTCCTACTACGTCACAAAGAAGTTGCGCCGCGAGCCGAGCTTATCGGTGCCGCGTGCGTAATCAGGTAAATCGAACGAATAATTTGGGGCCAATTATTTCGGTGCACAGTGGCCATCTCGAGATGCAGAAAACACAAAACTAGACTGTTACGACGATCCTCTTCAACTTTCCAATGTAAGCGCATGTCATAATGTTTGTAAATACAAACTTAATTATTGTAATTTGCTTAATGAGTGAATGAATTGCTTCGATTTTTCTTGAAAACGACCTCCGCCTGGACAGACAATTCATCTCCAGTAACGTGATCCGAGTAAATTCTCAGTTCGCAATTCGAGCTCGCATGAAAAAAAAAAGAAAACGCTGTACATAAGAGGCTATCTTAGTCTGTGTTCCATTTCCGTCCTGTCTACATTATGCATTCCAATTTGTCTAACACCGGTACGATAGACTAGAACATACAATTCTGCACCCTTCCCTCCTCGATATCATGTTAACAATGTTAATACTGAATCTCGAGCTGCATTAGGTTTCTTGCTTTTTTTCTGGTGTTTGAATCATATGATAGCTCTCTCTCTCTCTCTTCATATATATATATATATATATATATATATATATATATATATATATATATATATATATATATATACACAGTAAAAATTTAAACCAAGAGCCTTGTCACGTGTAAAATCTGCATGTCGCGCACATGATGCTATCTACTAATGACAAATTTTTGAGTGCCACTTTTCCGGCCCAGGTTGGCAAAATGAAGTAGCACGGAAAAAGAAATATATGGAGAGGAACGAAGCTCAGCATTAAACTACGCCGCCGTTTCGCTTGGCTGACAACTAAATAAAGCAGAACTAAAGAAAGGCAAGGATCGAAATACGTTATCGTATTTTTAACCAGTACGTTGCTGCAACGCAAGAATTATATGTCGCTAGCGTGTATCTGAATCGTCGCTCAGCTTCGCCTGTACGTATTAGCAGTACACGTTTCTTCACTTCGCCTGCAATGTACTACTTTTCAAGGCTGATTCACTGTGTTTTGTTGCCAAAACGCTGAGTGGTTGCCTTTTGCTGCGCCCACGTTTCGGTGTAACGATTCTAAACATTCCTGGGCAAATTCTGCTTCGCTTTTCCCCAGCGACACGAGAACAAATGGCACGAAAACGCGTGACGATAGGCTTACCGAATAATGGGCCGGAAAACTCAATAGACCACGTCCGTGCGAGTTTTGTATCTGCTTCATCTGAACGCTCGAATGTACGTTCAGCATTTAATTGTGCCAAGGTCGAAGGGTTCAAGCTCTTTCTTTCGATCGTGCGCAAGAGTATAGCTCGGAAAAATATACGGGAGCGCGCTTGGACAGACGTTGCTATGAACACGTAGCAGTTTCCTGATTCTTTTTTTTTTCCTTAATACGCGCCTTAGAGGTCGGCCCAGCTAGGGCTGAAAACAATCGCCTTTCCAAGGGAAAATAAGCTTTAGTGTTTTCATGGCATCCGCTTCCTGCCGGATTATGGAGTGCACAGAGATAAAAGGAAAAATAAGATACAGATAGCTAGTCAGTCGGCTCAGGGGAAATGCTCCATATCTTGCGTGTATTGCTCTTGGCGCAACAAAGAGAGCGGACGCATCTCAGAGGGAAGGATAAGCCACAAGTGTAGTGTTGACCGTCGTTATAAAAATATGCATTCAGGATCTGCGGGGCCCACCAGCACATGCCTCAATTGCGTGCCCACTCTAAATGTTCGTGAACGGGAGTCGTATGGTTGTATGGTTGGTACTACGCGGTATAACGCGTGCCACTTATCGTTTGCCATAAACGCTTTTCACTGCATGGGTCTTTGTCGCTTATCCTATCAATGCCCAGCTCACCTCGTTCTTTTTTTTTCCAATATCAGGTAGGATTAGTTAACAGTTCCGTGATGGCGACACGCCAAAGCAAACGACAACGCCAGTTTGTACAAAAAAAAACATAAAAATACACGCTCTTCAGAAGTTCAACGACGCGGCAGTTTTAAGCGGGAAAAGCACATAGGTGATCAACCTGTTCGCGCACAACGTTCCCATCACTCGTCGAAGTTAACCGCGTAGGCTGCGGGGAAGGTGTCAAAAGAACCTCCCGAATCCAGACCACCATCACTTGCTGTAGCGAAGTGAAGCGCGACGTTGACTGCGCCCGCGGCGCGGAGCGTCCACTGAATGCGGCGCCTACTTTCTGCGGCGCAACGCGCGCGAGTATTTAGCCCGCGCCTCCTCCCGAGGCAGCGGCGCTCTCGATTTCGACGCCGCCGCCACACGCGCGCCGCACGTAGTCTCGAAGGCCGCAATTGTCGGCGCGCTTCACCGGAGACGCGAAGCCGCGGCGACGAAGCGGCGGCGGAACCCTCTTCTTTCCGCGATTGCGAAGACGGGGCAGCGCGAGCAATTTTCTTTCCTGCTCCGAAAATCGGGACACGTCTCGCACAAACGACCTCGCTCGCTTGCCAGGCCGGCTGTTGGTTCTTTATTCTATGGCCTGTTCCGTCGGGCCTCGCGCGCCCGTATACACAGCCGACAGCGAGGAAGCAGCGCCACCGCGCGCGCTACGTCGGGCTTTTTTTTTTTTTCTTTTCTCCTGTATGCTCGCGTCAGCGGTGATACGGGACGATTTATGCGGGTCGGATGCGAGCGCTGGGGGCGTCGCCCTCCCCAACAGCGCGAACCCCTTTTTTTTTCTACGAGCGGAGGACGCAGAGCGCACCGAGAATCGCTTTCCGGCCCGGACGTTGCGCGACCATCTCCAGCCTCCTCACTTTTATTTCCCGGCTATGCCTTGCGCAGGACTCAAAGGAATATGGCAGCCGCTGCTGCTGTTGCGTTTGTTGAATACTGTTCGCGGCCATGAGCGTGCTCACGATCTCTATATACTTGCCTCGCGTTGGTTCCGAAGCGTGCGAGGCGCTCGATCCGAACAAGTGTCGCACATTGGTCGTGTAGACATCCCTAGGCACGTTTTCCCCTCCTTTGGTGTGGCTCACTCACGCATTGTAGCCGGGCCATAGCGGATGTTTACTGGCAGCGAGAGGGGGAAGAGAAAGAAAGAAACAAAGAAAGACGTTGGCGCGAGTATTCGAGACATTAACGCATCCGACTATATACGGCCTCTCAGGGAGCCCTCGGCCGCCGGTGGTCAAGGCCATAAAGTTGTGTGTCGAGCGCTTCTAGGCACAACATTCAATAGGCAGCTGTACAGACATAGTTCAACGTTGTTAGCTGCATAATTCATTCTAGTTTCAGACATTCATACGAGGCGTCGCACTTCGACTCTCCAGTGAGCTGTTTGTGTGAATGATGTAAATGCATGATTTTTTCGAGCTAGGAGGCTCACGGGCAGCTTTTCCCTTAGGTCAGCAGCTTGACACTCGCAGAGCGTGATATTCTCGAGAGTGCGCGGTCGCTCACTGAAAGAACGATTAACAAACATATTAATGATTACGGAAACCTGGTGCATGGAACGAAAATTCTGTGTGCAGGGCAATATTTCCTGAACACAATGAATTCTTTATATTTATTCGTCGCTCGAATGAGTAACTGCAATACAAAAATAAGTATATAGCTCTATAATATTTTATAACAGTTAAAATCAGCACCAGACCAAAATAGTCATTGCTTATAGTTAGGATGTCACACCAAATGGCGAAGTATGCAGCGCGTATGTTCTTTTACGCCAAGTGCCACCGGATTGCAGCTGCCAATAATTAGCGCGCTCTCTTTTGACAGACGGCCCCGTTTCATTTCTAATAATACATATTCAAACACACCTTCCAAATAACGCGGCACAGGGCTCGTAATCATAGAAAGCTTGTACGCCATAATTGTTCGTAGGAGCAAACTCCACGCATTCCTGATGCTGTACACTTACGTGCGAAAAGCTTTGCGAGTTTGGCCTCAGGTTACTATCAGGCAGAGAACAACCCCCGAAACGAAGTCCTGGCTAGACTACCGTGAGGCGATCGAAACTAACTGAGATGGTTGGCTACGGTGTTTCTGATAGCCAGGCACAGTCCAGAGGCGAAAGCCGCGGTATCAGTCAGTACACGCTTGCAAAGGCGGATGTCCGGACAGCTTACAAGATCTTGTCCGCTTAAGCTGCACGAAAGCGGTGCTCAAGCTTGTTACAGGCGCACGCTGACAAGTCGCCTGTGTGCCTTCGTTAGGCCTCACTGCCAGTATATAACTGCCTCTTTCTCTAAGGAAACATACCGCGATTCGCGCGGCCTCAGCTCTGATTTCCAGTAGCAGATATATACGGGAGCCCGCGAGGCGTTCGGTGCGCAGTGCGGCGCCGTCTCCCGCTCTTTTTCGCCCGGCTGCCGACTCTTCCGAGCCTTGTTTTCCATCTGCGCTCCGACCGGGGGCTCCGATAAAGGTCTTGTCAAATATACGCCGTATAGGTCGCCTGGAGAATTGATTTCGGGCACCCCTTGCATCAACCCGCACCGGTGACTGTAATCCCACCGGCGCGCACCGAGACGCAGCCGTGATTAGTTTGGGGACGCTGCCCGGCCTGTTTGAGCTTCTTATTAGGCCGATATCGCCGTTGGCGTCTTTGTCGCCGGTGCAATCTCGCAGCCTGGCGGGAGAAACGACATTGGACCGGCGCCGCCGGCGCAAGCCCAAGGCATTGTGCGCCAGCGCGTTTCGCGGCTTCGCTTTTGCCGCTGCGACGTCCGCTTTTTTTCTTCTTTCGTCCTTCTCGCTCTTACTCCCGTTTTCGTCTTTGATCCTCCGTGGTTAAAAGTACTGTGACTTCAATTACATTAGTGGCGACGTTGATGATTCCTGTTCTGGCTTTCATGACACACGCACACACACGCACACACACTTTGTTCCACATTTATCCCTAAATATATACGCCCTCTTTTACCCCGCTTTCCTTTCCTACTCCAATCTTCCATCCTATCTTTTTTTTTCGTGTGTTGTTTGCAACTGGTCTAACGTTGCCGCCATAACGTTTTCCCTCTTCTCTCTTGTTTTGCAGCATGCCAGTTCTACCCGTTGGGAGAAAACAGACGGTTCGAGAGAGTCTCGGAAAACATCCAAGTCGGTAAGTGAGCTAAATACCGAAGCAGTAGACGTAAAAGAACAAGAACAGGCTGACTCAGCCATAGAAAAGGACAAAGCTTGAGGAGTTCCATTTTCTTCTTAAGAAATGTTCAAAAATACGGCGGACGTTTTTGCCAATCTTTGCAATCAGCGGCTTCAGATGGATCACCTAAGTTTTGTTATGTGTGCGTCGCACATGTAGCCGGCTGGTTTCTAGAATTATACGCCGGATATATGCATGGAAAGTCATCCGCGCAGCCACGTTGTTCGGAGTTCTGCGGCATCCCTGTCATAACTGCACTCCACAACGACATTGGCATACAATTCCGCACCATGAGGTATCTGATGGTACATTATTCGCTATTTGTTTTCATTGCACGTTGCGAGGTGCTTTAAGATGACTTGGCAAGTGGGTTCCGAGGAAATACGCATGGTTTCGGAGGTTTCGTGAAAAGAAAAAATTTCGAAACTGTTTCACAGAAAAGTGAGGGCGACGTAAAGCTTTAGCGCTAACTGCCAACAATCAAACCATTGTCATGCGCTGATGACGTACTGCATGATAAATTTTATTTGCTAATGTAGAATGAAATCTGCCAAAAATGCTCGCTGTAACGCCAGAAAAGCGGTCGCAGAGTAGCAATGTGAAGACGCCTCTCATTAGCGGCGTCCTGTACCTACCGACTCTAGCCGAGTGCTAATATCCGGTCAAGTCAGATACTTAGCCAACTCCCAGCTTTTTGACGCCGGGCGGCTGCCGAATTACGCAGTATACTACGCTCGCCTAATTGGGAGCAGGTGCTGGGGCTCGGTAGACGTTAAGCTAAAGCCGTTGTACTGAATGCGTTTCGAATATCATATCACTCCACCGAAAGTTTACCTTACATCTTGCCCCTTCGATTTCACATAGCCGATTACCTTCAGCGTATATACCAGTAAACCAGATAATACGTGCGACAGCTCTCTACACAAAAGTAAGCAAGGCTCTCCCATCCTGCTTAGTCAGCAAATAGCTCGATTCTCTAGACGTACCTGTAACGACTTTGAACGCGTACACTCGACGTATCTTCTCTATAGTCAAAGAGTTTATTCATACAACGTATGGTACAGTTGCCTAGGGCGCATACCAAAAGGCAAGTGGTTGCCTGACAAGGAGTCTGCGCCCTTCTTGCTCCCATTCGAGAGCACAAGACATTCAGCGCATAAAATAAACACTAAACGAGATGAAGCATGCCATGCTTGCCATGAAGCATGCCAAAATTAAGTATTACCAGATATACATCGGACGGGCAAAAGTCTTATATCCGTTAGATAAAAACGAACGTTCTTTAAGTAGGCTTCATCTAATTACATACATGTACTGCGGTAAGATTATTTAGCATGCGAAAACAAAAGTAATAATACCGACAAACGGAGGCCTCAGGATAGTAGCCGAGATTAGAATGGAATGGGCGGTGCAGAATTTCCAGGGCCAACAAGGGGCACCGAGAGATCAAAGCTGCAACCAGGGAGGTCCGCGGGTTGGGGATGACGACACCGGAGCTGGAGCTTCCCATACAAGATCGGCTGTCCACGATAGCGAACAGTCAATCTTGCGCAGCGCACCGGGAAGCGGAAGCCGCCGTGAAGCCCCAACCTACGGACCAGTCCGGGTTCAAGTTTTGGTGTCTCCGTCACCCTTTGGGTGTCGTGGAGCCGGGTCAAAGTACACTAATCAATGAGATGTTGTTTACACTTAGTACTTGCGTAAATTCACACTTGACTTCACTGCAATACATATTGTATGCTACACCGCATAACAAAACTGTATTGCGATGAAGCCATTATATGACGCATATAAGGTTCTTATTTATCAGACGTATTTCCATTAAGAAGAAAAAGAAAAACCTACCCGGTCCGTCCAAAGTACCCCTAACAAAGTTCTAAAGATAAACCGGATGTACTTTCAGCCATAACCTTCATGTTTTATTCTTTAAACTGCGGGTTCAGTCGATGTCTTCAAAGCGCAACAATGTCACTCTTCTACTTCTCCAGAGATAAGGTGTTATAATGCAGTAATGTTGTGTGTTAGACTACTATTTAGAAGCAGACCCTCCCTCCCCTCCCTGCAGCACTGTTTAGTAAGCAGAGCCTAAAAAATCTCAGTGCCTGTCCACTCTGTGAAGAAGGATGACCAGCGAAGCTGTATATGTGGGCCCCTTAATGGCGAACTACACCTCCGTCGCGGGTCGGCCCGGCATAGCACTATCTCCGGGAGCGGCCCAAGTATGGGGAGTTTTTTGCTTACAACGACACGAAATTTTCCTTTGAGGGTAGAGGTATACAGCTTCGCCGTAAAAATTTTTTCGCTGTATTCGTTATACTACTAAGTGGCAACAGCAACTAGCAAGTCGTTAACATTACTAGTTCAAAGCGCCATTAACGGTTACTAACATATATGCACCAGCAATAAAGAAAACAAGCAGTAGTGAGTTGTGCGCGACAGGACAACGAAAACATATACCGTATATGTTCTTGCACACACCGTCCTTCAGTATTATTTGTATAAATGATAGGGTGCGGCGCCTGCATATAGATGTGGAATTTTCGAGTTTTTTCTGTCGGATGAAAACAAAAGTGTCTGTACCATACATAATGACGCGGTATGTTGCAAAGTAGGATGGTCTTTTCTTTAGCAGCTGCTAACTGATTGCACATGTAAATTAAATTAAATTACGAGATCTAACGTCGCAAAGCGACTCGCGAGTTATACGAGTAGACCACGTATTGGAGAAGTCGGGAATAATTTAGACCAGCTTGGTTATCTTAACGTACACCTAAAGTTAAGCACAGGGGGCGCTCTTGCATTCCGCTCCCACCGGAATGCGGTGGCGGGGATCGAAACCGCGACCCGGTGCGCCGCAGCATGCAGAATTACGCCTGAGCCACCGCGACAGGTGGTTGCTCATGTAACCGGTACTCGAGCTCAACTTGCCAGGATCCTTATAAATGCCGTCATCCTCGGTTCCACACATTGCTTTTCAAGTTCCTGTATATAGCTTCGGAACATACGCTACAATTTCCAATGACACCGAAAGACACACATTCACAATTGATAAGAAAATGTATTTATTCATTTATTTGTTTATTTATTCAATTTAACCTACAGGCTCGGAGGAGTATATGGTAGGGGGGAGGTTACAGAAAAAATTACATTAATTAAGGCAAAAAGGGAACTACATAGTAGGAGAAACAAATAAATTTGTACATCGGAAAAAGAAGGTACACTGGTAAACATTGAAAAAAAAAATACAAATTCAAGGAAATACAATACAATACAAAGTCGCAAAACATAGTCAAGCGAACATGTGAAGTTGCAAATGTTCACGAAATTTGGCAGGACCTCTTAATGAAACAATATCATTTGGAAGGCTATTCCATAGTCCGATGGCGCGCGGTAATGCACAGTTATTGAATCACTGTGTGCGGCCAAAAATGCGCCGGAAACTGAGATGATTATGTTGTCGAGTAGATGTGCGAGAAGGGATTGCAAGCGACAAACGGCTGGACCACGAGTTATAGTAGTATTTATGAAAGAGGCATAGAAGGGCAACAGAGCGGCGGGAATCCAAGTCAGGAAGGGGAACAACGCATTTAATTTGGGTAGTGCTAGACTGACGGCTGTAATTAGACGTTATAAAGCGGGCAGCACGATGTTGGATGGATTCTAATTTATCTATTAGGTATTGTTGATGAGGAGACCAGATCGATGAAGCATATTCCAGTTGAAGGCGTACAAAAGCTTGGTAGGCCTGTTGACAGATGGTATATGGGGAAAGGTGCAGATGAAGACGTAAGAACCCCGAATTTCTGTTAGCTTCTGGATGTGAGAGGTCCAGGCAAGATTAGTACAGAAATAAACATCGATATATCTGTAAGTACGAGGAACTTCAGCCGAACAGATTTTGTAAGGAAACTTAGGAGCTGGTTTCATACGAGTGAAGGAAATAACGCAGCACTTAGATGTGTTAAGTGTTATTTGCCAACGGTCGCGCCACTGATTAACTAGGTGAAGGTCATTTTGTAAGTTAGATGGAAAAAGTTAGAAAAAAAAAGTAACTTGGTTTCATGAAAGGTTTCAAGTTGGAACCGAGACAAGTACGGACGACCCGGCTGGGCAACGCAGGCATAAGGAACCGTCGTTAATGTAGCACATTTGCAATCCAGCGGAAGCCTGCGCGATAAAAATTTCGCGTTAATTTCTTCGTCTCCACTATAGCTGGACTCCGCACTTGAAGTTGCACATCAGAGGGTCTCATTAGACGCTGTACGGCCTCCGTGTCCCAAAACTTCACTCTCAGCGCGTATCGTAAGTTTCCATATATACGTTGGCCGCGACGAAGCGAGGGGGGTACCGCAAGCAGATGCTAATGAGAAACTCTCTCGAAGAAGAAAGGCCCCGCAGGCCGGAGAAGTGCCGCGTTAAGAAAAGTTGCGCAACGCGGGGGCTGCATTGAAACAGTCTGCCGCTCTTATTCCGCAGAGAGTCGCGCACCGCGCCCACGCTGCCGTTCGGCAGGACGGCGCGACGAGACAATCAGGCCGGCACTCAAAGCGAACGCGAGAGCAACAAGCCGTGCGGCTACCACACATCCCTCGTATATTCCCGGACTCGCTGGCGCGCATGCCTGCGCCTAGCTTCCTAATGCACTTTGGCGCGCAATTACAGGCCCGGGTCTCGCGCCCAATAAAGGAAAGCGCGTACGCTGGCGCCGCAGCGCTAAGGACGAAAAGCTGCCTCGCGCGCGCACACACACAGACGCACGTACGCGAGCACCAAGGAGAGAGGGCGCGAGAGCGTGCGAGTGCCTCAGCGCCTGCAAGCTCTCCCGAAAATCTCGGCGGGTGCACGACGCAATCGCGAGATGGCGAGTTTTCTG
This sequence comes from Dermacentor albipictus, assembly GCF_038994185.2. Lineage (NCBI taxonomy): Eukaryota > Metazoa > Arthropoda > Arachnida > Ixodida > Ixodidae > Dermacentor > Dermacentor albipictus. The sequence goes on from NC_091821.1 coordinate 26,690,271, forward strand.
AAGTATACGGAAAGGCGTCAGCGCGTTGTGTCGCGGCGCGGGTCTGGCTCCGAGGCCCGGAGCTGCGGCGCGGTCGCGATGGTGCAGCGCTCGCCGAGGGCAGGAGCGCGCGCTGGTTCCGCGTGCCTGCAACTTCCATGGATGGAGCGCAGAGTGGCGGCGGCGGGTCGCACACACATGGGCGCGGGGGCGGACGGCACGCTTTTTCGGGAGGCTGAAGGAGATACCGGTGGCAGGCATTATTCAAATGAGCTGTCCCCCTCCTCCACGTTGCCCCTTTCGCCGCTGAGCCGCCCGTCGTCGTAAAGCGGGGTGCCCCCTCCAGTCCCCTCTTTGGCTCTGTCCTAATAAGCGAGCGCCCTGTTGGTACGGAACCGAGGAAGGGCGGAGGGGGGTGCGTTCGACGGGCGAGCCTGAAATTACTGGCGGCGGCCCGGTTGTTTCGGCTGTGCCACGGAGGCATGCGCGGTGGTCGGTGAGGAGGGGCACATGCGCGAACGAGGAGCGGGCGAAGTCGGCGAGAAGAACCCATGCCTTGATGAAGGGAATAATCCTGCGCGCTGCCCCAACCCGGCTGCGGCGATGGCGTGGCCACTGTACAGACGGGGCGGAAAGGGGTTCTAGCGAACGCGCTCACGCGCTGTGCGTAGGTTTAGGCTCCCCGCATACGCATGTAGGCAGTGCGTTGCATGCGCGCCTCCAAAACGGTGGATCCTTTAGAGGCGATGGCTCGAGCAAAGGAACAAAACGCGAACCACCGCTATTTAGGAGAAGCGCTCTCCTCCATGAGCGAGTGCGATTCATAACAGTGAGCGCCGACTCGCTTCTGCAGAAGCGGGAATCGTGCAAATGCGCATCAAAATAATGACGCGATTGAATGGAATTCCAAGCTAAAACACGTTCTCGGGAAAAGCAACCTCGCTGAGGTGAAACCGTTCGCCCTAAATCCCGCTGGTGGAGCTTTGAACAATGATTGCGCACGCTAGATTTGCGGGCAAGGAGCTCGAATACACAGTGACACGGGGCGAGTTATGGTGCAGGCGTGGCCGGCGCGGATAACAGGCGGGTGCAAAGACCGGGGAGTTATTTAATCGCATTCTAGCATGTGTGTGCGCTCGAATCGGGAGCTCTGCGCGGGCATATTCGATATGGCGTACTTTGATATGGCATACAGAGCTCCCACCATGGAGAAACGGCACACATATTGAGCGCCGCATGGCAGCGACGGTTTCTCGACAAAACCAGATCGGTGTATAGAGGTTAAACAGCAGACAATATATCAAGCCCAGCGCTGCCATTTACTGTCTTTATTTTATGAGGTACTGCTAAGACGATACTCCAAATTGAGAATATACGTCTTCGACGTACACGACGCAGTTTTTGAGTACAGAACCTACCTACTAGGAGACATAGCCTGCATGCGCTTTCGTGCACTGTTAATTTATCTTCCGCTTGTGGCAGTATATATTGTCATCTTTATCGTCGCTTCTTGGCTTTTTCTTTCTTATTCTGGCAGTTCAACCAGCGAATTCATCGTTTATTGGCAAGCTGCCTTCGAAATACTCTTCGATCATTAACATTCGCAAGGCCCGTAGACGGTAGCGCCCCGTAGTGACAAGAGAGGAAAACTCCTCGAGGAGGACGAGCAGACGACAAGCAAACGTGGCTATATATAGGTCGTGCTGTGCCAACACCTGGCGTGCGGGCACAGGCTTTTGCTTATCTCTTTCGCGCGTGCGATGGTCAAGAACTACAATAGTGTAAGCGTATGTGTGCATGTGTGCCCCTGTGCATGTGCTATGCAGTAAGCGCGTTCCTTGTCCGCGCAAGCTCTCGCCTGCGTTCTAGCTGGGACTCGATAAGGCCAACTCAAAACGCGCCAAGCGTCTCAACGCGCTCACTTGCCCGCGAGGAGTTCATAGCTCGAAGGACCATTCAGCGGCGTTCAACTGGACCTTAATGCTTTCGCATTCACAACTCATAAGTGCTTAGGTGTCTTCGGATTTTTCACTTTTAATTGAGTATATAATCACAGTTCCGTTTCGAAGTAGCTCAATGTTACGCAATGAAAGCGGCATGCTGCCACAAATTTGTCACAGCGTGCTATACAAAACACTTCCGTGCTCTCCTCCTCGCTCGTAATCCTCCTCTTGACAGCCATCTTGCACTCTAAGAAGAAAAGGAGGAAATGGGGTATTGAGGTTACTCCTTTAGGGGAGCAACTGATCTGCCACAACCATTCCTCCCTTTAGGGGGTAAGTGCGAGGGGATGAACTGTTACTCCCCATGCCGTTACTCCTCCGATGACTAACAGTTCCTCTTTTCCGATGCTCCTCAAGGGAGTAACGGTCATTATTTCCGATGCTCCGCAAAGGTGGAATTAATGAAATTCGGCATTTATACGCTAATAAAAAAGATCACTGAGCTGAAAAAAAAGAAAAAAAAAACGTGCCCGAAAGTAGGATTCGAACTCACGTCCTCGGGCTCACAGGTCATCTACTCTAACCACTGCACCACGGCAGCTTTTTTTTTTCTTTCTTTCATGGTATTTATTACAGTTGCATTCAACTAGACGTTCACCAGTTCTGCATAGTCAGAGAATGGAGGGCACAATGAAAGTCACACAGAAGAGGCAGCGTTCATACTGTGAGTAGAAACGTTCGTGTCACTTTAGAAGGGTGGCAAGGATAAGCACCACGGCAGCTTGGTTGACGGGGGTAGGAAAGTGAGACAGGTTAAGCATCGGCACGCAGGTGCGGCAATGTACAAGCGATTCGGCATTTTGTGTATCCTGTGCGGGGAGAGTGTAACGTTGAGTGTAACGTTGAGTGTACTTGCAACCATAAGCGAGTGCGAAAAGAAATCTGCCCGAGTATTCTTAGGGGGCCTAAAACTGAGGCATTACGCGATGTAAACGTGTAGCGAGCTCAAAAGGGGCACATAAGACGACAGAGACAGACAATTGCTCTGTCGCTTAGTGCGTCCCGTTTGAGCTACACATCGCTTCAGTTGAGTTCCTAATCTCCTTGGAACGGAATGAACTTAGGTTATCGACCAGCAAAATCTGGCAGTCTATCAATGACTTGCGCGTTTAATGTGTATCGCTCACTCATGGTGCGAGCATTAAGGGCATGGCTCTTCACATTCCAACTTTATATTTCACGCAATTTTCTCACGAAGAGGCAAAGTGCTGCTTTGTATGTAGTTCAATAAACAGTGCACGAACTTCGACCTATTCACGATTTATAGACAATACAGTTTTTGCCGCATCACTCCACGACGCGGACGGAAACAGCGGAGCGCATGGGGAGTAACTGTTGCCGTTCGTCCTCCCGTTGCTCTCTTTCCGACCAGGGACTAAACACTTACTCTCCAAAATTTGCACACGGCACGCACATCCATGCAGTTACTCTCTCGAGGGACGAAAGCGCCCTTTTTAGGACTAACTGCCCAGTTACTCCCGTTTTCCCCGGAATACTTCTTAGAGTGTGGTTTAGAACGTGCGCCCCCTATATAGGTCACGGACATTGTGACTCTCGTCTTTCAAGATATTGGAACAGTTTTCCACTTCTGCAACACTTACAGAGAACTTGTTCTTGGGTTAGTCAATTCATACTTAAAGCAATAACCGCGACGTTTGTAAGATGGATACAATAAAAGTGACAAGATGAACGCTATACCGCAGCGGCTACCGTCTGAACCACCTGAAGTCTATTGGTTCCAAGGCGACCGCAGCGCTTTGGCACTTTTTTCTTGCGCCCGTCTTGTAAACACTACGGTTATGGCTTTAACTCTCAGAGCACTCCTCTCAATTCTGCCAGCTCGCGTCCAATGATCCGCCAAAAACTCTATGACGACTCGCCAGAAAGGGTACTGAAATGTATTTAAGGGCACCCATCATTGGGTGAATGTTACCGCACACCTAAATGTTTCAAAATCAACTACGCTGCGATTTGTCTCAAAATTTTTGAAAGCATGCCAGTCCCTTTGAGGTATAATCCACGTGTAAATTTTAGGGCGCAAGTGCGAATTAAGAATCCGTACCGTGGTCAGCGTCCTTCAGCCCATTCATCAAGAACGTACACTATTGCCCTTTCTTCGAGATTTTAGAATGAATTTTTCGCTACTGCTCGCATCAAATTTCGCGCAGGTAGACATGCATCGGGTAAGCGAATCCAGGTTAAGTTTTACAGCCTGGGATATATCAACACGCTGGCAGAGCTCGTTACATGAGCGTTTTCGCATTCCGCACACATCGGAATGCAGGCGCTATACACCAGGAAGCCGAACCCGCGACCTTACTCAGCTGCGGAACGCCCGAACTATTCGTTGGTGCGAAAGAGCGTTGCATAGTTTTAGGAGACATGGAGACATGAAAACGAACACGAATCAGAAAGCCTTTTCTTTCACTCATTATCGTTTCCTTGGACGTCCTAGTGTCTCCTATATTTATGCAGAACTGTATTTCCCGCTAGTGTTCCTGTATGTGCTCCCGCAGGGAGCAGAGTTGCGCATAGGTCCGCCAGTATGTTCCGGCTATGCAGTGAAGCCACTCCTCGCGCGCGCAGGAGGAAAATGCCGCGCGGTGTTTCATTTGCTTTTTTCTCTGCTATGGTTGTGAGCTACATGCGGCAATTGTTCGCAAGCGCTGAGCAAGATGGCACTTTTTAATACAGGCTACACTAGAACCATTGGTGTAGCCGGAGGGGGGTAGGGTTCCAACCCCCCGAAAATTTTAGTTTGTATGTACATATATACACGCACATATACAAACACACGCACGAACGCACATATAAGGAGGTAGGACCCCCCTCTCCCGAAATAAGATCCTGTCTATGCTCATGGCTCGAACAGCTAAAAAGTTCGCGTGCAAACGCGAATTACCTTGAAACAAAACGCGGTGCAATGTTCTTCAGCATGCGTATGAAGTTTTCTCGCCGAGGCCGGAAAGCAAGAAATGTTTTTTAAAATGTGTTAAAAGGAAAACTTTACACACGCAAGGTGGACAGTTATGTGAGCGCATTTTTGCTGCCGAAACTAGCCGATTAATGCTTGTCACCAAGAGAACTATCGCGTGTGTGGTTATGTCAGCGGTCGTTAACAGAACGTCATTGCACTAACCTTCGTTCATAGCAGCTGCACGTTTTCTATATATGCGGTGCAGACACGCAGATTTAGAAGCATTTGAAATGTTCACATGCGCACATTTTATGCAAAGCCTATTTTTACAATTCATTCATACTGCAGAATAAACAGGTGCTTAGTAGTAGCAAACCTGCATGTACAAAAAGATTCAAGATGCAGGAGCTTCTTAATCAAATTTATTTCGTATAAGGGAATGGATCACCATAGCTGCTGGCAGCAGGGCAAGAGTGATGGTTCTTGGAGCCTTGGGGGGCCGAATTCAAAGCAACTGAAAAGGCAACAAGCTATTAATTCAGAGTAACAACAGGTTATTTTATTGCACTAATCACATCAAGATGGTAAACTTGCAAAGTAATTATTCACACATTGCAGACCGTAATATGCCAACACCTTTTTTTTATCTCTTCATACTACTCAGAGCAGAAGAACCAGTAGTTGAAGACACTATCAAGTCAATAAAATCATTAAAGCAGGCTTTGGCCACAAAGCTAGGTTACAAAGCTTTGCGATCTATCCAATCAGAGGTAAAGAAGATTTACGCCATTCAACAGTGCATTCAGAACTCACAGGAAAAGATGCTTGAGACTGCGTCCGACTTCAGACCTTTCATTATTGCAGGCCATGTGGTTTTTTGTCAAGTACGTGGTCTTGCATAGAAGCAGTTGCAGCGATAAGTAAACACAACCGCAGAAACATGTGCAATATTAAGAGCTGTGCTTTGTCTGATACCTAGCAGAAGCCCGCGAGCCTAGTAAATATAGAACGAATGAAGTAGTGCAGATGACAACCATCTGTATGTCTATACATGATCCTCCATCCAAACATGAGACTGAAGGACATCAAGGTCAATTTACTATAACACAGCGCTTATTAAACATACAGGCAGAAGTTTACATTCCTCATTTCGACTAAGGCGATCGAGCAAGCAAGCTATTGCGGGCGATAAATGCTGAAGCTATTACAGCTGTCTCATAAGCGGCAGCGCGCGAGGTTTTCGCTTACTACAAAACAGGCAACACTGGCACATGAAACGCTACATGAAAAATCAGAACGCTGACAAAAATTTTTTAAAATATATATAAAAAATAACAGGAGAGAAAAACCAGGGTGCAGCGAGCTAATTGTAGCTGCTAGTATTTATTCTGTTTTGAACACACTGTTCTAGACCCGCATAGTCAGAACAATCGTACAAGTAACACAGTGAATTGGACGAGTTCGCACGTTAACATTCTTGGCGCATGTGTGCAGCGCGAGAGAGACGTGTCGTTAATTATTTGTCCAACGCCTATGTCGCGCTGCACATATACGCCAGACATCGTATACAAGTGAACTACCTCTCATGCAAGGCGTACGCATCCCAGCGTTAACAGGGGTGTTACTCGAGATAAATGTTGATTTACGTGTAAACTAAGCGAACTCACCTCGCATATCCTGGTTCCTTTCGGAGCCGGCCGGTCTCGGCCCATACGCAGTAGCCATACCAGTCGCCGGCACACGTCTGTCTGTCCACACGGCACCGCGTAAAAGGCTTTGCCACCCTCCGCGCGGTTTGTGCAGTTTGGTGCGCTGCGCCCGGTCATACTGGAATACAAGTGTCACTATGATGTGTTTCGTGTCACTTTACCAAGGTACTTGACTTAATATCATCGAATACCGTATACCAGCAACCCGGAGCCGATGAATGGAACGCACGCTCGAGCCACCGTAGCTCGACAGGTCCGCGGATTGCAATGTCGATGGCACTGACGGAAACGACGAGTCGGCGTCGCGCCCGTAAAGTTGGTTTCGCAGCGGCGCAGTTGAACATTTGACGTGACTTTGTACCACGTGACAGCGCTCGGCGAATAGCGGTGCGAGCGGCGCCGGAAACGTTATGCGCAACTCTGCTCCCTGCGGGAGCGTATACAGGAATACTATTTCCCACCAGTGACATTTCAACTAACACCAACGGAAGCATTAATCAGAACCAGTGAGCCACCATGGACGTGTCAAAAGATAGCACCTTCAAGCCCAACGTTACCTTATGGTCCAAAAAAATTTTTTTAGGAAGACTCAACCAATCAGCGGATATTGATTGACTCCTCCTAATATAAACCACGTTGATTCGTAAGCAACATTCGTGCTATTTACGAAACAGAGTGAATTAAATGTAAAGAACATGAATTGTTACTGATAATGGAAACTATAGAAACATCAATGTCTATAACACGGCGCCCTGTTTATTCAATGTTTAAAAAAATAATCCCATTACTTGGCCGGCGGAGTAAAGAAATGTTGGTGTCCCAGCTGCCCTCCATTTACGAAGCTTCAGGTTGCGGTCCGATGAGTCAATACCATGGGTTGTATCTCTGACTGGAAAAGGAAAAACGATAGAAGCACAGTCAGTGAGAAGGGATTGTACGTCAATAGAAAGAGGAGCTATACGACGCTAAAATCCGCGGGCATCGACTGTTCTTTGCGTAGTTATCGAATCAGTAATCTCGGTTACAGCTGGTCACCCATTTGTCACCTCAGTCATTAATGTTAAGGGAAAACAAAACGAGCACGGAACTTCTCTCGGGAATTCTTTCAAACGTGTAGTCAGGGAACCTGAAGTGCCTTTTGAGAGGCAAGTGTAGGTATTAAGAATGCAGGTCGTTGTGCAAGGTGGTGTCTGTCAGTTGTGGACGTTTCTCGGCTAGTTCGATTTCGTCGATATATAGAGGCCACTTGGGGCGCGCAATGCTATTTCCAGCGTCCGAGTAAAGCGGGCGAGTTCTTGCAGCTGAGCTCCAGAAAAGACGCCCCCTCGCGTCTAAGCGCTGCGGAATGTTCAGGAAAGCGCGAACGCACTTCGAGTGGCGGGTTTCATGCCAGTAATCCCATGCATGCAAAGAAAGGGGAATTACGTCCGGCGAGCCACTTCACACTGGCCTAACACGTGAACGAGCGTCGAAACACTTCCTGTAATATGCGGTTCATGCCAACTTTCTGGAGGCGGAAGAAAAAAAAATGAAAGAAAGGGCCAACACATGCAACGGCACCGTTTGAGCGGGGAATCACAACCGAGCCAAATCGGAATCTGCTATCTGGCACTCTTAGGAGGATCTGGCTTCTTTGGGCGGGAGCACCAAGGTCGCGGAATGCGTATACGCCGGGCATTACGCAGAAAGTGCAGAATTCTCGCCGTTCATCCCCTACACCGCTCGGAACGTGTCGGGACTTTGGAGCAGCCGGCCTGGAAGTGCGTGGGTCGGCAGCGTTATCTTCTCCTGCCGACCGTGCAATATGAGTCACGCGCCGTGCGCTTTGCGAAGGTTACGGGCGCATTCGTCTTTGCCCACGCCTATGCTATAGTGTGTGCTAGAATGCTGGACGTCTTAGAAATGCTGCACGCGGCGCGCTCTAAACGCTGTGTTGCGTACGCGGCTGAATAACTATACCGGGAACCACAACTGGAATAGTTCGCGACAAAGGCTAGATAACTTGAGCGCATAGCGTGCGTAAAGGCGAGGTTCTCACAACTGCTGCCGCTATGTGTACGCAAGACCACAGGCCTTCTAAGCCACGGTCTTTCTATGCAGTCAGAGTTACTTTAAAGTGCGAGCAATTAGCTTTTGTGAATATTTCTCATTGTTATTCAAGACGGCGCGGTAGCTGAATTTGGAGGCCTTTTGCGCACATTGCCAATTCTGGGCACACCAGAAACGCATTGCGGTGGGCTTCAGGCCTCTAGTGGTTTCAGAGCTGTCATGATAAATGAAGGGAAAAAAAAGAAGCAGTAGCGCACACTTCCTTCGTAGGTTATCTCTGTGAGAAAAGAAAACTATTTCTTTTTTCTCGCAATTCTGAACCATTAAGAAATAAGACGTCCGCGAGTAATATTTTACTGCTGAGAAAACTATGTAAGTCGCATCGTGAGCTGCCTGCCATAAAAGTGTTTTCTAAAGTTGTAGTGAGAGTGTCATTAAAGAAAACGAAATAAATCTTCAGCATCATACTATATAGCTTTGGAGACCGGTAACACAAGTTGGCATAATTGAAAGCGGCGTTACAAGAGACCCAGCTAGGTCAAAATTAGGTGCTTTCGAGCATCTGGAGCATTAATCCGTCTCATCACTTGCACCAAATTTACACCTTCCGTGTACTCACTTTATTCTTCCGTTACTGAACTATATACATAACGCGACCTAGCGGTATGTTAGGCAATCGAAACTGTCCTGAAAGACAAGTTTGGTTTGCAAGCGCAATGTCTTCCCGACAAGAAACCCACACGTCACCTGCGTCATTCACCGAAGCACGAAGTGCTCACCTGACGCACGGGAGCCACGGGGTGGGCCATGGTAGACACCCTGACGCCGTCCTCGTAGCAGCACACCCTCTGGACGCCGTCGCAAATCACCGTGCGCACCTCGTAGAGCCTGGGCCGGCTAGTAGGGATAGCGGGCCGGTGGTGCCCGACCACCGCCGCCGTCGCCGCTGAGGTCGGCTTGTGCACCGTGAACGAGGTTTGCGTCACCCGCGTTGTCGTCGGCGCCGCGCCGCGACCCAGCGTGCAGTGGTGCACCATGCGGAACCCGTCCGCGCCGGCCTCCACCCGGATGCCCGCGTGGAAGCCGCCGTGGCGCCGGGAGCCGGACGGCCTGCGCGCCGCGAACGGCGACGGTGTGGACGTATACGAGGACGCACTCGCTCCAGGGCAGTCCGGGGGCGCCGGACCAGCGTCCCAGGACCTGCGGTGGATACCCTTGATGATTTCCTCGAGCGTCGAGAAGGGGCTCGGGGCCGTCTGCCTCCGTGGCGGATGGCGGGCACGGCCACGCAGGAGGGCACACTGGTAGTCGTAGTCCTTGCGCTTCTTCTCGTCCGACAGCGTCTGGTAGGCCTGCGCCACGCTGCGGAAGTTCTGCTCGGCCTTCTCCTTGTTGTCCGGGTTTTTGTCGGGGTGCCAGCGCAGGCACAGCCGCCGGTAGGCCTTCTTGATCTCCTCCAGCGGGGCCGTTTGCTGGACGCCCAGGATTTTGTAGTAGTCCAGCATCGCGCTGCTGGTGGGATTCGCGGCTTACCGCAGCAGCTGACCCAGGTGTGGAATTTTGGGGCGCCTCTTCCCCTCCGTTAGCCGATCTTTCGGGAGAAGGACGAACGGGCTTCGATCAGTGAGCGGACGCGGCCATAGCCGGAATTTGCAAGGTGGCGCTCTTGGCGGGCCATGATGTGGGGCATCTCGTCTGTGAATGCAGTGAATTAATCGACACGACATCGAATAACGATCGGCGTCAAATATTGTGCCGAGTAAGTGTTGTCTAGAAGTCATCCAGCCAACGTGAGTGAAAGAAAGCTGCGAATTTATAGAATGCAAGCGTCGGATTCGAAAGGGTGAAGAATGCGAAGAAGAAGAAGAACACAATCTATCCAGTGTGGCCAATACCCCTCGTGGGTACGAGCCATGTTTTGAGGCAACAACTACTATTGACATTCGCAATCGCGGAACATGCAAGCAGTAACAGGAAATAAGGCGTCGACTCTTATGTTGAACCATTGAAATGTTTGCTTCTAAAATTATAAAAACTTTCCATAGAAGGGAAACTTGCTTCGTCTTTTTCGCTCTTTACACTTCTTGCCAACCCGTGCTCTCCAATTTATTTTGTTATTGTTGTCCGCTTGAAGAACTGCATCTTGATGCTTTGCTAATAATTTTATCTTCTAACACTGTAAAGATTTGATCTGATAAATTATAATGTCCAATTCCCCATAGTGGGTGTACGCAATTGACCATCAGGTGAGCAACTATTACCTTGAAGAAAAAAGTTTATGAAATCAGGGTACAAACAATCCTTGGCCACCTGCATCAAAACGTTTAGCGACCAATAGATAGCAGAATTCCACACTATACAAAAGCTAGAGAACCTCGAAAAATGGAAGTTTCCTTATCCCACTAGCCTGGCTGCAGAATTCCATGACAAATAATACACCGTCGTAGTGGTCACATCATTTCGGCTCACATCGAGACGCAGCATGAGTTCGATGACCACGTAACACGTATAGTTGGTTTAAATTAACGTCACTCGAGGAAACGCTTCTAAACTATTTTTGACATTCACCAAAACCTGTGGCACCCTTCGCCTTGTTGTGACTGAGGCGTGTGTCAGTAAGCCTGCGTTGCTCTTGTTTTGCCATCACGTCACTGGTATACTGTTAATCTTCGCTATCTATCTAAGGCTCAGTCAATGCTGCCTTTTAAGGCCGCAGGCTACCTTTTCTAAATGCAAATAAAACAAAAGGATACAACGCCGTGACGGAACGGTTTACGCGGAAGAAAGAGGTGAACCAGGCAAGCACTGCAACTTCTTTTTGTTTTGTTCTTTTTCAATAACTAACTATTCCAACTATTCTATTCTTTTTTTTTGTTCTTCTCTATAGCAACAGGACCTACTCACTACGGCATCATGACCAAGAAGCCAGCTGTTTGGCTAGAGGAGTCGCCGTTCTTACTATTCTTGTAACCTATGGCACATACCCGCTACAAAAGACTGGCCATAAATCGGTTGGATGGCGCGAATGGCAATGAAAATTAAATTAAAAGTATGAAATTCTAAAAGTAAGAGCTGAGAGAAAGGCTAATGTCAATCTTACCGCAGAGATCAACGACAAAAAAATATAATAATCTGGGTGGGAGCGAGAATCGAAAGTAAAAGCAAAGAAGAAAAAAACGAAGTTACCTGGCCAATGAGTTAGAATCAATAACGAGGTAATATACTCCAGAGAAAACATTCCTGTGGCTGAATTCAACAGTCAAGGCTTCAAACGGAAGCAGGGAAAAAAAAAGGCAGGTCCGGGTCAAGTCTGCGAAGATAAATTTTCAAAATATTTTCCTCAAAGCATTCGAGCGGCTACATGATACAAAGAAGAGATCAGTTGTCTCGTCGTCATTACAGAGAGAGCGCAGAGAGGACGAAACTATAGGTCGCACTTGGGTAGGTAAAATTTGGGGAGATAATCCGACAAGGTATTAATATATAGGCGAAGCTACAGCACCTTTCACCGCATTTAGCACCAAAAATTCAGTGAGCCTTGTTGCACCGTACCCAGGAAAGCAATAAAACTACAACCGATCTACTAAAACTAAAACTGCATATTCAGAGCTGTCATATTCAGGCTTTGAATGTATCTACAGAAACACACGCCGCGTACTGATTGACGCGCTGTATGAATTAGTTGATGCATAAAATGTCAATACGCGCACACCAGGCCAAATATATAGGCATAAATCAAATTTGGCATAGAGTAAACAGCTCCTTTTCCTTTTGTATCTTTTATATGCCCGTGAAGATAAGCAATCTAGTCTGATTGGCAGATTGTTAGGAGAGGCTTCTAAGAGCATAACTGGGATAACGTAACGATTCTGTTTCAACGCTATTCCCTTTCGCACTTCGTTATCACCGCCTACCTTATCATCGGCATCAGCCGGTCTGGAGCAGTGCATGATAACAAAGCAATGAAATCGAGTCAGGAATTGTTACATAATATGGGACCATATCTGCAATATGGCATTCGTAGTGTTATCAGGGCCAAGGGTTACTGACGCAAAGCGTAATATACGCCGGAACCTGACCTAACCCCAGGTATGATACGTCTCTGCCAACGCTCGGAAAGCCTATATAGTTCAAAATAAATAACCTGCAGCCACTGTGCAAATAACCTGCAGGCACTGTGCAAGACTGGAAGGGAACCGGAATTTATAAAACAGCTGTTGAGCGAGAAATTAAAAATTAAAAGAACAGGTTACCGCTTTCCCGTTTTGTTCTCAAGCCCTGCTGAGAGTCCGATAGCAAACCACGCGTTTCTTCCTAATATTATGTACAAAAAAAATGGGTTAAGTTACTCGAGGAGCCAGATATGGCTGTTATGAAAAACAAATCAGTATTTGAAAAACGGTGTTCTGTGCTACCAGAGGTTTCATCGGATTTCTCAGCTCTGAGAAAACCGCATGAAACCAAATTCAGACTCAACGCATTCGGCCGACTCCCTTTATTCTGTGACAATCTTGAGTCCCGTGAATACACCGCTGAGGGGCTTGGGGCGTGATTTTCAGCTGCATGTATAGGCCCGCACGACCGAAGTCTTTACGAGGGGGGACGAGTGCGTCGGTAGGTGCTCTGGGTCAGCACTCCGTTCTCGTAGACGTTCACTATCTCGGCAGCGTTTTCTTTGATAACCTCAAGGTCCATTCGGGTCCCGCGGACGATGCGTGTAGACGTCTGGCGCTCGTAGTCTGATGGCACGCGCAACAGTGAGACGTTGGTTGTGATGGGTGGGGTCTGGTGGTAGGGCGTGGTCGTCGAGGATGTTGGTACGTAGCCCGTCATGGACATGGCCTGCTTCGGCAAGTACGAAGCGAGTGGAATGGTGTACGAGTACTGAGAGGTCGAAGGCTGGAACATGTTGTAGTGGACCACTGGTTGCTGCAACTGCGGTGTCGGCCGGTACATGGTGGTCATCGAGTACTGCGGGTAGGTGGCTACGGGGCTCTGTTGGGTGTACGAGCACGACTGCTGGGGCACGGGGCTCTGCCGGGAATAGCTGGGCACAATGTAGCAGTAGGCGCGTACAGTGCCCGACGGAGTTGGTGGAATCGCCTGAATCGTCGTCTTTCGGAGGTGGTTGTCGTAGCGCTGTCGCGACGAGTCGTTGCTGAGTACGTTGTGGGCCTCAGATATGAGGCGGAACATACGCTCGGCCTTCTCCTTGCTGCCCTCGTACTTGTCCGGGTGCCACTGAAGCGCGAGCGCTTTGTAGGCCTTGCTGATGTCGGATGTTGTGGCGTTGCGGCTGACGCCCAAGAGGCTGTAGTAGTCCTGGCCCTGGGCCATGTCAGCGCGACGCCTGCGTGCCGCCAGGGTTACGAAAAAAAAAACAAAATTTTTGGCCAAGGGCTGGCGTGGCAGAGGTCTCCTCACGTGGCTGCGGTGGTTTCTTGTGGGAGAAATAGAGAAGTCCTAGCAGGATCCGCCTCGCGTAGCCCTTGGCTGGCCGCACTGAAGACGGCCGGACATCCCCGGCTCCGGTAAAGGGATAATTGGAACGAGAACGGCCTACGTGCACGGGTGATACAGCGTGCGCACGTTCGGTCACGAGGCGAACGGGGCCTCTCCTCTTCGTCGTCGTGACGGCAGCGACGGAGCGGTGAAACTTTGTCATGCCTCCTTCGAAATGTGTAGGCACGAAAATATTACGTAAGTTGCGAAAACGAGGTAATAGAGATGTCGGACGGTTGGTTTCGTGTGCGCTGTTAACTTGTTAATATCGAAATAAGGCGAGCAAGCAACGGTGCGCGTCGCACCTTTTTGATAAGCAAGGACCTTAAACGAGTAAGAATATCATCTGTTGCGTTGTTTTATTTTTTTTTTGGCACTAAACAACAACAAAAAATGAAGAGCGAGCAGAACACCTTACGCTTTGTCAACTTCTCAGCTATCATTCATAGCACTGGAAGTCTGTGTTCGTGGCGCTGAGCTTATGCAATGCAGCATTAGCCAAACGTATATTTCAGAGGCAATAATAAATACGAAGCACGCGTGCAACTGGAGGTGGTGAAGGTCGCATATTGTTGCAACAAAATAAAAACGCCTTGCATGATGAGAAACAAATAAAAAAAAGCACAGTACGATGCCTGTTTATTTTTTTGGCGAGCCAGAAGAAGAGAAAGATGAAGACTCGCAGTTAGGCACATGTGTTGGTGGCATTGCAAACAAACTATGCGCCTTGCCTTTAGAATGCGGGGTAAATGGTAATTTTGGCCTTATTTTTCTCCTTGCGCAGGACAAGAAGTGTTCCGGGTGGAAGTGCACCCGCGAAGGGACCTGCGCGTCGAGGCAATGGACAACAGTTTAAGCGATATCAACTATTTCCGACACGAGGACATCGACGACCGCACTGTCTCCATAAAAGTCGCCAAGTCGCTGGAAGACCTGGTTGACCGGGTAAGTCACCTTCTAAATCACACACCGCATTATTGTCGCTTCAGTCAGAGGCTTGATCGCTGTTTGCTTCGGGACACTGACCTCGAACTGGCGATGAATAATTTGCTTAGCGTATGCATGAATGAGTGCGTTGTGTACGTCTGTTTTGTTTGTTTCTGTGACATTTCATATCTCATCTTTAGCATAAATAATAGCTTACTAGTGTTGCGGCAAAGAAAACCTCTCAATTTCTTTTTCTCACAGAGGTATGAGTCCGTCTGGAGGGCTTTCTAGTCCCCTGCATGGACCTACTTAAAGCTTGTGCTTGTAAGCGATCTCACACCATTCCACGAAACTCTGTGCTGGGTGTCACGGTTAATTCATTGCCAAGCACACAATACATGAAGAATCTCGCACTTTCCCAATCAGGTAAATGACATACCTAATAAAGGTATTTCGACGACCAAACATTTGTTGACTCACTGAGGATGCGCTGATTAAAGTATACGGCCTGCGCTTACGCCCCCGCGTACCACGATAGGCTGGGGTGCTCCCCTGTTATTCTTGTTGGGTAGCCCTACATTTCGCAAGCTTCATGAAACATGCATTCACACAGTCCTCTTGAGCCCAAAGCAAATAAGGCTGGCGAGTGGTCGTTGCCGTAAGGGCCAATGCGGCTTCAATTTCTGTATGTACAAAGCGGGTACGCAAATCACTCGTGGACAGAAATATTAATCGCTTTCAGGGCGCCAACAGCGTAAAGTAACCCTGGACCTACCCCTCACCCGTCCCCCCCCCCTTTTTTTTTGTCGTTGCTGCTGCTGGTTGTGGGTTGTTTATCGCCACTATACAGAATCGCAAAGAACTGTTGCTTCAGTTAACCAACTCGCATGTACGCTACAGGCTGGAACTCGAAAGCAACGCAGTACAAATTTGCTCACTCTAAGAAGGTATATTGACTCTTGAGACAGAGCTGTCTCACTCGGTTTATGTCGCAATTTTTTGAACATACCCTTTAGATAATTTAAATCGTACGTCTCTATCCGCGTTTTATGAGATGCATGAAGTAAAATGTGAAGTGTGAAGGAACCATTAGGCAAATCTCATACTCGGAAGGTGTGCGAGGAAAAAAAATCCTGGGGCTGTTCCGCAGTCTTCGTGCGATGCCGCTCACTCGAGCTATATACGAAATGATGAAAGGTAGCACCGCGCCCCCACCCCCACCCTCTCTTGTTCTAGCAGAACCTCACCGAGCTGTGGCCAGCATGACGAGAAACTAAACACGAAGAAACAGCTCTGCATTTGTCGAGTTTGTGCGCTCGTTATAAGCAATAAATGTGCACCTCAAAGCTGCAGAAACAGCGCTCTACAGAGGCCTTAGACAAGTACGATGGTTGACGTGAAGCTAGCAGTTATTGATAACGAAACCGGCTTTCAATTCTAGCGTATGAAAAAGGCGCGGATGACTAGTATCCGATGCAAATCGCATGTATCCCATCCGGTAAAACAGCAACGAAACACGAGGCAAAGCCTAAAGCTGCAGCTCCTTCTGAACCGTGGGAGCAGTGACGTTGATAAGCAGTGATAGTTGGCACGTTACTTTAACCCATTATCTCGCCATATTACGTTGTTCTCGTAACGCGACCGACAGTACTTCGTATACTTCAAGCTGTGCTATAAGCTGGCCCAGTCTGGGCGCGCAGATCAACGCCTAGGCTCGAGCATTCCCCCTAAGGAAGTCTTTCCGAAGCCACTTTCAAAAAACAAGGTGAAAGCGGGTCGGGTCATGTGAGCGCGCGACGGCTATGCGCCGAGGCGTTCCGGACAGGCCCTGCTGATAGGGCGTGATGAACGCTGCGCCTATTCCCATGGCGCCTAAGTGGCGCGATTTCGCGCACCCATTAACCCTCGTAAGCCCTTAATAAATTCCCGCGCTCTTGAGTCAACTGACCCTCCAGTGCGCGCCGGTATACGAGAGAAGTTTCGAGGGGGCTTAAATAACAGCTCTTAGGCGCGCTCGCGGTTTGCGTAATAAGACAATGCACAACTCTGCAGCGACAACAAGCCCGTCGCGCTGGACGCTGAAAGAAGAGCAACGACGCGAACGGAGCTGCTTCTCACGTAAACGCCAACCCTTTATCAGCGAGGCTGTGAGAGCGGAGAGGGAGTGGAATTCTCTCCGAGATGAAATAAATGAGCGATCACTGCTCCCGCAGGAATGGCTTGATTACAGTCATTGTTTTGGCCAAGTTTCAGCGCTCCGGGAAGCGCTAATCGAGTTTCGTGGTCGCTTGTGCTTCTCGTCTCTTGTCTAGTGCCGCACCGGCGTTGTAGAGACTGTAGAAAACTATAGCTTGAGCGTTAGTTCATGTCACGGCTTCTGGAACAAGTTAGCGCGAACTAGCTAAAGCGGCATTGTTACGTGCGGTTTTTAACGTATTACTATTCCACCAACAGAAAGAAAACATGTGTGCGGAATGCACGTATTGAAACAGTTCCGTACCCACTATGTGCATCACAGAACATTCGCACTCAGTGCGCAGTGAATAATTACGGAACACCTCTACACATTCACAATAATTGCTCACTTTTTTTCTTTTTTTATTTCTTATTTATTTTTATTTTTTCTGACGAGGATCCTTTTCCCTCCTTTTGCAGCCCGATCCTCAGAGCGTCTTGAAGTTCAAGCTCACCTGCCGAGGAGCTTCGGGAACGGTAAGTGACCAGGAGGTATTGTCAGTAAAAAAGGAAAAAAATGACGGGTGTCATCTCCGGCTTTGGTAACAGCCGGAGATGCCACTACAGCTCAGCTAGGCATTCAATATCAGAAGTGTGAAAACTGGCCTAAAATACAACGTCAGCGCCTATTTAAGATAAACGGGTAATTATTTGCCGCCTGCCACTTTTATACATCGAAGTCGCGAATTACCTTGCGGAAATTATTTGATAGATTGCAGTGCCGGCAGCCGTCGATAAGCCGAACTCTTCTCAGGCAGACATAGATGAACGATGTGCGCACTAAAATATTGTGTTACATTCGTGTAGTGCATGCAACGCGTTCATTTTGAAGCGTGCGGATGTGTACTACGTTTGAGTGGTTACAATCTCCGATCTCTCGCTGTCATGTTCCAATGAAAGGGCTCAGTTAAGGGAGGGAGAACGCAAGAATCCCTCGCGGTCTTGCAGTCTGCTGATCTCCGAATGCACACGTCCTAATGCCGTCGTTTCTGTCATGTTGTGCCTCTGCAGGACGAAGCCTTTCTGCCTGTCACCGTCTACATCCAGGACGTGAATGACCACGCTCCGGAGTTCCAGAACGTGCCCTACCACCTCGAAGTGGACGAGGTGAGTGCCCCAGAAGATCAAATAATTCGGGGATAGGAGGTAGAAAACGGCATGCAGGCGCGACACACTTTGGGGCTTCTTCCGCTCCTCACAAACCAACATTCAACAAGAGAAAGCATAACAGAGGAGTCCTATCCTATGATTAACCAGTCAGCGTTTTTTTTTTGTTGGTTAACGTGGCTGCGAAATCTGCAGACACCGAAGCCACGCGTGAGTGTCCACCTATCAGCGGGCTTCTTGAACGGCGTATGGCGTTACATAGTACGAACGTGAAACCAGGGTGAAACCAAGGCCTTCTCGTACCTGCACATCTCGGCGAAGCGGTCGCACAGCTTCCTCTCCATTGCTCTATACACCGCTCGGACTTTTCGACACTGGGATTTCCATCTACCCCCCTCCCTCACCCCTCCACCCTTGCCGTCCTCACAAAGCGTGGCCAGAGGCGTTGCACTCGCCAACATACTATACGCGAGCTATCGTCAGCCGAAGCCGGGACGAGACAGTTGAAGCGCGCGGCCGACGTCGTCTTGCGGCGTAGATAACAATTTCACGGCCCGTCAGGCCCTGCCACTGGGCTTATTCTAGCGCGAGCGAGCTCGGCGCGCTGGCGAGGGAATGCAGCGCCGCCGCTTCGTCTCTGGGCGCGTTTAATAATCGAGCCGTGCTCCGCCTCGCTCTTCCGACCCCTTATGGCTCTATTCTGCCGCATTCCGCTACGAAGGAGCCATGCGGGCCCTCGCTCCTCCGCCGTCCCGGGGCTGCTGCTGCTGCTGCTTGCGCTTACGGGCACTTTCGGAGACTGCCTTTCCTCGCCGTATATAGAGGCAGCTGCCAGTTCTTTGGCTGTCCGTAATAGAGCGAACTGTATTTTGAGCCGGCTGACACTCGGGGATAACTTAAACCCTGGTCATATTCGCAACCGACAGAAGGGAGACCGTATGAAGCTCAAGTCCGAGCTTGTGATCACTGTCACAGCAGCGAGCGGTGTTCGGCTGCTTCCGCCCGACAGCGGCAATTTAGAGGTGGTTGGACTGGCCGCACAGCGCATATGCCTAAATCATTCAATTTGCATTGAAAACACTTAGAGAACAGCCATTAGTGACTGAAAACACGTAATTAGAAAAAAATGCGCATCATTATGAGACTATGTTTAGTGGTCCTGCATAGCCACGACAGATAACAAGAAATGGTGTGACGAGTGAGCATCTGCACTGCCAATGCTCTGAAAATGACGGCCATGTTTAAAGCAGTTCGAAAGGCAACTATTCCTAAAATTTCCGGAAGCCAACAGAAAACGACCATATGAGCATGTTATGTTTGAACTTAAACTGGTATTCAATTACGGCGATGGCCGATGAGGAAACAGGGAGAGAAACAAAGAAAAGGCAGGGAGGTTAACCAGAAAAAAAGAAAAAGTCCGCTTTGCTACACTGCATGGAGTAAAAAGGGAATCGGGGAAAGGAATAAGGAAAGCCTCGTTCATGCTGTTGAAGACGCCCAGGAACATTTTTGGCAATTACTCATGATCATCAATTTGCGCTAAGTAAACCTTGCACGTTAGAGCTATATAGATAGGTTCCTATTCAATATCAGCACGTACTGCGGGAAGTATAAATACAATTTCCTCAATTTATATTGTGGCTCTGGCTCGGTTCCAAAGATCTTGTCACAGCTTTCTGCGTAGGATATTTTTTGTATTAGCCCAGCTGTAATGTTTGGTAGAATTATATTGGCTCTTGCAGTATACGAGTGGCATACAAAGGGAAATAAAGTCTGGCGGAGCACAATATGTTAAGCTAGAACAACGTCGCCACATCTCTATGGCTCATGATATAAAGCGAAGCTTGCACTCTCCAGCGTGTGAACAAAACTGAATTGACATTCGTGAGAAACCAGGAGCTGCTGCTAAATGTTTGAACTGTGGGGCTTTGAAAACAAGCAAACGAAGACGGGAGCACAACAAAAGAAAAACATTCCTGGCGCAAAGACGTATGTTATATTGAGTGGTGTTCTTCAGGTCTTGGCTTTTATGGGCGCTGACATCTCGGCTAGCCCGAACATGGCACGCTGCTTATGCCTAAACAACTTACAAGAGGATGGCCGGATTTTTTCTGTTTTTTTTTTCGCAGTGACGCAGACAGGTCAGGCACAGCCAAAGGCACGCTTTTACAATGTCATATTTACATTCCCTGCTTACCAGCGTTTCATTCCAGCTTTCAAGCTTCATAATACTCCTTGCAGAAACACGTATGAGGAGAAACAGGCGACTGCTGTATGAAAGTTCGCAACGCGCACAGGCGTAGCGGCGCTGAGGCCTCCCGCTCGAAATACGCACGGCGTTACACGTATTTCCCATATTCCACTTCCTCTCAAGACCGGTGTAACCGCTGGCGGACCTATATTGCGCATCGCAGAGGAACGTGCACCGGACCCGGCGTTTCGAGAAAGTTCGATATTACGTGTGCGTGTGTTAGATCTATTCAATTCGTTCGTACAGCCAACGACTTCCTAAGATAGCTGTACAAGACGGGAAAATATATATATGTATAACGGAAAGACCGAAAAATTCAGACGAATAAATGGCGCTCCGGAGCAAGCATCGGCGCTCGATGTGGCGCGCTTCCCGCGCCCTCACTGCTACTTGGCGCGCGTCAGCGCGGCACGGCAGGCAGGGCCGTCCGGCGGGCGCGGTCCAGACGGCGCGTCCATAAAAATACCCGCACCGGTCAGCGGCGGCATCGATGCGTTCGTCTGGTATTGCACTGACCGCGTAGCCGTGAACAAAAGGTGCGGAGAGGGCAATGCCGGCCGCCCGGCGGCTTTTCCATCGCGAGGCGATGCATCTGGAGCCCCACCAGATGGGATGCGGAGGAGAGAACGGCGAGAGGCATAGCTCGGCAGCCTCCGTCGACGAAGACGACGACTCCCCGGGGAACGCTTCGCTCACCGCTCTCTCTTGTTGGCCAGGTCCGGCTCGTTTCGATGGGACGTGAGAGGGGCGGGCCGTATAGGACCCCGCGACGCTCTGGAGTGCTGCGAACACAACCACCTTTTCCTCTTCCCGGCACTTCCGTTATTTTCTGTTCTCTACGCAGGCTGCACACGCCGCTCTTCCCACGCGCCCCGATTCAGCTCGCCTTCCACTAAGCTTCGGTTCGCACCTCGGTTCGCGCTCTCTCCTTGAGGAATCGTCGAGACGTGACCCCTAACCCCCTTCTCCCTTCCTGCGTCGCCGACACTCGCGACGCCACCAGCGTCTTCCTCTCCCGCGCTTGAGCCCCCTTTAGCCCCGCGTGCCTACTGCCGTAGCGTCCAGCTGCACATTCTGTGACGGCCAGCCAAAAGAGAGAAAAAAAAAATGCAAACGTGGTTCTGCCCGACCGCCATGCGTGGCCTTATACATCAGCAGCCTCTTTACTTTTATCTTTCTTTTCTCTCTGGTAGGTTCTGTTTATTTATTCCGGTGGATGGGGATATAGCGAGACACGATTTCTCTCAAGCCGAGCCCCTCCTTGCTCTTATCGTCACTCGTGTTTTCGATCTTGTGCGTTCTCACTTTTCTCTCGATACTTTTCCTCCTCCTCGCTCTTATCGCCGCCAGAACGGCGCGCCGTCCCGAGCTGAAGCCCAGCTGCTTGCCTCCCTCCCACCTGCCGGCGCTGCTCTGCTTCCTTGCTCTTCCGTAATTGGCAGGCGTTCCACCGAATCCATCCATGTCTATATTGACCCAGGCCGTTTGCCCTGTTTTGAATGCGTGTATACATCATAGGTAGGTGGCGCCCTGAGCATAAGGCAAGGATAGTCTCGTGTTCTGTCCGCGTCAGACATGCGCGCGCACATGGCCTCGGATTTCGGCCAGCTATTTTTCCCCTACCGGCTGCATGTCGGTCTCCCCTGCGGCCGGATTCACGCTCCTTTCTTTCTTTCTTTCTTTCTTTCTTTCTTTCTTTCTTTCTTTCTTTCTTTCTTTCTTTCTTTCTTTCTTTCTTTCTTTCTTTAACCGTTTTAATGACTTCGCTACCAACGTGCCACCGATAAAGAGGAAAACGTTTTACTCGCAATCGTAATCATACTGCCGCAACTGTCGCAACTTAATGCCATAGCAATCGTTATTCAAAGAGATTCAGGGAAACGTTTAGCCTTCATCTTGCTTTAGTTTAGTCTTTTTTGTTCGCTGGACTGTTATAGTATGGCTCAGAAGACATTCGCTGAAATTGTGTCATATGCTGTGTACAAGAAAATAAAGATAGGATGGACGTATACCACAAACCTTTCGGCAATTAGGAACCCTATAACGTAAAGCTATTCCACTATGTTTTTATTCCAATCTCCTCACGTAAAATTTGCGTTACCGCCGACGCAAGCATCGGGCGGTGACCCGCAGCGTTGACTGAACAGCCCAATCAAACGTTCTCCTAGTTTATAGAAGGTCACTTTTCTTTGCTTTCAGTATGAATAACATTGCCTACATTGAGCGGTTTTTCATTGTAGGTGGCTACCAGGAGACGAAGAGCTCGCTCAAAAGGAGAGGGATTCGATAGGGCCGAGCCAGCGCGCTGAAAATAGATAACCGGATTAAGAGGGTGGTGCCGGCATCTGCGATTGGTCCGCTTCCCTTTACTTAGCTTGCGGTGGCTTGTCGAAAATCGCGGCAGCGTGCAGCGGAAGTTTAAGAATGCCGCTAAAATGGATTCTCAGCAAAGAAGAGTTGGCAGAGCGAGGTCGTAAACGCGCCGAAAATGCTCGAAAAAGTTACATGGCCACGCAAAGGTTTTATTGTACACAAATAAACCCATGCTTTCCTGCAAGTGCGAGTAGCCAGTGCATGAGTGATCGGTGGCAGCCACCTTTATTCCTTTTGGAAGGGGGCAGCCTGCAGCTATTCAGAAAAAAATTCTGTTTTGTTCGGCGTATTAATGCATCTTTAACGCGTACACGTCAATTAATTTGACGCGGTGAGTTTTCGCGGTTTTGTAACGTCGCGTGACAGGCAGGTGAAGTGGGTGCAGCCTGAAAACTTTTGACCAATAGCGAAAAGGCGTCGAATCAGAAATAACTATTTTACTTTTGTTCGGTCCAGTCGTGCATAATCAGTGTGTGCATGTGATATCAGATGGGGAGCTATCGCGGTTTTCGTGACGTCGCGTAACAGACAGGCGAAGTACAAAAAAGTCACGCGATTGGCCTGTATTGACCTAGGCCGCGGCCTGGACAGCCGCGTGAGGCGAAACCGAACGCCGGCTTCTCGAACGCGCACAAGACAGCGGCCCCAGCGCTCGCTCCCGTCGCGTACGCTTCCCGTCCTTTTCCTCGTGTAAGTCGCGCGCCCTGCAGCTGATGCTCCCACGAG
Source organism: Dermacentor albipictus (assembly GCF_038994185.2). Classification (NCBI taxonomy): domain Eukaryota; kingdom Metazoa; phylum Arthropoda; class Arachnida; order Ixodida; family Ixodidae; genus Dermacentor; species Dermacentor albipictus. Next base: position 26,714,049 of record NC_091821.1, read on the forward strand.
ACGGACATCGCGCCGAACATGGGCGCACAGTCACGCCACGCGTATCCCACTCGTGTGCTCATAGGATGATATCAATGTCGCTGCATCGTTTCGCTTGCTTTGTGAAAGCTGTGTCGGCCAATGTATTGTAGTCGCCGTGAATTCGGTTTCGGTACAGCGCACTCCTCCGCATAGTTTCCTGTGGTTTTTTTTCCAGTGTGACCGTAACGGGGTTGGTGGTGGTTAATGCGGCGCGGGAGATGACAATGTTAACACACGCTGGAGGCTATTTTGTTTTTGCAGCGCGGGTAGGGTTCGCGGCCGTGGGGATTCGTGCGCAACGCTTGTCTTCGACCTGAGGACGACGGGCGGCGCAGGTTAAACGTAGGTCAGGCTGAGTGCAGCGCTAGATGTTCGCACTTTGCCTTTACTAAAGCCACATTTAACGCTGAACTGCCAGCAGGTTAGCGCAGGTAACGGTGGGTGCATCGACTAGCCCAATTCATCGCTCTGTTAAATGCCTGGTGTTCAAGCTTGCTACCTTTGTAATTCAGCATTGCATTCTCGCCCATGTGACGGTATCAACACGAAAATCGTCCTCGTTACGCGCACAATGTTTCCCTCGCTAATTATCTTTGCTCTTTATGTGATACAGCATGCAGTTTAAGGTTGCCTTTAAGTAAACAGGCCAAAGCGAGCATGAAACCATGTGTTCTGATACCGATCATTCTCCAAATTGATTGTTAAGTTGCTTTTCCTACAGCGTCTCATGCGCCAAACTGTGGCGACCATGTCATCGTTAAGAGGAGAATTAAACTGCGCAGAGCTTCTGCATTGTTCTTATACTTGTGTACGCTAAACATTTCGGAAAGTAACAAAGAAACGCAATAACAAAAAAAACAATAATATTTCTAACAATGTGTTGGCAGCCACATTTTAGGCCATAGCGCTTTGCGGAATCGTCAGCTTGCCTTCTTTAAACAGAGCACGTCTACAAACGCCAAAATGTGCATTCCCGTCATTAGAACTGTACATCGTGCGGAATGGTAGCCGAATTCAGTCGTTTTCTTGCATCAGGAAGGCACCAACTGTCACCACGAGTAGATACTGCTGCTGCTTATTCAACGCAGCTTCTTCTTTACCGGTGTATTAACGTCCCCTTGCCTTTACACCGCTACCTAGCTAGAACATGATTTGCGGACAAATAGAACAGCGTCTGACGTAACCAAGTAAACACAGGCTGAATGCACGCGCACACACACTGACACGTCAGGTCCCGCTCCCGTTTCCATTGGTTCGCATACGCGGGGTGATGCGTCGCTTTCGCACAGAGCCATCAGAGCCATAAATGGTGCGCTGCGAAGGGTAACGGACACCCCGCGTTCTATGGTACACTGCCGAGCGGCGCATTCCGCAAATGGTCCCGCCCACAAAAGTGCACTGACGCTCGCGAGACTAAGCTCTAATCAAGCGGCAATCTGTATCGGGGTCCCGTCAGGGAGCCTTTAACGAACGCACTGGCCAAAACAGCTTAGGCCAATCGATGGCCGAGCGCGCGCTTTCCGATTGTCTCCATCGCTAAAAGGCAGCGCCGTCCAACGTGCGGGTATTGTAAGGCCCGCCTGGAGCTGGAGCCCGTTTCCGGTATATGTGTCCGCAATCGCTCGTTGCCTTTTATTGATTGATTTACTTTAATGCTGTTTCCCTATCTCTCCCTCCCTGTTTCCTTCACCCCCACGATATATCTGCAGCTGACACCAGTAGGACTGACTGTCTTCCGAGGCGTGCACGCCATTGACCGAGACAAGCCGAACACACCAAACTCCGACGTCACGTACGCCATTGTGGTAAGTAGTGCTCCCTGCACTCGTTTCTTGTTCTTTTCCGTTCTGGTGCGATCGTTCGTAAGGGCAACGAGTTGATAACTGGCGCTCGCTCGCCCTATCTTCACGCGTCAGTGAAGAGTAAATAAATATCGAACGTTTCCGTTGCGCTAAGGCATCAATGAATGTGAGGGGGAGGGCATGTGTGTCTGTGTGTGTCCCCAGTACTGTAGAAGTCCTCAGCACTGTAGAAGTGTCTCCAGTACGTTTCCAGAAGTGATCCGGCGGCCGTATTAGATTGACAGTGCAACCTCCGCTCTTCCCCCTCCCCCCCCTCCTGTTATTTTTTCTTTTTGTTTCTTTCTTTCTTTTCTTTTTTATGATGCACATACGTAGACGCTGCCTATACTGTGAAACTACTGTGTATGTGCGGCGCACGTGTGACCAGAAGAATGCTTGAGCTGAAGTCGCTTCATATACTATGTACAACCTAAAATTATTTTCACAACGCATACTCAGTAAAGAAGATGGGCAAAAGGTGCAGCGATGTTTGTCTAAATATTATCAGTGACTCAGTGTTACATACTTTCACCTTGACGTCATTGCTAAGTGGCTATTATGCATGCCGCATAGTTAGTTGATTGAACAAATTTTTGTTGCTAGATGAAGTTCAACAAGTTTTAAACTGACTTTGATGGTTTGAAAAGTAACTGCAGAGCTGCAACCTGGACACTTTCTTGGGGGGGAGGGGAAGAATGTATCGATACAGGCATGGTCCGTTGCTGCGGTATCACGCTTAGACGGTTCATTTGCGCATGCGCCAGGAAAGCTGCGAATGCGTCGGTGGTCTCCTGTGGAGGTGAATCGCTGTATAATATCGTACATCGCGCTACACTAGAGCACTAACATTAGAGCTTTCTAGCATATATATAGCGCAATAAGCGTTGCGCAAATCCGAGGACTCCCGCGCACATGCGCATGCAGGTAGCAGCTGGCGGCACAGATTTTGCTACAGACGACCGCACTGTTCCACAACACCCTATTAATTATATGACGTGCACATTGCGCGAAAATCGTCGTGGACGTCAAACTTACGGGGATTAAAACGTTCCGTGTATTATTAGCACGAGGGCTCTTGAACATACGAGCAACATCAACGTTAAAGGACACATAACGCCTTCTTCACGCAAAACAATGAATGAAAGTAATTTTGTTCATGTAAAAGCTTATTTTGTTTTTCGTGCAGCCTAATGCACGCTTGTGGTTCCTCTCCAGCGTATACATCTCTGCTTGTAAAACAAGCCTCGAAAGAAAACACGTTCAATAATCTACTACACACCTACGTTCCTGCCAAACCAGGAATCTCAAGTGCGCTCCGGGGTTTTATCAAAGCCACCCCACACCATTTAAGCCACTCGTGTGCTCTTAGTGCCCGATGCAAAGATCGAGGATTCGCGCTTCGCCTAATCAGCTTAAGCTGCCTTGCGTGCATTATTACCACAAGCGCGTAGGCGCTGTAGTTTGCCTGCTTCTGAGCGTAAATAATTTCTCGCGTTGCGAGAGTACCAAGCGTGACTGTAGCTACCGCTTTTGCTGGCGTATACGTGGGCAACGTATGACTGCACAAGCGCTGTGAGGCGTCAGCCGCGGCGGCCCATATCGCACACCATGCTCGCGGCGCAAAACGAAACGGCTCATAAATGTATCTCGGACATTTGTCTTGAAACATGGATGAGGCACCGTCTCCGTTCTTAACCGACATTTTGCTGCTTTGACGAGTGTAAATTCCCGTACATACCTTGCGCCCTCAGTATTATTTTGCGCTTTTCAAGTCGCGTTTTATTTAGGACATACGAAAGAAAAAGAAAAAAGAAAAGGAGTTGGGTGAGAAAAGCAACATTGCCGGACCTTTTCATCGCCAGGTATTAGACTTCATATATCTTAAAGAAAATTACTGGGCGTATACGATGGCCACACTATATGCGACGTGGGAAGAGTGTTCGTGCTGTGCTTAGCCTGCAGGTGGCGCGGCCGTCACTTGCGTATGCTGTCGTGCAAGTGTATAGTTGCGCTGAGTGCTGTCGTCCCGACTCAGCGCGATGTTCAGTGAGCACAAAGTTCTGTGCTCAGCTTGGCGACAGTCAAGCAGATGCAAGCAGAAGATCCGGGCAGCGTCTGGAGATGACGCTATATGCTCGTGAAGCAGACAAAAAAAAAAAAAGTCGTCGCATGGAAGGTTAAATATCGGTGGAGAGTGAGCCACGCTTTTAGCAAGCCACAGTGATGCGTTTGTTCATGAAGTGCGAATGATATTAATGAGAGATCGTCAGTTAACTATCAGATTAACTGCTCAGCTGGGGGTGGCGCTACACTAATTATTGCCTTTGTTTTGGGCATGAGACTTGTGACAACATTGCCGACCAATTATTATTGCGCGTGCAATATACGATGCCTCACTCGTTTATATGTCCTATACGCTGCAAAAGGTAAATATTCAAAACCGGACGATTTCCTCCGCAAACATTGTTGTCCATTTACGCGCGCAATGGTTCAGCTGAAGTCGAGGCGGGCACGCACTCGCAGGCAGTGACGTTTTGTTCTTTTCTTTTTTTTTGCGTGCCCATCATGTTGGCCAGCACAAATCTATATACAACCACGCCGCGTTGTTGTTGTGAAGTGCTTTCTTCCTCGCTTCTCAATTCTTGCGTGCATACTTGCAGGGCGGCAACGAGAACAACTCGTTCGCCTTGTCAGATCCCCTGGAGGGCATCATCGTCATCAACAAGCCTCTAGACTACGACCACGGTCCTAGAGAGTACCGGCTCGAAATTCAAGCACGGGTAAGCCGGCGCACAGGCTCGCTCTATATCATCGCTTGCATGCCTGCATGGAGGGCTAGAAAAATTAATTTCAGATATGAATAACGTGTAAAAAAGGCCACCTTAGGAGCGTTCATTCCATTTGTGTTCGCTTCACTTCCCCCCCCTCTCTCTCTCTCTTTTATTTTCTTATTTGCTTGAGTGCATTTGTAGTGGCACATTATATAGCATAAGTACACGCAGTTGTATTTATGAATGCTTTGTAAACATTATGACCGACAAGCTAATTGGTTATTCAGTACGACCCTATTTACAGCTTGGGGATGTGATAAGTGCAAAATAAAACCGGGGAGTGAGTAATGAGGTTCTGGAGGTGCCCGAATGTGACGTCGCTTCAGAGTGCGAAAACAAAAGAAGGGGGAGAGGATATGCATTATCGAACTTGCAAGCCGTACGCGGAATTTCGTTTTTCTATAGTTAGCTGAATAACATAAGCGATTGCTTGGAACATGCGGAGCCCAGCGATTGCGCAACGACGAGCACGCTCGAATGGGCTCGTGCGGGAGAACCGCCCTGGCGTTTATGACGGCGTCACGCGCACCATGTCTGGACAGTTGCTCATTGTACTTTGCAAACAATGGAGCTATGCCTCCGGCTATGCGCTCGCTTGCGTATGTATTTACAAGCGTCTCTGTTTCGCCTGTGTCCTCATTTTTACGCGGTCAGCTACAGCATCGGGGAAAGCTCAGGGTTCGTGAGCGCGTTGCCCCGGTTCGGTGGCGAGCATTGCCGGAAAGTGCACAAAAGCTTGCAGCGTCCCTGTAGATTTGCGCCGTTTCTCCTACCATAATTCCCGCGTTTGAAGCATGAAATGCTTTTAGCATCCCGCTGTCGGTGACCTTCAAATGACCTTGAGGCAAAAGCCAGAGCCGTTATCCGGGCAAGCTGCGAGAAGGAAACGAGACCATCCGGGCAACCAGTCAAACCTTTAAAAAATGCAGTCTCTAGCCTCCAACCCTTTGTACAGCACTGCATTCCATACGCTAGTTACTGCCCAAACAAGTTACAAAAAGATATTGCTTCCGAGTTTTTCCTAATGTTTGTTCACAATATCACTGAAGCTGTAACTTCTAGTACGCTGAAGTTTTATTTCTCATTTCCAATAATGGGCGACGTTCAAAAGGCAGATAGATACAGGGCACCACACATTTCATTGTCATCTTTTGGTGCTGAGCGCTGAACGCCAGCGGTCCGTGAGCTCGGCCGTACGGGTTTTGCGTCGCCTCGAGAGGTGGCGCCACGCTGCGTGGCGCCTCCTTCAGGCGATTCTACCCGCCACGGTGGCTTAGCGGTTATGGTGTTGCGCTTCTAAGGACGAGGTCGCGTGATCAAATCCCGGCCGCGGCGGCCGCATTTCGACCGAGGCAAAATGCAAAAAACGCCCCTGTTCCGTGCATTGGGGGCACATTAAAGATCCCCTGGTGGCCAAAATCAATCTTGAGTCCCCCACTACGGCGTGACTCATATTCAGATTGTGGTATTGGCACGTGAACGCCAGAATTCAATTCATTCTTCTTCTAGCTGGGCAGTGCGCCCTGTCTCCCTGACGTATTTCCCTGCCTGTCGCGCGACCATCAGCCGGTTTTGGACAGCATCCATATGGACCAGGCCACAGTATGGCGTGGTGTGGTGGGGTTAGTCGTTGCTAACATGCACTACACCCACTTTAAGATTGTGGCTAGTATCATCTCCAACTAATCTGCTTTGCCGGTTGCCATTTCGTGCTTACATCTACTCTCGATTACGAAAGAGCCAGCATTTCTTTTTCTTTTTTGTACTTTCTTACTTCTTCCTTTTCTTTTTTTTTTTGTACAAGCGCGTTTACACTCTCGTCATTACCTTCTGAAGGTGTCAAAGTTCCTTGAACATTGGTTTTTCCACTTTTACAAGCGTCGCCGAATTTGTGTGGTCTTCCTATAGTGTAATAATATCAAAAGAAGACATCAAACAAAGACACCAACTACAGCATATGGGAAATTACACGTATTTATTGCTTGAATTAAAGAAATGATAAATTAATGGAAATGAAAGTGGACGAAAGAACAACTGGCCTCAATTGGGGCACGAAACCAGCATTAGGCGTGCGGTGCTTATACCAATTTTTTTAAAGGTTGTCTGTGGCAAATAGGTCTATTCTAGTTTATGAGCCGGTCTACTCGTAGCGGCGGACGCTACTAGCACAAAAAGTAGAAATGCAATATCGACTAATTAACAAGAATTCGCTAATTAACGTTTTAGCAAATTATCTTATGACCCATATTGCAATTTACAAATTCTAGAAGTGTACTTCGCAAGGCGGATCCACTTGGAGGGAATTCTCAGGACGACACCAGTTTCGAGATATAAGTTCCGAACTTTGCGGATAAATGCATTGGTGTTCCAGTTACTTGTGTGCTTCAGTGCGTGAAATGACGTTTTGTTAACAAATTAACTGGAATGCCAATGCATTTTTCCGCAAAGTTCGGGAATTTATATCTCGAAACTGGTGTCATATTGAAAATTCGTTCCAAGTGGATCCGCCTTGCGAACTCCACGGCTAGAATTTGTAAATTGCAATATAGGTCATAATGTTATTAGTTAAAAACTTAATTAGTTAGTTTATTACTTATTAGTTTATTTTGGATCTCAATTTCTTGTGCAAGTATTGTCCGCCGCTTCGAGTAGAACAGCTCACGAACTAGAATTGTGATCTCTGCCACAGGCAACTTTTAAAGATTTTTGAAAGCTTTCGCTGAAACACCCTGTATAGCTTGATGCGCAAAGATGAAATCGACGACTGTTGCTGACAGCGAACAACATAGCCAAAGTGCGATTCATTTCCGAATATGTAAGCACGGTTTTATAAAGGTATGCGTATAGGCGTTGTGAAAAAAAAAAAAAGATGCAACGACTGTAAGCGACGGTGTAGTTTCACTCTGCAACAGTATCTCCCCTTGGCAGTGATCGCAGTAAGCGCTCAGAAATGCAGTCGAAAAAAATTGCGCCTTTCGTCGTCTGTTGGGAGCCGCCGTATGTGTGCTTCATTCAAGCTGCTAAAGTCGGTCCCCAGCTTTCTCGGCCGACGCGCGGGCTGCAGCTTAATTTTCCGAAATCCTCGTTTTTCTCAACTTCTCCTCCAGCTCGCATGCAGTGCCACCTCGAAGGACAATTTCGGCGGGCTCCCTCCAGCCCGGTTCCTTTTTTCGTTCTCATTTCCCTGGCCGTTCTTCGTCTTTTCCTCGTTTGCGTGACTCCCTCTATGACCTGGGGATACAGCACTGCAGATGTCTCTCAGGTCGAGAGGCTGAATGACAATGATGAGCCTCGCCTCGACGGTCTCCACCCGCTATGCGCGCACGCACTAACATCCCCTGTAATGAAGCGCTAATTGCATCGTGCGGGCTGGCTTAGTGCTCTCTCTACAGTCTCCTGGAGCAACTGAAACAGACTGAGCGAGAGAAAAAAAAATTCCAAAGGATAAGCATGGGATCAGAGCCGCGAATACAGAAGGCGAGAAGATTTGCTCGCCGCTTCAGCGGCAGGAGCCCACGTGCCGCGGGCCCGGCCACCTCCTCTGAGACCGCGCACGAGCAATGAAGATAGATGGCTCACTCTGAGGGTCCCCTTGTCTAAGAAGTTCCTCGCGAAAGTGTGTTTCATTGTACTTTAGTCGCAAGCGCGCCAATGTCGCATCTGTTTTAGATTTAGGGCAGTCACCCCCCCCCCCAAACCACTCCCCCCCCCTTTTTTTTTTACTGGTAATTTGGTCGAGGCATCTCCGGCCCACAGCCGATGGATAGATAGAAAGCAAACAAACGAAGTGGTGTGGAGAATGCCAGAGTGGCAAAAAAAATGCACACGCGGGATCCAAGTATAGTTGAGATTCGACTCTTATGTGCAGCCGCGCAGATTGATGGGTCTTGTGAAAGCGCGTGCATTCGCGAAACGGAAATCACGTTTCTTTCCATTCGTGCTCTGCCGCGTGCTCGGGCGAGCTGCACGCCACCAGAAAGAGCTTGCACTCGTATCCGACTCCCTCTCGGCTTAGACGAGACCGCGCGAGAGCTCGGCTGGGTCAGAGCCCCACCACTCACTGGGCTGGCGTACAGTCGCTATTGTAGAGCCACATCGCTGCGGTCACAGAATTTAGACAGTGAAAACAAAAAGCTTTAAAAATTACGTGAGCTGGAAACCACAGCGGTGAGAGAAATCATATATATATATATATATATATATATATATATATATATATATATATATATATATATATATATATATATATATATATATGTATATATATATATTTATATATATATATATATATATATATATATATATATATATATATATATATATATCCGCCAAATTTCGTTTGTGTTTTTCTTCCCAGTGAAGCTCTATATATAGTACGGCGCCCGTGCACCTGCACAAAGGAATACGCGAAAAACAAGCCAGTGTATAGACGCGCATATTTGCTCAGAAACTGAGTCGCACAAGCGGATACTTTTTTTAAGATGTTTAAATTGAAGTGCGAGCTTGTTTGTAGTGCAAATGAGATACATGAACCGGCAGCCTAGCTGTCTTCATCTTTGTTAGCCCTAACTGTAATCGCAATGCTGACTCAGAATGTCCGAGTACGTATAACGCGAGTATTTATGTGCCTCCCCAAATATAGCAGTGACGATGTTCTCTAGCACGTTTAACGCCTATTTTTATGTGCACTTTCAGGCACCACCATTAAGTGGTCGCATTAAATATTCCTGTACAATATAGCGGCTTCAGGTGCTTCCGTTTTAATTCCTTCGAGAAGTTCACCATGCTGTTCCTGGGCTTTCTCGGCATAACAAGATCAGAAAGGGAGCGGGGAGGGAAGGCAACAATTACGCGAAGGAAAAAAATCCCTGCTTTTGGTGGTGGTCTCCAGTGAAGCGGCTTAATCAGGAGTTTCCCTGTACCGTGTCATATCGGGCACAGGCATTCTTTGGACATAGCCTCAGGATTTCAAATATGTTTTCTTTTCTACTGCCTCGTCGCTTGGGAAAGTGCACCAAGTACATTAATAAATGTATCCAAGTCTCGTTTGAAATTACGCCTTCTCTTTCAGCTTTGAGAGATGGCGTGATCATATATATACCCCATCGTATTGATTGTGACGCGTTGCTTGGTATTGAGCTTCTCGACAAGTCAACGATATCTCCACACGAGACCTCCTTGGCATAGTAACCACACGCTTTCGCTATCTGCAGTTTTAACGATAAAACTGAAAACGTTGAGTAAGGAAGTGTGAGAACAGGAGATGAAATCCCTCCCATTTCCCCTGGGCGCACTTTTCTTATCGATCTCTTTTCATCCCTTTTGCTTTGGCGCACTATGTAAATTTCTGCACTCGCTCAAAAAGCTCCTCATCGTAGCTTGTGCCTCTTAGCAGCGTTCTATACGCACCCGTAGGGTGTACTTCACAATAGGGTAACAGATGCATCCTCACCAACTCCTTTGCGTCACTGCCGTGCTCGCCGAGCTGCTCTTAGTTTTCGACGTGACGTTGGCAGAGTTGGCGTTGAACGCGCTAGCGAAAGGCAGCGAAATATCACAGCGGACGTGAGCAGCTCTTTCGGTAACAAACGGCTAGCAGCCCAAGCGTAACCGCAGGAAAGCCAGTTGATGGTCGACGTACTTGTGTTGGAAAGGTCGGAAGGCGTGCGAGAATGGAGGTACATACACGAATTAGGTGGCATTTACGTGCCCGGGCGGGACAAAGGCCTTTCATCAGGCGGCCCGTATCGTTTCCGGGGGTTGTCGGAGCCCCGTGCATGCGGCTTCTCGAACATTCCGGCCACGTAGTTCGCTCGCCCGCTCCACAAGCGCGCAAACGGCGCCCGAGCACCTCTCCTCCTGAGCCGCGGCCTTGTTCGCGCCCCATTGGGTCCAGCGCGGCCAGCGAGCGTGCGGGTCGTTTGTCAGACAGCGCGGCAACCATTCGTCGCCAGTGCGCGTTGGGGCGTACACGCGGCGGACGCTAAGTGGGCAGCGACGACTCGAGCGATGTCTACGCTCGCGCGGAACTGCGCAAAACGACGAGATATAAATCACGGCTTCGGTTCCTCCGAACGGGGATAATGACTCTGCCGCTGAACGGATACAGCAAGGAAACGCTAACGAGCTTGGTGGCCCGCGTTTTCGGGGCTCCGAGATTTTCCAACTGCGAGGTACTATATGCTGTGCAACCATCAAATCGCGGGGAGGTGTGTGACGTGCCGCGTTGCGACGTCGCACCATCTACAGGGCGCCCCCTTACGCGCGAGCGCTTAATAACGGCACGCTGTACATATCGGACACGTCTTTCTTGTCGTTGCGTAACTGTCTTCACTGCAGTAACAGCCGTCGTTTTCGTACGCAGGAAAGAGCACATCGGACACGTCTTTCTTGTCGTTGCGTAACTGTCTTCACTGCAGTAACAGCCGTCGTTTTCGTACGCAGGAAAGAGCAGTGTAGTTATATTTAAGGAATGATAAAGATAACGTAGTTATTCTTCTCAATCGACTCTATTTCCTTCCTATCCACCGCTCACGACCGACCGATCCTGCTGACAACGCGGAGCGCCGTTCTGACCCCTAGCAAAGCGCGGCTTGTAAGGAAAAAAAATTGGAATAGAATCATTACACTAACCCGGCCTAGCAGTTACATGCGCTACTATTGACGCTTGCTCTGCGTTTGTTGGGACCATTCCACGCAGATTCTACTATATCAGGAGAGGGAAAAAGAAAACGATGCGACTACGGAAGTTACTCGTGGAAGGCGTATGATCGTGCAAACTAACCGACCTTGACGGCAATATAGCGTACAAAAATAGCGACTTAAACTGCATTTATTTGCGCCTTTTTGTCTTTATATTCATCCTTTAACTTTCCGTTTAAGGTGCGTAACGGAGTACTCTTCGGAATGGGTGCGGCTACCCCTCGTACAGTTTTGCTTAGCACAGCAACGACATTTCAAAGTTTATTTCATGTTGAAGTGAGGTGTATGATACGAGCTGCATGAAATAGATCCGACTCTTGGTGTTTCATGTTGGTTCTGTAGGAGTAAGCGCGTAGCGACATATCGTATTGTTTACCAAAACAAGCTCGCTTCAAAGATAGCCTGTAGAAACTTGTGCGTCGCGGGACGGACTTCACGGTGCGCGCATCGCAACAGAGACTGTACTGAAAGTGTTAATCTCATTCCGCAGGATCACGGTTCTCCTGAAAGCTTCCAGTCCGTGACGAGTGTTACGATCCGCGTGAAGGACGCCGACGACCAGAACCCTGTGTTTACACGCCAGATCTACAAGGCGAACGTCACGGAAGCAGCGGTCATCACGGTGAGTGCCATTTTCTCTCTCGAAGTCATATTCCCGACTGCTCCAGAGGAAGCAAGGCAATGATTCGAGTATTTAACATATGCATCCAACTGACGTCTAAATGCCCTGCAGCACAGTTTGGTTCGTAATATAAGATAACATCAAACAATTCCACTATTGGTTTCAAGCAAAGGAACATTCCATGTTTCATCAAGGTTGCATCGTACATCGCGGTTGCTGGCACCAAAAAGGAGGCTAAACGATTAGCCTATCTGCAGAGAGGAAAGCTGTACCCAGCTGGGACGTAACTTCTCACTGGATAAAGAATCCATTGGACCTTTAAGCAGTGCTCTTGTCGTGAATGAAACTAACAAGCAAGGCAATAAATGAAGAAAGTGTGTACAGACCTTGAACACTTCTCACAAAGTAATGAGGCGGCAGCTCGACGGAAACGATGTCATTTGCGCGATCGCTGTTGCGCGACCGGTGTCGGAATCATGGCTTTATCTTGATACTCTCTTCTGCAATGTCCTACACTCTGCCCTTAATGCTAATCAAAGAAACGAAAACGTGAGCTCTTGACAAAGACCACCGTCTACTCCCCATTCCTCCTACAGTGCCGTAGCGATACGCCATGGTAGATGCGCAGGGTAGAGGCACCACATTACTTTTTCTTTCGGTGGCGTAGAAGTGGCTCATCCCGCAGCACATATACCTGGTGCAGCAACTAAAGAAACTTGCCGAAACGCGTCCAAAGTGTTGCAGAACTGTACTACAAAAGCACGGTAGAATCGAGAAATGCCGACCGCTCAGTTGTGTCTTCGTGCGCTACGGTTGTATATACGCTGCGCTGCAGGCGTGCAGATAAGCGGCACGCGCGCATCTCTCTCGCAGGGCGCTCGGCTCCGAGTGAAGGTTCAGACGGACGCGCCGGTGAGCGCATTCGACCAGGACCTGGGAATCAACGCGCCTCTCCGCTACTCCATCATCCACGGTAAGCCCGGCGCGAGAGCAATGCGCTGGGGTCACGCGGGGTCTCAGCCAGCGTGGCGGCCCAGCACGCGACCGCAAAATTTCGTGGCCTCAAAACTCGGTTTCCATTCCGAAAGTGCATGTGTGAGCGAAACAAAAGAGAACAAAAAAGAAAGTCGAGGAAAGACTCGTGGCGTTCTTCTTCACACTTACTCTGACCGATTCTTCTGCGATTCTTTGCGGGCCCTTTAAACTTCGCGTTTAACCCGTGGCTGAAAACTCTGTCCCGAGCGCTCTGCCTCCCCTGCCGTTTCGCCCTTCCCCTTGAGGCGGCCCGGCGATTACAAGAAGCCTTCATTTCCTCGCCTGTCACAACCAAGAAGAGTCGAATCTCCGCACCCCGTCGTGTACAGTGCGTACTGGATCCTCCCTATACTTTTTTTCCTTATACGTTTCTTTTTCCAGCGCTCCTTTGTTTCGACGGCTCTGTAGATGTTTCGTTTGTTCAAGATTGATGCGTGCTGCGTGATAAGTGCACTGCGGCGGTGGACGGAAATAAATGAAGGGGCGAGGAGGCGAAAGGCGACATCTCGGGGCGCTGCCGGCGTCATCTTGGCGAGTGCGTGCTCTGGCCGAGGTGGGCGAGACGAAAACAAGCAAGCAAGAACGCGCAGAAGAATCGGTCTCCGAGAGGCGGGGTTTCGTTGTGACGGTTCGCCCTGAAAGCCGCCCGCACGCGGTTCTCCCCCTATTGCCGCCACTTCGGCGGGGCGACGTCCATCTCGCGGTGTCGCAAAGGCCCGATCCGTTATTCTCGCCAGGAACGCAATCATTTCGTGAGGGGACGGGGCTTTGTCTCACGCTGCACAAGCGGCGTGCCTCCTCCGTCTTATTGCTGCGCGGAGGCTGTTCGATCCCACGGCGAACGCGTCGCACGGCCAAAATTGAACGCGCCGCACTTGGCTCGGCCTAACCCGTCTTCGTGACTGTTGGCAATACGGGCGGCGTCAAACGAACGAGTCTGACCTCGCCACTGCAGACGCACTGCTCTCGCAATCTTCCAGGCGACCCCTTCCGATGTGCACCTCTGGCTCCCGCGCTCCACAAACTTCTTTAATTTTCCTGTACTTCAACAGTATTCTCCCATCGCCTTCTTTTGGAGCGTTAGATTATTTGTCTTACGGCTTCAAGGTCCAGCCATGCGAGCAATCGTCGCTAAAGAAGGGTGAAACGTCGCTAGCGTAACCCTTAAATGTTTTGCTTTATTGGCAGATCATCGCTGTGAGCAAGTTTTCGAAAACACCCAAGCTTACTCTAGCGACATTACAGCAAACGCTTCTCATACTATTTCACAGCTAGATAGGATTGGATTTGTTTATGGAGGGTGCGGAGGGGAGGCGCATTTTGCAAGAGTGTTCGCGGCTTAACAATGCCCAAGGAGGTAGAGGCCGCACTTTGTGTATTCAATTGTGTTAATACACAGCTGTGCGTATTCAGTGAAAGGTGTATTTATGGCGTTATAGGCGTTCGTATAACCACTTGCGAGCAATTTTTGTTGTCAAGTCACTTCACAGCAGCCATATCTACGACAACAATGTAGCGGGAGAAAAGATGGAAGGTGTTTGCTCGGCGGAAGCCAGTGCTCCGACATATAGAAAGAGCTATGATTCAGTAAATTAACATATCAACTGAAGTTCCTATGTATTGGCAACTATATTAAATTTTTATCCCGCTTTCAAGGCTCTTTATTTGAACAACGCAGCAGTTCTCGCGTTTAAAGAGCAGCAAGGCGGTTTGAAAATTATTTTCGCTTTGCTTTCTCTGTCTTTTCTTGCAACAGTATTTCTGGCGCATTCCTTCTCACGCGCGCCCTTCTTTGAGTTTTTAACAGCTTGAGACTTAGCTTATACCTTGACTCCAGTGATGTTTTTCTTTCGTGTGCCCACGAAGGGAAGCCTTTTCTGTATGGAGGTGATGGCGAAATAAAGGCCCTCAAGTGGTGGGGCGTGGCCATACACCAATCAGCCTCACATGCAACGGTAGCCTTTTCACAGCGGAGCTACATATGGCGATAGGGCACCATAGAATTTTCGTGTCATATCCTCGTAAGCAAAGAAAAAATGCAATGGCTCATAACTCCATAAGGCAGAGACTGCAAACACTCAGCAAAGTGAAGCGAACAGTGTTTACATTAATCACGCATACAACATACGGAACGGCATGTCGAAAACTTACATCATCAATGGCTCATAGCCACGTAAGCATTGGCGCATAGCCCAATAAGGTTCATGGCTACTCACTTTTCGTTGGTTAGTTGTGATGACACTACCGTTGTCGTCATTGTCGGTGATTTCAATGTGGATGCGTCGGGACCGAAGAGGGAGTGTTTTACGCGTTTCGTCTTGGAGAGATTTCGCTTGCGATGCCATATTGATCCGGCCCAACCAACCACACAACGCTGTACGTGCATCAATTTGACATTCTCAAAGAATGTGTCTGCAATTGCGAGTATGCCGATCAGTGTATTTCATAGCGATCACAAAGCCATTGTGACCGTCGTTACTAAGTGACAATGAGTGATGCAATAAAGTCATTACCACAAGCTTTCTTACCACGACGTTTACAGCTCCGCTGGTCATCCACCTTCGCAAAACGGAGTGGCCTTGACTTTCTTTTTTAAATATTGTATTAGCCGAATAAACATCACGCTTTATCAGCTCTTTCTCGCACCACACGGAGTTTACACGGGAAATAAGTGCAATGAGCTATAGCGGAAGGAGATCGAGCATCACCCAGTTGTTGCACTGCCAAGGTTACACTCGGAACTGCGTTTTCAGGCACGAATGCAGCACATATGCTTAACTAATTTTTTCGTGCCTCTTTCCTGACAGGAAACGAACTCGGGATCTTCGAGCTTCAAGAACAGACTGCCGAACTATTCATGGTTCGAGAAGTGGATCTCGAAGCCTTGCCTACCCCAGTCTTCACTCTTCAAATCCAGGTGAATGACTCTCCCATGCAAGCGACATGACCCCCCCCCCCCCCCCGCTTAATATGCACCCTCCTCCAGTTTTTTTAACTAAAGAATATTCGCCCTAGGCGACGTTCCTGTTTAATAACCCTCCTTATTTGGGCAGTCATTTAAAGAGGTGTGACTCGCTGTGCATGTACCTAGATATATAGAGATGGTCTGGAAACATTCCTGCCACTACTTTTGTTTGCGGCAGTGATGCTCGAACGTTAGAACCAATCATTACGTAACTTAACGGGATGTAAGCGGTGTAAACGTTCCTATGCCTGCTATAAGCTCAGAATGGAAGAAGCTCGGCTCTTCTGGAATTCCAGCACAGGTCTTGCAGAAAGGAACAGAAAAGAAAGAAACATTTCTATTTCCGTTTTTTTCTCTTCCTATGTACTTTTTCTTATTTCTTTCTCTTATTTCTTTTTTTTCTATGTTTCTTTCTTTTTCTCTCTCTCTCTCTTTTGCGCGTCAGGAACACGACAATCAGCGTTAGCTTCGCAGACCATCCTTTTCCTTTCCAGCTCGCTTACAAAACTCACAAAACTGAAGAGCACCGTTACGCTTCGAGCAAAGTAATTTAGCCCGCCTTAACACCCGACGAGGATTAGCGAAGGGTTACCCAATTTTCTCATTAGTTGTCGGGATATTTTATATATCACTAAAGTCCGTGACACCACCTTTATTGCGGTTCTAAATTTACGAAAAAGGTGCTTCTTATACAACTTTAGTTTTTGTGCGAAACGTCCCTGCTTTTTATGATTAGCCTCTGCTCTCTCTCTCTCTCTTCATTAATATCTCATTTTTTATCTTCTCCCCTCGGAGCCTCGAACCATAACATTGACAGGTCGTTTTGCAATGGTGGGCAGAACAGGAGTGCCGGGCAATCGTTTCCGAGTTGCTCAAGTTCCAACAAGTCTGGCCGAAAGGCGCCTCGGCTTCCGCAACCTCCACTGCTGCGGCTCCGTCGTTCCACTGCTGAAACAAGAGCGCATCGTAGAGGCTTTTCCCATGCTGCCGGCATTGTGCTTCTCTGGTCTCGCAGAAAGATCAGAGCTCCGTTAAACTTCTAAAATTTCGCGCGTGCTCCGTTGCGGCATGCCACGCTTCGCGATCCCATCGGTTGCGCGAGCGACGCGTACACCGAAATATACGAGCAAAATAAACGAATAAGGCAGAGGGATAGAGAAGCAGGGGGAGGCGGTCGCCGAGGCATGGAAGGGCTGGCTGGTCGCTGAAGACTGCGTCGTCGATGCGGCCGTGCACCTCCTCACGCACCGATCTGTCCTACGGGGAAACGCGACGCCCCTCGAAGCGTGACCCGTCCCATCTTCTGTCTGGTGTCAAGCTGGTTATTGATCGCTTCGTGCAAGACGTTGATGAGACGTACGCCCTAGGACGTGCCGCATCCGGGTTGCTGGCGCCGTTTTCGCGCCGAGGGAACGCCTTCTCAAGTCCGGGACGTTCGCGGTCCTTGTTTTTTTGGCCGTGTGTACATTTATGTATATAAGTACACGCACACTTATAGTACACTTGCTCCCACGCACGCACGAGCCACGGCTTCCGTGCGCTGATGGAACTATGGGTTGCACATTGATCATCGCGCACCCATGGAGTCGGTGCGTGTCTAAGAAAGACGTACGTCGTGGGCAAGGGGGGAGGAGAACTATACTTGGGACAGAACCAATCTCACAGTTGGTTGAGCGAAAATTAATCGTACAAAAGAGATGTGCAGGAGAAGGCAGGTATACCGTGCCTTTCTGTTTTCATCCTATATTCCACTTAAACAGCACCACTCGCATTGCGTACGAAGTAATAAACCGTCTTATCAAACGAAAATTTCGCATTGAATGCGTTCGGCTGGCGTACATTCCTCGCAGGTTTTGTATGTACCGCAGACAGATTTATGGAACTCTGTCATGCATACATACATACAAAAACAGGTAATACATTTTATGGCAACAGAGCCTTTACCCACTATACTCGCCTATAAAGATCGCAAAAGCTGAACCTCACGATATCCAAAGAAAGCGATAAAAATTAGGTGAGATAAATAATACAAAAAACTATAGCGGTCACGATGGCAGCACAGAAACAAGGCTCTCAGCGTGATGTGAAGCGACCTTCCTATAGCGAGATAAGTGAGTACTTCAGGACGTATCATTTCTACGCGGTGTCCTGCGGCCGCACTCTCAGCTCGATAGGCTGCCCGAATGAGGCATCGAACGAACAAACAAGCAACCAAAATCGCCGTACGCCTCGCTAAGAATACGCTACAAGTGGGACACGGACCTCTGGGCTTCGCAAGGAAACAAGACAGGCCTAGTTTTCGGCATCCGTAACTGGCCGCCACGCCGAGATGCCCTTCCCTTTCAAAATAGCCACCGTGCAAGGGCGGGGGAGAGACACCTTGCAGGTTCACGCACGAGTTCACAGGGAACAGGAACCCAACAGCGCGCCACGTCGCCACGTCGTGCCGATTCTCGCACCACCAGCCGACCAAATGACGCGCCGCACGCCTCGGGTCTGTGCACATATCCTTGCGTTATTTTTATGTTTCGTTCTTCGCGAGGCTCGTCTCGCTCCAGCTCCCCCGCGTGCTGTCCGTTTGCGTACCGCCACGCTCTGCCCACAACGGCGTCTCGACGCCCCTTGCGCGGCCCGGCGTAACACTCCCCTTCAACCTTATCCTCCCCCGTGCGCGGCGTTGCAAGGCCAGTGGTGCGGATGTGCAGCTCGGCCTGGCTTCGATCAGATAGCAGCGTCGGCGAGCGAGCGGTCTACTGGTTCCGCTCTCACTTTCGCTCTCGGAGCGGGCGCTGCGATGCAGAGACGGATCCTTTCGCGAGGGGTCACTTGGGCCCACCTCGCGTGTCAGGAGAGCTGCGGCAGCGGAGGCTTTCCGCGTTTTCTTCCTGTGGCCATCCCACCATCCTTCCCTCGGTGAACGTACGATTAAACGCGGCGCTTCCGGAGCGTCTGCCTTGCTATTCTGCGGCTCGAGCCAGGTCTGCTGTTCTAAAGTGCTCTTTCTTCATTGTGCTTTCGATACTCCGTGCCGTTCATAGCCTGCGTAGCATTGTTCCCGCCGGTGTGAGCCAAGTCGAGCGCCCTGCCCCGCCTATGCTAAATGAGGATGTTAACGAAGGAACAGGAAGTTAGGAGGGGATATTGACTGCGGCGCAGTGTGTGAGATCGATTTGGAGACGAGGATGACACCGAACGATAGGATGCCCAAAAGAACTATGAGCGACAGAGGTCCGGGTTTGCTTGAGTTAAACAAGAGTCGCGAATGAAAACAGTTATCGCTCAGATGTTGACTACGACTTACTGAAAACCACGAGCAGTGCTCACAATACTACGGTCGTTCTTCATTCTGCAGAAGCGTTGCTACAATCAAAGAGTTGTTATTACTTGAAGCAAGCTAATCGAAGCAAGCTAACTTCTCACGTCACTTTAGATAGGAGCTCACCAGCGCGATCTCTTTTCATTCGACGCAGTATTAAAACGCGAAAGAAAGGAATTTGAACTAGCAGTGACGTCAATGTCCCTCGATGAGACCTGTAGCATTGACACGAGGCTATTGATGCGCTTAGAAGTGCCGCGCTTCGCGAAAGTACAGGAAGGGTCAGCAGAAAACAGGTAACACGCCGAGCTATGGGAGCCGGGAGCACCACGTCGCTTTTCATGGGCAGGCTGCAACAAAGACAGTCGGGAGACAGCTTTGACGGCACGATCTGGGCAGGTGAGGTCCTTGCGTCTGTGCCAGGAGAAAATGAGAAGCGGCAGGTAAGCGACAGAGAGGTGCAAACTGTTGGGCTGCTGCGCCAAAGCCATTCTGCTGTACACGAGAAGCTGTAACGGAACCGAACTGTAACGGGGCCAAGGAGCGGCGCCGTAGTCACGCGGCGTCTGACGGCGCTGGTCTACGTGCGGCTGACGTTGTGCTTACATGTCAGGACACGCACATAGGCTTATCTCTCGCGCACCGCCGCGTCGTGGCGTTCATCGAAAGAGACTTTTCTGTGACCCCTCTCGGAAAGCGTAATTCTCTTTAAAATGCGTGCATGCCGCTCAACAGAGGAAGGAAGCTGCTCGAGATGGTATTACAACTCCGAAAAATAAATGGCCGATACGGGTGTTGGTGAAGCGGAGCAGCCAACGTCGTTCCACTGCAGGGAGACCGCGTATGCATTATACACTAGCCCCTCGTGCCGGCAACCTCTATCGGAAGTGCCTTCGTGCACGCGCGGAAGCGTGCATACTTCCGCCTGCCGGCGCCTATTTAAATGCAGTGCCGCAACGAAGCCACGGGGCCTGGCTTCTCAAACTTTAGCGAGTTCGCGCCGAAACGATGTTGGAAACAGGTAACTCTGTTATGCGCCGCCGCGACGTCTTCCTGGCCGCGGAAAGCGTGCGCGGTGCGTCCTGTAGCGTCGGGGCGAAGCAGTCTCTTCGCTCACGTCAACTACTTGATCTCATTTCTGAGCTGCGTTTAGATCTCCCAGAACCTGTTTTCTTTGAAAAATAAACAAAGAGCCGTAATGGCGCTTTTACTACGCCGGCGTACACCCAGCTCGCCTGTGCGCTTTTGTTCTTCGTCTTCCGTTTGGTCCGGAACACCTTTCCTCTCAAGCCACGGCTCTTTTTACTCTTGTCTGACCGGTTATGCACACTGCTTATCGGTCGTCAGGGCTTATTAAATCCCAATCGCCGCTAACCATGGAACAAGTGCCGGAAGTTGTTCGAGCGCGAGGCACGCTTAAAGGATGATAGCAAGAACGATCTCGGGATTCCGGTTCATGCGCGTTGTGACGTCATCTCTCGGCTGCTCGCCACGTTGCGCCTCGTGACTAAATGGCAAGGCGCAAAACTCAAATTAATAACCCCACTTGAGGTCGGTAGATCGTGGCAAGTTGTCGCACTTGTAGGTAAAACGAAGCGACTAGCACCTTTCTATCGGACATCAGTGCGTATTTGCAGACTCTCGTAAATGTGTCCAGTTGTTGATAACGGCACTGAGTTGGGGCACGTAAAACTGATTACGGGATTTTAGGTACTTTAGCATCTTAATATCCAAACGGCCTGGATTACTTTGCGCTTGTCCGGAAAAAGAAAATAAAAAGAAACCTTCCGCATTCCTTTCGGGTCTGTAGTACGGATACAGGTGCAAAGATATGTGAGAGCACCTACCTGTCCACACAAAGAGGAACGAGAAAAAAAAAATGGAATGAGGTACCGAGCAGTACTATTGCATGAGTACGGCCTCCGAGATCAGATAGCACATGCGTAGTTTAGAATATCAAGGCATGATCCATAATGTTGGTCTCTACCATCATACTTGCGCGACAGCCCGTAGATTCAGACTCACGATAATTTGCAACGTCTACAACTGTTGCTGCTACTTTTCCTTCTCGTGCTTACTGCGGGGTCTCTGAGCTATATGCATCTACTTGTGGTTTTATCCACACCAAAGCGCGTGCGCTTCCTATGCGAATTTTTATCCTAAAACAGAGAACCTACACGTGTTTCACGCAGGAATTTTGCGTTTCGCACATCATATTTGCTTGCAGTATATATTATTTGAACTGCGTACGTAAGTTCCCAACAGAGACGAGAGAAATGGCGAAAAAATTATGCAGATCCCACGCACTGTGGGAATCGATGTAACCGAAGCTTTCTGTGCTGTTTGCTTTGATTGACGATAATTAGCGGTGATGTTAACGGCAAATGTTTAATTTCTTCAACATTTTGTCCAACACGGGAGTGGTGAGTTTATGCTAAACGTTACCTTGCGTGCACCACTGCTCTTTTTTTGCGTAGTACACAAGACACAAAGGGAGAGGTGTTTGCTTGAGGCGTTGTTGTGCGCCATATTTCATAACCTCTGAGAGGGTTCAGCATTGGGATTGCCTCACATGGAACAACGCGTCGTGGCAGAAGCATTGAACTTGAATTGGATTATGGGGCTGAACGAGCCAAAACCACAATCGGTTATACGAGGCAGGCGGTAGTGGCGCACTCCGAATTAATTTTGGCACCATCGTGTTTAACCTGTCGCTAAATCAAAGTGCGCGAGCGTTTTTTATTTCTACTCCATCCAGATGCGGCTGCCTCGGTCGGGATTAAATCCGCGACCTCTGCTGCATGCCCTGCGTAAGTTGTCCGCTAGACATATTTCCATGGTTTTATTTTTCAGAAACAACAGAAATGTACCGTACCGTACGTTGAACTTTATCTAGAGTTTCCTTGCTTTCTCACGTCACCTTTTCGCTATCCCCCCTATTTGTATGGGAACTGCGTGCGAAGAGTGGCAAGGTTGTTATTCACTCATTTCGCAACCTCGTCGGTTCTTCCAATTTCCTGCCTCCTCTCCCCCTCCTCTCTTCCATTCTATCTATTCTATTTTTCTATCAAAGAGCAGACGACGGGCAGCGTTGTGGAAAGCACGGGGTTATTTTTCCGTCGCGATCCGGTATGTGCTGTATGTAGCACATGAGAGCTCTACTAAACCAGTCATCAAAATACAAATGTCTTTATTTATACTGAGAATCACGCGTTTCAGAAGCACGATTTCTTGAGCGGGATTATTTCAGTCACGGAGGCAATCGGTTGTCGCGCTTCTGTCATCTCAGCGGGGCCTCCCCTTTTTTATAAAGTTGTACTCGACTATAGCCTCCCTCTGGACTTGCACGTTGGTAGAAAGGTAGGCTCTTGCGGGGGTCACACGGAAGCTTCAGAGGGCATTGTGCACATTCGACGCGGTGCGGCCCAAGCGAGTTCCTCGCGTCTCTTTTCTTCTCTGAAGAAAGTATATACATTGAAGGAGCTTCAATGTATATACACGCTCTGAACCACCCCCCGACGCGGTGTGTGCCAGACAGCAGTAGCAGCAGCAGCAGTTGGAAAGTCGAAGGAAAAGACAAAGAAAGCTTCGCTTTAAAATGGTAGGCCATCGTAATCTTTGACTTAGGTGTCTCCTAGTGGCACTCGCATCTCGGCGTTGGTGTTCGTTAGGTTAAGCAAGAGAATGTCTCCCCTGGCATGATATGCGGGCGAGGAGGAAGCACAGCGCGCGCCATCTAGCGGGTCGTAGCCCCCTAGCGAGTGGCGCACGAAGAGCACCTTACGCGTCCTCTCCGGTGCTGAGTTCAGAGCCTGTAGCGAGCGCGCACGCGCAGCTGTTGCGAGCAAGCGAGCGAGAGAGGAGGGAGGGACGTCACATCCGCTCTGCTAGGGAGATGTTCAGTCTATGCCAGGCTACTGCTTTCAATTAATTAGCAGCGTAAAAAATATCATGTCACCTTATTGTGTGTGGCGTCATTAGTGACGTCATTACTTCCGCGTTCTAGTTCCGGGTTTCCAGGAATTTCGCCAAAGTCCTGCTGACGTGACAGGTCTCTAAAGTCTACGATTCTGTGCTTTGGTGTGCGGTAATCAGTGAATTAAAATGGATTCTAATTTTTTCTGACACTTCAGTAACTCAACTTGTAACTAAACTTATTCTCTGATATTATCTATAATGAAACCCATGAATGTTGTAATGGGCTATTTTTTTTCTGATTTATGTTGAATTTCGTCCCCGGTCGTCTTAGGAGGTGAACCGGAAGTGCTGCGCAAGACACAAGAGTGTCACTTGATGCTCATGCTACTAAAAAAAAAAGTTTACTATCCTCAGACAACGAGGTGTGCACAGAGTTGCATGTTTCCTGTCGGAGCCTGCAGCGGCTGACGCTTTCTAATTTCTAAAACGACGTTCGGCGTGCATGAGCGTTGCGTTAAGGAAATGTGACTACCGCATAAGTGGGAACCACTGCTCGCTGGCAGGGCTTTTACGCTTGCCATAGACATCCATAGTATACATACGTTGCTGTGGACAGGCGTGCACTTTCCCTCGAACGTATATATGTGCGCCTGCGAACTGTATTTCACGAGGCAGAGTATACACGCTAACGTCGACAGATGCTTGGTTCGATATTAGACAGACGTGTTTTTTTCTTAACCGGGTTCTAAAGTGGAAAGTCGTGTACTCTAGAAATGCGTTCAAACTAAAGAGTGGCACTACTCACGAAGCAAAAAACAAAATGCTTAAACGGCCCACCAATCTAATCATCTCAAACCAGCGTTGCCGCTAGGAACTTGAGCGCCTTGGCAAGGGGATCCTTTTAGAGTCCCCACCGTTTTTTTGTTTCTTGTCTTTTCCATCGTCATAAGCCGAGTGAAGACCACTGCCAGCTTATATTCTGCACTCAAGATTTCTGCAACAGGATCGCCAGGAAAGGAAAAAAAGAGAGAGGGTAAGGGGAGGCGGGGAATGCAGAAGTGACAGCGCCACAACCTAACTTTACTCAAACTGGCCGACTCCCCACCAAAATAAGGGCCGCCGGACAGACCGGTCGCCTTTCTTGATGCTCCCGCGACGAGCCCCGGACCCTCGAGCACCCTCCAAGCGGAGCAGGGCCACTCTTCGGGGCGCGAGCGCCGACTGTTGGTTCACGGCGCCGGAGCCAAGATTGCGGCACATAAGCGATGGCTGCCGCGTCGCTTAGGCAGCCGCGAAGAGCAAGAGTGGTGGTGGGACCGGCGGAGAAAGAAGCTCGGCGCGGTTTTTTATTCCGGCCGCGTAATCAATCAACCGCACACTGGGCACAACGAGCGCTGCCGGCGAGAAAGTGCCCCTAGGCAGTCTGACGGATGGCCAGTTCGCATTCCGACCAACAAAGGAGTTGTGTAAGGTCAGAAAACAAAGGCGAGGGAAGGATTGAGCCAGCGAGTAGGGGTGGGGGGAGAGGGGGAGAGGAGAAGAAAAAGAGAAAACGGGCGTACGAGGAGAGGTCGTGCGGAGAAGCGAGAGCTTTTGCCTCACGGCAAGACAACGGGGGGCCCTCTCGCAGCCTCCCTACTCCTCCTCCCGAGGCATCAGCCATGACTTCATCTCGCCAGCGCCGGCAGAAAGGAGGCCGAAAAGGCGTATCGAGGTCAATATAACGGACATTCCTGCGTGCTTATACCACCGAGAACTGGCTGCGGCTGTGCCCCGCAGCCGGGCGTATATAAATTACGTTACCTGTGTGTCTATGTATGCAGCAGCGCCAGCCGCCTCTCACTTTGGTTGCTTTCCCTCTTCCCCGATGCCTGTTTTTTTTCCCCTCCCTCACTGTCGCCTCCAGTCGCCGTGCGTTGGCTGTACCTTGGAGAAGAACAAGTTTTTCTCAGTGCGCGACGGCGTTTTCCTTTTATTATAGTAATGTTTAACTTGTTATTGGAACGTCAAGCGGCGACTGGCGCTCGGGCACGAAAATAATAATAATAATAATAAGTAAATAAATAATAATAACTAAAAATAATAAGCCCACTAGCTGAGGTCTCGTTTATCGGCATTCTTCACCAGGACACAAATAGCTACGCCTCCCTTTTATTTTCTACTTCATTTTGTCTTTTTCTATGTGACGTAAGCGGTTGGTCAGACGAAAAACAGTCCGGAAAGGAGCGGCGGAATTATGAGGAGGCATGCTAGACAAAAAGGAAAGAAAATTAAGAACAAACCACCATATGGGACGTCTTTAACATCTGCGCTCATTTACTCAAAGACACGACGTCCTCATTCGCACAAATTGAGATAAACGCAACGATGGCCTGGTAGAACTGCAAACTTGCATCTTTCTCATCAGTCTCGAAGAAAGTGGAGGCTGTCCCGAGTGATGTCACTGTTGTACAATACTGACGTATTTCATACCCATGTGCACGCTTCGACGCGATAGGCGTTCTTATGGAACAGCTTTTGAGAAATCTGGCCGCGCCAGCTGAGCCCATTCGCCTCGCTCATCGTACATTTAAAACAGCGATGTGACCTGGAGCGCGCGAGCACCTAGGAAGTCAGTCGTTCGGTGTCGTATATTTGCGTAGGCACCAAAGGTTAGCGTCACTGTCAAAAAAAAAAGATGATGTATGACGAAGAAGCAGCGCAGAATAGTTCGCAGACGACAGGCGAGAAGGCCTTCGGAGATTAAAAGCCTAGTGCCCTATAAGGCTTTCAATTCAATACCATTACTAAACCAAAATAGTCACACATCCTTGAATATAGATTGTGATAATACAAACGATTTAGTTTGGTACCATGGTTACTAGAGGGCTGCAGTCGTTCAGCCAGCGTGGGAACCATTGGCAGCACACCCCTACGATGAGGCACAGGTTCATTGAGAAAGAGCAGTTCACATTTCGTTAATATTCTTTGCTCTCCACGCAAGGTGTATTGCGCGCTTATCTCAGAACGCTTTCTCCAGAGTATTTCACGTTCTCAGCTTTATCACGCTACCATGTAAGTTTCAGTGCATAGAGCAGGACACTTGAGTATGCGTGGACCACGACATTCAGATACTAAGGCAGCAATGCTCACCTAAAATCATTCTTTCATTCTAAACGACTCGTTTTATTTATTCCGAGCACATCCGAATGGCATTAGAGGTTAAATGATATTGATTTCTCTGGACGAATATGTGATGACAGATGAGCTTCGAAAATGCTCAGATAAGAAACCATAAAGCCCTTCTCGTCCGAAATGAAGAAATTTGGACAAATCCCCACACTGCTCGCAATGTCCATGCTGGTTTCATCACCACGCTCGCAGCGCATGGCAACACCAGCGCCAAATTTCACTCTAGCAATCTTTGTAAGAACTTTATGATACAAACCACATTCGGGGTCCTGCATTAATTTCATCTGCAACAGTAACTCACTTGTTCTCATGCCTTCTACAGCGATGTTATAAATGTTGTCGCAAGCTTGTTTGACAACTGTCTTTGTCGCAGTGATTGGAAAATATTCATCAGTCTCTGTCATTTGCAGAGAACAAACGAACGCTTCAAATCATGTGTACCAACCACGGCATTCTCTGATTAGTCCCGACAAAACCTGGGAAGTGCGTGCTCGCTGTTAACTTCTTTATAGCTAGCGCGAACTTTATGGGAATATATAAGATCAAATGACCTACCGGTCTTGAAGTAAAATATTTGCCTGTTTTCTATAAGCACCTGAGGTCAAACGAACTCCGACCACTGGCGTTCGTGAGTTCGCGCTCTGTCTCTTTTACGTATCCTATACGTTAGCGCGTCCGTTTGACTCAGCATAACAAGCAGCGAGCTTTGCCGTACAGAGTGTCGACAACCAGATCCCCTTATACCCGTCCTAGTGCGAGACATGCTAATTGGACTATGCCAGCCATAATCCTCATTGACCAGCTCCGGTCTATGCACGCCTTATCAGAGAGCCTGCAGCGAGGAAAATAACGAGAGAAGCGGGAGCCTCAGCAGAAACTTTGAACGCTTCCAACCCCGCCTCCTCTTTCAGACACAACCTAGAACATGTCCAAGCGTGTGCCTTTAGAGTTTTCTTTCTTTCTTTCTTTCTTTCTTTCTTTCTTTCTTTCTTTCTTTCTTTCTTTCTTTCTTTCTTTCTTTCTTTCTTTCTTTCTTTCTCTTTTAGTACGTGGGTAACGTTTTACTTTCGATGAAAGTTCCTTGTAAATGATAGTTTAAACCATGGTGGTTCCACATGCATAGCAACCACATACACAGCTGTGGTTGCTTTTTGTATCCTGCAGCTAGAACAGGGCACACGAAGGGTATGATATGTATACTGTTACAGCTGAGTCTGACGGCGGGTGTACCAGCGCGAGACATAACTTTGCATGTTTGCACTGACGTATAACTGGTTCTTTAACAACGAACGTGGAGCTCATTTTGCCACTCTCAAAGTAAAGCTGGCTTCACCAGACAGCATCCACTTTCCTACGTGAAAGGATCAATGGTGACTTTGTGTACCAGAGCGCGAGCGAACGCACGAGAACTGCTGTGGCGTCACAGTGCGCGCAAATGCTTTTGCTTCTAACCCACCTAATATATTGGCAGTGAATCAGCAGACAAGACCATCAATGGACTGAAACTCCCGTGCACTAACGACTAATATTTCCCTGTCCGGAAGTTATTACAAGCTATAGAAATGCAGTTGATAGTAACGCATGGTCGAACCTCCTCGTCAACTCGTCCCAGTACCGGGCCTCACGAAGCAATGAAATGCATTGTGCCACTTCAATGCGGATGGTTTATTCCCGACCAAACGACGTAGGTGTTTCGCTAGGATTCTTCTTGAGTTTCGAAAATAATCATGCGAGCTTCAAATTTCAGAGCTGCGCTGCCGCGTTGACACACGTCAGGGTCAACGAAAGGAATACATGTTGGTGCCGTGACGGTCCAGTTACCTCACTATTTTTTTTTCTCTGATGTAACCGTCATAGTATAACCACGCTCATTGGTTTTAAAAAAAGTTGACGCTTTTTTCTTTTTCTTTTTTTCATTTTTTTTTTGTCCAGCGGCCATGGTATAACCACCTGCGAGACCTATTTCAAAGCATATAGGGCTGAAGGGTGTGCTTCTGTCGTTCACACGATTATGAATGGATTGTTTGATAGTTTGCTATTGGAAATTTGATACAACGACCTACTCTTGTACGTTCGTGGGTTTTTCACTACTGACTCACAATAACTTGCTTCATTGCGCCTTCCCAGCGCCTCCTTGCATCCACCCATGACCCGCGCCTTTCTCCGGTATTCTTGAAACGCGCGCTCTCAACTTCGCTCTCCTCCAAATGGGTAATGCTGTAATGAGCTTAACTTGAAATACTTGCATGAACTCTTGCAAGTCCCCGACAAGCCCGTGCGGCGCAAGCCGGAAATTCTATTTCTGTCTTGCTCCACGCGGTTTATCGTTGCGGGCTAATCTTTATGGGCTCTGCGGAGTGGGCAGTTCCAGCGTGTTCTGGCCGTCCGTTCTTTTGTTCTCCGCGGCCCGTCCAAGATCGGCCGGCATCCGGCAGGAGAGCAGCCCCGCAGTTAGCCGCTGTAATACGTGCCTAATTTCCGGCGCTCTCTCCGGCGCAAAGCTTATGGCACTTCCGGGAGCAGTTAGGCTTCGCGCCGCTCTCCGCCCCCGGCTTGCCCTCGCAAGCGCTCCTTTTGCGAACCGCTTCGGCGTGGGACGGAGGAAAGTGAAGCCTGCGTGCGCGCGCGCCGGTTGTTCAACGCCAGTTTTCAACCACGCACCGCGAATGCACTGAACCAGAAGGGCGCGGGCGGGCGCGCGTTTTTCTCTCTTGCGGTAAGGTCGTCGAAACGACCGCGCTGGCGCGGCCCGTTGCAGCGCTCTCAGCGCAGCTCCAAGTTGGCGGCCGGATGCCACCGCCAACGGCCGCCGCCACTGGATAACTGCATCGTTGCCTCTAGAGAAACTGGAATGTATTTACTAATCGCGAGAGTTTAACCACCTGGGGCCCGCTTCTACGTCGCGTCCCTAGGGATTCCGTGTTTCTCGGGGACGCTACAGCAGGGATGAGAGTTCGGGTGGTGGCTCTTGTTCGCGCCGGTGGCTCCCCTCTCGAGAGCGGCCGTCCGCGCACTGGAAAGGTCGCTGCTAAGCTTCTCTGCACTGCACGGGTGCCATGCGTGCGCTGTACTGCTGCGGTCGTTTCGGGAATTTGCGCCGAGGCACGGCGCGGTTACGGCTTCGCCCACTCGGCCGACTCCCACGCGCGGCGATTGTAACGGAGCTCTGCAGGAACTCAGGGTGCTGCATCCTGCTTGATACCGACGGGAGGGGTTGGGGAGGCCGTTTTGCGCGCCGCTGAAAAGGTCATTTTGTGCCAGGTGTGTATGATCCTTGTATACCAGCGCTTTTTCACTCGTTCTCGCGTGCTCGGGCAACATTTGCATTTCTCATTCTCTCTTTTTTTTTTTTTCAAAGGCGTCGTGGGGGCAAGTTGTAAGCGTAAACCGAGTGTAGAATAAATTCTGATTAGCCCAAAGAAGATGTCCCCGCTTGCCCCGCGGATGCTAATGCCCACCTGTGTCGCACGCTTTATTTTTTTTCCCCCTTGCCACATAGCTCAGTCTGGTTAGGAGGTATAAGCACGCTCTGCGCACGTGCCGTGTGTCTTTGTTAGCATTCACGTAAGTGCGCGTCGTTTGCTGCCGCGCTTGGCTGGGGACACCTGTAATGCCGTTTCGTGCGCCCCTGTAGCGGCGGCGAATGCTACACGCCTGCTCGTTCTCCGGTGTCACAGTTCTAAAGCGCAAGCACCGACCATTACTTAAGCGCCAGCCAGAGTTCGTGCACTGCACTCCCCGGCGAACAACGCGCCGCGGAGCCATCGCGAGCTGGATATCCGGAACACCGCAGCGCGATTCGAGTGACCCCATTATACTGCAGGGACTAAGGCGAGCAAGGGTGATTCTGGTGCTCGTGTGCCGCGCGAGACTGAGCAAGAAGAAAGAAGACCGCTTCGGGAGCCTGCTGACTGGGTGCATTTGCGCTCTCTTTCGTGCTGCTCGAAAACCAAAGCGGGCAGTTGAATCGGCGTAGTGAAATGCCCCATTATGTTCTTGCATCGGCCAGTACCGACTGCTTCTAATTTAGTAGTCGAAGACGACTGCACTTTCCCGAACATCTTGGACGCGAAAGAGGGTCGCGCGGTGCCGCTGTGATGAATGCACGTGGCATTTCTTTCCACTAAAACAATGCGGGCGCCACCTCTCGGGAAGCTGGCTTCTTTTCCTCCGGTGTCCTATAATACGCACTTTCACTAAACGGCGCTGCCACTTGCCGAGCGAAACGAATGTCGCTTCACAGAAAAACGGATGAAATTAATTGACACCATTGACGCCGGAAGGCTTGCTCACTTTCTTTCTTTCTTTCTTTCTTTCTTTCTTTCTTTCTTTCTTTCTTTCTTTCTTTCTTTCTTTCTTTCTTTCTTTCCTTCCTTCTTTCTTTCTTTCTTCCTTTCTTTCTTTCTTTTCCCTCGTTGTGTTCGCATTGTATACCCCGTGTCAAGGTATACAGTCACGTACCGTTGCTCCGCTACCGCGTCCACTTTTACTGCAACGCTGTTCGCAGCGCACGCTCAAGCCTGTCCCAGCTTGTTGCGCCCGTGTGCCCCGAGGGTTTATGATGATTTTTGCGGTATTCTCTCGGGCGAGTGCTTATAGCATACACGATTGCTTGCGTTCCAGTGCGGACTTAATAGAGCCTCAGGCGCGCGCGTGCACTCTTCCTTTGCGTCCTTGGCTTGAGCACGATGCGCTGTCTGGCCGAGACACAATGCGCTTCCTCGCCATCTTTTTTTCATAAGTTTGCGCCATGCAGAGAAAGCCCAGTCCCCGGCGCCACGCTCCGAGATGAGCGCAGGACCGCGGAAGGAACAATGGCTCATTACCATCACACCTGCGCGGCGCATCGACAGATTCGAAGACGGCTGTGCCAAGAGTCATTCATCAAGTGTCAAATGGCGTGCGTATGCAGACGCCTGGCTCGCGAGCGCTGGTCGCAGTGCTTAAACAATTATTAACGGTCAGCAAAAGGGGGGAAAAAAGGAGAAGAAAAAGGGACCGGAGAATGGAGAGCGCGCCATAATTGAAGCGCCCCGTCTAATTCGAGATCAATCGAAGAGGAGTCCCATATCGAGGATATGCCGCTGTGAGCCGATATCTGCAAAGGCCAACGCGCTCCAGCGGCGTGGCTCGCCCCTCGTGAGAATATGATGGCCCGCGCTGCCGTCGGTTCTTCAGCTCGGCTTTCTCATGTTCTCTGAACGGGAGCAGGTGACCCGCGCTGTACTAATAGCAGTGGTAGCGAAACAACAACAACGACAACAGTAATAATAATAATAATACATTCACTAAAAGGCCTCGATTTTCTCACTTCACAATGATTCTCCCAATAGCCTCAGTAAGATAACACGAGGTGTCGGGTTGTTTACTCCCAAGCACACATAGCTCGAAACCTTACTTTCCTGATTTACTTCCTATACGGCAGGCAATCGCGTAAATCGGTAACAAGGGCGGCCGCAGGGAGAAAGATACCTGTTAAAGAATAAATTCTGGAGTTTATTGTGGCTCTGGCACGCCACGGTGGACGACTCCGCATTAATTTTGACCGCCTGGCTTTCTTTGACCCAATGCGCGAAACACGAGCGTTCTTGCATTCCGCTGGAATGGTGCCGCTGCGGCCGGAATCGCGCCCGCGACCTCGAGCTAAGCATGTAGCGCTACGCACTAGCCACTGAGCTATATACCGCGACGGGTCTGGAAAACATTTCGCGATGCCCGAGTGCGCTTTATCGCAATTCATTTTGCATAACTAATGGTGGCATTAACGATCGCTGAAATGAAGACGAAGTGTGAACCATGCATTCTATATAGAGCTTAAAAGTGAAGTGCGGTTCGTTTTCTACATAGCATCCTAGCAGTTAACGGTTAGCATGCTATGAATTCGCAATGTCATCAGTGTACGTGATTACATCACGTGTTTCATGTCTGCATCTTATACCTCAGTAAGCACACAGTAGCTGAGCACGTGGCTACTCATTTATGATTTGGTTGTGGCTCCTATACATATAGGCAAATCGGTATGTGGGAAAAAATCGGTATGTGGGAAAGCTTACGTCGAAATTTGCGAAAGCGCCTATTCGCTGAACGCCCTCAACTTCTGTGTTAATAAAACAGAAGACCAGAGGGTTTTCGAACAGTGGGAATCACGCAGTGCCAGTGAATTTAGGAAATCAACAAAGTACGAGGTTTAACTAACGACAGTCGCTTCGGTAAGCTTTTTGGCATGCGAATAACTTGCTCCAAGTACAGGTGCCGAAGTACTCATCCCCATTGGGCGGCGCCATGCACCTTCGGTAATTATGTCCAACATCACAATTGGTTGGAAATTTCTCTTAGGCTCGAACTGTTCAAGATCAAGTTCCAACCAATCCTGACGCTGGAGATATATTATTGGCGAAGGCGACCAGCCAGTGGTGAACACCACTTTCAAACGAAAAGGATAGCAATAGGGGCTTGTTGGTACGGCTTATCTTATTTTGTTATAGCGCAAGCTTGACCCGGACAACAGAAGGCACATCTGACACACACAGCGCTGTGTGTGTCAGATGTGCCTTCTGTTGTCCGTGTAAAGCTTGCGCTATAACAAAATAAGATATTCAAATGAAAAGCGTCGTGAATTCGGGGCCTCAGGGGCCCTGTAACGTAAAACTATTCCAATATGTTTTTATTCCAATCTCCTGCCGTTAAATTTGCGTAACCGCCGATGCAAGCATCGGGCGGTGACCCGCAGCGTTGTCTCAACAGCCCAATCAAACGCTATCCTAGCTTATAGGAGGTCACTTTTCTTTGCTTTCAAAACGAATAATATTATCTACATTGAGTGGTTTTTCGTTTGTAATTAGCTGCCAGGAGGCTAGGAACACGCTTAAGCGGTGAAGGTTTCGACGGTGCCGAGCCAGCGCACTGAAAATAGATAACTGGATGAAGAGGGTGGTGCCGGCGCCTGCGATTGGTCCGATTTACCCCAATTTTTCCTTCCCCAAACAAGAATCTCTACCTCTCCCTTATTTAGCTTGCGGTGGCTGGCCGAAGATCGCGGCGGCGTGCAACGGAAGGTCAAGAATGCCGCTAAAACGAATCCTCAGCAAGGAATAGCTGACATAGCGATGTCGTACACGTGCCAAAAGTGCTCGAAAACGTTACGTGGTCACACAGAAAGTTTTATTATACGCAAATAAACCCATGCTCTCCGGCAGGTGCGAGTAGCCAGTGCCTGAGCGATGGGCGGCAGCCATCTCTTATTCTTTTCGGAACGGGGCAGCCTGTAGCTATTCAGAAAAACATGAAGTTTTGTTCGGCATATTAATGCATCTTTAACGCGTACACGTCACTTTGACGCGGTCAGTTTTCGAGGTTTTGTGACGTCGCGTAACATGCAGGTGAAGTGGGTGCAGCCCGAGAGCTTTTGGCCAATAGCCGAGGGCTAATGGCGAAAAGGCATCAAATAAGAAATAACTATCTTTCTTTTGTTCGGTCTAATCATGCATAACCAGTCTGTACACGTCATATCAGATGGGGAGCTATCGCGGTTTTCGTGACGTCGCGTGACAGGCAGGAGAGGTGGGGGTGGTCCAAAAAGGTCTTTGACCAATCGCGGAGGGGTCATGCATTGCAGGATTAGGATAGAAATGTTTGGAATAGCATTACGTTATAGCGCCCCAGATTCCTAATTCGAGGAATACCTCCGCAGGGGCACACATAAACTTGGTGCCGATCAAGAACAGCTATGTCAATGAATTCGAGTGCAGTTAGGACAGCACCGGCGAAACAAGCCGCTAGCGTGAGCGGTTATCGGCAACGTGTGTGTTTACTTTTCAGGGATAACGCTCTTGACAACCTTGAAGCTGCGGTAACACGTGAGCACGAAGGCCAGATCAAAGACATAGAGGAAAATGAATAGATAAAGAAAGAAAGAAAGAGAGAGAGAAAGAAATAAAAAGTAAAGAAAGAAAGAAAGGAAAAACTCCGAATGTATAAATATTCTTGCGCTTCTTGGCGCTGGTGTGTGCAGAGGGAGTTATACAGGCACTAGCGGGAGCAGGAAATTAATCGGCTGCCCTACGTCGGTTAATTTAGACGGTTCCGAGGCCGCTGTCTAGGTCGAGACAGAATGAAGTGCAGGCACCTCTTTCTTTTAACCATAACGAAGGGAATGTGCGCGTGTGTGGATGGGGGAAGGGGAGAGGGGTTAGTGAGGGGAGCTTTCTTCGGAACAAAAATGGAAAACTGAATTGGCGTGCTCTAGAAAGATGGAAAGGAAAGAAGAGGCGAGAGGGAAAGGCGCGCGCGCGACGCAGCTGGGAATTCACGAAAAACATTCTCGTCGTTGCCACGAATAAAGAGTTTAAAATACAACTTTCTTCATAAAAAAGAAAAAGCTGGGCCCTCCTTTTAAATATAAGCTCCGAACGTAACAAAACCGATCTTGCTGTATGTATGTATGTATATATATATATATATATATATATATATATATATATATATATATATATATATATATATATATATATATATATATATGTATGTATATATATATATACACAATCATAAGACGTAACAAGCAGTGACACCAACGACAACAGAGGGGAAATTACTTGTACTTACTAATTAAATTGAAGAAAGTATAAATTAATGAAAATGAAAGTGGTTGAAAAAACAAATTGCCGCAGGTAGGGAACGATCCCACGTCCTCACATTACTCGTGCGATGCCCTACCAATTAAACCACCGCGGCACCGTTTTCCCATCCACTTTCTTGGATATCTATGTCTCGATCACTACAAGAACTAACCCTGGGAGTGTTAGCCAGCGCCACCACTCACAAACCTTGGCGGCGTATGTGGAACATCCTTTTTGCCGCAGGCATCACGATACGTGATCTTTTTGAGTGAAGGCAACTGGCCAATAAGCCCACACATGCTACCTAAAGGCATCAATGTTGCCGGATCCATTTCATTTTTTTCAATTTAGTTAGCAAGTACAAGTAATTTCCCATATGTTGCCCTTGGTGTCATTGTTGGCTTCTTATGATATGATTAATAAAGATCGGGCCTCTCGGTTAACCTCCTTTCTTCTCGTCTGTATATATATATATATATATATATATATATATATATATATATATATATATATATATATATATATATATATATATATATATATATATATATATATATATATATATATATATATATATACATATATATATACACGCTATAAAGTAACGCATTCATTGGTAATACTCGAAGCAGCTTGACTGTAAAGCAAGCTTTGACAAAGAAACAAACTTGACAAGCGTTCGTTAAAGTACGGTGATGTATTCTGACGAGGTGTGCACTTCGTGAAAGATGGGCAGTACAAATTGTTTCAGTGACAGTGCGGCTGCTAGACGTTTAGACCAAAAAGGCAACGGGAGTTTTCAGAAAGAGAAGGGAAGAATATTATGATCGGATTTCGCTTCTGTATTGGTCCACTTTCACCGTGCCTTAGGTCGAAACAGAAGACGGGAAATTCTTTAGTTTTGCTGTCTCCTTCGGCCATCGGTGTCATGCTGGGAGAGAGCGAAAAAAGCAACTAAGGGCCAATGAGGGAACGAGAGTTATGGCAGCAACTACGTGCACACGTGTCTCGCGACTAAATGGGAAAGAAAGAGAAAAATGAAAGAATAAGCCGCGCCCTTTTCGTAGTGTTTCGCTCTTTTACCCCGCCCAGTCCTAGAAGTTAGAAGGGATGCCGGTTGTGACATTCTGCGCAAGGACGAATGTGACGCCACGTCGCGCTATTCCTTCAATCGTTCAATTCAGTGTTCGCAATAGGAGCCAACAAACTCGCCGAGAAGGGTAATCAGTTTTGTGTTCGCAGCGAATCGAGAAAGGAAAGCAAAACGACGACAGACCGAGCAATATAGTACTGAATCAAAAGGACAATTGTTCTAGGCGGGCGAAATCCAGCGGTGAAGGGGCCCTTCACGCCTGACCGTCACCCGTGTTCCGCAAGAGCATCCTTCGTTAGGTACGCATTGACTCGGTACCACTCCCTCCTCATCATTTTCTTTTTCTCTCGCATTGCGGGAAGTCCGCTGGGCTATGGCGAAAGAAACGAAAAAACAAAATGAAAGCGGAAGGGGGGGTGGGGTGAAGATTTGTCCCCGCATAGCGGCAGCCGCCATTCATCTTCCTCGGCGGAGCGCGCCCAGAATGCAGCCACGCCGGCGGTACTTGCGCGTCGTAAATAGTAACAGACACCTCATATCCATGCTCAATCGCCGCGGCCCATTCTTTCGGCGCTTCTCCTTTTAACACCTTCCCCGTGGATCGCTACCGATACTGCCTACATATACGAGGCAGAAACGCGCCCGTGCGCAGCTTGTGGATAACGTTGTTAATGGCCGCCCGAACCAGGCAAAAGCGGGCACCAAGGGGATGGTATAGAGGAGGAGGGATAACGCGAGCGCGGGAGCCGGATCGCCGCGTCAGCTTCTCAGCTGCCCCACGAGGCGCGCGCGCGACGATTGTTGCCTCAGCGTGCGCGGGCGAAAGCTGTGCGCGCAACGGTGCGGTTGCGTATAGGCAGCCTCTCGTCATCTACGTAAGCGGGTGGGCGGTCGGTTGAGGGAAGGGGGGGGGGGGAACCTAAATCCCGGTGCCGCAAAGAGAAGAGCCGGGCACGTCCATTTTGTTTACGCTTTGCCACCTCCTGGTCGTTCTCGCATCTCCGCCCACTTTCGTTGCTCTCCTCGGCGCCGCCACTACGGCCGCTGCTTGTGCTGGCCGTGCTCGTATAACGCAAGATATACCCGTAAATTACTCCTTTACGACTAACGCGCCTGTTTTTGTTTATGGTCGCCTTCCTTTCTTCGTGCCCCACTGCTCTTCTGCGAGCGCGCGTGCCGCGTCCGCGGGGGCGTCCTCCACGCTGCGGAAGAAGAGCAAAAGAATACTGCCCACGGGTGGTCAATCCCGGGGAAATGGCCCAATAGCTCGCCTCAAGTTGGCAGCTATATAGCCTCCTTAGGCTGCTCCTGTTCATAGCCCGCGCGCGCTTCTTTCTGCTTCTTTTCGCCACGCACGAGCCATAGCTGTAGCCCGACTCGAAACTGTTATAGATTTGATGGCTTTTCGCGCCGTGCGGGGAGAAAAAGAAAAGGAAAAAGAAGAAGCTCGCGACGCTGGAACGATCGTGCTATGGCCAGCGGGCAACTTCGCTTCACTCTTCGTCACTTTTTCCCTTTGCGTCTTCTCGTGCTCCCGCGTCGGCGAACGCGGACAACGTTGTTTACGCGCCGAGGGTGTCCGCCCTACCTCTCCCCCGTCCCACTTTTGATTTTTTTTTCTCGCCGCCCTGAAGCGTCGTGTGTTGTGAAACTCGCGCGCGTTTACTGCCGATAAAACACGGATTTCATATCGTCCTCGTTGGCGGCGCGTCGCGTATAGACACGCAACCCTAACCTAGGGGCCTTCTGATTCCCATTTTCGCCACCGCGGCGGAGAAAGAAGACCAAGAAAGTAAAGGAAATGGACACTTAAAAGGAAGGCACCGGAACAAGCGTCCAGGAGAAGCGTATGATATATACCGGCAGAACAAGTCAGCGCCACGCAGTGTATACCCCCGGTGGCCCTCTGGCGTATATTTCTTACAGCCTGGCTGATTCCCGCGGTACATAAGGGCGGCTTCGACATGACTCGGAAGATGCGACGCTGAAACTGCAGCACCTAACATACGCAAAGTGTCGGTGCCCAGGCATAAGCGGACAGCGAAAGGTTGGACGTCGACGAACTCTCCTGGATTTTTGTATCGCGCGTATGTATGAAGACGTTATGTCGAGCAAGCAGTATACGTTTGCAGAAAGGTATTAAGGCAAGCTGTATTATAGAAGCGCTGGCAGAGCGAATAATTCCTAAGAAAAATGTAATCGGTACAGGATGAGCGGAGATGGCTTGATCCCGGATCTTCTGGAGGGACAGCTCTCCCCAACTATCTCTCCTTCGTTGCCGCCCTATTTCCCGCGTATATTTCGCCCCATCGTCACTGTTTGCTCTTGGTGGCCACGTTGGCCCACGTGGTCTAGCGGGCAGACATCGAGGGCGGCTACACTACGGTCTCTTACTTTGGCTGTCTTGGGACTCTCGATCAATACAGCGAGCAAAGGAAGATCGCCGCTGGTGATTCCTTTCCGCGCGCTTCTTCTGGGGAATGGCGCGCTGCGTCACAGCTGCATGCGGTGCTGCGCGGGAGGCCTTCTCCTCTCATCCGCCGGCGCGGGTCGGGGTATGCCACGCCGGAGCCATGGCCTGCGCACGCGCCGCTGGCTCGGGATGTCAGCAGCGCCTGACGCTGACAGCGTCACCCGCAGCACATCCCTGTCGACGCAATGTTGTTGTCCTTATTTTTCCGCCTCGATCGCCGCCGACACGGGTCTTTGGTCGCCAAGTAAAAAGTAGGCTGTCCGTGGCTGCACCAAGCACGAAAACCGACCACCACCATCCCCTTGGCGACCCACCAGGGTGATGAGACAAGAACAGCTCGCAGAAAAAGAAAGGAAAAGAAAAAGCAAAAAGCAGTGTTCACCATGCTGGGAAGCCTGCGCGATGTTCTGCCCATTCTCTTTCCTCCGCTCTTGCTTCTTCGTGGGGATACGCCTACGTATCGGGTCGTGCCTGCCCTTCCTTCTATACTCGCCGTCCCAACCTTCTTATTTTTATGTCCGTTCTGCGCTTTGCTCGACTCCGCGGAGGAGACCTTCCTCCGCCGGTGGGCCTGCTTGTCGCCGCCGTGCTCCCATGTTGACGTTTGCCTGCAATCTTGGAACAAAGAGCCGTGTTTTGCCTCCCTCTTCTTCTCGTCCCTCTCGTGGCTTTCTTACTGGTTCCGGGAATCGCTTTGTTTTCTATCGACGCCTTCGTTTTAATTCTGTCTTGCTTGTGTCTGATCTCTATGGCTCACTGACATGGTTACTGCGAGAGCAACTAGTTTCTTTGCTATAGGTACCAAGAAGAACCTTTCTTTAGAGCTCCCTCCGCCGCCCCGCCACCGAGTGTAACGCGACCCGTTTCCTTGAGAGGCGCCTTACAGGGCCCTTCTATCTATAGATTTATTTTTCTTCATCGCCGATGTCTATCTCGTAGCAGCACACTGGGCCTGCCTCCCACTGATGAACATTGGCCAGCTA
Source organism: Dermacentor albipictus (assembly GCF_038994185.2). Lineage (NCBI taxonomy): Eukaryota > Metazoa > Arthropoda > Arachnida > Ixodida > Ixodidae > Dermacentor > Dermacentor albipictus. The sequence goes on from NC_091821.1 coordinate 26,753,638, forward strand.
AATGTCAGGTCATCGTGATCGGGAACACTGAGAGAAGAGCGGTAGTACATGAAAGGACCTAATTATTGCAGACCTCGGCGAGGTAAATGCAACGAGTGCGTTCGGATTGTTGCGCAGTACTTTTTCCACAGGGTACCGACGAGAGCTTCACTTCAAGGATTGAGCAGCGCGGATGTGCTCGCTAACTCGGCATTGAAAGAAGTCGCCAGCAATGTTCCGATGTCCGAACCTGAGCTGCTTGACGCGGCGATAGCAAAAACTCCACGCAGTTTGGTTTTGTTTTCTTACATAAGGTGAGGGAACCAAATTGCACTCGTACATGCGTCGTCGAGCAATACCTGTAGCTTTGAGATATTTGCACACACGATCGAAGATGATGATAGCATATTTGTACAGTTCAGCTGCGTTGTTTACCCAGGAACCACCTAACGACGAGAAGGTTTCCATTTAGCTCGAAAATGCGCCGACATCGCCAGCAACTTACGACATTGAGGATTATATAGTGAGACGGGTGAGCTAGTACCTATTTGTTCTGAAGAAAGGCGCGTAAAATGAGGGACAGGGTAAACAATGAAGGTAAGGCGCGTGCGCTGAAGGCCATTGAGCGTTTACTGAGACACGCAGCAATGTACAGGAGCAATATACGTGGACGTCAGGTCGCCCCCTCGTTTACAAAACGATGAAAAAATCACCTCACGAAGCGTGACTACAGTCGATGAAATCTCCTCGTGGCTAATAAAAAATTTACTTTCACGTTCGGCACTACCTTGACTAACGCACAAGTTCCCCGCTATGATATAGGATGTGATAGGCCACAGTGATTGCGCTTGCGTCGTGGTTACGGTTACGCGCCAGATAACTTGCTTAATCTTTTGCGTAAACGTGTTAGCGCGTCTTAGTTAACGCCGGCGTCGGCATCCTCGTGTACTGCCTTCCATTTGTATACCTTGATCTCTGTTCCTCGCGTATTTTCTAGAATGAATCACGATAATAATTAGTTACCTTCCACAGGAATGTCACTCAAGCGAATTTAGTTAAGCTATACACGCAGGTGCAGTCTTCATCATTTCCAAGTTCACAGTGTTCAAAAGCACGGAGTATATTACTGCTGACGAAGCAGCAGTGCAAAAGGCGATCGTTTTCGCTAAGGAACTGAAAACTCGGATTACACAGTGAAGGGTGGAGGAAGATAGAGTAGAAGCTCATGTTTTATGGTATTATGAGCCTGTTCTATAAAGCTTTCTTTGCGTGATGCGGATGCTGGAAAGCAGTACATTTTTTAAGTACGAATTCCGGCTCACAAAGGCATGAAGAATCGAGCCCTACACTTTTAGGTAACGTGCGCCGCCAGTTGTATTCCGGTTTGAGTCCGCCGTTGAGACACGGCTGCGAATTATTCTACTAACATGGATGCAATCGGTACAAAGGTGAATAAAAAAAAATGCCACCAAATATGCCTTGAACACATCCATGTTGGCATGCAAGTGAGCATGAAGACTCTCAGGTATATGCATGCCCTTGAAAATCTTCATGTCACTGATGAAAATAAGTTCTAATTATTAATGAATGTGAGTTCTGTATATATATATATATATATATATATATATATATATATATATCTTACTTTATATACTATTTACCGTACATTGAAAAAAAACCTTCTTTACCTCAACTAACCTCCAGCACATCCTTATTTGAAGAGGTCCGCTTCCGTTTGTTCCTCGCATTTGAAAATTTTCTAAAGTAGGCATGCATACTTCTTCAGAAGCTTACGTCACTTCATTTCTAGGCATGGCTTAGTGCTGTATGAGTGTGTTCAGCTTATTCTTCAGGCTGTAATTGACATAAGGTTGCTTTTTTCTTTTTATATACGCCCTCATACAAACGCACAGCGTATGGCGTTCTTTCATAATAGCTCGCAACTAACCATCGAAGAACCGGCATAAAGACCCCTCATATACGTCTATGATCCAGGGCCCGTGTTTACAAAAAACGTTCTTACGATAGGAGTGTTCGTGAAAGCAAGTGTCAGCCAATCGTGATGTTGGACATATTATTAATGAAGGCGGCCGGCCAACGACAAACACCTCTTACGAACAAACAGCATTCTTAATGCGACCGAAGGTGTGTGTGCATGTCGTTGTATATATATATATATATATATATATATATATATATATATATATATATATATATATATATATATATATATATATATATATATATATATATATATATATATATATATATATATATATATATATATATATATATACACATATACGTTCTTTAATCGTCGGTTGATCGCGCGAACAATTGCGCCAGTGTGCACCAGTTTAAAGAATTGAGCTTCTATGCATACGTATATACGTGGACGCACCACGCGTTTCCCTGTTCCAGTGAACGCGCTTTATGGATAAGTCTCAGCAGCTCGTCGTTGGCCTCATTCTGCTTCAATTCATATTTGTATTTTAAGTTTGCTTCTTATCTCGTCCGCACGGTTAATGAGACGTTGAGTCAGGGCTCGTTTAGGCCGGCAGTCGGGCAAGTCATTGGGACGGTATATGCATAGCCGAGGCATGGCATATACACCGACCAGTCCAGGCAGAACTCTCTCGTATAGCATGTCTCACCACACCATGGTAATTCTTATCTAACGGCGACACTTGTACGAAGAAAATGGGGCATACAGAGATGTGCGAACACAACAAACACGATAAGTTGCCCGTTACGCGACAATTAGCTTCGGAATCACATCAGACGAGTTGCGAACACGCGTTAAAAGTGTTAGGCGCGTACATTTTTTTTTCCCTCTCGCTGTTTTGTTTTCACCTCGGCCTTGGCGATTCTCTAATCATCCCGAGAATCGCCGAGCCCCGCAGCACGGGCGCTCGTTGGGCGCCGGACAAAGCCGAGCCTTCCTCGCCGCCGTCCTCATCAGCTCTGTCCTGGAGCGCCCGGTTGGGGGGCGCCCCTCCACGATGCGCTCGTCGCCTCCGGCCTCCCATCTCTGTCTTTTATTCTGTGAGCCGGTAATGACACACAAGCTCGCTCGCACGCGTGGGCAGTCATACAAAGCGCGCCAGCAAAAGTGGGACATCATTACTGCAGTGACGAGAAGCGTCTCGGAGTTCTGGCTCTGGTCTGCGTTCCGCCTGGTGTTTTTGTGCGCCTCTTGCGCTTCTGACCACGGCTTCCGGGATCAGACCGGAGGGCGGACGTGGGAGCGGAAGAACCTAATAGCGACAACAACAAAAAAAAGAGCTTCGAGCCGGAGAGAAAGGGAGACGTCGAGCGGCTTGATTGGACGCAGGCAAACCACGGCTCGTGACGCACGGCGTGGCCTGTCTGTTTTGCATGTTTTGTACGCTTAGACCTTAATGTTCGCACCCAGGCTCCGACGCTGCTATATTTCTTACGCGGCGAAGCTGCGGTAGCTGCATCTATGCCCTCCAGGTGAACATTAGCAGCGCGGTCTTAAAAAGCTGCACAAGCGGAACCCCTTCGTACATGGCATGCATGTGCACGGTTAGCCTTCGTTATGGCACATGGAGAAGAAGTATACGATCATCGGGGAGATACGACACGCGCCAGAATGTTGCAAGGCTAATGGCTGCCGAGTACGAGCATTAATCTCTGCTGCGGGTCCTATACCGTTGCTGCGTCGCAGATAGTGGCACGTGGTATCAACCGTAGACAGCACGCCCTTCGCTGGTCCGTGATTCGCGGGGAAGGCGTGTAAAGAGCGACAAATGTCGTTAGTCTAGATATGACTTATGTGAAATCTAGAACCCATATACGCGTATCCGCGGGAAACGTGATTAATTATCGTGAGTGACCAACTCGTCTATATATATATATGGTTGCTTTTGAGTTATAGTGAGGGCAGAATTCACGACACACCAATTTTTGTAGCGGCCCTTGCTTCTTTTTTTTTTTTCTTTTCTGGCACTCAAAGCGTCGGGTCACAAACCTCCCCTCACTTCTCAGAGGCCTAACATCTACTTGGCGATGTTTCAATGAGCAGTATAGATTACCGCAGTGCCTTCAGTTCTGTCTAAACACGAGCTTTCATATCTCGTATCTGTTTTGCTTTTCAAGTTCATGATAATTTTTGTTTCGTTTTATTTCTCCCGTTCGCGACGACAGCCAGCTGCTGCGTCCGATACTTCGTGCCTCACGTTATGGAGGTATAGCTCTTTCTTACCCCCCCCCCCCCTCCCCCATTTTTTTTCTTTTTTTGAACACTGCTTGCCTTGGTCTATCATCATTTACATTTCGGAGCTCACGAAACTCTCACCGTCGCCGCGCGCGACTTCTAATGCCTCCTTTGTTTCGGCCAAGTAGCGGGGAGAAAAATAAAAACGGAAAGTCGAGCAACGCTGAACGAGGATATCATTTTCGCTCCCGTGAGCGAATTGTGTGCGCACGTACAGTACAGCCGTCCTCGCTGGCAGCCGGGAGCAGTGACCGCAGGGAAAAAAAAGAGAGAGCATCCTGCAGGCATCCGTTCCACTGAGTCGCCGAGCCAGATTATCTCTCTCCACCGAGCGCTGGACGGACGTTGACGGAAGTCGGCCGGAACAAGTCGATTCGGACGGCGGGCGTCATTGTTCGTCCACGTGGACCCCTGTAACTACCAGACAACTCTAGCGCCGCGCTGCCAGCAAAAAGGAAGCGAGAACCCACGCAGGAAAACCCTAAAATGAAGGGACGAAATGACAAAAAGAAGAAGAAGATGGAGGAAATAGCGGCAGGGACATGGCGGAGGGGGGGGGGACCTATATAACATAATGAGTTGGCGGCCATCTCCCGGAGCGCTGCACATCCACCGTTAACGCCGGGCCGACTCATCGCAGCCCCGCGATCAGAAATCGGTCTCAATGAATTACGCGAGGGGGAGAAAGGGAGAAAGCGTACAATCGCAAGAGAAAGCGACGGCGAGAAACGGAGCAGAGACCCGCTAGATGGCCACGGTAAATATCGGTTCGCGACGCGGCCGGCAGACGGCATTGAAAGGCCGGAACAAGGCCGTTGCGTACAGGGCGCCCTACATAAAAGACGATGCCGAGAGCAGCAGCATATGACGAAGACGACGGGATGGAGAAAGAGACAGAAATGCCAAATGGCCGAAACAACAGTAGAAAACTATTTCCTCCTGTACGTGATGTGCGCGAAAAAGTGACTCTGAGGAACTAGACAATGGTCGACGACAAGAGGACTGAACCAAGAAAGCACGAACAGCAAAAATGGGTGAACAAGGAAATGAGGAGGAGAAAAAGAGAGAAAGAACGAGGGAACGCGGTAAATGAAGGAATGGAGCTAGGAACTAAGGGAAGCGGAAAAAAAGAATGTTCTAGAGCAGCGCTGTTTTCGGAGAAGACCGCGCGGCCTGCCCCCTTCCCAGCGTGATCGACAGAGACAGACGACGCTGTTCCCGAAGAACACGGCGGCCAGAGTCAACACGACCACCCCGCCGTGGCCCGGCCGGAGTATTTTCCTCGGGCGGCCTAGTCGGGACGGGCGCGATAATGCGCCCAACGACTTCTTTGCTCAACTTTCCATCCTTCCCCTCGCATGGCCGCTCTCCCCCTTCCCGCAACTCCCTCAATTTCTCGATCCTATATCCCGTGCCTTTCGGGCTTTGCTGTTTTCTCGACTCTTCTTCGCCGTGTTTATTTTGTCCCGCCCTCAGTAACGCGCGACACGAGCCTATCGTAGTTTAATCTAGGGCCTTACTGCTGCTTGGAAGAACCGAGCGTCGTGGAGAGCCGAACTGACAGCCGGCGGACAGAAAACGGGATCGCACCGTGGAGGTGTCGCCGCACACGCCTTCCTCCCGGCCGAACCCCTCGCCCGCCCCGTCCCGTGGTAACTGACGGCTCCAGCTTATGTGGCTCTCCGCCCGTTGGCAATAATCGCGCACGGTATTAAATGGAAAACGGCGCTGCTCGAGAAACAAAAATACACTGGTTAGCGATCGACCTCTCGCTGTTTTGTACACCTTGTTTTCTGCTTCGTCTGTGTTGGCTTACATTTTCGCGCAACGTGTCGAGTGGAAGCGAGGCACGTTCGGAAAAGAACGTATCGCGGAATGCGGTCTAGCTTAATCGCCGTCTCATGGCGAGTGCTATAATTGCGATACTTTCGCGGGGCTTAATGAGATTTTGTGTTATTACCAGTTGTACGGGACTGTGAACGAAAGGAACCGTAACGCTATTTACATAAAGAATCTAACTATTTGGAACAAACGGTGAATGTTGCTCGGCAGTTATTGCTCTAGATGTGGTCGGTACAGGAGGAAATTCCACACGTGGCATTCGACAGAAAATGTTGCACGGAGCGAATACGCCTGTAAAACTCGTTTCCCTTGAAGCGCACGAAGTGCAGATAACAGAACTGGGTATTCAGAAGATGCATGCACTCGTATGGTAAACCCCTGTTTCAGATTTCGTTCATTACCTCTCTATAGCCAAGAACACCGTGCGCGATGGGAAAAAAATATTTTGAAACTGAACAAATATGCAAGGCAAGGTATGCAACGCAAAAAAAAAGGATTCGCTTTTAAAGTTAGCCTATACTGTATAGCCGTGAGCAGCGTTGGCGTTAGCTTTTGCTGTATTTGGTGATTCATGCTCTCAAAACAGCTCAATGTCTTCTTTGAAAGAAGTGCGGGGGCTTTATGTATCCTTCGTAGACTTTTTGCAGTATCAAGACTAGCTATTCTAAGCAAGAACGTATCCATATCACAAAAATGCAAGCCCTCTGCAGTGGCAGTGAGGCTACATCTGTTTTCGAGCAGACTGTGCACGTTCAGTAACGCAGATAAACCAGCATTACAGACGTTCACTCGGCACACAGATTGCTGCCTGAGTTGTATATCCACTCTAGCCGTATAAGAGCTGCCTTCTCCCCTTCCTCCACACACGCAGAATGCCGCAAATAACAATAACAATGGGCGTTTATTTGCGCTCTCTAGCACACTTTGTTTGTTCTTGTATTGTGTGGAGGCCTTTCTTCTATTTATTCTTCGTGCACACTCACGAAGCTCACGAGCTTCGATAATAATTTAATCCACTTAACGGGTATAGCTCAGCCAGTTTTGCCCGCACAACGTGCAGCGTTTTATCGAAGGCCGCTACTTCGTGCAGCAATTATGGCGGCTGCAGCGCGGGCATTTCGATAGGCTTTGTTGCACCCCTGTTAGGCAACGTGTCTGCGACAATCTGCAATCGTACAGAAGCTACGGCGCTGGGGGAAAAAAAGCAAAGAAAACAAATGTGGGACAATAACAACCTTCGGCTGCTTAATAACTCTGCGCGGAAACGTTACCCACACAGAAAGAAAAATGGTCAATATGCACACGCAGCGCGGTCAGGAGACCGCTTGCCTGCTCGTACAAGGCGTGCCTGCTCCGTCTGATAACTGGCCCAGCACACTTCGGTTTCGCTGAGCGTCCACGCTTTTGCGAGAAGGAAGCGGCTGGGCTCCGGGCGACGCCTCTGGGCTGCAGCGTCGCAACTGTACACAGCCTCGGCTTCCCTTCGGCGAAGCAGTGGGTGCCGTGCGCCAGAAATTGCGAGCTGGTTGTGTCGACGAGCTGTTGCAGAAATGGCCGCCACGCGAGCGCGAATTCTCGCTGATTTACATCACCCCGAGACGGGTCCCGCACACCTCACCTCCCTGTGGTGCAAGAATGCTGGAGGCAGTAAGTGGTAGATGACTCTACAGGGACACTTGGACGAGCTGCGGCACGGCCTTGTGTAGGTCACGTGTTATGCGCTATCGCCCACAGTTCTTTGAAATGTCTGCTACGAGAAAAATCAATGATCGGGTTTGTAACGCACAACAAGACACGGCGAAGTGGGCGCGCAAAGAAACGACAAGTGAATCCGATCGCAACGTGGCTCGCTTTGCAGCGCCCTCCACGCAGCATGCATGCTTCGTTACTCTATTGACGAAGGCCACACTGAAAATCTGATCTGCGCTTTCCGTGGTGGGCACCGGAACGCCCGCCAGTCTTGCTCAGTCATACGACGGGCCAGAAGGCGCTCGCTATATAGAGATAATAACTTGCCTTCTGCCAACGCGCTCCATCCGCGAGCGCAAAATATGCTTGTTCGTTGCTTCGGGTTACTTAGTACATGGCCATTAGTCAGGTAAGTGACTGACTAGAACTGAGGGAACTATTCGTCTTCTCGTGGAAGGCGCGGACAGAGGGCGTCTTGGCGCGGTACCCGATAGGGTGCCTGAATGGTCTCTCATTCGCCGCAGGAGCGGCGGCGAGGGATAGACCATGCAGGCACCCTAGTGCCCGACACCGTGGCTTTATTGGGACGCCCGAGGGCGAGCGCTGTTTCGCCTCCTCAATAATTCTTGCTCCGTGCCCTGCCACAAGTAACGCGCTGGCTCTTACCAAGGGGTTGATCAGGGGAATGTGTCAGTAATGGAACGCCCCGCAATTTTGGCAATACTTATCAGAGCACGCTCCGAAAAGTGAGGATATGGTTACAAGCAGGCTGAGAGCACTTCCCAAAACAAACATTTAACTTCGACGCTTTCAGTGACACAAAGAACTTCTAACTGCGCCATTAGATACTGGCACCGTTTTTGGAGCTCACGCTTTGCACTTCCTTATCAACCGACCGGGCCACCGGGCTACCAGTTTTCTCGATGAATTGATAGGGCGAGTACGCAAGAATATTCCATGCATTCGTCAAGGAAGCGCAGTCAAAAAGAAAGAGACACGCTTTCCTTTTTATGCCAAAAGTGTCTGTTATCTGAAAGCCTCGTTCAATATCGCATGCGGTGTCCGTGCTTCTTCCAGACATGGCTAATCTTGGCGCAGCTAGTTGAACACGTATAATGCGTACACGGGCAAAGAAAGTACGAGACATAACTTCGAGCAAAATTAATTAGTTCCCCTATAACAGTTTCACTCCGGGGAAAGATGTAAGCTGCATGAACGGGTCCCTTTGCATTTCTTTCTCTTGCGCCCCCCGTCTCGAGACCGTGTCATAAGAGAAGGCGGCCCGCAGCAGCAAAATTAGCAAACCAACTTCCTCTCTCCAAGCTTGTCTCCTTTCTCGGGCCTCGTCGAAGTGACAAGCCTTCAGCGCTGGGGACTGGCAACTGGGGCCCGCCTCTCGCTCCAAATCTTCGCTCCGTTGCTTTTGCTAGACACGGGCACCGCTGGACCGCCCAACTGGCGTGCGAACAAGTTTGTGCGTTCGGCTCTGTTCTGCTCCCATCTTCACTCCCCCCTTCCCTCGCAGCACTGACAGGCCCTTCTCGCGAGCGCTCGTAGCAGAGGCAAAAAGAGTGAAGGCGCAGGGTCCACCCGTCTTCCAATTTTGCTGGTGCACGCGACAGGCGCGTCTCATATTTGCTCGCGCCACTGAAAGGCAGAGCAGCCCGCGCTTGAGTCTGTCCCCGTCTTTGTTTTGTTCGTGGACGCAGGCACTTCTCGATCTTTGCCGTGTTTTGCTTCCTTCCTTTTCTCTTCGCAGCTACAGCACCTTCCCGCGCTTTTCATATATGTATGTGCGGGTGTACAGCGCATGCAACGTAGGCAAAACGTCCTCGAGACAAAAAGAAAGATAGAAAAAAAAAAGAAGGGAACATTGCGAGCGGAGGAAACGGACGATATAGGCATATTGTCATCCCGTCCGTCCCCTTTCAATGCGTTTGTTCGAAACTGTGTGCCTTCTCCGAACGCACATTTCCTCCCGACTTGAGCGGCAAAACGAAACAGCCGCGTGGCGTGCGCGATGGATGCTGGATCGCGAAGTTTGCGCTGCGTCTCCCCCCTTTCCCAGACCTCTCTTTATTACAGCAGGTCGCCATAGGAAAAATTTAATTAGCGCCGCTGCAGCCGGCAAGTTGAGTAAATATAATGTTTCTTATTCTCCCCCTTTGGGTGGCTCTCTTCCTTTATAACACCCCGTTTTTCTGTTCGTTTGTGTTTTTCTCTTTTACACATTTGCCAGCGCATTCACTCTATATCCTGTCTTCTTTCCCGAGGTTTACTTCTCCGATCGTGTATACCTTTATAGAATAATTGCAAGGCGTATCGCGTCACACTTCTTCTTTTTTTTTTCTGTCCCTCTCTCTCACTCGCTGCCGCTTTCCTACTCAGTCCGTTGTCAACAACGCCTGCGTGCGTCCAGCCGTGACTGGTGCGTGCATGCCTGATTAGCGTATGTTTTCTCTCGTGTCAACCGAACGTGGCACGCTTGTTGATTCCATCCTCCGCTTGAGTGCAACCGGATGAAAGAAAAAAAAAAGCTTTTCGCGTGGGACCGATCGCAGCTACTTTCGAATGCCACCCGAGCAAACTTTCACCGTGCATCCAGCGGCCGTGCCTGTCCTTGTAATACCTCGTCGATGCCTGGCTGAATGCAGCCTCGCTTATAAGAGTGTGCTGCTGCATTTTCTCTCCACTTTTACCTTCTATATTCCTTTCCTTCTTTTTCTTTTCTTTTTCTTTTTTGGAAGAAGCATCAAAGAGAAGCTAGAGGGGAAAACTTTCGAGCCGTCTTAAACAGCATTTTGTCGTCGCTGGTACGGGTGTTTTGAAATCCACTTTTGCAGCTACATGGAACGGCCATTCGCTGTGATGTGCCAGTCGCATTTTTTTTTCTCGACGTTACTTTAAGCAAAGATGGACGTGTTTATGAGCCCCCCGTGAATAATCACCGAATCGCGATAATTTATACCGACGAGCATTGGCGACTCACTAATTAGTGCGACGCTCCGCGAAAACTCATAAGCACAAAGGGGGAGGCCCTGTACCTATTATGGCGTTCTTATATACAGGCTGTTTCAGCGAACACTTTCAAGATTTTTTAAAGGTTGTCTGTGGCAGATAGCACAATTCTAGTTCATGAGCTGGTCTACTCGAAGAGGTGTACATTACTTGCACAAAAAATTCAAATGCATACTCGACTAATCAACGAAAATTCACTTATTTATTGCTAAATTAATTACCGGTTACTTTATTATGAAAACGTCGTTTTGTGCATTGAAGCACAAAAGTAACTGGTGCGCCAATGCATTTCTCTACAAAGTTCGGGAATTGTTTCGAAACTGGTGTCACCCTGAGAATTAGTTCCAAGTGGATCCCTCCGCCTTGCGAACTCCACGGCTAGAATTTGTAAATTGCAGCATGGGCCATAGGGTAATTAGTTAAAGAGGTAATTCGTAAATCTTTTTCATTAGTCGGTCATGCATTTAATTGTATTGCGCAAGTAATATCCGCCTCTTCGAGTAGACCACAGGTAACATTTCAAAATGTTTGGAAGTGTTTGCTGAAACACCCGGTATACTTTCTAGTCCTCTGAGACTGGCGAAGAACAGGAACATTATACTCTATATTTGTGTGCTGTCGGCATATCGTACTTCGTGTGTGAGAAATGGGGAGCTAAATTTTCTATTTACGCGTTAATGTATTCATCAAAGTTCATTTCAAAGTTGTCGTTTTTTTTTTTTACCCTGGATGGGCGCGGGAAGAAGTCCGCCTTTACATTAAAGAAAAACGTCGGCACAACCTCAACTGCGAAAAAAAAAATGAAAACAGTAAGCACTACCGGCTCCCATTACGATGAATATTTAAAGCAACCGACGGCGATCGACATCGCTTTCATGGCGCTAGGTCGTATATAGACGGTTTCACTCGCGCGATAACAGCAGCGAGAGAGCGGCCCCGAGAAACTTCCGGTCACGGGACTCATCAGCCTGCTGCGCCGGAACAGAAAGCGTGCTTTTAAGTTCTTCCAATATGCGGAAGTTTATATTTAAGTTTTGAGATAGAAGACGTAAGCATTACGCCATAAGAATAATACATAATATTTATCGTATAACTTACGGCAATCTTGACTCGTAAAATGGTCGTTATGTACAGAGGAAAAGTGTTGAACATCTGCGGGCTTAGATTTTAACGCGCTCCTCGGTATAGCGGCCGATGCTTTTCTTGCTCGCTACATTTCGTGGGCTACGTCAGTGAGTAAAACCGGAAGCCTAGCATCACTGCTTGTAAACAGGGAAATGGTCTATATAGACACGGTGGTACACATGGGTGGCGTGTAGCTTCCTCCTACCTACGTCAGTTACCCGACACTCTTTGTAAGCCAGACAGTCTAGTACTGTATGGGTCGCAAAGTGGTCCCCTTGTCACATCCCTCGTCGCACTCTCCAGAAATGGTGAACGAACTCCGGGCGCGTTGGAAACGAGCGCGCGTGCCACCACCACGCGAAGTTTCGTATTCACTTCCATGACCCGGGATCCAGTGCAGTGTCGCAGAGACGCGGCGAGCTCCCGCGCGTCTGCAGAGCATGGTATACGCACGAGAGAGACTGCGTGCCGGAACCTGCAGGCGCGAAACGCGCGCTGCAGTGAGCCGACGGCGCGCGTATAGCCGCCGACGTGTGGGGCCTTCGTGCTGGTTTAAACCCTGGCTACGGCCCAGGCTGTCGCTCACAGTTCCCCGAGGTCCGTTACGTAAGATGTAAGTTGCAATTGAGTCGCACAGGAAACCGAGGGCGGTGGTTAAGTGAGCGCCGCCCCCTACGCCGGTTCGCGCGGGCACGAAGGCCGGACAAATGTAACTGCTATGTCGCCCCCTCAACCCCCCCCCCCCAAAAAAAAGAAAAAAACGAAATTCGTACATTTCTCAATGAGCGCTTCAGATGCTCCTGTCACTGATTGTTACTGAAGTTCCCTGTTTTGTCGAAATTCCGCTGCTGCAAAAACTTATCTATTTTATTTTTTGCCGGTACGTTTGATTTGCCACATGTATAGTAGGAAAACGTCGGGAAACTTGAGACTGCGTCCATACTTCAAGAACAGTAATCTAGCTGTCAGCAAAGTTAGGCGGACAAGCCATTTGCTAACGGCTGAGCTTTGAGACTCGATTGCGCTCTGAGAAGCCGCGTAAAAAATGTTCTGTACAAGTGTACGAAGTAGTAGCCAGAAATATGAGTAAGCGCCTTCACAGCTTACCCAACATAAATAAAGACAAAGATATAAAATATAATGGTGGATATTATTTTGTAATCTATAGGCTGTGTGCGCTGCGCCTCTCTCGTTTTTGTTTTTTTTAATGTTCAATATAAAAATTGCACCGCTCCAAACGCGTAGCGTATGGCTACTTAACAGCACCATCATCGATCATTACAAGGCTTCGTGATAAAAGGACAACATCGACTCAGGGCGGATATATTGTTAACTGTAAAGTGGCGATTTGCCGAGATACCGTTTTGTCAATGATGATTTTACAAGCGTCCGCTATCCTTGACATGCTTCTTTCGGTAAAGCAAACCAATAAACTGCATGCAGCCTTGTCTCGTCAGCACAGTGCATGAATTCCTTACTTATTTTTGTTTTACACCAGAACGTATAACATGATATGTTGTCGTAAATAGCTTTTTTTTTTTAATCATGGGGTTTTACGTGCCAAAACCACTTTCTGATTATGAGGCACGCCGTAGTGGAGGAATCCGGAAATTTCGACCACCTGGGGTTCTTTAACGTGCACCTAAATCTAACTACACGGGTGTTTTCGCATTTCGCGCATAAATTGTTACTTGGGACAAGTTCTAAGTGAACTCCACAGAGGTGCAGCGAGTACCTTGTACACATAGGCGGTAACTTTAAAGGTATCGCAAATTAGCATGCTCGTTTACGATGTGTGTTGGCTTTAAATTATTGAAAGTGAATAGCAGAAAAATAAGAAGAAACAACTACAATTAAACATAGTATTTTGAAATAGTTTAGACAGGATACATGTAAAAAGTGTGCATCACCTATTATTCTTATTTACGCTGTAACTCACGGTGTTTAATGCAAGACAGGCGTTCTGAGCAATTAAATTAAGAATGTCGGATTTATATCCCAGTGCGCAGAAAAATCCAAGCCCATGCACTTTTATTGCGGCAGTTTTCAAAGGGTATAGTATGTCCCGTGACTACGCGCCCACAGAGTGGTCTGCGTTCTGCATAAGTGTATAATTGATACTACAGCGTCGCGCTTAGGATTTTGCAGAATATGCATACGAGGACTCGCTGCGCCAGGCGGGTACAGTGTTCTCGTATGCGCGAACAGAGCAATATTCATAAAGGAGCGTTAAGGAAGAACATTTAGTTTAGATTGCTAGAGCATGCGTTTAAATCTCTATGCGGCGTTTATTTTGCAAAATAAATAAATAAAATAAAGTTGATGATTGGCCGAGAAAATGAAGACCTAAATTTGCTCCTTCTTTGTGACATCAGTAAGACGTCACGAATTTAATGATATTTTCGCGTATTTGGTCCGCCAAATTATGCAGGAAAGGTTCCAGAAAGCTCTCGCTTTGGGTGTTCGAACGCAAGGCATTTTTTTTTTTGCTCTTTTAATAACCCAATAACTCTGGGTGAACGCTATCAAAATCTGCGTCGTCATAGCGAACTGGTGCAGCAGTTTCACATTCTTGCGTCATTTCTGGCTTACCAAGCGCCTGCTCGCGCAAAGACTAGCCTAATGTTCCTGCTTAGTTCCTTTAAGCAAGAAGGAAAACAAAGAGACAAGGAGAGAAAGAGATAGAATACAATTGTGAAACGTCTTTTTGGAACTCACCACCGCTGAACATGAAGGCGCTTTTCTTCACTCTATAACGAAGGTGCCGAGAAGGAAGATGCTAGTTCACTTCGAATTGGACACAGTCCGAAGGGACAGCGTCCACTAGCACGCAGCTTAACGAGGGCGGCAGAGGGCGAAGATGTACCTTACAAAAAAAACACGTACCCTTATTCCCATATACGTATTCAACAAAATGTGGTTGGCGTTAGAGGACGCGGACAAAAAAATGGGGTACAGGACACACGAAGCGCTACTTGCAAATAATTTATTCCGAAACAGAACATGCACTAATCATACAAGGCATGGTACGTTATGCGCAGTTTCAGTGCACGCTATTCTTCAGGTAAGCAATTTCTTTGTTGGATAGCCAGAGGCACCCAACAAATTCAGGCATGCTTACAGAATCTTCACCAAACTGTGTTATCGCCGCGCAGGCTAACCGGACTAAGTCTGGTTAACCCCTCCCTCTCCCTATTCAACAAAGAAATTGCTTACGTAGAAAATAGTGTGCACTGAAAGTGTGCATAACGTACCATGTTTTGTATGATTAGCGCATGTTCTGTTTCGGAATAAATTATTTCTAAGTAGCGCTTCGTGTGTCCTTTACCCCCGTTCTTTGTCCGCGTCTCTAGCGACAAGGCCATCTTGCAATGCATTATCTACTCGCCCAAACCACCACCGGGACCGTATGCTACAGACATGCAATCCACAAAAAGAAAGAAAAAAAAGAGACAAACAAACAAACAAGCAAACAAACAAACACCAATACATGCTCCGACACTGTTGACAAACTATACGTCTGCGCGCCTATATGTTTACCTGTCGGTATATACAAACATTTACTTGCAATAGCACCCAAGCGCTTGGCAGATGTTTTACATGCGCTCAAGAAGAGCTTCATTACTTATATTCGCCGAATAGGCAACCACCTATACGTTCACACGAGTCACGTACAGGCACATCAGTGAACGAGAAGTTACACACAGCTCGGGTACGCGTTGGCGAGAGAATTGTCGCGGAGAATGTTCGCCGTTTTGCTGCGCACCCTGACCTGACCTCCCACTTTTTCTCTCTTCTCGTGTTCGCAGGCGACACAGATGGACAACTCGCTGCGCTACGCGCTGACCAAGGTCGAGGTGTCGGTGATCGACATCAACGACAACGTACCCGTGTTCGACTACGACATGTACAACATCACCGTCATGGAGAACCTGCCGCCTGGCTTCACCGTCGTCCAAGTGCATGCCATCGACAGGGACACGGTGAGCGCGCAGCGCCTGCCTCTTCTGGCTCCCGCGTCGCTGAGAACTAGAGCGTCCTGTACGCCAAGCGACAACCTCTCGGTAAATTGTCGCAGAGCAATTTTCAGGACGTTTAGATTCCTGAACGCTTCCGCCCCGTATCCCGTATACGCACACAGATGTTGCCATGGTAGCTAATGGAGTACTCGTACTTCACATGTATTTACAGCCAGGTCACATTGCTAATAGCCAAACATGTAGGAAGAATATCGACAACGTTCGCTCGGGAGCGCGTATAAAACAAACCCCTATACCCGCGAACGGCGCGCCTCTACAAATTCCCGCTGCTCGTCGCCAAGGCAAACTTGAAATTGTATATTCTATTGCAATGAATCACTGGTCGCGCGCTTCGGGTATGAAAAACACATTTTCATTTCTGTTGAGATTTTTTTAAAAGGCTTTCACTAGAAATAAGCGTTAAATGGCTGCATTTCAAAGTCTTGGAATAATAACTATGATGTGGCATCTTTCAGAGATTGTGAGGCGCACATACGCGTTAGAGACTAACTAACCAGCGCCCCTTGTTAGCCTCAGCGAGCACGTCACTAAGAGTCACCATGACAGGCAATTGTCTCCACCCCAGGAAGTTTCATTCAATTTCAGTTAATGGTTAGCCCATTTTCTTCCTGCGAATAAGAGTTGGACGCTCGGTTTTTGCTGTTCTGCCGAGAAAAATGTGCTCGCGGCGTTTGCCTCCATGTATACTTGGGGAATAACTATAGGCCGAATGGCGTAAAATCGCGCGCCCTAAGAATGCGTCTACGACGCGCGAGCGACGTGATCGGTGCTGATTTCGCGGCCTTTTTCCCGCAGGGTGAAAACGCAGACTTCCTGTACCATTTGGTCGACGAAACTGGCGGCTTCTCGATCGACGAGAAGGAAGGCTGGATCCGTGTGCGCGACCCGTCCAAGATGGACCGGGAGAAGGTTGACAAGCTGACCATGAGGGTGAGTGTTCCGCGTTTTCGCCCTTGTTTCGCATGCAACGAATACTGCGCGCTGCGAGACGACGTTATCGCTGCTGCCTGACAGGAATGTCAACCGTTGGAGGAAAATGATGGCGGAAAGGGAAGGCGGCGGGTGCGACTAACCCCTACTCCCGACGCGCCTGATTGTTTCTCTAATCTGAGAGAGAGAGAGGAAAGACTATCGACTCTAATACGCGTAAAAAGTAACGGTATTTTCCATTTCCTCTCACGTAGCTGAGAGAAAAAAAATTCGAGCACGAAACATTTTCTTATCAATCGTTATGTTTGAGTTTTGTCCAAACCCTGGACATCATTCATCTGCGCTAGCGTCAATTTTTTTTTGGAGGGGGGAGGGAATGTAGTCTAAATGGTTTAATTATCAACACTTTGCAGTAGTTCAAATACTTTATTGTTGTATATTTTCGTTTCGGGCAAGTCTATTTTAACGAACAGGTGGTGCGATTTATATGAAGAGCTGCAATGTATCATAGGACATCATTGTCTTCAATGTTTTTCAGTTGTAGAGGAAAGAAATCGAACTTTTCATAAAGTGCATATTTGCATGTCTTCAAAGGTGCTTTGTATTAGAATATATACGAACGTGTTCAGTATTTCGATGGAATTATAAAATTTTGACATATATTACAAAATAAAGCTTATTCACGTGATTCGAGGGTCAAGAAACACAAAAGGTACAGCGATGGTATACAGAAACAGCAATAAAGAAAAGAAAGAAAAGAGTCCGCCACTCCCTCGACATGAGCCATAAGTACGCCCCTGGCGGCATCAACCAGCTTTCAATAGCGATTCTCGTTTGGGCATCGAGATAATCAGAGAGCACTGCGAACTTCCTGAAAAGCGACATGGCGGAATAAAAGATAATGAAATGTTAGTTCAGAAGCAAAAAAATTGCACTCCTCTTACTGTTTTTGACATACATAAAATGTACATTTCGTGTGTCGCATGTAATCGCATTCATCCCTAAACAGAAAGGAACAAAAGCATTTACGCGTATAGCAAAAAAATAAATAAATAAAAATGATCGGTTGGAAGGTACAGAAACTTGGTAATCATGGCAACGCATAATTTTGGTTGCGAAACTGAAGCTCGAAACAGAGATCACAAAAGACGCTACTGATTAAACTATACTGTGACTACCGCAATGCACAAAGGGAAGAAAACGACGTGGCTGTTGCGCTGGTCCAAGTTTTCCAAGCTACTCCAACTTTGCTGGCCTTCGACACTTCCATGAGTAAAATGGCGCAGTGTATTGGGGGCGAGGACTTACGGAGTCGCCATCTGTCGGAAGCGCCTCCCTTGCATAGGTGCATAGTATGAGGGATCACGCGGCGCGGTCCTCATAGATTTGGCTTACGGCGCTCAATAAAAACACCACGCGGCAGCACTTCTGGAGATTTCTATACGTACTCTCAAAACGAAGGAAGTTTTTTACTGTCAAAATAATAATCTTGGGCAAACTGAAAGCACAGAATCGTTTACAGACGCTATCTCTTTGCCGAATATGTACAGTGAGCGCCACTGCGCGTGATGGCCGCGATGGAGTCTCCCGAACCGGCTCCCTGCGTGAAAGGTAGGGAAATGCTGAGAGTAAACTATGTGAAATATGTTCTTATAGTGGGCTGTCTGTATAACTGAATGGAGTATAACAGAATGAAGACTCAACTCAGCGATCGCATGGGTTCGCAGCGACCGACTGCGCGTCTGCATGAATATCGGCGCACAATGTTTTGATTTCACTGCGAGCGCGTTTTCGCATCATACCGTGAGCTTAGGGCACAGAATATGAGCATTTGATGGTACACAAGCAACCATTCTTGCGTGGACGCTATCAGAGCTGTTCAAAAATAATGTCGTTATAGAGACTTCGACGCCTACGGCGACTTTGATTTGCCGTCGTGACGATTCACTCTTTTTTTTTCTTCTAAATTCTGGGACGTATTAATATTATTTCTCAAGTTCCGTCGCACTGTATGTTAATCGGTCTTCTCAGCGTGCGATTTCGTGCTGCTTCTTTCTCGTAATCCAGTACATTATTCCATAACACAAACATGACCATGTGCCATGCCTTTCTTTAATGTGCTTCTTACCGTTCCCTTTCCATTGCAGTGAACTTGCCAGAATCCTGGCAGTGAACTTGCCATTAACAAGTTCACAGACCAGATAAGGCGTCATAACATTAGCCGGGCAGCGTCTCAGTGCGCGTTTTCTGCTACTCACCGAACATAGCAGTCCCGATGCCGTAGCAGAAATATTCCTCGCGTCTATATGCTTGCTGCATACCCGAGTTGTAGCCGATGGCTGTTTGCCGGTTCTAAGTTTCGCGGGCCAAGCTTCACGGAGCTTCTTCTCCTGCGGCTACGTGTGATTAAGGCTCACACAAGGCTCTGTTGCGTACGTCCGACACTGCGGTGCCGAGCAGTAGCCTACCATGCTGCACGCCTCCGAAGGCAGCCACCACCTATTATAGTGCTTTCAAATGTTGTCAAGCTGACACCCAAGGCGAGTAAGCTTCACCGCTTAATCAGAACCGAAGCGCACGTGGGACTTTAAACTTTCGTTTTCAGCTCGCTTCGGCGCTTCCAAAGCAGCCGACGCGGTCGCTGTGTCCATGTGTTCCCTCATGCCACGTGTCGCCGACGGTGGCGCAAGCTTTTCCAGTGGTGGATCTCGCCCCCAATACCTTCGAGTCACAGAAAATTCAAAACATTTGCCAGAGTACGCACGCGACTAACGTCAACTCGTTTATATTGAAGAATAGAGGTCATGCGGTGGTGTTTGCCGGCCAAGAAAGAAACAACCGCAACTGTGGATATGGTTCAAATACTCGTGTTTGTATCCTTATACGTCCTTCGACTCTATTCTGCTCATCTTTCAAGTAAACACATTCAGTGAGAAACAGTATAAACTGTATGCGCCACTAAAACAAATAAAACGCCGCCATTATTATCTATCCTCTGGGAATTTTCTCAGCGCGCGGTGACTGGCTGAGAATAGGTGACGCGGATATAAGGCTGCGCTCACACGGCGCACAGCTTCCGATTCCGCTATACCTTCGAGCGGAGATATGTTTTGCGCCGGATGTATAGCGCGCCGGATCAAAAGGAACCGTTTCAAAACGAACGCGCCCATAAAGTGGCCCCCGTGATCCTGAAAGAACATAAATTCTTCTGCCGGAACAACTATTTCTTCCCTCAAAAGAAGTATACGGGTCGCATGTGTCGCCAAAATGGTTCGCATGACTTCCGCACTGCCATGCGCTATATACAGAACGGCTGGCGCTGACCGTTATGCCCTGTCAATTTGGGTGGGCTATAGAGAGACGCTGCAGCTAAATCTAAATAATGGTCGGTGCCCCGTGTAACGACCATATCGCCAATAACTGCATCTGCGTCGCTTCGCACTTCCTGCTCGACGGTAGAACTGAGTGCTCAAATCCTGTTGCCCGGCCTCCGTTAATTCTCTCCGCCATCGTTCTTTTGTCCTTGATGTCCACACGACGGGGCACCCCGATATTGTTGCGCCAACAATTTCGCTAAAACGTATTGTTTCGGTTGCCACAGCATCCCAGGAATCCTGTTGCGGGCCGATCTTACCAGCTATATAGAGTTATTGCGCAGAACAAGCATTCTAGAATAAGGTTTAATTTTTCAGCCCGTCTTTCCCGCTTTCCTCGGCAGCACCACATTCACTCCCTTTTCTTTATATTTATTTTCTTTAATTCCGAGCGGCAATAGAATCAGCATAAGTTCGACAAAGCAGTCGTTGTGGCATGGACAAAGTTGGAACTCCGACTCCCTTTTGCAGAGTTCTATTGCATAACCCCTAAGCGCGAATTTTCACGCGCTCCGTAAATTGGTCCGAGTTGCGTCGCAAATACAGAATGAAATAAAGAGAGAGAGAGTGTGTGTGTGAAACGAACACTGGCAGAATAAAGTATTCACGAGAGAAGACTGGCCGGAAGAAATACCACTCGCATTTTTCAGCCGTTTTCAGCGGCGCTGCTTTGCATTTTGGCCTGGGAGTTGAAAAATGCACACTTGCTTTGCTGGTCTAGCAGAAGTTGCCGCTTTACTCTTTGCTTCGAGCTATACTTTATTTGCCTCAGCAGCACCCCCACCGCCCCCAACACCACCACCACCACCACCGTGACGCTCAATTCATATTTTCGTCCCTCAAAACGCCGAGGTCACGCGCCCGGAGACCACTGGCCCGCCATGGCCCAACCGTGAGTGATCGCGCGCGGGCGAGCATGTTTTCCTGGCCTCCAGCAAGCGGCGGCCAATTTGAAAGAGCGCGCGCGCCTGTATGCGCGAAAAGCGCCTCGCCAGAAGAAAGCGCGCACGCTTTTTTAAACATGCGCGCAAACATCGAGCGAGAAACTACCCTCGACGTCGAAGTGGGTAGGGTGGGCACAAAAATAGAGCAGATAGGCGTTGGGGAAAATGTATGGGCGCCGCGGTCTGCGGTGTTCGTTCGGAAACCCTGTGATGGCTTGCCGCTGTCCGTCATTTTGTAGGGAAATGCGCGTGGTGACGGAGCATTTTTTTTTCTTGCCGGAGTCACTCTTACATAGCAAGAATATATATATAGAGAGAGAGAGAGAGAGAGAGAGAGAGAGAGAGAGATCTCATGTAGCCGCACGGGGAAGAAAAATTTGAGTATGCGCTTTCATTTTTCATCTCGGCCGACGCGCACCAACTCGTTGCGCTCAGACAAAGCGTTTTCGGGGCTTTTGTTGACAGACGCGCGGGTCCCTAAATGTATATGTATACATGAACGCGCGCGCGTGCACGCGTTTTCGCTCGCTCTCGAGTATCGCGGGGCTGTATCGCGCGCGGCGACCATACACATCGCTCCCCTGACAGATGTCCGCCTCAGCTCACTTCGCGAAATGAGACGGCGCAGTTGCGCGCGAACGAAACGGGAGCATGCAGGGTCCGCCGAGTCGCATTGGCATTTCGACTTGGCGTCGCGGCCCGGGGCCAGCGGTCCCGTGCGCGAGTGTATGCAGGCAGCGAAAGAACGCGCTTTTTTTTTTTTACTTTCTCTCATGGTGCCTTCGCAGGGAGAGTGCGGCCGCTGTGAGAAAGCAATTCGCCGAGCAATGGCCGTCTCGCTAGATAAACACACCCGCTCAAAGTGCTCTCTCGAAGACGCGTCGTTGCACCTTGTAGAGCCCGCATCCATGCTCACTGCTATAGCATTAATTTCGACCACTCCTATACGCGGAGGCACCACATCCTGTACGTGGCGACAGCGCCGCATCGCGCTTTCACGTCGGAAGATCACTCTTTTTTTGTTGTTGTCGTTTCGTGCACTCGCTCAATGAGAAACTTGCGCAACGAAGTAGGAAAACGCGTGGATGTCACAATGGCGCTCCACTTAGTCTCTGCAGAGCTCGTCCCGCTGCGTATGCACGAGCCCATGCACTCGGGCGAATGATTTCAGCAATAAACCGCAACTACCTATTTATTTATTTTTTCATACCACTTTCATGTGTGTGTGGGTTCGGGGAGGTTGGGGGGGGGGGGGACTGTGAATATGTTTTGCAACACCTCACTTTAGAAAGAATGCAAAAAAGCGAGACTAAATCAGCCTTGCTTGATAAGTTATTCTTTAAAAACTCTCTTTGCACTTGCTTTGCGGAGAAAGGGTGACTGTTACTGAAGAAATGGAAGGGTAAAATTATCGTGCTTGAATTTCTAGCCGGTGCGTCAGTGTGACGGCATTAGATTTCAATCTTTTTCTTCTTTTTTTTTGTATGCGCGTGTGCATTTATGTCGTTTTGGCGCAGCGAAAGTTTTCAAAAAAGTGGCTAGGCTGTGTATCTGGTTCGCTTAGAAAGCAATGTAATAATTCTTTACCAGTAAAAATAACCATAGAGCCCAGTGAGCGCTGTCAGAATACATGACGTCAAGGCAGGAGGTGCAGGCACATGAGTGCGGTGTCGCCACAGTCTTTCGCCCTTATGCGTTTTCTTTTCTCTCTCTCTATTTTGTTTCCGTTCTTTTTTTTTTCCTCGTTTACCAAGCACGCTCTCAGGGTAAGGGTGATGGTTTTCTGTTGAAGAAACGTATTTTACTAGAGCAGCTTAATACCTCTTTATGGTGCCGCTTTAAGCGCGAGTTAGCAAAAATCTAGGCCCGTATTCACGAAAGGCTCTTACGTTAGAACTGTCCTTAAGAAACCTTCCGGCCAGTCCTGATGCTGGGCATATAATTAGCGAAACCGACCGGCCAGTGGCAAAGAGGACTTACGAACAGAAAGCTTTGCGAATTCGACCCCTGATGCGTTGGGAGACGCTTACGCACTTGTGAAATCTTTACACATGCCAGTGAATTAATTTAGACGACGCAACACTAACTGACAGTGGACGGAGAATTACTTTGCACGACAACGCGCGCAGCATCACGGCTTGTTTCGAGACAAAGAAGTGCGGGTCATTAACTTAATATTTAGGTTCTTCAATCGTTCTATGATAACACGATCGGGAACTCAGGAAGACAAGTGTCGTTGACGCACGCACGCGGTGTCGGTGTCGGTGCCGTCATCTGCCAAAAAGAAAGATATCATCTTTTCTGTTCACGCTTCTTCTGGTAGATGGAGAGGTTTAATGCCATACGACATCCATATTTACATTATGTGGATACGTGCAAGTCGGCGGTACCACAACGCTGCTAAATTAGAGATATCATTCAAATGATATAGGAGCCGTGTTAGTGACATGCAATGACGATTATTGGCAGAGACTGGAGAGAGAAGTGTGCACGGTTGTAGTACTGTATGTCGCACGAAGAGGCACACTAAAATTCTATAAGGCACAAAAGATACCCCGTGAATTAGCGAGAGGCAGAAGGTACAGGCACACCACAAATTCGACAGCATTAGATGCACTTAATCGTCACTGAACATACACTTGTTAAACAAAGGTTTACGCCATTTGGGAAAATACAAGTTGTGAGTATGTAATGTGTAAACCACGCGTATGGTCTCAGAATATTACGTACCAACCTACACAGCGAAGAAAAAAATTTGGAGGAGGCTTAAGCTTCACCTATATGAGTGGAACACGATAGCATTCAAAGATCACTGACTGCTTCTCACGCTTCCCGGCAACTACAGCGTATGTAACCGCAATGTTTACCTGGAAACGCTCGCGGCGAACGCTATGCGCGAAGGCGGGCTTTCTGGTAGAAACGCGGCCTCTTGCGTGGGCCGCGATGCGACGGAGGCGAGCGCCATCTGGAAGTGTTTCAAGGAAACGGGCGCGCCGCTCCGTGGCCTCCGAGATGTTCACGTGCCGGCGCGCGCAAATGGCGGACGCCGTGGCCCGTCTATGTTGGTAGAAACGCTGGAAATTGTTTTTTTTTAGTTTTCGCGTAACAGAATTACGTTTTCTTGTATATTCAAATTACAATCCGACGCTGTCATGTCTGTAGGTTGTTTAAGTCGTACTTTACGATTTTTCTGCGTGTTTTAGCTTGAGAAATTCAACTATTTCAGTAACTTCCTTGCGTCACATGGAGGGCCTGGGTATGGGTGGTTCGAAAATCTTTTTGCCGAAAAGGCGTCCGACGCTAGACAATTTTCTGCGACACAGGCTCCTTAACGCTTTCGCTTTAAAAGGCCTGGGCAAAAGTAGATGTATTCTTGAAAGTTGCAGTACAAATGCGACGAGCCCGGCGATACTTTTCAGCGCATTATTATAAGAAAGTAATGCCAGCACGTCAAACGCAGGCACATTGTATAAAAGAGATTCTGGCCAAGCGTTCCGTGCATCGGACACTGCCGCAGTGCTTGAACAATGCGGCATTGTTATCTGGCTCATTGAAAATGGCAGAGAAGAGGAATAACAAATACACGTCCGGCTACGCGAACTCTCGGCGTTTTCGAAAACGCGGGGAATTGTTTAGGCTTTGCTGTGACAAATGGACCCTAATGCAGCTTTCCAGTTATGATTTCACTAATGTGCGGTCAAGCGTGCCCACACATCAGCGACCCAGCTGCAGCAGCCATGCCATCGGGCGATTGAAGTGTATTAAAGGGGAGTTTGCCGTTCGTCCCCCCCTTGATTGGCCTCTAGCCTATGTACTTTATGACCGGCCCGTCTCGGGCGACCGTTCAATTTTTCATTCGGGCATGTGCGTTTGCTGCTCCTGTAATATGGAAGAAGTGAGCCACTGCGTTGGTACAACATACGCGAACACGGACCCCCCTCCCCAGTAAGTGACGTTAATCGCAGGCAGCCTGCGCTCGCGCGGTCGTGCCCTAAATCATGCACGCGCCTGCACAGAGCGTCGTCCGAACCGAACGCCTCGGCGCCATTGTGAGCGAAGCGTGCTCCCGGCCGAGGAACAGTATCTGAAGCGCTGCCACTTCATACAGCACGTGAAAGCCGCGATGCAATGCAAAAGTTTGCCGATTTTTGGCTGCATGATCGCAGCCTATTACAGGGTCGCACTTCCTCATAATTTTACTCTCTTTCTGGCACGCCGTGACGAAGACAGATGCGTGAGTTGCAGTGCAATCCATTTGCGAGTGAGCTTGTAGGTTACGTTGGAGTCAGCCTAATAACCAACCGCTGGGCAACGCGGTGTATGTAATATCAACGTTAGGCAATGAGGGGCAGCGGAGGCGAGGGCTACACGAAAAATGGTCGTCGCTTCACGCCCTCCCCCTGTTTCTTCCTTTCTGTTCTTTTTTTTGTACTTTCTTTTCTTTCGTCAGGTGTTTTGTGATTCCTCCGAGGAATACTCTTTTATCATGAAAAAATGTAATAAAGTACTCATCTGATCGAAACAGTTAGTGAGCTGCATGGCGCATCGATTTCGCTCGACGAGGTGGAATCAAGATTTCAACAAGAACAAGTCCCCGTGTCGAAACATTAGCACTGGAGACCAACCACTGTTGATAAATTCGATATTGTTGTGTACCTGGGTCTTATTTGGACTATACTCTTTCATGGTTATTTCTTATTTAAAACACCATTCGCAAATGTAGCGAGGCACCTGTCGGCTACCCCATTAGTCTATATACGCACACCTGTCGTCGCCCTCTTACAACTCCCATCTCTTTATCGACTCCCGTTCGTCTTCCACCGTGATGTTGCAGATGCGAAGTTATAGAGACAGCCAAGCCCAAAGCCTATAACCACTCATCGCAGTGAAGAGCTAACTGTAGCGGCACCCTCTCCCAATACCACCATTCCAGTGAAACATCCACCATCTCTTCCTCAGCACCGGGTCCATCTGCAAGGTCAGGGGCCGCAGAGGCTGGACAGCGATGATCGTGCCAGAAACGTCTTTTATAAGAACCCTTTACTTTTTGAACAATGAAAGCTGCGTCAACTCAGACAATACACTTTGCTTTATCGAAAACAAAGGATATATTTATTCTCTATCTCATATAAAAGTTAATGCCATGCTTGAAAGTAGCGCACGCTTCCCTGATGTTTACTTTTAAAGACATTTTCGCATTCAAAGTTTTCAGTGTGATTACAAAGTTCCGGACAGTTGTGTGAACCCTCGCAGTCCTCAGATACAAACAAGAAACAGCAGCAAAATTTTTGGTGTACTTGATTCAGCCAGCACTTCATCCTCCCCAAAGAGAGGCACATAAGCTGTCGCTAATTATTACGGATAAGAATCTGGAACTTAGCTGCGCAGCTCAAATGCTATAGGCACTCTCCGCTGGCGATGATCAGCGCTCTACCTCGTTCACACTTGCATTTATCAGAGGGTTTACGCAATTATATATATGCACATGTCGTTACAGCTAACGCTCGCAATAGCGAAATCTCAACGCACCACCGCTCTGCAAACCACCACTAATGAGTACAGAAGTCGCGTGCTTTCGATTCAGTTAGCCTGCGGGCCGTCGGCCGCAAGAGAACCAAACGCAGTTACCGGGTGCTCGTTAGCTAGGCACTTCCTCGTTAGGGACGCCCCATTTAAACAGACCTCATACAAGGACCCTGTATTAGGAGCATCGTCATTTGTACCCTTTGCCGCTCGTCTCCTGGACGTCGTAAACCGAACAAGACGACGCGAAAACCCGCAAATGTGGGTCATGCACTACTCTCGCCTCACGACAAAGTTCCGCATGCGGCGGCGACGACTTCCGGTCTGACCACTGGCTCAGCAGCGGTGCAGCGATGTCGTGCGCGGCGCTGTTCTCGCCTAGTTAAAGGACAGCGAAGTCTGCACGGCTAGAGAGTCCTATAATTCATCCACTCCTACCCGCGTTCAAGGAACAGCCGCCCATTGTTTGACAAAGACGGGGGTTACGTGGGGCTAGAAATGCGATGTGGCGCACGCCGTGATAGCGGCGGGTGGAGGATGGAGAAATAGAAACCGTAGCGCCGCTCTCGCCAAGAAGGTGAAACCGACGGCCCGAAGTGACTCCCTTTACAGCGTGCATTACCTACGACGCTCGCGGGACGTGTGTAGCAAGAGTGCAGCAAGAGCGGTCGGCTTGGCTCCGGCACCGAGAGGCACTCGCCCCCTTCACTCTCCTTCTTCGCGTGACATAATCGAGCCTTCACCGTGAAACGGCGGCCAAGCGACGTGAAGAGAGCGCCACCGTGACTGGAGGGGCGGCCGCTCGGGCTCGCGCGACAGGCTTTCGGCGCACGTAAATGCTTCCGCTCATTACGCCAAAGACTCAGCGCGGCGAGCGCTGTCAGCGAAATTGTTCCCAGACCTTTCGAGTCGAGGAAATTGGCACTTAAAGCGCAATCTTTCGCTCTTTCTAGCTTCGCGTATACTACACACCTCAATATCACCGCATGGCAGCGCAGCTCGGTCGCACTGGAGGTGGTGGCGATGCAGGGCGCGCTTGAAAAAGGGCTCATCAATTCCAACGTCGTATCCCGGAGGACGTGATAGAGTGCTTCAGTATAAAGATGCTTTCTGTGTAGTAATCGCACGGCACAGATGGGAGCTTTCAACGGGGTGACCTTCGGTCCAAAAATAGATGGACAGAGATGGCCGTCGCATTGAAAGAACATTCGCTGAGTATGTGTCTAAATAAGTCTGCTGCCCGTGGGTGGTAACCTTACTTCAATAGTCATCTATGCAAACGTTCTCCCATTTTGCACTACTACTAGGCCGCGTTATGACGGAAGATACCTGTGTGGAGTATTCACATTTTCACCATAGTTGTTTTTCTACCTTAAATCGCTTCTGGTAAATGAAGCATGAAGCGGACGACAACAGGCATCAATCTAATTGACCCAGCAAAACCAACAGGAAGAGAAAAAAAAATATCGCGCTTCCAGTTTAAGATCTGTATTCACTATGCAGCGACGCGACAGCACCTAGAAGCATGGGTCGCTGTAAGGTTATGACAGGATTGCATCTGGACTCCTAGTCCCCTCTTCCTCCTCTAGCGCGAACACTGACGACCACACGCACGGGCCGACGGCTGTTGACTGCTGGTATATATAACTCAAGCTCGACTGTTCTCACACGCAGGTTCTCGCACTGGAGCGCAAGCCTAACGTGAACCCGGATGCCAAGGCCAGTACCACTGTAGTGGAGGTCTCTTTGTTGGATGCCAACGACAACAACCCGAAGTTCCTGCCCGAAGGCGTGTACGTGTTCAGCGTCACCGAAACAGACCCGCCTGGAACCACCATCGGATCGGTGAGTGCACGCTCGGAGTAAACTTTACGTTCATCCTATTCCCAAAACAGTTCCAGGTCAGCGCAGATGCTCTTCACACGCATGCAAGCGCTAATTTGTACCAATCGAGCACGCTCACAATTGACTCTTCCCAGGCTCGCCGTTGTAAGTAAATTCAGTATTCACTGCATACGCGCTCAGAGGCAGTGATCACTGCCTTCTGCATGTATAAGAGCATTCCGGAACCTTAATGAAAATAATGTGTCCCAGCTCAATACAAGAAGTTAATGAAAGGGCGCGCGTAAAACAGAAAGCTATTAAATCTGCCCATCGCCGCAGTATTTGCTGTTCAGCAAACAACGTTGCCCGCAATGTCACCGGCTACTCCGCAGTAAGCATAATAGTAAAAGAAAGCTAAATTATGGGGTTTTACGTGCTAAAACAACGATCTGATTATGAGGTACTCCGTAGAGGGAGACTCCGGAAATTTTGACTACCTGGGGTTAATGTGCACCTAAATCTAAGTACACGGGTGTTTTCGCACTTCGCCCCCATCGAAATGTGGCTGCCGTGGCCGGGATTCGATGCCGCAATCTCGTGCTTAGAAGCCCAACACCATATCCACTAAGCAATCAAGACATAATAGTTGACTGACAGTCTCAGATAATATGCGTTTCTTTTTTTTTTCCGTATTTGACTTTTCCTTTTCCCGAACACGGCCAGGCAGAAGAAACACCACGCACACGCGCATGAAAGGAGACGTCTCCGAATGCAATAGGGAGGTACGCATATACGCATATATTTATATAACAGCGAGCGAGTGTTCGGAGCTTTGTCGGTTACTCCACAGTTTTTGCAATTTATTTCGACCAAGCAAAACACGAGGGTACAAGTGACGCGCCGAGGAAGGCGAAAGGAAAACAGAAGAGAGAGAGAGAGAGAGAGAGAGAGCAGGCATAGGACAAAACGGTGGACCGCCGCTTGTCTTTGTTTCGGAGGTGACGGAGAATCGCGCGCTTGCTGCTCTTTGACGCACGAGCCCAATAAGCGCGGCGCTAGCGGTGGGTCGGGGGAGGGGGGGCATACAGAAATAACAGCGACGACGGCGGCGTCGTGCCGCCTCCGCATGAATCGCCGTCATTGTTCGGCGGGAGCCGCGCGCGTTCGTTTCTCTCGTCGCGTCTGGCTCTTTTCTTCGTCTTCTCGTTCTCATTTCATTCACGCGGAGGAACGAACAAACAGTCGATCGAAGAGGGGAAAAAGAAGCTGATTGTTTCTGAGCGCTGAACAAAAGGTCGTTAGCTTTATATTTTTTTTCTCCTATCTTTTTCGTTTCTTTCACTGCATTGCTGCCTGCCGCACAGCGCGCACGCTCTGTCTTTGGCGGCGACGCCTCAATACAGGCGGGGCGGGAGACCGCTGCAGCGGACAGGGAGGGAGCTGCGCTAAGGGTGAGGAGAGTGAGAAAGGGAGAGGGGATGTGCAAGGCACATAGAAACAGAGCGGGACAATTGGGTCTTCTCTCATGTACGCACGACGAAGACGAGGTCCTCGCTCGCAACAGTGTCGCGCGTAAGGTCAAGGGGAAATGCGTCCGTACGGTGTGTGGAGTTAAGACAAAACAAACCGAGCTCACGTATTCGCTGTGTGTATAGATGCGACGTCGGAGGGGAGGGGGGGGGGGTCACCAGAAGAACGAGCTGCCTAAATATAGACTGCGAAAGACGACGGAGCGGTGAGGAGAGAAATAAAGCAAGCAAGCAAGGGGAAGCAAAAACACGCGCAATGTGGCCGACCTATAATACAATAGGGGCGAGCCGTGTGTCCATTCTCTAAGCTACCGCACCGGCGCTCGCGAGGTGCTCTATTGTATTAGCGGCGATCTCAGGTGCCCCAGCCCGATCCGCTTCGTTTGTTTCCATCGCGAGAGAAAAAAAGAAAGGCGCATGCGTAATCTCGCAGTGAACGGGCGGCGGTGGCCTGCTCGCGGGTCGTGGCTGTAGATGGCCCTACGCAAATAGGAAGATAACGCCACCAGCCCGATATTAAGGCCACCTCGCGCTCATGTTCCGCGATGCGGGCAATCAAAATGGGCATACGCGTCGGGGCATCTCGCGCGAGACTTTGGTGGCGGGAGTATTGAACGGGCCGCCGATCCATCATGCCCGATCGCCAGGGCTGGTACCTCGGTCATTTTCTCCCTTACTCTCCGACGGTCGGTACGACATCATTTTTGTCTTTTTACTGTTACTGTTATTATTCATTTTGCCTTGTGGCATCGGTGGGCTTGAACGGGTCGATACAATGGGGTGATCGTCCTCTGGGGACGAATTTGTTGCACCTCATTTATGCTAGTTTGAAAAGGATGCGAGCGTCCTTTTCATGGAGAGCGCAACGAAGCGACACGTGCTCGTATATAAAGAAAGAAAAAGATGCCGCAGGCAATTGCTGTGCCAAGTGTCACAAGCTGTTTGTTCCTTCAGGACAAGAACAGCAAAAAGCTGACGCCGACTATTATGCTCGTGTCGCATGGTGCAGATAAGAGAGACATCTCGACAGAATGGGCACACTGGGGCAAAAAAAAAAAAAGAGGGGGGGGGGGGGGAGAGACAGAGAGAGAAAGAAGGCTTTCGTTATGCTTACTGCAGCGTTATCCAGGTCACAACCTATTCGCTTTCTATTTTACATGCAATATGTGGTCACTTTTTTTCAGGCGTGGAAAGCAATCATTTCTACAAAACACAAAATATAAGGACAGGTAATGTGTTGCTTTGTCTGAGAAGCTATTTACAAGTCACTGGCACTTACTATAATAAACGAGAAGAAAGGGCGTTAAGCGAGGGGTCCGATTTTTATTAACCATATCATGAGAAGCCAACAAACAAATACACCAAGGACAACATAGGGGAAATTACTCGTTTTTACTGATTTATGCGTAATGTGAACACGTGGGATCATTCCCCTTCTGCGGCAAGTTGCTTTTTCATCCACTTTCATTGCCACTAATTTATTATTTCTTTAATTCAATTAATAAATACAATTTATTTCCCCTATGTTGTCCTTGACGTATTTGTTTGTTGCCTTCTCATGATATGGCACATACTATGCCAACAGCAAATGCTGCTCTGGCGACAAAAGTATCATGTGCAGCGCGGTTGGTTAAAAGCTAGACCATCAAGTAAAAATTGCTTCGAGAATTTGTAAGAATTCAGGGTAACCAACTTGTTTGTGGTTATTTTAACCCTGACGCTCATAATCACGTCTTTTTTTCTTGGGTTCTGGCATCAATGTGCCATGATTATTCTTTTCAATTGGTAGATTAAGCCCTAATATATGAGAAAATCCTCCCCCTCCTCCTCCCAGAAAAAAAGAAGAAGAAAGCTAATGGAATAAAATAAGCTGTTCCCACTGCGATCTAACAGCTATCGCGCATTTCCGCATGAGCAGTAATAAACACAAATAGAAATTGCCTAACAATCAATGCCGCAATACTCCTCAGGCTGTGCTCATGAAATTTAGCTTGAAAATGTTATATATAATCGGCTTTCAAGGTCATTTGCTGAAACCAGCACTCCACCATCTTTCAACAGCGACACGACCACAGAACAAAATAAAATGCCTAAACAGGGCGAATACAAAGACAATAAACCAAATATGCAGCGCAGTAATATAAGACTCTGTTCCAAGCGTGTGCCCGCTTGTTCAGTAGGCGCTGCCTCCCGTCAATTCTTCTTTGCTGGCACCACGTATGTCTGCCACCACTGCCCGGAACCCAAAACTTGAGAGCCCTTTCATGCTGATGAGGACCCATCTTGGGAACCTTATGCCTCTGTCCCGCTCCACTCTGCACTTGAAAATGTACTTTCTCCTCGGCCGCCACCGGAGAACCGGTGTGTTCAATTCATGTTTTGATTCAAGCTCGTTTCCATTTACTACCGAGAGAACAAGGCAGGCCGAAACCGCGCTTTTATGCCCGTAATGAGTCCCGGTCTAGCGAACAAATGAACGCGGCAGAGTGGTGACAAACAGGGAAGTTTGGATGCAAAGAAGGCACTTCGTCCGGCGTTTATTCCATATATGGATTAGCGCTTTAGTGTAGCTGTCCGAAGAACGCGCGTATAGGGAGCTTTATAAGCATTAATTGCATTTCTATAAATTCGTCGCTTAATGTACTGCATCGGCAGGTGCGTACGTTTCAGTATTGATCGGTGAATCAGCAGACGGCGCTCAAAATCGTTCAACCTACTGAGAGAAACCTGCAGAGCTTGCTTTACCGTCTGGCCCGTTCAAAGTTCGTGAAAAACGCGCAGCGTTCAGGTCGTGTAGCCATTGCGCGAAGGCGTTGCTTTGTTGGTGGGTGCGTGTTGTGGTTCACACTAACTTCGGCGAAGATAATATAGCACCAGAACTTATATCCTGGCGTAATATAATGCACAAGCAAACGAAACCGCATACATTCAGAGGCGGCTGTGACGGCAAGCGTTGTCCGCTTGCTTTACCATTCTTTGGCATCTCTGGATCGATAGCACGAACTCGCGTTACTGTTACGATCTTTTTTTTTATCTCGTTTTTTTCTTCACCTATTCCAGTTCTTTCGCGTGCCTCGACCAGCGCTACTCGCGGGAGGCGGCGTTGACGTCGAGGCAGCCTACGCCGCCCCGCTGTGCCTGATCGCTAACATCCCTCTAGCTTCTTGCCTCAAATGCTATTTTTTTTTTCATGACAAAGTTTCTCAATTGCGATAAGGACACGAATTATTGTTATCAGCCTTCCATTATTGAGCTTTGGTTTCTTGGTAACAAGGAAACCACAGCGCCATTCAAAGACCTGAATTCGTTGGTGGCGCAGTTTAACAACACGTAGCCGAAGGTGTACGCAGTGTTACTAACGTTAAATGAACGGACAACCAATTTTTATATTACCTTTTTTTTTTAGTGCAACGGAAAGGTTACTGATCTGAATGTCCAATCATACAGTGGTAACGCGGAAAACGCCGTGGAACATTTTTTTTTTATCAGAACTTCCCGATCTGCATTAGGATGTAGTCGTGCTCAAGAAACGTGTCGGAAACAGGGATAGATGAGCGCGATAGCGATTATACGTTGTCATTGGTGGAACGCAGACGGCTAGTGCGGCTGCAGCTGTAAGAAAATAATATTTTGCTTATCAAGCAGATGTTCCTGCAATTCATGTTATATGAAGCGTTGAGTTATTTTACAATAATATGTGGCGTCCGAATCTACGCATGCAGCAACGGCTCCATCCAAGTAGCACAAATTGAAGTCGAAGGCCACGTTTTGTTGGGTTCTTGCTTCGTTTTTCTTTCAGCCAAGCCAAGCTAAGTAGCGCTATTATTGCTGTGCTGGTACGGCACATTTACGGCACAATTCGCCGATGGCATTTTGTATTTTGCAGATACAACAGAACTCGATGTACTAACTCGCCCAACTCGCGCGCGTACAACAGCCCTCATGTGCGCCGCGATGCAATGAACAGCTCTGCCGCTCACTCTTTACCACGTAGGCAGCGTCGCTCGTTAGCGTGCACTTTTTTGCTTTGTAATGCGCATTGTATAAAGCGCGAAAGCCTAATAATAAACGAACTCCAATTTTAAGCAATAAGTATGTTGTACTTAACCGCCGACTTACGTACAGTAATCTCGTATACTACATCCGAAGTGCGAAGAGTTCACCGCCAGGCCGCGCTACTTACTGGTTTTGGGGACTTTCTTTGCCATTTTAAAGTTATAGTTCCTACTTAAGTCACGAACAGTGTGCTGGGTTTTACCGCTATAAATCACGGTCATTTCATTTCCGTCAACGTCTCACAACACTTTGTCCAGTTTGCAGTCCCTTTAATGCATCTGCATCGAAAGTTTTCTCCCTGCGTTTGCTAAGGCTTTTATTCGTCACCGCAGAGCATCTCCATATGTTAGCACCGTCTCTTTGTCATTAGCGTAAAGCCGGTGCCTGACAAGGCGGTGACCCTACGCCGGGCTCTTTCAGGTGGTTGCGGTGGATCCGGACATGGGCGACAACGGACGCGTGGTGTTTTTCAAGCAGAACGACACCTTGAGCTCAAGTGTACCTTTCGGCGTGCACCCTTTCAACGGCTCGGTGTACGTGCTGGACCAGTTCCAGGACATTGCCGTCAAGCCCGACCGATACACTTTCTTCGTCATCGCCTCCGACGTCGCCAAGAGTGTCCACGAGAGGAGGTGAGCTGTCCCACGTATTTACTGGCATAGTCCAGGAACGCAGTCCTTTAGCCATAATACATCCACTCAGGGACCAGTTGCCTATAAAAAAAATAAAGCTACAATGTGAATCTGAAGTGTAAGCTAATAAAGCGTGTCGTCTGTATAATGGCTTCAAATCCAAAAAAGCCTTTCTGGGCGTTACGTCTCAAATAAGAGATTTAAAGTTGCACCATTTATCTGAGGTTTCTTTAAGCCAGCCCTTTTCTTCTCTACCATCCCGCTCATATCGCAAGTTTGGCAGCAGTTCTTCAAGCAGGAAAAATCAAGTAGAGGTATAATACGCTGGTCTTATATATGAAAAAACCTCATGCGCCTATACTATACTGACTTCATTGCCTCCCCTCCCGCCCCCCCCCTAAAAAAAAAGAATGATAAGGTGTCGGTGTTCACAGCGTTCAATGCAGGCTTTTCTGATATCGCGTCATAACCTTTTCGCAGCAGTTCATCCGATCTAAGCAGTAATGAGTCATATCGCGACCGCTCCCGCCACGTTACGGTCCGCTACCTGCGAGCGGGGGCAACAGCGAGCCTGGTGAGCCGGCCACCTTCGCAGCTCACTGGTCAAAAGATTGCGAAACCTCTCGATGAATTAAACCAAAGAAAGAAATCGAGGACTGATGTTGCAAGAGCTTCGTAGCGGCGTATTTACAAAAACGAACTCCCGCGGAGATGTAGCTTATCTTCCTTCGCCGTGTTTGCTCCGGGCGATCCGTCGCTACACCGCAGCGTGTCCGCCTTGGTCTCGCTGACAAATCAACCGGACAGGCGCACGCACGGCCGGCGTCAGCAGCGCTGCGCTGGCCGGGCACCGCCGGATATTAGTGTGCACAGTGAGCGCGCCCACCTCGCACGAGGGGGAGGCGCACCGGGCCCCTCGCCCACCTCACCGCGGACTTGCGCAAACAGACTCAGTCTGACCGTGCACCGAAAATGCAGCGAAAAGAAAGAGGACCCAGAAAAAAAAAAGGAGATGCTGAGTTAAGGTGGTGGAGGGCGGGTCGTGGCTTGAGCCGCTTTTTTGCCAGATTCCCCCTTCGTGGCACCGCTGCGAGAGCCGGTGTTTGCCACTGGGTCATCGCGCGGCAGAGACGGAAGGGGAGACGCTTTTCTTGGGCCGCTGTCCGGACGAACTCGAGCTGGCGCAATCGCGCAAATGCCGCAGCTGCAACCGTCACTCGTTGGTCACGAAGGCAAGCGGTCGTATCCTGCCCGCAGTGTATACGCTGCGGGGGCGGGAAGCCGGCTCGCAATCACACGATGGGAGCGGACGCCCAAGGCTGCCAGCCGTGCGGAGAAGGAGCCAAGGAGAAATACAAAATCGGCGGCCAGCGAAAACAGGGGAGTGCGGCCGGAACAATAACGTCCGGATTGGTTTGATGGCTGCGCGCGCGCGCGCGAGCCAGCGAGCGCCCGCTATTTACCCTTCGTCTGCCTCCTCTCCGCCCATCGCGCCTGTCGACGTCACCAAGCTGCGGCTGCTTGCCCGCGGCGACGCCGGCGTGGGTTACCGCCGAAGAGAAGCCAGTCGATCGGACGATCCGGCCCGCGCCTTCCTATTGCATTCCTCGCGTTCCGGAAACGTCGCAAACCGCGCCCCTGGCCCGATTGACGCTGTCACGAGCTTATTATGTGTAAACGTAAAGATACTCGCGCACGCTAGGCACACGGAGATGTCACACAAACTGCTGCGAGGTATACCGGGAACGGAATGAAAAGAAAACGTCACTCTAAAGACATGGATCACCTGGAATAATAGCAATAATAATAATAGACAGAAAATACCATCTCTTACTTTCATCACTGTCACTATCCAGTGTCCGCATATATCATCTATATTTAAAAGATTTTCTTTCTTTCTTCTTCCATTTTTTTTATGTCTGTGTGTGTGTTTGTGTGTGTGCGTGTGCGTGGTGGAATCAGCCTGCCATTCTTTTCGTAGTGCTGCATATACTAAATATTTGCATTTAACGATGGCGCGAAAAACGGACACTCTTGACCACGTCTAGTGCGTTTTCTCTGAGGAACGGCATCCTGTAATGGGGAGGCCTACAATTGGAATATGCACAATTTCGCTGCGAATGCATTCCACCTTGTGTTTACGTGTTTGGATGCCATATAGGGGTTTGCGAATGGTGGTTTTAAAAATTAAACTGATTATACGAATCGAGTAGGGATCACACCGAATTGGCATTAGAATATCAAACGCTTTCGGAAAAGCTCCCGAATGCTAAGCAGGTTTCTTAAATTGCTTTTGCATACCGCCCTGTCTCCGTTAATATCGGGTTGATGGCATTTTGTTTGAAACGGACGTTCAATTTCTCTAGATAACAAATCAACAGCTAAAGGCTGTTAGATAGCCATTTATTTTATTTTTCTCTCAATTTTGTTAGGCTGATAAGAGGCTGTACATAGCAACAGCGTTGGCGTCAGGAAGTATTGCACTGGATGCAGAAAGCAAGCTCACTGGCTATCACGCGGCGTTCCTCAAGACGGCGCTTTATTTTCCACTGTATAAAGTGGACCTGTAACGCATTACAAGCGCACGTCTATTAACTACATGTACAAACAAGTTATATATATTCGTTTTACTTGATAAAAGGAATCAGTGGGTGTTTTTATTTCCTTTCATTACCCTGAATTTGGCTTGAGGGCGCTGGAAATACGAAAGGTCTGCTCCGTTACGCTAAACGTAAAACTAAAACGTGAAAATCACCCGCCGCTCCGCTGTGGCTCTCGGAGCGGGGCAACTCGGAGTGGAGCGGACCGTAAAGACGCTCAACTAAAACATTCTAACGAGAACATATTCCAACGACGGCCTACGCGAAGTATCGACCGAAGCAAAATGAAATGGACGAAGCAAGATTCTCAGGACATTGCAGGCAAAATCTATAGTTGTAGGTGTGCGCGCGATGACCCTCGGACAAGCGGTCAGTCCCACACACATACACTGTAAAAATGTTCACGCACTTAAGGGTGTTTTCTTGACGCACTGGTAACACCCTTACCGTTAGGGCCTTACGAAAATTCATAAAGGCCGACAAAGGAGCTCTAACTAGACGAGCAATGACAAAATACATAGTTGAAAACTATGTAATCATTCTGAAAGCCTAGGGGGCACAGAAATATCTCACAAGAGAATTTCACAGGGTGAGATATGAAACTAAAATAAAGAAAGAAAAAATAGAAAAAAAAGGAAAGGAAAAGGACATAAGCTTGTCATTTGTATAGAAATATTAAAGAGCCACAACTTAGCTTAACACCACCATTTTAAGGAAAGCCACAAGTCGCACTATGATATTCAAGCACCTACTTAAGCTTTTGTTGAAAGAAAAAAAAATATCCCCTTTTATTCTACAGAATCTTTTGAAGAGACCTACATTTGTCTGCTTATCATGGTTGTTCAAGTAAACGGAAGGAAAAGCTTTTCGCTTGGCGCATGAGCCACAAAAGTCCCAATGGGTTTGTTTGCTGGCAGGATTATATTTTTTAGTGCTCTTCCTTTTGTTTGCTCGTACGATTAATGGTTAGGCATTCTCCGCTCGCAGTGGTTAACAAAACCGAACTTTAGGGTTAAAGCAAATCTCGAGTTTCCAATAATGTCTGGTATATAGAAAAGTGCAGAAGTTAACGAGTTCTTCAGGAGGCCACTCGAGTTTTTCCAAAAGCTTTCCAGGAGTGCGAAGGGGTTCATGTCAAGGTTACGTGGGAGTCTTCAAACGGTCCGAGGAATCAAGGGCAAATACGTGCCCGCCGCTGTAAATGAATTAAGGGAACCGTGAGTCTGGAGATTTTATCATACACCCTCGGGCTTTCAGGTGGAAGGTGAGGAGCAGAAGAGGGTTGTGTTTTACCACGCTGTCTGCATGTATCTATGCTTCGCTGCCATACAGTCGTGCTGAGATTTCGCCCAGGATTAACGCCCATTTTTTGTTTGAAATCCTCTTTTCAATCTATTCCACGTCAGCGAAGATTATTTTAAAACTATTCAAAGAAAATTTCGAAATTTTGGATAAAGGCAATCGGCTGTAAGACCGAATCGAACAGCGGGACATTCGTTAATCGTTACCCGAACGTTCGAAATATTCGCGCACATTTACTGTTTTTTCCTTATTTGACTTTCCTCCTGCTGCTTAGCCTAGGTCAGGAGGGAGGGGAAGACGTTCTCTTTTCGTATCACATGGAAGGGTGACGTCGATGACCTCGAAGCCGAGCAGTAGCCGTGGGGATTGATCGATACTGGCTTCGTTAGACAGCGCTGCTAGACAGTGCGGTGCAGTGCTGTTGCACCACTTTCGCATGGGCCATCATGGTCATCGCTCATCGCACGTGGCTCACCGCACTGGAACGTGCAGGACACATGCACGACGGCGAATGTCAATGGCCTAGCGGCTGCCCTCCGCAGCCGCCGCCGGCGCTCAATCATGTCCGCCCTTTGCAACGGGCTGCTGACCGCCAGACCGTTGCGGCTTTGTTATTCGGGCGCTTGTTTACCGTGGAAATCGCACACTGAGCGCCCTGTGCGACGAGCCTTCGAACACAAACCCGCACCTTAGTACAGGGGCTCGGATTGGCTCAAAACGTTAAAAGTCGTGCAGTATGTTTTTTTTTTCGAAATGAGAATGTAATAAGAATTACGGGGTTTTACGTGCCAAAACCACTTTCTGATTATGAGGCACGCTGTAGTGGGGGACTCCGGAAATTTGCACCACCTGGGGTTCTGTAACGTGCACCTAAAGTTGTGGGACTAAGTACACGGGTGTTTTCGCACTTCGCCCCCAACGAAATGCGGCCGCCGTGACCAGGATTCGATCCCGCGACCTCGTGCTCAGCAACCCAACATGAAATGAGAATATGTATGTGGGGACTCCGGATTAATTCTGACCACCGGGGGATCTTTAACGAGCACCCAATGGACGGGAAACGGGCGTTTTTTGCATTTAGCCGCCATCAAAATTCGGCCACCACGGCCGGGATTTGATCCCGTGACGTCGTGCTTAGCAGCACAGCACCATAACCGCTAAACTACCGCGGCAGGTCAAGGTGCAATTCTTTGCGCCCCCGCCGTCATATCGCTCATCAATGTTCACTGCAAGTGAACTTTTATCCCCGTGTCTCTGAGCCCAATATTTCTCGTATGTCGACCAACCTGAACTATCGGAATAATATACTCGCACTATAAATTGCGCCGAAAGAGAAGTACGTGTACAGTGCAGTGCCATCGAAATAAGCGTGAAATGCAATGCCAATTCTTCGCGGCTCTGATTATTGGCAGATTGCAGGAGATTATTCAAAATTTGACATTCTCACGAAATTTGTCGTTTACGCTACTGTAACACCACATATACGCGTAACGTATTAGCAGCGAACAGGCGATGTAACTGTCACGTGTGGCCAGTGAGCGTAGCTCTCGCATTGCTAAATTACATTGAAAACTGTACTTGCGATGCCCACGCAACATTTCTTTTTCTCAGCCATTCGCAAGACATTGGAGTGAAAGCGAACACATTAACTCGTCCTCGCTAATACTTTCGAAGTTGTTATACTATTTTCTTTTTTTCTTCTTTT
Organism: Dermacentor albipictus; assembly: GCF_038994185.2. NCBI lineage: Eukaryota > Metazoa > Arthropoda > Arachnida > Ixodida > Ixodidae > Dermacentor > Dermacentor albipictus. The sequence continues at coordinate 26,793,990 of NC_091821.1, forward strand.
TTTTTGCGTGGAAGGGGCAGGAGCATCTATCTTACACTGATCGGAAACCCTGGAAATGCCTGCCAGGGATTCTCGCGGCTTTTGTCGAGGAGGGCGCACTGTTCGTGTTTCCGAAACACAGCGACCATCTAAATTTCGATCCCTTTCAACGGGTTTAAGCCATCTCGAGTTTCAGATTGTAGACACGTGCTCATTCCCTCTGCCGCTTGCGGCTCATCATCTGTTTCGATACGTAAGCCCTTGCTCAGAAAAAGTAATCATGACTGCCTCCCGGAAGCGAGACACGTTCAGTGGATCGCGTTTAGATATAAAAAGCGGCAAAAGAAAAGTGAAAGAGAAGTGAAAATGAAGACAGACTATTGCAGCTTGACACGCGGCGCACGCCAAGCAACAACGGCCGGAATCCTTGATCTTCCAAATTCTCCAAAGCCTCGCGCGACTGTTCCTTAGAGAATGGGAGGGGGGGGAGTGGCGCGCAAGCACACGATGATTCGGTCCTGCAAGAGGCGGCGAGTGTGAGAAATTGCGTCTTCCTTTGCTCGACAGGACCGCCGTGGCAGTGGTGCACGTGAACGTGACCGACGTGAACAACAACGTTCCCGAGTTTGCGGGCGCGCCGTACGAGGCGCACGTCGGCGAATCGCTTCCCGCGGGGGCCCTCGTCACTCAGGTGTCGGTGAGTATACACAACGTCGTGCAACCCCCTCTGGCGCGCGCCTTCACCCGCTACGGCATGCATTCGCCGCCGTTGGGCAAAACATCAGCTGGCTGGTTCCGTGCTCTGACGTGTCCAGAGAGCGCACGCCTAGCCAGAACTTCAAATGCTGCTCACCAGGCCAATCCAGAAATGTCCGTCACACACAGGAATTTGGTAATGCAACGTCCAAGGAGCGTCCTACCGCGAGCATTTTTTTTCTTCTCGACGGTTTATCAGTATCGGAAACGGAAATGAGTGAAATGTTGCGAGGCCAGGGTGCGAGGAGGCGAGCTGCCTTACCTGCTAGAGGCCCGTTTTTGCAGTCCATGTTTCGCAGGCGACACCCATGACGTCGTCTTTGCTGGAGCGGAGACTGATAGAGCACGTGTGCCTTCGTTTGAGTTATTGTTTTCGCGACGAGTACAGTTGTCGGCTTGCTACTTCCCTTCCTTCGTACGAACGAACGAATGATAACAGCCGCAGTATTTTGTATACACGATCGTCAGCCCCTAATCTATACGCGCCGCGCTTCTAGTGCCCAAACCTGGTGAGAGCGGCCTCTTAAGGTAGGCAGAAACCTCAACACAGTTGCACTGGCGAACAATCGACGACAGTTCGCTCACCACTACCTGCTTATGTTAATGTTTGTTATTAATGAACGCCAGTTGCATAGCCGTGAGTTTACCTCAAAAGGGGTAAGGTTTCAGGCATGTCAACTACATCTCGCACATAAAGATACGTGGCTGCGTGAGAATTTGCCGTGGATAGTATTTAAGCGAGACAAAGGCACACAGGAAGATGGAGGCGAAGTGATTGACAGTGGTCGACCGATTAATGCCTCTGGAGCCGACGTTTAGACATGTCTTCGCCCTCACGAAGATAAGTCGAGACGTTCGCTCCTGAGACATCGTTTGCTCTACCAATTTTGGTCCGAAGGAGGTATTTATTAGACACCGAAGCCATTCTGTACTAGCTGCTTTGCGCACTTGAGGCCAGTGTTGTTATTTACGTCTGACACACACGTCAATTAACAGCCGATAGTCAACGGAGTTGTAATTTGCCTCCATCCCTTTGTTGCGTGCATTATTGCAATGTTCATGCTGTTGTGAAATGATATACCAAATAAATTCTGTTTCACTGTAGAGGAAACTACAGCTGGCATGGGAGAGCCAATCAAACGCGCAGTTGTGCGAACGCACGTCTCCTGACACCGCGTGTTCCTCTGCGTCAGGGCGTCGTCGGCTAAATTTTAGTCTCGAACGACAAGGTATTCTCGTAGCTTCTACTCTAGTGCCCCTTTATTATGAAACGAACCAAATTAGCGCAAACCCAGCCTGAGCCTATCATGCTGATCGCTATCCGCCGCACTTGATAGACCGTTTCTACCGATAGATGCGGTGAAAGCTTCGCTGGAATGAGACGGGGGATACTTCTTGAGGCTGTAATATTAAGCACGAAAGTAATAGAAACGGTAATGTGTGCCCTCTGGGGTGTTGTAGCTTAAGATACCGCTAAGGGATGACGTATAGCTAAGAAATAACGAGCCGGGCAAGATACCCCCGCGCGTCAGGAGTAATTTTGGTGCGAAGTTACGCCTGCAGGCCGCCACTTCGGGCGGAATGCACGGGAACGGAGCAACATCTTTGTAGCTCCGCTTTCACTTCTGAGCAGTATGGAAGTGGTATAGAAAGCGATTATTCAGGGTCGACGGTGTACTTGTCATTGCTAATCATTAGTGTGTTTGACTTTCACATTTTATGTCGAAAGCGTTTTATTATTACGTTCTTTTTTTAATAACGCATACGAGTTTGAACAAATGCTTACGAAGGAATCCGGTAAAGATGTCTCCGCTGCATCGAATGAGTCATAAATGACTGATATTGTTGGTCTCATTGTGGTTTAGTCCAAATTCAAATTAAAGGAGAGATAAACAGTGGCTCTTTTTTCTTTTGTCGTCAAGGTGCTGCTCTCCTTACGCTATAAGCGGCCTATTCGCGTACTACTGAATGGGTAAGGAGGGCTAAGAGGCGATCGTTCACAGTTCACCGACGCAGTACAATTTTTCTGAGCTTAATCAGGGGAGGAACGCCGACCCTCTTTTCGGCAGCGACGGCAACTAACGTTTCCCTTATCTCATAATACAGTCGTCCTCGTTCGATCTACGTCAGGCGTATGACACACAGGAGCAACATATCCCGGGGCCAATGTGTGTAATTTTATTCTTACTGCTCTGCGGGTTACACAACTGCTTGCGGGGCAGCATCGAAGCTATCCGTTACACATTTCTGTGTAATTATGCGTCAGGGTTGGCATATGCCACTTTCTTTTTTACGTGAAATGAGGTCGCCCAACGACAGTCCGCGTGGTGCGTAAACGCTGTACACCGCAATCTCGAATCCAGAATTCTTACTCGGGAATCTCGAACGCGAAAGCTGCAAGGCTCTGCCAATTGCATAGAAGGCATATCGCTGCGTTGAAGGCACGAACAGAGGTTGAAGGCACCTGGTAGCAAAGCAATATCGAATAATGTTGCCACGATGACTATATGTAGGCTGCATCATAGCAACATTTTTTTCTCTCTATCTCTTGTAGGCTAAGGACTTGGATGCCAACACGGTGCTCACGTACTCCATCATTGCTGGCAATGATGACGAGACGTTCCACATGGATCCTCACTTGTGAGTACCGGCCTCCTCAACAAGAACCATCCGACGATTTCTTATGCGGGATGTTAATCTGGTACATCAGCGGTGTGTTAAGGAAGACTAATTTAGATAAAACTCCTCATCGAGACGGCGCACGCATTTGGCAGCCGTCGTTAAGCATCTGTAAGCTTCGTCTTCGATGAAGCAAGGACTCCGTAGCGCTCACGTGCGTATCTTCGTTGCACTTCACTGGATCTTCCGTTCTTCTTATGAAGCTCGTGAAATGCTTTGTGAAGTGTCTTCGTCGATATGACTTCTTTATTTTAATTATACATATATGTATATATATATATTGCACATTACCGCGTCACACATCACCATCAATATTGCCCATCATCGGGCGTGCATGCTGACCTGCGCGCTGATCGGCATGCTGGTCTGGTCTTTGACTCGTACCAAATGTTAGTGTCTACACGGCTTAAATGTGTTTTGCCTTTTCTTTTTTCCCCAGGGGAATCGTCACTACCGGCACTGTCCTGGACTACGAGAAGAAACAGTCGTACGATCTTTTGATTCAAGTCTCCGACGGCTTCAACGTACGTAAAAATACCATTCGTGTCTTATTATGTATGGAGGTAAAAGTATCGTCACTACGAATTGTGGTACTTTCCTTCGGACACACATTAAAAGTTGAAAAAAAAAGAGAACAAGCCACTTAGGGCATGAATTGAGCATTTGTTTACGTTGATGAACTTCTCAACGCGAGGTGATTGCACATCGCGTGCAAATGATCTAAAAGAACGAAGAAAAAGTATATTTAAAAAAAAAAAAGGGGGGGGGGATTTGCTCGTTCAAATGTTACGAAGCCAATAGGAATATAAACTGCAGCAGTTACTTTCATTGTGGCTGCGACATGAGACAACAAGTATTTGCATGGCGTTTCGCAGGCTTCTAAAGGAGTGTGTTTGTTAGGGTCCAAAGACTACGTAGTACATGGAACGATAGCCCGACACAAATTGCTTAATTGCCCTTCACAACAGGATTTTGATGAAAGGCCCTGGTGAAACTATGCGTTTATGCCAAACAATGGAATATGTTCTGCCTTAGGCTTATTAATAAGACACGCAATCATATCTATGACCCTTGACAGGTCGTATTTCGTCGAGTTGGCTCTTTATTCGCAATGCACAGTGCAGAGCTAAATATAGGACGTCGGTGTTACCACGGTGAGCTTGCAAGAGTTTGAATGTGCAGGTAGGGCATATATCACTGTATTGTTTAGCCTTCTTCAATCCTTGTTTTTTCTTCTTTTGTATAGCATGTGCTCCCCAAAAGTACTCCTCAAGCTATTTATACCAATGACTAGGTTGTAATTTCGCGTCCCACAGAGCGGCAAATGGGATCTATGTATACTCCACGCTATTGAACCAGTGAGAACATTCGGCCATGGGATTTGATCCTGTGAATTCAAGTCGATCAGGCAGTGTTTGAAAATACCGTAGTGCGTACTTATTTGCCGATTACTGAACTGTCTAAACAATCCCGTTGCATGCTTATAACTGAAATGTCTTTTTGTACACCCATGAGTATGTTCCGAAACTGGGTCAAAAACACTTCCGCTCGGTGCGATCCAAAATCTTCTCATTGGAGTCGATAAATTCTTCCATTATTGTGACTGCACCTTAACAAATAGCGCAGCGTTGTTACGCAGCTGCGTAATAAATCTGCGCTAAATATTTTTATTACAACGAACAACATGTGGTGCTGTTCTCGTCGCGCGGCAATAATGTACGACTCTCCTGTGGAGTATCAACTGTTTGCACTCCTCCATAATTTATTTGTCGGACTACAACGCTATAATCAGGAACACGAAAAAAGAAATGGGGAGAAAGAACCAAGTCAGGCCTTGGTAATTGCTGTAATAGTTAACGCGGCACAGCTCGCCGAGAAAACTGGGAACAAATGACCGTCCGAATTGCTTACCCCGCTAGAAATAAACACACACTCGAAGCCACACCCACGAGCACACGCGAACGGACACACACACGCACGCGCGCGCGCAAGCACGCGGCACATACACGAGCGAGGATCTTGCCTGTTATAGCAGTGCGCGTTCTACGGCCGCCCGGGCCATTACGAACTACGGCCATTCGTGGTGCCCATACAAAAGGGCCCGCTGCCTTATGATCCGTTCCCCATGCACGCGAAACGGCGGGTGCCGAGGCCTGCCTGCTCCTTGCGCTGGCTCGTGGAGAGCCCAAGCCCGAGGCCGAGGCAAGCCTATCCGCCGCTTTTTGTGGGCCGGTGGCGGTAATGATTTGTATTCCGCGCATCTCCGCGCTTGCCTTTTCACAGACGGCCGTGTCTCCGCTCACCGTGCACGTCGTGGACATCAATGATCAGCAGCCCGTGTTCACGCACAACTACTACAATTTCTCGGTCGTCGAGGAAATGACCGACAACGTGACGGTGGGAACCATCAGGGTGAGTCCCGCACGTTCAGCTGCACCCCTTCGCTGCCTCTCTCCTCCGGGCCCGCGCCGGGCCGTTCATTCGCGGCCAGGAGGCGCTTAGCCCAGGCCGCCGTGCTCGATCCCCCGGCATCGCGGACCAGATGCCTGTCGTTTAGAAGAAGCCGCGCCTGCGTGCTGACCTGCTCCGATAGCGCGCCGCCAATGGTATCGAGCTGCTTCCGTGCTCCTCAAAGGAGCGCGGCCTGCTGCTATGCGCCATGGCTCCGCCGTCATCTTTAGGCTCTCGCGTGCACCCCCGTATGCAATTGGTATTTCTTGTTTATTTGGCGCTGCGCGGATCATCAAGAGAGGAACGTAATACTACCTGCTGGCCCTTGGTGGTTGGAGCTAACGACGCCGAACGCAGCCGGTGGATTTCCGAGCCAGGCGATGGAGCTGGCGGAAAACTTTCTTAATGTATCGGTGTGAACTTCGGCGCACTATCATCTTACCGGGTGAAATCGGTACGTGATAGAATTACCGGAAGCGCCAGCATCGCTAGCTCCTGAAGACACGCTTTCATGAAGGGAAGCTTTTTCACGCACCTGCCAGCAATTACTGCGAGCTACGAATTAATGCACTACGAGCCACTATCAGTGCACCAAAAGTGAACGCTGCAGTGGCAGGTCCGGGAATCCGGGATCACCGCAAATCCTAAGATGTTGCTATACCAACTTAATTGCGAATAAACGAGCAGATGGTAGCGCGAGGGCGAAGTAATCGACCACTCGAAGCAAGGGTAGCATAACGAGAGTGTTACTAACCAAATGATTTCAAAAATCAGAGTTTAACTCTGAGTTAATTCAAGTGGTTGCCAGTAAACGTGAACTGATCCAAGGTGGCGTCTTGTCATCTTCTCATATATACGTATTGTCGGGTTTCATCTGGGCCCGTATCCACGAAGCTTGTCCTTCGCAGTAGCTCTCTGGCTGGCCGCCTTCGCTGAGAACATCTGTAGCATCAGCATTCGTTGAAATGTGCTCTTACGAACAATTCTAGCGTACGAGCTTTGCGTGAATACGGGCCCTGCTTTCCAAATGGTGAAAGCATACTCATTTATCGGCATTATCAGCTGACTAGAGGTTCATGTCTACGCAAGAGGCTCACACGAACGCTGATTCGCAACTGCAAGGTTATTGGTGAAAAAAAAGTATAAGTATGTACAACAAATTAATAATAACAAAAAGCAGCACATATGTGACAAAGCCCCTGGATGCATCAAAAAAGAATAATAAGATTCTCATTTACTGCAGAAAAACAAAACATGGAACTAAAAGCAAGATAACTAAATTAACTCTCTGAAAAGGAAGATGAACTAAGACGTGATCTTGCAGAACCACAGTTATTTCTTGCCAAGAGCAACTGGACAGCCTGCCAGCTGGTGCACTTGCATCCTTCGCTTTCAATGCAGAACGCTTGCATTGCAGAGGCTTACACGTTACAAAGCGCTTCGTTCGTAATAACTCTTTCTCATTGGTCGCGGCCGCCTTCGCTAGCATGTCCAACATCACAACTGGCTGACCCCCAAGCCTCGCGAACGCGTTTACTGGCGTGATAACATTTTTGTGATAATGAGAAAATAGGGATCCCCAGTGAAAGGCCTGTCAAGAACAGTAACCCATTCAATTTTAACGTAGCCACCGCCTTTAATATTGGCAAAAGGTTGCCAGATATATGATTTGGGAATAGCACGGAATTAGTGCCTTAGTTGCTGCAGTGCTGTTTAGCCCATTGCTAGGCTCTTACTGAAAGCGAGTAAAGTAAGTCTGGACACCGGTAGCTATATAGCACACGTCGCTTTCTTTTGGAATATCAGATGCCAGCTATTATTATATGTACCAGCATGGAACTCTCCATTAGGTTTGGAACCAGCGTCCGTCCCTTAAACAGGCATAAAATCTTAACTGCAATACAATCAGGGGTTGAATTTTCGTTGATAAGAGCTTTTTTGCTATCAGCTGCGACCGCCTTGGCTAATAACATGTCCACCATCACAATTGGCTGGGATCGATCTCTTTTACGATCATTTGTACGATCACTGAACCGTAGTTTAATTTTTTTGTTTCCTTTTAAGGCACAAAAAACTAAGAAGGAGGAGGACGTGAGATACAAAACAGAATGCTTGAATGCAAACCGGTGATGATGTCTACGCTTCAGTTCACATCTGTACGTCTCAATATCGAACACAAGTTCGTGTCAAACAGGATACGTTGGCGAGTTGAGCATATGCACGAAACTTCGCACAACTCATTTGCAGAGACAGCTAAAAAATGTCTCACAATTGAGCTGAGTGAAAAAAATTACAAGGTTGTATCCATGATTATGGCACCGCATTGACACAGATGTACTAATTAATGTGCGCCTCGTCACAAACGTTCTTGAAGCAGAGAATTCGCCAAAAATAAATAAAAAGTAAATTTCGTCGCAGCTATATACGCATCCGCGCCAGCATTAAAAAGGTGCAGGGTAAATTTTCTCTTAATAACGCCACACTGTGCCTATGAAATCCAAGGTAAGTGTTGAAGCATCGAGGATGTGCCGTTTCCTTCCTTGCTGCGAAAATGTTTGTGGTCATGTGTGTATTTATCCGCTGCTTACGTGCTATCGGCATTCGTTCATGCATTTAAACTGTTACAAAGTTTTAGGGTTAACAGGAGGCATTTACTGCAAGGATTCGTGCGTACGCGTGGCTATTGCTTATTGTCGGCAAGCGCAATGTGCTTATACCAGTCCGTTGAATGCTGTCACTAAATGTATTTCTGGAATAAAAATTGAATGATTGATCACTTCACCTCAGTTGAAGTAACTCGAAGAAAGAAAGACTTGAGCGCGTTAGAAATCACTGCTGTATATAGGCACTGTCAGAACAAGACGAAAAAAAAAAGAACTCTGCGAGCTTATGAATACAGCGTGAAGAAGTTCAAATACACTGCGGAGCGCACGTAACTTAGCTTCTCGTTGCGCTTTGGTGAATTCGTTCGCTTTAAGAGTGAAAGTATACGCGCATGCGCTGTAACGCACGTGTTTTGCCAGCTGAGCGAGTGGCGCTGGCAGCCTTTGTCCGCACTCGAGCAAGCAAAACTTGGATACTTTGCGGGCTGCGAACACATCTGCAGTGAGAACCGACGTGCACGCAGGCCATCGACCGCGACTCTGGTCGCAACGCCGCCATTCGCTACACAATCTTGGGCGAGCATGCCAACGGCGCGCTCTTGGTGGACGAGGAAGGCAACATCGTGACCAAGCGCAGCCTGGACCGCGAGCGCGAGTCCAAGCTCGAGTTCCTGGTCATTGCGTTCGACGGCGGCATCCCGCAGCTCAGCGGCACCACCACGGTAGCGGTGCAGGTGGAGGACATCAACGACAACCCGCCCTACTTTGACGGCGACACCTTCTTCGTTCAAGTGCCCGAGGAACAGGACCCGCCCATCGAGGTCTTCAAGCTGATGGTAAGCCAGGTCGTAACGATCTCTCCGTCACACGGCGTGTTTGCCGAGCCGCATAGGAAACCTTAGGCAGATAGATGCTCTGGAAGGAAGGAAATGGCATAGGAGAGACGCGTGCTTGCTTTGCACTCGGTCACACCAGAACGTCTGCACAGCCAATCATTGCGCAAGCTAAGGGCAGACCTGATCGCACAGCTCTTCTCTATCTCTCCTCCTGCCTTTAAAGGCTTATCACAGGAGCGCTCAAGATCGTCTCGACTTGCTTTAATAGCTGAAGCAATGTCCACCTTACATTATCTTAGACGATACGGCTTTATGCCAGAAATGCTGTTTTCTGTATACATTTCCGCAAACGAAAGCAATAAATAAATAAATAAATAAATAAATAAATAAAGAGATAGCTTAGCGTCTCCCTATTCCTTGGCACTGCTTGTGCCTGCGCTATGTACTCCTTTGCCGTTCCGTTGCCATGAGTGGCACACATTCGCAGCGTTTCGCGGAGGTCGCGGGGCCACTGATTTGTCTGCGTGGTCCTTTGTTGCCCGCGGAATCGAATTACTTGCTCTCGCTAGTCGATTGACGGGGCCTTTGATACACACCCGAGAGGGAGGCCAATAGAGCAAATAAGGCGTGGCCCACTCAGGAGCTGGGCGCGAACAAGCACCCGCTACCGAACCGGCGCGCCGATTCCCTTATACATCCTGCCCCAAATAGACACGCCTTCGACCCCGTTCCTGCAGATTGAAAGAAAACAAGAGAGAGGGGAGGTGAACCGAGCGGCACGACGTCTGCAGTTGACAGGTCGCGAGCCAGAACAGCGGCCGTTTGTTTGGATTAACCAATCAATCTACTTCTCGCGATGCTGTTTGCCTGCCGCAAACGTCTTGAAAATGGACCAGGGGTGGCTTGCGCGAACATTCAATAAAGAAAATAATAACCAATTTAAGAGCGCGTCCTTGTGCGGACTAGGCGTTGTCTATGGAACATTTAAGAACACGTTCTGAACTTCGTTGTTATTTTCGTTATGAAATATTCGTGCAAGCCGCCCCTGGTCTTCGAACACGGACCAAACCGTGCCGGCGCCGCGCGCTTTAGAGAAATCGCGGCGGCCGACTGAGTTTGCCTCGCGGAGCCAAACAATCTGGTGGCGGCTGCGAAGGGTGCTCCGGATTGGATTCGTCGCGCGACGCCGCCGAGCCGGCTACATCTCTATGGGGGCTCGTAAACAGCCCTATGTGTATCGAATGGCCCGGTCGTTCGGATAATAGATGGCAGCGGGCCCCAGTTAAAACACAAAAGGGAGAGTGAAATGAAAGAGGGGGTGGGAAAGGAAGGAAGAAAAATGGCCTTCGGGCTTGAAACGTAGAAAACACTCCCTGCCTCCATGGCAGATATTCGCTCTGGTTTCCAGCGGTTCGTAACGTTTCGGCACTTTTTCTTCGCATGTCGTTAAGGCGCGCGGGCGCCCGGCTGCGTCCGAACGTAACGGATTGAGACAAACGCGCCTTTCTTTTACTGCCGCGAAGAATCTGTCGTTGGCGGCGCAATGTGGCGTCGAGTCGTTACGATTTGCATAAACGTCGTTTCGCGGCGGCCACCGTGCCGCAATGCCGCTGCGTTCCGCGAATATGACAGCTCGAAACTTTTCTGAAAGTTTTCCAGGACGGCCGCCGCACCGCGCACGGTATAAGAAAAGCGTGCTTCCTTTTTTTTTTCTCCCCCCCCCCCCCACCTCTCGGAACCATTTGAGTGAGCGTCAGTGCTGACTGTATTGCGCTCCGTGCTAGAAGAAGGTCTTTGTCTTCTTTAACTCAACCTTGTTTTCTTTCTCTCTCTCTCTCCCTCTGTCAGTCTTAAAACGCCATTAGATTTTGTCATTTCTCTTCCGTACGAAAACAGCCACTCACTTCCTTAATTGCTTTTGAAGGCTGAAAGATGCCGCAGTGCTATCGCACCACTTATAACCCTGCAGGCAACTTTCAGATTTTGCTAATGAAAACAATTAGCGGGCATTATTGCGTGACGTGTCACGCCATACTTATGGTCATTGCCCCTTTCTATTGTCGTTTCACTTTCTTTTCCTTTTTTTTTCTTTTTTTACTGAGTACCCTTTCATCCTTGGCGTGCATGGTAGGTTTCATGCGTAATCGCTTAGACTTAAATTATCCTCTATCTGTACATTGCCGGTCTATTAGTCTTCTAGTACCACACTAATAACCTTCACCGCTCTTTTCTTCTGCTCACTTCGAAAGTGACACTGAGGGCAAGCGGAGAAATGATCGATAGCAACTCCGATATCAGTTGCTTTGTGAACGAAACAAACAAACAAACAAACAAACAAACAAACAAACAAACAAGCAAGCAAACAAACAAAAAAGGGCTTACTCCCGTATTTTACACAGCAAACAATTTAGTATAATAGACCATGAATTTGTTGCCTATTTAACGTTTCTTTAGGCTCGACCTCATTTCAGAGGCACACGAAACCATTGTGCTTTGCCGTTGCCATGTAATCAATTTATTGTGGCGCATCATTTGCGAACTTCGTTCGCTGAACTTATCGGATGCCAGAAGACTGCAAGTGCAATGATGGCACTAATTGCTTTTGACGGAGGCGACACGCTTCTTGCTGCGGTTGTCTTTTATCGAGTGCCCTAAAGAACGCGCACTATCTGCTTATCGCAATCAGTACAAAGGTGCAACGCACTCTTCTTTTCGCTGCTTCAATTTACTGTAGTGTGTTTACTTACTTTGACGTAGTCGTCCTCCCCTCCCCCCCCCCCCACCGCTTTTTTTTCCCACGCACCTCGATGACGTGCATAAACATGACCTCGGGTTTTTAGACATTTCATTTTCCGTGTATCCTTTTCTTTTTTTCTATCTATTATGTGTAAAGGTCAATAATAATAGAGAACGAAGCATGCGAGCTCTTGCTATCGCACCTGTCAAATTACATGCACTTGCGCAGGCATGAAGAACACCTGCATCGAGTATAATTACAAAAGTTAAAGAAGTTTATTTGCTGTCTTCTCTTTTCTTTAGAGCGAAGCTTTCTAGGCGAATACCTTACGAATTTTGATAACCGGAGCTTTTGCTGCCGTTTTGCCCGATAGCTCACACGCAGGGCAGCTTATGTGCCGCTCTACCTGTACCGTACCCTTACCGAGGTGCCGGTGGCCTGCTATGTTCCATACGTAATCATGCAGTGAAACAACAAACGCTGTCCAAACGTCCTCAGTGCAACAAGTATGCGCCTTCAAGCGCATAGTTCCTTTATTTAAGTGAATTTTTATACGCCTTCTTTCCCGAGGCTTGGCAGGTCTGCTTTGTCGTCTTCCTGCCGAATTAGGTGGGCCGGTCTACTGCAAATAGTGCAGTGGCAAACTGGGCTGATCCCGGGGATGGCGTGATTAAAAGTGGGCCGATCCCGGATACAGGGGGAATCCTTGGTGGATCACGTGGGTCACGTGGCGGGGTTTTTCGCGCCTTGCTGGTTTGTGGGGCAAGCACGTAATCGCTATGCCGCAAAACGCGTTGCAGGTAACAAGCAGTCCTATAACGTTTAATTAACCCTCTTCACGAAAGCTTCGGTGCGCACAGATTCCAAAAAGTGCGCCAGATCTGCATTATATATCTATATATATATATACACACATTAGGGAATAAACTGATTACGGAACTACGCGACGTCAGAAATTGTGTTTCCGACCTGAGACAGAAACCATCTTTGCCACTTCGGGCCCTGCATTATAACCAGCGTATGGCATGACTGCTTTGCGTAAGCAATCGCGCAATAGTTATGTTACACGCTAAGTGCAATGGTTTTCCGCCGCGCTCATCGATCGAGTGCACCATACCACTGCTCGATCGAGACACGGTGCCCGCTACGATGGCGCACCTAGCATCTACACGAACCAGCAAGCATAGCAGCTATCCAAGTTTCTGATGCGGGGCTGCTGGCCAGTTTCCTTGAACGGGCAGTTTGCGCTCCCAAGCACAGTATCTTTTCTTTCTTTTTTTTTTCTTTGTTGTCGCCATCTTGAGCAAAGCGCGAGATTTGAGCAGCAGCGCTAACTGCTACGCATGCGCAGGCCAAGGACGCTGACCTGGGCGACAACGCGGTGATGAAGTACCGCATCATTGGCGGCAACGACGACGCTGCCTTCGCGGTGAACGAGGACACGGGAGCCGTGAGCACCAGCAAGCGACTCAACTTTGAGACGCAAGCAGAGTACGCGCTCCAAGTGGCCGCCTTCAACGTCAAGCCGTTCCAGGGCCCCAACGCCGCCATCATGGGCAACCCCGTGGTCAACCTCATCGTCAAGGTCCAGGTATGCACGGGACGCTGAAAGCGGGAGTCTGCGGACAACGTCAGGCGGCGCGAAACGCGCTTCTTCTCCGCTTCTCTTTTTCTCAAAGCCGATTTGAAAGCGTCAGAACGATGGCGAAAGGAACCGGCGGCGTTAAAACAGCGTAGAATTTCTGGCATCGTGCTCACATATTGGGCTGATGTTTTCTACACGAGAAATATATAAAGGACATTGTGATATATACGTAAATGGCGGCTACTCGTTTCTGTCGTCTTTGTTCGGACCGAAAAATAGAACGTTGATACTTCCGAGCGCGTGGTAAATATAACGATTGAAGATGGAGTGGTGAACAGACATACTATATAAAACGGGCACCGCCAAGAAAACCTCAAGAGTGCGAGTAATGTTCGCAGCAGGCGAATGCCAGGACCGCAGCCGCCGAGTGACTATCCGCATGCTGTGAGTGCAACAATAATAAATTCAAGTCACATAATACTAAAAAAAGAAAGAAAGGAAGTAAATAGAGGGGCAAAGGGGACACTGCCTGTATAAGGTTGTATGAATGGGGTACGAAACTTGTCTAACGGAAGAAAACCGCAATTTTGTTAACGGCATGGTCTCAGATTAGCAAAAGCGACTGAAGCAGGTCACAGATAGCGGGATTCGTCGACATTGCGAGGCCTAATTTGTAATTTGTGCCAGCTTCCTTGAGGTTTATATTTTTTTCAGGGAAGATGGCACAAATTACAAATTAACCCTGTACTATTGAAAATAAGTCAACAGCTAGTCACAGAAATGTTCCTAAAGAAAGGGTATAACGTTCAAGATTCCAAGTGATGGGCTGCAGACAATAAATTTGGCTGTGACCGCTCAGTAAGTTGAACAAAATGAAGAGTACGATGTCTTCTTCTTAATTTTTTTTTCCGGAGCCTGCAAGCATGATGCAGTGTCGTCTCAACTGTAAGCGTAACTGCAGGATAAGAAAACAGCCGGCGAAATGGCATTTTAACGAATGTATACTGCTGTGCATCTCTGCCTAACCTCCCTGCTTGAACCTGGTGTACTCAGTCGTTGCTCTTCGTCGCAGGACGTGAACGACGAGCTGGTGACGTTTGAGCGCAGCTCCTACAACTTCCGCATTTGGGAAAACACGACGCGCAGCGAGACTGTGGGTTTCCTAAACGCCACCAACCAGCACAGAGAGTCCGGAAACCAGCAGGTTGGTACACCCGCTCACGTGATACACAGTGCCCCAGGATTTCGGCCCACGTTTATTTTTACTTTATTTTTTGTTTTGTTTCAGCAGCTTATAAAAGAAATCAGCTCTCCGAGTTCAATAGAGGTGATAGTGTTTAGCAAGGGATTACATATGAAATGGCACGCGGTGTTTCTCTCGGGAGTACTTTGCCTTCACAGATACACTGGCTTTGTGAGAGATCGCTGGGACCCTCACAATCAAATTGCTGCCCCTCTGGTAACCACCTGTAACTTAGCAAGCGCATATCAGCAACAAACTATAAAATCGTCAGTTTTTTTCTTTTTTATCTGGTTTGCTTTTCCGAGTTCCTCCCATGTTAACGCCCTCAATACAGTACGTTTCTAAGAAGTGCAAGAATAATATGCAATAATAGGTCCTCCCAAGTAACAATCGTCAGGACTGCATTCTTACAATCAAGTGGAGAGTAATCACAAATTTAGCAAATACCATTTGCTCACAGAATAATAATAATAAATAATTTTTACAGGAATATTAATATGGAGCGCAACATACAGCAATTAAAGTGATACGTTTAAACAAAAATTACGAGGGAGCACACAACCCTAGTAGTCCGGTAGTTGAGCTGCTACAAAATAGACGCAGTGTAAATAGAAAGCCTGCCATATGTGCACCTGCATACTCGGATATTGACCGTCGGTTGGTTTTCGCGCAGGCAAAAGGACCAATCGCGAGGCTTAGCCAGTGTCGATGCCGTGTCCGTACTTTTTGACACAACAAAAGAAAAAGAAAGTAAACACTTGCAGTGACATCTTCGAGGCCGAAATGCAACGCGAAAGGCAATAGGGTGGCCTATAACGCGAGCATTATTTAACCACCCGTGGTCTCCTCTGGGCGCAGGTGACCTTTTGGATCTCCGAGGGCAACGCGCAAAACAAATTCTGGATCAACCCGAGCACGGGTGAGCTGGTTCTCATGGACAGCGTGGACCGGGATCCTCCGGAGAACCAGGTTCAGTTCCGGCTCAAAGTGTTCGCGCGGGATCTGCAATCCATCGCGCCATTCAACACTTCGGTGCCCGTGATCATCGACGTGCTCGACGTCAACGACAACGCGCCTACCTTTGGCGAAGGTGACCGCTCCTCCGTTGCGTGTAGACAAAATAG
The DNA here is from genome assembly GCF_038994185.2 of Dermacentor albipictus. Classification (NCBI taxonomy): domain Eukaryota; kingdom Metazoa; phylum Arthropoda; class Arachnida; order Ixodida; family Ixodidae; genus Dermacentor; species Dermacentor albipictus. Next base: position 26,809,983 of record NC_091821.1, read on the forward strand.
CTTCTGTCTCAATCATCTAGGACCTGTGTAAGAAAAGGGGCCATCACACGTCCAGACAAGCGGTAGAGCGTGCGGCCGAAGAATATGTTAGGCTCCTTTCGATCTGCGTGAATAAGGATCTGGCGACAGTCTATCTTGAACGGCATCTTCTGTGACCGTCGGAGGCCGCACACTCATACTCGAACGAAACACAGATATGATAGGCACCGTGCACGATTCGAACTGCGCGAAATGGTCCACAGTAAAATTACAGTCCTCATCTTGCACGGGACAAGTGGCGCTTTTGTGTTCGTCGTCTTCATGGACCCTGTGTTGCCAAACACCGTTCTCTATGCCGTGCCAGAAAAAGCGGTGTCCAGTGAAGTGCAGGTTGCTTGGCACTGCATTTATGTACCTTTCGGGCGACAAGAGAAGACCTGTAATTTTACCCTCGGCGACTTCACGTTGTCAGGGTGCTCCGGCGATCGGTTCTGCTCGTGGCGCAAGAAGGCGAATGAGGCCTTCGAGGCCAGGATGAGTCGTTGAGGATAGATTGCAGCTGCGAGGACTGCGGCGTGTCCGTGTGGCGCGATCGTCCGTGGCCCCAGAATGCTGCCGCGACAACTCGCCCACGAGAAGGATCTGGACCTGTGTTCGCAAAGCAGTTCTCAGGTTAAACTGGTTCGTAAGAACAGACGCCGGCTAGTCGTTATCGCTCAAGATTTCAAGGCTTCAAAATTTTTTATTATCGAAGTACACGTGATACACTGTATATGACATATAAATACAGAAATGCACATATTAGTAAAGAAGGCTGACCATTAACTAAATATTTTTACGAAAGAAAGAATTTGCGTGTACCACCCACACTGTTCGGAAAGCTGGTCATATATCACTAAGTAAGGAACTTGACTCAAGAAACAAACGCGCGCCGGAGGCAAGGAAGGCTCCGCATTGCACAGAATCTGACAACTGTTGTTATACAGAGGATTCTGCATGTACTTGCGTGAGCAGCGCAAGTGTAGAAGGGCGACGAGAATAGACTGTCAAGACTTGTTGGTTTATTGTCACAAGACTGCAGCGCCCGAGGACGCATAGAAAGAAGACACACGCGCGCACACAACACCGTGTGGGCACTAGTATGTTGTAGGGAGCTGCACGCCCCCCCCCCTCCCCCCCCCCCAATCCAGCATCCACCCCTTCCATATGAGAGTGTAAAAGCACATGGCGTTAGAAAGGAAAATGCCATGAAGCGTACCGTGTTGCACGCGTGGAAACTCTGAGCCTAGAGCCGCGCTGACAACATATAAACGATGTTCGATGTCCATTACAAGCCACTGCAGATGATGGTCCACAGCGGCACTCCCAGCTATGCTTCTTTCTGTACCCAGGCGCCGAAATTCATGAGGGCCCCTTAAATCAGTCCAGTACGCCGTTAGCAGTGCAACTTTTCTTCGCACTGCCAAGCATGTGCAAATCGAATGCATAATAGAATGGGCGTGGTGAAACACGCTTGCGCTGTGTTCTGGCTGCGCTAGTTCTCGGGAGGCGCCCCCGCACGTCGCACCCAAACGCGTTCGGCTGCCACGCGATGCGTGAACCCACCCCTCCAGAAGGACGTTCTGCCCATGGCCTGCACTTCCCCAGAGTTTCTATAGCGCATCAGACAACACAAAAGTGTCCGTTTTACGTAGAGTGAACTTCACTATTCGTCAAGCACTCGCACAGAAAAAAAAAAGAGATAGAGAGAGAAGCTGGAAGTAAGAAACAACCTCGTAACTGCGTTTTCCGCTCGGAAAGCACGCGTCCAATGCCCCGGAAAATTAAAACGAGAAACGAGGAAGGACGGGAAAACGTTCTGATTTTCAATAATCCCATTTAGATGTTCTTTTTTCTTCTTTCTTTTTCCTTTTTTTTTTGCGTTGCCATTGAGGACAAGCAATTCGCGTCAAACGAGCGGTGCTACTACTCTTTTTTAGCGCTCATTATGGCTAGAAAATTTTAACTAGACAAGGAAGCGGGCGGCTGGATAGCAGACCACGTTTTCTGCATGCGACGCCTACTGCTGAGACTGAGCACTCAACGTTAAGTGCAAGTTAATCGCCTAAGCTACGAGTAATTTCCGCCATGCGATATTATTAACGCGGAGAGAGAGAGAGAGAGAGAGAGAGAGAGAGAGAGAGAGAGAGAGAGAGAGAGAGAGGCATATGTATGGCTATTACAATAGCTCGTTATTCCCTTCTTATCTTGTTTTTCAAGAGAAGATTTGAATCCACAACTGATTTGATTACTTGTAAGTCCGAGCGACGAAAAAGAGCAAGTATAACTTTTTTCCTGTTTAGAGACTTCTGAAGCGACTGACGGATATCATAATTCACACTGCAAATGGGAATAAATGGTATAGGCAAAACTACTGCAGAAAATTAGTGCACTGAGTGAATGCTGTATGTGAAGCTTAGCAAAAAAAAAAAAGGTTTAGTAGAAATTTCCGTGTCGCCTTAGTATACTGGCTCGTGGCTGCCTTCTCCCAATTCTCCCTTTTTGCGCATTCATTTGAACAACAAAGCAAAAAAGACGTTTATTTTTTTCTGTTATGGTGACGTCTGCTTCCTTTCCTTTCTGTATCGGCATGTAATTGCAGCCCTCCCCTAAAATTAACTGAAAAATGCGTCAGACACTTCAGATATCAACGAAAAGAAAGCCAAAATTATGATGATGATGAAAGCTCACACGAAACAACACTATAATAAATACCTAAAAGATCTAAGGTTAAGATGTGCGGGGTGAGTCGCTGGAGTGCTTAACCTGAGGCGGGAGAACGGCCAACAAATAAGGCTCATATGTCACCTCACTGTGTGTCTGTCTTGCGCTAGTCGATTCAGCGTCTCGTCTGACGTGACACAGGGCTGTCGATGTCAGGTTGGCCGAACGGCAGCTGTGCGGCCATGCACCGCGGACACCACCGCAGGGGCACTCGTGTGCCTGCCTATGCAGAGCCCAATGCGTCGCGACGCGCCGAATGAATTGCGAGATGGGCGAGTCGGCGCTCCTATCTTCATCCTCGGCCCGTGTTCAGAAAGCAGTCCTTACGCTGCAGAGTGTCGCAGAAACTTGCACAAGCTAATTGTGTCGGTGAGCATGTTATTAGCGAAGGCGACGGACCAATGGCTACGAAAAAAAGTTCGCCAGAACAAAAACCCTTTGTCGATCCGACCCCTGTATTCCCACATCAGTCCGTGCGCCAGAGCTACATCTATAAGAGCCGGTCAATCGTGACAGCCGACATATTCTTAGGGAAAGCCGTTCTGCGACAGAGCCTTGTCGAAGACGTCCTTTGTCGAAACGTTGGCTCCGGAATGATGATGCCCTTATTTCCCGAAGGTTGATCATTTAGAGCCTCTGTATTTCTCTTGCGTGAATGTCTGGGGTACAGCTGGGTGCTTTGTGAATGCGTGCTCTGTTTTCGTGCGCACTCCTCTGGATGAAATTACGTTTTGGAGGATGTCTCTGACCTTCTACGTCGAAGCAACGCGCAAGAACGCCTTTCCTGTGCCTTGTTTTCCCTTGCAGAGAAGTTTGCTCTCGAGCTTCCTGAAAGTCTCCCGGTGGGGACCGAACTGCCGGCATTCTACAAGGCACGCGATATCGATGCTGGACCCAACGGACAAATCGTCCGCTTCATGATCGAAGGATCGGAGGTGAGTGAGTCAGCATAATACAAGGCATGCACCTCGCTATTCCTTCCGAACAAGTCCAGGCACGCAACAACCATCCACCCAACGCGGTTTCGAACGGCTGCGAGCCGGCAAAAGGCGTCTTATGGGGAAGCGCCGTTTTTCCACGAATAATTTATCACAGAGGCGACAATTCAAGGATGCCCAGAGGAGGCAGGTTTTCGCATGCCTATATTAACCCCACATGCCGCATGAGCTGTACTGCTGTCCGCACCCGACTTCCCAAGTGGTGTGCGTTCCTTAATGGTAATAGACGAAACGGCTGTAGAAAAATAAAAAACCTAAGCTTTGCATTGCTACGAGCCTTCTCATTTCCCCGCATACTGTTTGTATTCTATATTACAGGATAAGTTCTTCGTGAACAACATGACCGGGGCCCTGACTCTCATCTCGGACCTGGACTACGAGACAGCCGAAACGCACGAATTCACCGTGTTCGCCATTGATGGCGGAACTCCGCCCAAGACTGGGTAAGGACTATTCTCCATGAAGTATGGACTTTTCGCGATACCGTCGAAATCTGCTTGCTGGCGCGCAGGAACGCGGAACCTAATTACTGAGTTCCCAGGTTCCTTTGGAGGATACAGGGCTAGTGTAGAACAAAATGACGTATACAAGAAAGCGACGTGGTTCATACAGTGTATTTTATCTCTTGTATTAGTCGACCTACACGCCTAATTCTGTCTTAACTTTGTTGCTAAACGGGAGGAGAAACCATTTTTATCATGTTTCTTTTCTTGTGATGCTGAGTATTGACGGCTAAGTTTAATGTAGCGAAAGTATTTAACGAAGGAAAATGAGAGGAAGCATCAAGGAAATTAATACCAGAAGGACTTGCTCAAAAGTAGACAAAAACGCGTAGTCTCTTCCTTATCATTACGTCTTCCGCAGGAGTGGCCAACTGTCTCCAAACTATAGTCTGTTTCTGTTTTCTGGAACTCGGTTGTGTGAAGGAAATTACCTGCTGGCTTACACGCGCACAATGAAAAGCTTAAAAAAATACTAATAGGTCGAGGAAGGGCGATGATCGATTGTGGGAACGTCAGTTAAAGAAATTAAATACGCTTCGTTAAATATGTAAAACTCTGACGAAAATTGTCTTTGGGACAGCACGCCTGACATAAATGATTAGAATTTTTGTTTTATCTTTATATGCTATGTAAGGCTTTAGACAGGAACACGCTTTTCTACATTTATATTTCTTCCCGCACACTGATTCAAATCGCGACCGTGAAGTCAATTTTCGAAATACAAATAAATATAAAGAGCAAATGGGGAAAAGTGGGTTAAACAAGGGTACTGCTGCACGGTATATTTAACGAAAATTATCGAAGGAGCGGCAATTTTTACAGCAGATGCAGTGTACCAACGTCTATTGCAGAAATGAAGTATGCGATCATGCGCCGAAAAGCCTCGGGAAACAAGGGGGAAAAGGAACGCTTGCCGCCATAGAGTTGCGTTTCCTCTCCATCGATTCCACGACAGCAGCACGAGTCAGACTAAAGCGTTCTTCAAACGCGAGATATACCGTGGCACCAGAGTAGCACCAGGGCACCAGAGTATGAGTGACAGCTTTGGTGTAGGAAATATTTCTCCGAACGTCGTAGAAAACGTCCGCTTTAAGTTATCAGTTTTTTTTTCTTTTTTTTTCTACGCCTATCAAAGTAATGTTTCTTTCTGAAACTTGTTTTCCTACAGAAACATCGAGGCTACGTCCACTGAATCAGATCTCATTTCCGTGAAGTTTCGGTTGAGAAATAAATGAAAAAGAAACAGCAAGTTAACTTAAAATTGTGACGGATTCCATGTTGTATAGCCTTTTTTTTTTCCTACGAATTTTCACCCCCTTCCGTTTTTGTTTCGTTTTTTTTGTATTTCCTTCACTGGATGCGCGTGTCGTTTGAAATTTTGCCTCAGATTGGATTCATTACTTGAGCGCGACTTTTTTCCTCCTCGCACGAAAGTTGGTCGCTCCAGTCCCGATTCAAACCCGTAATCTCTGACAGCTGCACTTTCCCGATTCGTTCGTCCCTTTTTCTTTCTTGCTCTTTTTTATTGTCATTGACGCTACCTTGCTTTCTCGCGTCAGATGGTCTTTGCTGCTTGTTTCTTATTGGCACTTTACGACGACATCTAGAAAATCTTAAATTGTAAACTTCGATTCATGAGTGGTGTGCTGCCGTATCGGCGTGCCTAAAAGCCAAAAATCAATTTAGGAGGAGAAAAAAGAAAAAAAAAACGAGAGATAGAGAGAGGGGGAGGGGAGAGAGAGATAAACCTTGGAACAACAGTTGGCAGCCACGTTGGCGTTCCCGACGCTTCCGTGAAAAATGAAGTCTTTGATCCTGAAATCAGCTTTAATGGTTTCCAATACGGGCTCACTTCTGACCTTTTCCTCGCCGCGTGGGGCAAACGCTCCGAGTCAACAAGCGCTGCTCCCCCGGCACCGGCGGCCGTCAAGAAGTGCCGCTTAAAATTTCATGACGCTCTAGTGGCTCGATGCACTTTGCCTCGTCATTTGCGCACTCTTTCGTTCTGAGTTTATCCACCGTCTTACCTGCACTTTAAGCGAACCGCTCGATTTTGTTTTTTGTTTTTTTGTAATGCTGTTGAGGAAAAAAACTCGTTGCTTGTGCGCATTCTTTTGTTGCGTGGCTTGCGTCGCTCCCTCGGTGTACCACACAAGTACAGCCGCACATGCCTGTGGAACCCAGCCTCTGCAGGGACAACTTCAAAAAAAAAAAAAAATGACTGTTTAGGTTCGACCACAGCTGGCAAAATGAAATTGCGCGCGAACTCATGCTTTTGTGCGTGAAGCTAAGGCTAAGTGCAACGAAAGAAATGGTGCCCGAACCGCGCGCATGCTATATTGCTCGCGATTCTTCCGAGCTTCCCCTTGTTACCACGCGATGGATGTTGCCAGTTTTATTTCCGAAGTTGGGTCAGCCTTTGTGTCACCTAAGTTTACCCTACCAGTTGGTTGAAGCGAGAAAATTCGTGCGTGGCTACATATACATCCAGCATTTGGTCTCGTCTACTTAAGAAAAAGGCTACGCGCGAAGGGGCTGCAGCTGTATACAATCAATCGAATTACTGATGGTTTGCTGCGAACGCGACGTACGGGAAGATAAAGTTCAGTGGAAAGACGAAAGGGCGCCAGCAAATATCACGCGGCGGCGGCCATTTAGACGAGCGTGCCTTCATAGCCCGCAAATGCTCTTGATAAGTACCAAAAGAAAAGGGGAGGGGGGGGGGGAGAAGGAAAAAAAAACAGAAAAAGACGATTTTCACTTTATGCATGCACCAAATGCTGTCGCTCGGGAACGACTACGCTTCGTGCAGCAAATGACGCAGGTGTATAATAGGCTCCACAACGCCACCGGTTATGCCTAAAGCCCCTTTATGAGCTTTAAAAGCCGATCTATGGACTTCAGTTATACCATGACGCAACGCTGCATGTCAGAGGTTTCGCTGCAGCCTTTTACTTTTTCCCTTTATGCGCCGTACTTGCTTCACCAGCGCCCGTCACATGGCTCCTCCTTGTGCTTCTTTCCTGGCCCGCAGGTCGGCGAGCATCATCATTTCTGTGCAGAACATCAACGAATACAGCCCCGAGTTCATCGGCCTTCCGTACAATTTCTACGTGGCGGAAAATGCGGCGCGTGGCACTAGCGTAGGTCAAATCCAGGCGCTGGACAAGGATGGAAACAAGATCTCATACACCCTCTCCGACGGGGACACAGGTACTGTCCTGCATTCTTCAGTTGTTTGCTTTATATATATATATATATATATATATATATATATATATATATATATATATATATATATATATATATATATATATATATATATATATATATATATAATGAAAAGCCAACAAACACTGACACCAAGGACAACATAGGGGAAATTGTCCTTGGTGTCAGTGTTTGTTGGCTTTTCATTATATGACTAATCAATATAGGGGCCCTCGGTTAACCCCCTTTCTTCTCGTTTCTATATATATATATATATAATGTTTTTTTGCAATGACATATACTTACGAATATTTACAATGGTTCCAAGAGAGTGCAGAACCGCTTATAAGGAACCGCTGTTAAGTAATCTAATACAGAGTCAGTATCGAATGACGCATTGAGAGAGATTAAAAAAAATAAACTGACAATGCGCGTGTCGTGTTCGACTGTACTTCCAGTCGGCGAAAACAGAAGTGAGCGACAAGCCAAAGCTATTTGCGATCGCAACTTAATCAGCGAAAGGAGGGAGCGATGCAACGCAAATGAAGCCTCTGACCGGAAGAAGCAGACGCCGTCAACGACCAGTTCTTGTAGCGCATATATATATGACGCGAAGTATTAACCAAAACGGCGGAATTTCGGGGACGTCTCCTTACGTTATTCGCTGTCGAATCGATTTCCCGCATGTCTGCAGTTTGCATTTTATTTTTCATCAGTTGCATTTCTTTTAGTCAGTGCAGTGAGCGTTGTCATTTTTAGTTACATGTCTATTTATACACTGCGTCGAGGGAAACGAAAAAGAAGAAGAAAAGAACATTATTGCGTCTTGACTACGCGAGACAAAAATTTTTATTCTGAGTCAAAGGGGAAAAAAAGGGGGGAGAGAGAAAGATGGGCAGAAGCAACCAGGGAAGCGACAGAGAAATAACGACACGTCTTTTCCGGTTATGTTTCCTACCGTTCGGCTTTTCTGTTTTTGTTGCGTTCCCATTCAGGAGGAATGTCTGCGCATTAGGGAATCGGCAGCGCCCTCGCTTATAAAGGTTCCATTAAGGCAGCCTGTGTAACAGTGCCCGCGCACTCGCTTTAATGCACTCGCTCATTAATTGGTCCTCTTGAGCTATATTCTCCCCAACTCCGTTCCATCGTCGTCGATTGCATCCTCGTATCCCTTTACTCTCTCCCTCCTCACCATTGTTTTATCGTCTATCTTCTCCCGATGGCCCAGAAGGAGAAGCAAGACATCGTCAGTCTATGCCCGCGATCTTCTGTCCTTAATGACCGCGCGTGTGTGTAGTATACGAGTATATGCGGGCCTTCTTTCGCTCCCCTCAAGAAGGGGAAAGACCGCGAAGCTTGTAAGAGGTTTAATTGTTTCTCCACCAAACGTGTCTCCGCTGACAGTGCAGGTACAGCTGTCTATACAATCAGGCTTCCATTATCGGTCAGTCGCTATATGACTAGACTATATGGAGAGACACCGCAACCAGAACATGTGCGCGATCTTACTACGCTTACCCCCAGATCCCCTGTCTTCACGTTCTCCTTTCTCCTAGCTAGAAGAACTGTTCGACCTGGAGCTGGTTCTCGATCTGTGTCATACTTCTGAATACGAAGCAGGCTTTGAGACCCACCTGTATATTTTACAAGAAATAACAGCTCGAAAATAGCTCGGACAATATACAGGAAAAGGGGACGTACTCGAGTGCTGCTGTTCGTTTCCCCCTCCCCTGCTCTCTTTCTCTATCTCTCTTGTCTTTTATCTGGTTTCAACACTAGGAACTCTACGAAAGAAATTGTTTACCACAGGCCAAGTTGTTCCAGTGCGTATGTGAAAACGTTTGCGGTCTAATAGCCGGTTTAATTCACATGTGTTGGCTACTGTACTGGCCATTATTCTTCTCGTGCTCATTTTATGGTGCACCGTGAAGAAATGTAAATGGTGTTGCGAGTTGTACAAGCGTCTAAAAATGTTGGCAGGCTCAGGTCATCCGAACTACCCCTGTCGGGTGAGACTACAGTCCCTACAGTCCTTATCTCGGCCTTTACGAATTTCTCTGTTGTGCCTTATAGTAAATGCCCGTGAGAGAAAGGCAATCGGGAAGTGGCCATATAACTGCACCAGTGGACTGGTCAAAGGACCTTATTACGTGAAAAATAACTAGCGTGCAGAAGTGGCTGCTTCATACTAAGGAATTTTGCTATCGCGCACCATAATGTTGTCCCTACGCACGTTTTTCTATTTTTATTTTTTCTGCGTGCTAAGTGTCACTGAGGCACATCCTCGTTTGGAGCTGTCCTATCAGATCGCGCACATTTCCCCGCGCGACCGTCGGGCAGAAGCCCATCTCAGCGAATGTTTGCCTGCCTGCGCGCGCGCTCGCCCGTGTTAGACATTTCGGGTCGAATTCCTCAGATCGGCCCTTATCTTATGGATTTCGTTTCCCTCCTTAGTGCTCGCCGTATGCCGTCTGTCTCTTTCCTAGCTTGCAGATTCCTATACGCGCCGACCCGCGGGCGTTATTCTTGCCTGTATCGCGTCGCCTTGAGCGTGACGAGACTTCCTATTGAGAACTACGGCAGCACACAGTTGGCGCCGTTACTCGCCCGGCAGTGTGGCCTCATTTCATTTCACCCCTTTGCTGCCCATTTTTTTCCCCCTTCTTATCTCTCTTTATTAACGCCGCAACGACGTCTACGTTCCGCCGTTCCCCTTCGGGGAAGACTGAGCCGCACGGGCGGAGAGCGCCGGGACAGGGGAGCGCGGGCAAGCGCTGGGTTTCGGAATTCGCAGTAACGATTGTGCCGGAAACAGCTTCGGTGCCCGTTATTTCGTGTCCGCGGACCTACCCGATTGAGATGTTTTATTGACCCAAGCAAGCGGCGGCGTTCGGTGGGCGACGTCGCCTCCCTTTCCTCCTCTCCCTCCGTACGTGTGCCGCTTGTCGAACCTGGCGTGTATACACCCGCGGCCAGGATGCCGCCGCCTTCGCTGTTCGGCGCGGGACGCGTTCATCACCGCGGCTCTACCCTTCTTGTTGCTGCTGTTTGTTGGAAAAACGTACCGGTGATTCGCTTGCTCGCCGCTTGCTTGCCGCTGTGAGCGCCGTCGTTGCTTTATATACTTGCTGCTCGACCGAGCGCCTCACATGCCCCGCAAGGTTGTCGCCCTATTTCTCTCTCTTTCTGTGTGTGTGTGTCTGCTTTTTTGTAGCCGATTTTTGTTCCTTCCTGCCCCGCACACGTGTACGTCCTTCGGAAGCTTCTGTGAGGGATGCGAGCCATATTTCTCCGCCATTCGCGGTATAGAAATTAATGTGCGCCAGTCTAACGCTGGCTGCTGCTGCTGCTCCTCCTTGGTGCTGCTGGCTGCTACCGGTGCTGTCTCAGCGCGGGACGGGCTTATACAGGCTCCGACGCCCTTGCAATATATTTCACTGTCCTCGCAGCTGATTCGACCCAGATAGCGGAAGCGGGGGAAGGGGGGGGGGGAGGATCCTAGCGGCGCGCGTCTTGTTCGGCACTCGCTTGTAAAGAACGATGGTTTCTACGCTTGAAAGCTTCACAAGGCGTCCTTCCGGGATGCCGCAACAGGCAACAATGTCGCTTCATGGCACTTTACGAAGGCAGTTTTATTGGTCTGATAAGTGACTCGCACGTAGATGCGCACGGTATTGCAAGTAAGCGCTCGTCCGTGTCGTTTCTCCCTGCTTGTCCCCGTGAATACCGCGCTGTTCTGTTTCAAATATGTCTTACCAACTCGCCGAAACGTCTGTTTTAACGAGTTCACGACTTGACCCGCTATAGGCAGCGCTCACTTCGTCTCGCCGGTGCATATACTAAACATGCTCACAAAAAAGAACGAATATAACAAGAAGGCGGCCAGAGAACAAGCAGATGCACAAGCATCAACAGCTGGAAAATAAAAATAGGTTCTCAACATGAGCAGTGAGCCTCACTCAGACGGCCTCACTAGACAGGAAGGAGCCCTTTATTCTTCAGTGCCACTCACTTCCTAGTATACACGTTGTTGCTCGCGCCTTAGTGACCCAAAGTGCGTGCTCAGCCACTATAGTTTCGCTCGGCTCGAAGGTACCGACATGTAATGGGGTTAAGGAATGGGTTCGTTAGGAGTTCTGCGCTGTGTGGGAAGATGTTGAGGATGGCAGTGGCTCCATATGGAAGGCAATATCCTCTCGGAGAACGATTTTGAGCTTTGCGTCCAGCATCGTTCTTAGCCAGGCGCATCACTCTCTCTTGAAGAATTGTCAATACTTGACAGAGTGAGGCAATAAATTATCTTGGTTGACCAGGCTTCTTTCACTTGAGACCAAAAGTGGGTGCCCTCCTCAGTCCAGGTGACCATGGCTCGCTGCCGCCGCCCGAGCTCTGTTCACCAACTGTAGCTGATCTTCAGGGTCTTGCGTCACCAGCTGAGCCTCGCACTGGTCTTCCGATTCTTCTTCTTGTTCCGCTTCTTTCTGTTCGTTATCGCCTGGTGGAGATGATGACGTTGGTACGTCTGGGTTATTCCTGCACCCCAGTACCATCTGGCGCAGGGCGTTGGAAGTGACCGGCGGGCAGAACTTGCAGTCCTGCCCGTAGGTCCCCGGATACATGACATGCAGCAATGTTTCCATGCGGGTAGGTTCCAGCCTGGAGTCTTCTCCAGGTCACCACTTGTTCCCTACTCATCCCCTTATCTGCGGGCGGGTAGCGACTTCTCTGGTTCCTGTAATGTGCCAAGATCTCCGAGTACTTCTTGGACATCCGTTCATCCTCTTCGTGACAGCCGTTGGTCCGTGTTCTCTGCGCGTCGGAGATGGCTTGGCGCGCATGATCTCGAGCCGCGGCGCGCGCCGCCTGGTTCCCCGCGAGAGACTCTTGTCCCGGCGTCCAGAGGATTTGTGCTGCTTCTATCTCGGTGTTGTTCAAGACCTGAAGTGTTGCTTTTCCGAGCCTTCCGTTCATATATCTTCTGCACGATTCTTGTGAGTCCGTCATCACGATAACCCGGGTCTTCCTGCATGTTGCGATGACCAGGGATATGCCCAGCTCTTCCGCTATGCTCGTGTCCTTGGCACGTATGGACGTGGTTGTCAGTTCTTCGCCCTTCTCGTTGACCACGCTGATTGTAAATCGGTCCTTTGCTCTGCACGCCGCTGCGTCCGTGTATCTCACGTTTTCTTCTTTGTTGCTGGTGCGTTCGAGTGTTTGCTTGAGCGAACGTATTCTCGCCTGTCGCCTTTCCTCGTCGTACTCGGGATGCATGTTTCTGGGCATGGTACTTACGTGTAGCCTTTCTCTGATCTCGTGTGGGATACGCTAAAGTAGGTGCCTTTCATCCTCGACTTGGTAGCCCAGATCTTGGAGCAGGGCCCTTCCCGTCTTTGTAACCTTTGGTCTCTTCAGCTGGTTGACGTTGTGCGCTTCCACGAGCTCTTACCATGTGTTGCGCACCCCCATTTTGAGTAATAATAATCCGCCACTGTCCCACACACGCAGAGTACTTCGGCATCGAGGCGGAGACTGGCAAGCTGTACGTGCGCAAGAACCTGGACTCTCGCACCGAGTATGCGCTCGTGGTCGCTGCCACGGACGACGGCCAGCCCGAGACACGCACGCTGGGCGTCCAGGTGACCGTGTACGTCAAAGAGGTCAACAACTACCCGCCCGTCTTCTCCCACTCCAGCTACAAGGGCACCGTGCTCGAGAAGTACGCCACCGACCGCGTCATTATTAAGGTGCGTCTCTCTCAATGTTTATTATTTTTGGTTTACTACCTTAGGTTTCTCGTATGCATGGTTAGAGTGTCCTTGTTTATACCATGGTAACCGTTGTAAAGTAATGCTGCTTTTGACGTACGGGTGCCAGCTGTCACCGCTCGTGACAATCCTACCAACTCTGCACAAATAAAAAGGAAATAAACAAAATTTTAATGTTTTATGTATTCAAGCATGTGTCACCATAGCTTTTGGAGTTAAGTTACTCTAGTTTCATGTTAGCGGAACATTTCTGAATATATAATTAGCCTTTTAATCGTCGTTCGTTGTCACCACCGCCCAGTCATTGCGACTACGAAGGCAGCCGTCCGTAGCATTTCCGAACGAAACTAACGGAAAGCGAGTTGCAAAAATCACGGTGCTAGGAAGTTCAATTTACGCGTGCGTTCTACGCGTTCTTTCTTGTTTTACCAGCTCATCGCCACGGACAAGGACTTGCAGAACAACACCATCACGTACAACATCTCAAGTGGCAATGACGACAACATATTCCTGATCGACCATCAGACAGGCGATATCCGCGTCAATCCAGCAACAGTTAATCTCCTTGACTACGACCGCAAGAAACAATTCGTCATGCTGGTGCAGGCCAAAGATTGTGAGTACCTTATTATACACTACGCATGCAACCTCGGGTTAGGCTAGCTCCAGTCACCACAAATCACTTCGGTTATATTAACCCGACACCGTACACAATGTTTGCTGCAACACTTGCTCTATCTTCCCTCGAAGGCCATCAGTTTTAAAAGTTTTCTTTTTTTCTTCTTTTCTTTATATTTCAGTTTTGCAATCGATGTAGCGCGCTTTTATAGCGTTTACTCTTCGATTTGCTCCCAAATATAAGTCACTAGTAAATTGCATCCCTTTAGATTTTTTAATTATCGGTTTCCTGGACATTTAGATTGGTTCTGACAGGCCCATATTATTACATTGATGTTACATTATTACGTCAAGGTCACATTTCAGATGCTTCGCTGCGTTGTTTCTACAGTCTTGCTGTAAATGTGCGCTTCGTATTCTTGCAGCTCACAACACACCTCTGTACGGTTTATCGATGGTTACCATTGATGTCCTGGATTCCAATGACCACGCACCAACTTTCTCGAAGACAGCTTATTCGGCATCACTACCTGAAAACCTACCGTCTGGGCACTGCTTTTTGAGCGTAAGTAGACATTTCTGAAATAGCACGTTTTGCTCAAGGGCTGGTCGGCTAACCAGCCGCCAGAAACTATACGTCATTCAAGTAAGCGTATTCGCGAGCAGCATTATAAAAAACTGCTTGCCGCCTTACGCGCTGCGTATCGGGTTGACTGCGCCGTTCCCATCCGCAGATCCACGCTGAAAGCGGCGACTCCGTGGACCAGCTGACGTACGAGATCCTCAACAAGGACGTCCCGTTCACGGTAAACGCGCGCACGGGCGACGTGTGCACATCTCAGGTGCTGGACCGCGAGCGCCGCGACTCGTACGAGTTCGCCGTAGCAGCGTCCGACGGCAAGTTCGACGTAAAGGCGCCCGTCAGCATCGAAGTGGTGGACGAAAACGACAACCCGCCTCGGTTCGAGAAGGAGCGCTACACGGTCAGCATTCCGCACGATTCCCAGGCCGGTCGCTCGGTGATCCAGCTACACGCCATCGACCTGGACGTGGCCAACAATGGCGAGATCACCTACTGGATCAAGAACACGCACGGCATCTTCGAGATCGACGCCAAGACGGGCCTGGTGCGCATGGCGGCCGGCCTGCCGCTCAACGCCATGCGAAACCTGAGCTACGAGATGGAGGTGTTCGCGCAGGACCACGGCGCCGCGTCAAACATCGGCAAGACCTTGCTGCTTGTCCGCGTGTCGAGCACCCACAACAGCCCGCCCGTGTTCGAGCGGTTCGCCTACAGCGTCAGCGTGGACGAGAACGCGGCCAACGTGCCGCTGGTGCAGGTGCACGCCTCGGACCCGGACCCCGGCAGCGCGGGCAAAGTGCTGTACCGCATCGCACGGGCGACGCGCCGCGAGACGTTCCGAATAGACTCGCAGACGGGCAAGATAACGCTGGTGGCGCCGCTGGACTACGAGCAGGTCAAGCACCTCGAGGTGTTTGTCGAAGCACGCGACGACGCCGCCGAACCCCAGTTCGCCACAACCATCGTGCAGGTAGGTGGACTGCCGTCTTCCTCGTTGAATGCCTCCCGCTGATTGTCCTTTCGACGCGCGTGTGCCTCGACGAGCGTGTGCCTCGACGAGAAGTGGTGTCTAAGCGCGATGTCTCTCTCCGGCTATTCACAGCGTCGCCTACTCAGAAGCAGCCTGGGGGATATTGTAATAGCCGTGGCATAAGCGGAAACAAGCCGCACGCCATTTCGACGCATTGTTTGTGGTCTACGCGTTTAGTTTAATGGCAGGGCTAATACCCCTATTATGCGGTGTATTGCCTCTCTAGGGTGAATTACAAGGACATCGGTTGAAAGAAATAAAAGAAGAACAGCAAGGAAATTTGCTGTTCTCGCTAAGAGCTATGTCAAGAAGACAGTATGACCCTTCTTATAATATTTTCCTAACAAGAAAGGCGCTTGGCATTGTGCCTTAAGCGTTATTGTTTACCGAGAAACTAAACCTGTCAGTGATAAGTTACCTTAGTGGAAAGGGAGATCTGCCGCAAAGTAAAAAAAAAGGAAACAAACGATAAAAAAGCCACCTTCTGAAAAACAATTTTATCTCCTTATGAAACCTTTCAGGACCAAGGTCCGAATTCACAAAGTTTTTCGTTCGTACATGCTCAGTGCCATTGGCCAACCACCTTCGCTAATGATATGCCCAGCATCAGGATTGGTCCAAGTTTTCTCTTACGAACAATCCTAGCGTAAGAGGCCTTTGTCAATACGGTCCGATTCATTTACGGTATACTTATACGCCAGGACATACTCAAGACTGTTCGACCACTTCTTACGCAGCCGAATTTACATCTCTGCCACAAGAAGAAAAGAAAAATGAAAGTATATAAATCAATACTAACACGGTGAACGAGAAAAGAGAGCTCTGGCTTTATATACCGTGTTTGGTCATTCTTTCAGGTTACCGTGAACGACGTGAACGACAATGCGCCAGAGTTCCTGTCTATGCCTCGGCTGCTGAGGATTCCGGAAACCACTTCGCAGAACGAGCTCGTCTACCGCGTACAGGCCATCGATCTCGACTCATCCGCCGGTGGCAACAACGACATCAAGTTCGAGCTGCACCCTCCGAGCCAACGCTTCTCCATTCATCCCAAGACGGGGCAGGTGTTCGCCACTCAGCCGCTTCAGCCCGGAACTGAGCTGCTACGAATAGTGGCTACCGACAGTTCCATTTA
Source organism: Dermacentor albipictus (assembly GCF_038994185.2). NCBI lineage: Eukaryota > Metazoa > Arthropoda > Arachnida > Ixodida > Ixodidae > Dermacentor > Dermacentor albipictus. Next base: position 26,826,567 of record NC_091821.1, read on the forward strand.
CCCTCTCATGAGGTACGTGGTGGAGACGAGTGATTTATTGTTTCCGGTGCCGGAGGTGGCCTACCAAAGCACGGACTGCATGTCGCGAATACGGGAACACACAATAGCGATTGTTCGCAATCTAAGGAGAACAAGACAGCGTGGCTTTAATCGTTTTTATTCAATCTGTGTATTTATCTATTTCCACTTTCGCGAAGTCATCTGTACCAGGTGAAAATAAAAAAAAAATGTATCGTCATTGCATCCGTTGCAACTTATTGGCGAGGCGAACAGGTGGTTTTGAATTTGGATGGCAAGACTTGATTGTCTAACACGGGATACCTTTCGGGAACCTGATTGAGTCTCTTTTTTTTCATTAATTAAAAAACATTTTTGAAGTGTTTCACAATCGTGTTTAATATAATATAATATTATATAAGAGTGTAGAATATATGTGTAATGCGAAAGGCACGAGTGTTACATGGAAATTGATAACATGTGTTACATCCTACAGTGCTAAGCCGCGAAATTCTTATAATGCCACATATATATATACTTTGCGCCTTTTTGGCATCTCTCCCTAAACCACGTCTAAGTGGCACACAGTCATAACGAACAAGTAATAACAAAAAGCGTATTGAATAGAACTCTGTAACTGAGGTAATTAGGAACTACTGAATAGGATTAAGATAGTTGGCCATGATATCTCAATATTTGACGAGTTGATTTTGTCATAAGCGCAATCATTTTGCATTTAGCGTTGCTACGTTGCGATAATTTCGCTAGGATGCCTTATATTTCCCGCACAACGACTTCAGGATACAAGTTCGGTTTTTTTCACCCCAAACTTTTGAAAGTTATATTTGCTCAAATTATTTGCAGTTTCACAATCCGCTGTGTTCCCATCAACTTCATTCTCGTCAATGTTGCTCGTTTTTTTTTCCTTTTATATTTAATGACGCGTTTGCGGCCAGCCAGCCATGTTTTCCACGTATTTATTACGCAAACTTACCGATGCGCTTTCACGTGGGCCATTGTGTTGAAGCATCCGTAGCGGCAAACGGAAACACCTCATTGGCAGGATATCTCAGCGCTGTTTTCATCCCGTCTTTCGAAGCTGTTGGAAACTCAAAATACTGGCACAATGTTTGCTTGTGGTTTCGAACATTGCGCTCTGTTACTGACACTGTCTGTATTAACTAGACAAACATACTTGGGTTTTTATAAAATGTTTTGTTCCTTTTCGCGCTGTCCGTTGTCTTGAAAGCGAGATTCCACTTCAATGAGACTTAAGCATACGCGCAGAACGTGTCCACCGTAGGGGCAAATTTGGTTTCTATTGACGCAGCAGCATTTGCGACATGATGCGCCACCACGTAGGTCGCGTAATCCATATTTAGAAGGTGCGACAGTACATAAACATACATCCCATATTACAAACACGCATTCAAAGTGATCACAAATGCATTGTTCAGCGTTGCGTATTTACAAGCAATAAAACGAAAAAAAGCGAGTTCTCAATAAACAATTTGATGGCGCAGCGCCGTGGAGATGCGGGTGGAGGTGTACAAGGACTCGGTGGACGAACCGACGCCGGCCTTCTCGGCAGTACAGTACACAGTGGACTCGGCGTCCGTCATTGAGGCCGGCTCGACCGTTCTCGAGGCACGCGCCACGGTGCCCAACGGAAGCCCCGTCTGGTACAACATCACCGGAGACGACGGCTCCCACGTGCGGCGATTCTCAATCAACCACGACAGCGTGAGTGGCGGCCGCGCCCTTGTTTTTTTTTTCTTTTTTTTTGTGTCACAATGGCTCTCGAGCGAATGAGGTCGCAGCCACACCTGGCCGTATACCAGGTCTTGCACTCAACGCTAACTCAGTTTACAGCCATAACGTTACGACTCCGTCGTGGTTTGAGTACTAGAGAATACATTCAAAATGACACGCCCCGCTTCCATATGGTAGCGTATGCACTTGTACTGTCGTAGCGCGCTCCGAGAGCGCCTTACGGAAGCACCTGTCATATAGCTTGTGCACGCCCCTTAACCGGTACTGCGAAGTACCTCGCGCGCGAGTCCGTCTGGGTGCCTGATTGAACTAGAGTGGCCCTTTCCATGTCGACAAGGCCAGCTGCATGCAACATAAATATAATTTGAGCAGTGCAGCAAGAAAGTTTCGCTGCAAGCGTGCGTAATAGACAAGGAGCGCACGTAGCTGTTGCTCTATTATGATACACTAGACTGCTAAGCAGGCAAGGAACTCCTCGAGAACTCGACAGTTTTCTGACGAAGAAAGTTGCAAGGTTTCTGGCTTGGCGTTGCCATTGCACTGATGTTCCTTCTCGTCGACAAGCGCACCTGGAAGCCAGCTTTCCGGGCATTTTCTTTTTCTTTTTAACGTAGCTTCGTACCTAATAAATTATATTGCGTTTCTTTTTCTCGTGCAGGGAAGAATTGTCACAACAACACGACTCGATGCAGAAAAGCAATCTGTCTATCACTTTATGGTGGTGGCCCTCAACAGGAACGATCCACAGCACCAAGCTGAAGCAGGCGTACGTTTCTCACATTTCAACCATCATCAGTAGCCATTGTGGACATACGTCAGTAATAAACTTGCAACTATTTGTTTTCCTTCTAGGTTGTTGTCCGCTTGACCGACAAAAACGTTAGGTGTCCTAAGTTCCCGTTCACGGAGTACTTCGCTTCCATTCAAGAAAACTCCCCTCCTGACACCATCGTGCTGCCTAACCTCATAGCTGAAGACGTCGAAAAGTTTGGCAAGGTGGGTCCGGAACAATTTACGCAATCCTTCCAGCTTATCTTTCCAGCTTGAGCCTGTTTTATTGCTACACAAAATCTTCGAAATTGATTTTTATATGTAGGGCCGCTTTTTATTGCTTGCTCGTTTTACTTCTCTTCCTTAGATATCGTATCAGATCACGGAAGACAATTCCGAAGACAACTTCATGCTGGACACAAAGCAAAACCTTATTTCTTTGCGAGTGAAGAAACCCCTCGACAGAGATAGCATGCCGACTATTCTTCAAGGCATCTACACGCTAACGGTACGTCGCATCTTCTATTAGGGGAAAGTGTTGAATGGTTGTCCTATGACAAAACTTTGCGTGATTTCGCACATAGAAGTGAACAGAGAAATGGTTCTAGCTGCAGCATGCACTAATTGAAAACAGGTCACGGCCAGCAACTACAAGTGCTCAGGAAGCAGCCGAGTCAAGGTCTTCGTGGAAGACGTCAATGACAACAGCCCAGTGTTCGAACAAAACGACTACGTCGTTGAGCTGGAAGAGGTGAGAACAAATTAAATGCCATCAGTGGTAACGGTTAGGGACTGTGTTGGTAACCTGGGAGTTAAGCCCTGTTCGTCATTTTCAGAATACGCCGCCAGGTCAGACTGTCACTCATCTCAGCGCCGCTGATCGTGATGGCTTGGATCTCGGAAAGATTCGCTACTACATCATAGAAGGTACGTTGCAAGGCATCCTAGTTCAGCAGATGTGTTCTTCCGTGCTAGTGTTCGAGCGAATGTTTTGTTTTTTCTTCCGGCAGGAAACGAAGGGGAAGATTTCAGCATGGACGAAACGACCGGCATCTTATCGGTCAGGATTATTCCGGACCGTGAAAAGACGCCAGATTTCATGCTAAAGGTTCTAGCCGTCGATTCCGCTAACAACACGGTACGTCGGCGCACGTCATATAAGAACTGAAACGTACAAAGCGATACTTGACTGAGTGCTGATGTAGCTCAAATGACACACGTGTTTTTTTTATTATTTTCGTTTAGGGCCGTGCAAGTGTTCACATTGTCATCAAGGACACTAACGATTGGACTCCGACGTTCCTTAACGACACCTTTTACTTGAATGTCACGGAAGGTGAGACGATCGTTAAATTCTAGGAATATTTATAGTCTGGTCGTCTGCTTACACATTCGTTCGAACGCGCAGTTGTAATCTACAGCGTAAAATATGAAATGTCATATCGAAGTGCGTTCGGCAAATAAAAACCATTTATTTCTCCAAGACCATAGACTATATCCTCAGGTCAAGTGTTTCCCGTGTAGATTGGCGTACAGTGAAATGCGATTTGCAAAGCATGTATTGAAGAGGGCAAAACTTAGACTAGTGCCAGAGAAAATATCTGAGTGACAGGTTGTTAGCTCAGCCGTAACCTATCCACATCGTCATGTCGCAGGTCCGAAATTTCGGACTCGTAGATGGACAGTATACGCTGACAAGTTCCGGATAGCTTAGGTCCTGCGCCACATTGGCTCCTTCCTCAGGCGCAACATGGCGGCTAGGCAGTGTGGGAACTCGTGCCCACTCAGCCGGCTCTGGTTGGGCACCACTTTTCCATAACCTATAAACCAGTTACACTTACATATATCTCGAATACTAATAACCAAGTTTCCTAGAAGTCGGAGCTGCTATATAACTGTCATGCATAAAACCGCAAGGAGTGCCGAGCGGTGGGCCTTAACGTATCAGTAATGGCTGAAAGCGAAAGACAAGGCGGTTGAGTCAACACTTGAAGGCGCTCTAAGTTTGGCGCACAATTGAAATGCGCATTAACTATGCGACTCTTGCAGGACCGCCGAGCGTTGGTGCCTACGTCCAGCTGCCCGTCGCCGACTACGACGACGGAATCAACAGACAAGTAGAGCTGTACATCGTCGATGGCAACAACGAGAACCAGTTCCGGCTCGGCGTAAACGAAAACGGGGTACGCTCAAAGGAAGTTGCAGTGTCTCTGCCGTTCATTCCTGCTCCTAAGCCTTGCTGTTCCCGTTGTTCCGTCATTTTCTATCACTAGGTGTCGTTTCTTTCACGCATCGCCCTCTTCGGTTTTTGTGCACAATGTATCGGCGTCAATGCAGTGAGGGAAAATAATTCGCGTCATCTCGCTTTGCATAATCTCCTATTAAACATGATTCAATAATACGAAGAGGAAATAACCTACTAAAGACTACACTTGTTCAATTACTATCGTAAGAATGACTTTGTCAGCAAGTTTGGGTTACTTGTTGGTTAATCCTTCATGAAAGTATATCAGTGTCCGCCACTGTGGTGAATGTGGCTGGTAACAATGATCAATTTAATTAGATTCCTATACATTTAATCATTGCTGGTAGCCCCCACTGAAACACGGTGTTATAAACATACATGGGCGTGTGCCCCCATACGTGCTTCAAATGAGAAGACTCTGCAGGAGAGGTAGTCACATCATTTTCCTTCAACGTGTTGCAAGCACCGGCGCACTTCAGTAAATGTGTGACCAGTGGCGTAGCAACAGGGGGGGCCGGGGGGCCGTGGGCCCCGGGTGCACGGGGCCACGGGGGGGGGGGGGGGGGGGGAGGTGTCATATACGTCTGAACACACCCAAAAATTGTCGATATCCTCGCCTTCCTCGACTACACCCGGGGAAGGGGGGGGGGGGGGGTGACAGAATAGCTAAGAGCCCCGGGTGCCAGACGACCTAGCTACGCCACTGTGTGTGACAACCACTGAATAAACTATAAAGATTCGCTCATTAACTTTTTGGTAATTGTGTAACTTACTGCAATTCGCGATTGAAGTCGGCCGGTGCTTGATATATGTACAGTTTGTAGTTTCGAGATATTCGTCCTCAAACCTTGTCACAGCATGCTTCGGATATCCCCGTCCACTTAGCCTTGTCGCCTGTTGAGCCAGGCAGGCTTTTCGTGAAATTACCAACTCGGACGTCAGTGCATGTGTTTTTTTTTTTTTTGCAAGGTTGGGGAGGGATATCTCAGAAGTGACGCTAGTTCCTAGCTTTCATGAGTATCTGTCTAGCTCCACTTTCGCAGCCGCGACATCTGCTGTAATGTATTTAAAGGTCAATAAGGCAAGCTTATGTAATTGGTTAGGCGTCTAGCTGCCGCCGCTAACAATGGGCAGCTGGCAAAAGAGCGCTATCTTCAATGTACCATCTTTCAAAAATTATTAAATTATGAGGTTTTATGGGCCGAAACCACGATCTGATTATGAGGCACGCCGCAGTGGGGGACTCCGTAAATTTGGACCACCTGGGGTTCATTAACGTGCACCTAAATCTAAGTACACGGATGTTTTCCGTAATAGTTCTGCGGAAACCCGCAAGATGGAGAGAAGTAATTATTAAAGGGAAAATCAGACATCCACCCATTTCGCCCTTACCGAAGTGCGTCCGCCATGGCCGGGATTTGCTCCCACGACCTCGTGCTCTGCAACCCAACGCCATAGCCACTGAGAAACCACAGAGGGTCGTCATTAAAAAAATTTGACTCCTCGTACATTCCAACCACATAATATGAATGGCTAATTTAAGCGCACCCATATATGAAGTAGTCCCCGAATTAATTGTAAGCGTGACACGAGGTGGTCATTAAACCTGTTTTATGAACGTAGAACAGCAGAAATATCCCACGCCGAAATTACCCGAAGCTGCTGCTTCAGCCGGCGGTACATTGCAACTCTGCTTCACCGTGCAGGCGGTGCTCAGAGTGGTATCCGAGCTTGACCGAGACAAGTACAAGGTTCCGGAATCCGCTTTGCACCTGGTTATTGTGGCTGCCAGGGACATGGGAACTCCCTCTAGGACCGGCTCTACCACAGTAAGTAGATGACACGAACTGTCCACGCGAAAACGCTTCGGTCGGTGTCACCTCTTGAAAGTCGCTCTGTTGCACGCGTTCAGTGACTGGTTTTTCATAAACAGAAAAATATTAAAATGACGTAGTTTTGTGGTTACGTTTTACCAAGTTAAGCTTTGAAACATCTGCATTCCTTCATTCGATCAAGACGGTCCCTGATAGCCATAGACGCTCAAGGTGATGCTCACAAGCGGTACTGGAACTTGGTCACGCTACAATATTGATAAAGTAATCGTGTCTATAGTTCATGCTCTCGTTCTACCTTCTTCAAAAAGGAGTTAGTGTCGGTGTAAACCAACAGTGCGGTGTAGATGGACTAAGTGTACAATAAATCACTTGAAGCTATGTGACCTCTCATCGACAAAAACTACAGCGCAAATAAATACGTGCAACGCGATAAGACATGAACAGGACGAGCGCAGACTACCAATGGATTTTCGAGAGCGCTTTGCATCAGAATATAGCGCAATACGCTTGCGCAGATAGATTGTGACCAAACTGCTATCCACATCCAAATATCAGCCATCGATCCGGATAGGTTCGCTTCGTGCTATGCAGCAATACTGAGGTATTGCTCATGCAAGCTATCCCAGTCTGAGTGATGGATTTCTGTGAATTGCATTTAGTCTTTCTTCTTACTTTTTCGTAGAATCTTAGGCTCAGAAAAACGCGGCTCACACTCCGAGGTCTCGCACTGACACCAGCGTGCGGCCTGTGATGCCTGACTTAAAAACGCTGGCAGAATGACTTGCATTCAGTAGTAAATTTTGGATGCGAGAATGTTTCGGCCGTGATCTAATGATATGTCCATTATTGTACACCAGGTCGCAGTTTTCATCCAGGACGTCAACGACAGCCCTCCGCAGTTCGATAAAGAGGCCTACTACGAGTTCGTTTCCGAGAGTGCGTCCGTGGGCACGGTCATCGACACCGTCAAAGCTACGGATCCTGACTCAGCGATGAACACTAACATGACCTACTCATTTGCCCGGGGCACCAGCAAACGAGGTACGGCCAGACTGCGCTTCCTGTCACTACGAGGAATTAAAATGTTGTGCTTTTTATGCACAGCCCTTGGGTTCGAACCAGTTCGTGGAAAAGCGATAGATCAACGTCCCTGTATGTAATTACTTATGTCACCAGCTGTACTGCACAGGTGTTCGGCTAATTACTGGGGTTCGTATAAAGACAAAATATTCTAAATCCGCACTGGTATGTTTCACCAGGCCACGCCTGCAGACAGGGGTATGCACGCATCTTGATTTTCAACCCGGTGGACCCCGATCTACGAAAGATGCTCTGCTATTGGCATCAATTGTTCAAGGCTCGAATTAATTGCTAGAAAGCATTTCTGCCGTAGCTGGGGGTTGAGTCCAGTAGAATATCGGCGCAGTTAACCATTGTACACTTCTGTCCTTTGTCCACGAGTGCATCAGCATGATTTCGAGCACGCAACTAGATCGCTATGCAAAGCAGACCCGGTCCAGGTTGCCAGGGCAACAGCCGGGGAACGGTTGCAATTTGAGATCAGGTAATTTGAGCCGTACGTGATGTGAAATCGCGCCATTTTCCTAAAAAATAATAATCATAATAAATAATAGCAAAAAAGCGTTTCAGCGTTCGCATTACTTTTCGAATTAATTCCTGCGTAAACGGATGTGCCGGAGCTATCGTGGGAACTGCTTTTCGCGCTAGTTGAGTGGTCGTTTGCATAAGTGCGTAGTAGAAACATACTGAGACGCCGCGAAGTGAAACGATTTAGAACGGCGCGATTTACATGGTAATAAAAGCGCCCAGTTTCTCTTGCGCCTACGGTGTAGCATAACGCAATCTTTCTGTTTGCTCCCCGAGCTGGGGTAACAACACATCTTGGAATAGATGCTGGCATAATCCCGCAGCAGCCTGCGGTGCCTTTCGAAGCGCGGTAAAAGAAACAGAGTGGAAAAAAAGTATAAGAAAACGAAAAAGAGGAAAACACCACATGACACGACTACGGCTTTCCATCGGCGCCGCGACGCGGGCGGTTTATCCGTCGTTCGATCGGAGCAGTGCAAGGAGCGATAACATCGCGGTTTCGATTTTCCCTCGCTCTGTTCGCCCTGCTGACTGTAAATCCGAGCAAAGCATCTTGGCAAACTTTTTTTCTTCTTCTATTTCTTCTTCTTCTTCAGCTTTCGCGCTTAGTCGCACGGTCTCAAAATTGTTTATTTACCCTCACCCCTTTCTTTCGTGGTTTGTTCACTTGCGAGTTTCTTTCGCGCGATAGGCCGCGCGCGCGGAGGTTGCTGGATCTCGGAAAGTTCGAACGAAATATAATGACAGAGGGGACGCCGCCGCGCAGTCGGGCGAGTCGACAAAACATAACGCGGCAGGGGACAACGCTGGTGACGAGAAGTCGTCCTTCTCGAGAAGCTGGTTGCTGCGGCTGCCCGTTGGCGCACAGCGCTGTTCTTTTCTTCTTCTTTTTTTTTTGCTCTTTGGTGTAGTAGCTGGTGCTGTAGAGATTTAGTTCGGGTCATCGCACATGGGCGACATACAAGGTGCTAAGTATGGCAGGCGTTTTTTTTCTTTTTTTGTTGTTGTTCTTGACCAAGAGTTAAGGGATCGATCACGCCTTCTCAAAGTGGTTCTCGTTTCTCAGCAGGCGGCCACTGCACGAGAACGAACGCTTGTCCGCACGTTGTGCACAAATATTATAATCGTGCGTGTGTGGCAGTGCTGATAAAGTGAGACGCCGCTTTCATCAAGTGGTAGGGAGCTTGCATGCGAGAGGGGGTACGAGAAAATCGGCTGCGCATTCATGAAGTGAAAACTCGATTTGAATCTTCCACTGTTAACGCGTAAATTGAAGTCTACTGCGCTACATTTACCACTCTCTAGAAGTTCTTTTCCGCTTGGAGCATGTTTTTTTTTCCTAGTAAAGAAGGACAGTCCACGCAACTCTGCAACTTCGAAGCGAACACTGGCATAATGGGAACAGACGGCATTCCTCATCGCGAGATCCGAGTGAATTCGCTTTATGAGCATGCTTGGTGGCATCTGCGCGAGCATTCTTACTTTCTCTTTTTTTTTCAAATAGGTGCGGTGCCCGTCAGGTAGGTATGTTTTAAGCTATATATGCGGATTGAGAGGCGTCGAAGCGGAGTGCAAGCGTTAAAATTCAGATCTTTTGAGCAAAGAAAGGTACCTCATAAATGAATATGTGAAAAACTTCTCATTTATTTAAGAATATGTGAGTGTGCGTCATAAAATGCTCACGCGTGTGAAGAGCATGATAATGAAAAACGAAGCTAAGCGATCATTTGGTGCAACAGAAAAGTTATAATGTCGACTCCATTGAGTGTCTCGTTGTGTCTGGCGAAATTGTTTGTTCGTTTCCTCGTTTGTTCTTTTTTACAAGAATCCTTAGTATATCCCGTCAGTAAAAATACTGAGAGGGCAAACATTTCGTTTGGGATATCTGTAAGAATGTTAGTTTAACATTGCCACATAAGGCACAAAGGTGCTTCGAAATTACACTTCCAAAGAGGCGAGATCGATGTTTCCAGCGTTATCCTGATGAGCGTTATTAGCTGGCCAGCGAGCGTTGACCACGGACGCGGTATTTTTCGCCGATCGTCTAGAGTACCCAAAAACATTAATTTTGTTATTTCATCTCAACATCTAAAATAAGACCCGATGCGAAACGGTGCCGTTTTTGCCTGTACGCTGAAAGCCTGCTTCCCGCTCACCCATATTAACCTGTCTACTGTTTACCCCAGTGCCTTTCATGATCGACCCCGTTCTCGGAACGGTGAACATCACCCGAGCACTCGACATTTCGGAGAGCCAGGAGTATTCGCTGACCGTGGAAGCAAATGACGGCCTCTGGAAAGCAGCGGTAAGAATTTTCTTTCTCGTTTTTTTTTCACTTCTAGAGGAATAATCTATCGAATACGTATACTTGTTATTTTTATGCGGAACTGGCTGTCACTATACATATATTTATTAGCGGAACGTTTCCATAAATTTTCCGTAAGCTGCATCGGGAGCGTTAATGTAGCCGCGTTTACAACGGTAAGAAATAAAAAAAAGATATAGTTCATCCTTCGATTGATGCTGATTCACATGCAAATTTCCCTGCAATATTTTTTTCGGTCTGGCACCGGTAACTAGCGTAAGCTAAAAGAAAGTGAAATGTTAGCAGGTTTGTTTTGTTTCCGGCAACACTCGCGCTACAAAATCGGCAGGAAAAACGCTGTTAGAGCGACGGTTGTCGCGTTCGCGCTCGATAGCGAGCGTGTCACCGAAGTCGACGACGCGTGTGGTGAATGCATTCCATTACCCGGCGCTCGAAGTCTGAGCGGAAACTGGAGTTCCAGGTTGGAATTCGATAATGCTTGTCAGCGTAGCTGAGTCGCCTACAGAGCAGCTATCGACAGGCCATGGGAAGCCTTCCTGCCGCTGTTATGCATCCATGTGTGAGCACTGCAACCATAACGTCACCCCAGCGTCGGTCCATCTTCGATATACCGCGTCCGTCCTAGTACGTCGGCAGTTGTAAGCAAGACTTGGTTAAAACACGTTGGCGGGCTAGTTGGTTTGAATACATGATAGAGTGTCTAAGCGCGACTGAATGAGGAAGTAGAAAGAAACATATACACAGAGACAGCGCTACTTTCAACTATAGATTTTATTTTCGCACGCATCGATAAATATATGCCGTACAAGCGGAAACAAACGAGACAGCTAAAAAGAACATTCACTAGTTCATGTCGATGAACCGTGCACGTGTGCAAGGCAAGGTGGGCTGATTGCAGAATTGGAATAGAAAAGTTTGGAATAGTTTTACGTTATAGCGCTCCCCCCCCCCCTTTTTTTTGCTGTCTCGTTTGTTTCCGCTCGTGCGGTATATATTTATACCGTATTTTAGCGCTGTCTCGACCAGGCCCGGCGAGCCGCGATCGCCAATGGAACCCTGTCAGAGGGAACCACCCGGGAATAAACCGCGCAACGGTTCCTGCAATAATAAAGTTCCATCCTCCTCCCCCTCCTCTGTATATCTGTTTCTTTCTACGTCTTCGTTTAGTCGCGCTTACACACACTATCATGGTAAACAAGACGTTTTTTTTTGTTTTGTTATTTCACTACTTCTTCTTCGTCTTTCCTGGCAGTTCCTTTTACGTGATGCGAAAGGTAGGAACCAGACTCTCACAAACTGAAATCGTACGCTGTGCGGAAACGCCGGCCGACATCTTAGAGCAGTTCAAGTAATCAGTACGTCTGCTTTGATCATTCATCAGGCTCCCATGAAGATTTACGTCAGCGAAGCCGAGGAGCGTGATCCGAGGTTTGACCAGCTCCACTACAAGTTCAAGGTTCTCGAGAACATCCCGGGTGCAATCGTGGGCCAAGTGGAACTCCAGACGAGGACCATCCGCGCCAACAGCCAGATGCGCTACAGCATTATCAACACTGAAGTGCGACCCTTCTTTAACATCACAAAGGTAAGCGGCTTGCAGCCATTGCCGCGCTTTTCTCTTTAGGACTTAACCGCATGTAGCACAGCGGTATACAGATGCTTATCGCCAATGGTAATCCTTTCTCGGCGACGCCTCGCTGCAGGATGGAGAAATATTCACAAAGATCGGCCTGGATCGTGAGAAGAGGAGCAAGTACACGTTTACGGTCATGCTGGAAGAGAAGCGACCGACAACCAAAGTGGTGAGTGCAGCTGACATCACACGCTATTGAGCATATTGTCGTCAGAACGCGCGACGCCTGTTATACGAATTCTTCGCCTCCTCTGTAATGTGGCAAAGATATTTTCACTTTACTAGCGGGTCTCTGTAACGGCGTTGTCAGCCGAGTTCCCTTAGACATGTTGTGCTTCAACCTCAAACCTCCTGCGAATAATAATTTAGCTTTGTTGCGGCACAAAACTTCATGCGGGCACGTCAGCAGATTCGTGTTGTAGCATCCTCTTTTCTCTTGATTTCAGAGCGTCAGCGAAGTGTCCGTAGAAGTCGTCGACGTCAACGACGAGGTACCGACGTTCATGCAGTCATACCAGGGAACCATCAGGGAAAACTCGCCTCCGGGAACTTTAGTCACAGTGGTAAGGAAACATTATCATGTGAAGTCGGGGCGAAATTCGCGAAGCTTTAGGTCGTTCGTAAGAATTGTTTGTCACTGGCCGATCACGTTCACTAATGTTCGCTGCCACGGTCGGCCTCTTCTTGCGAAGCGCTTTAGCGTACGAACTGATTTTTTTGAATTAGGTCCCTGTTTATGTTTTCTCAGTGTTAAATTGCTGTACGGCGATGTACGAAAAACTGAAGAGCAGCTGCTTGAGGGACTACGCAGGATAAACATAGCTGAACTTATTATCGTGACTACCTGGAGACCAGAGTAGACAAAGTAAATGTAAAATTGCTAGGTAAGAGTTGTGATAACGTGCAGCGTAGGGAAATGCTCTTTCGTATACGCGTGAAAGCGGTATTTTTTCTCTGCCTCCGCTCTCTACAGCTGGCTTTAAATATTATTACCATATTCTGTGGCTTCGGTCATAGCGTATCTCTGTTTTGTAATCGATTTCCGCAGCTTCTCTTCATTCTTAAGTGCTCACAAAAATAAATTTAGGACTCTTGCAAGTATCAGCATTATTTTTATTATATATACACTTTAATTTTGGCCACTTGCCTACAACGTACGATTTCAATGACTGCATGACATTACGAAAATATACACCTCCTTTTATATTACAGTTATATTACAATATTATTTTAAAGAGATATATTAAAGGGACGACGGCTTGTGTGTGCTGTTCGCAGTAACTGTGTTATTGGAACCAAAGATTCCGTGCAATCTGGAGCTTTCTTCTTATTTTTGTGTATATGTGTATTTGAGTATTTGAGTATTTTGCGCACTTCGTGTATAAATGAGTGTGCAACAATAAAGGAAGAAGCGTAAATACATTTGACAGTTGGGTGAATTTTTGCGAATACATTGCTACGAACGGCGCTAGTTTGTTTCTCTTCATTCTTAGTGTCCCGTCCTTCGAGCAGTAGATACACGTACGCATGCATGGGACCTTGAAAGGCCATGTTGATATTTTCGTCTAATTTACATGCCTTGAAATTTTTTTTTCATCTTTTCGTTACTCTTGCCTAAAGAACCCGACTATCATGGCCGTCGACAACGACAGCGGTAACAACTCCGTGGTCCACTACTCTCTTGGCGGCTCGGGCAGCGACCTGTTCACAATCCTAGACTCTGGAGTGGTGATTTTCAGCGGTGGAAATCCAGTCACCGTCCTTGACCGTGAACTCGCCGACCGCTACGAGCTTCTGGTGAGTATAACCTTTCAGTCAGCCTCGTTTGGGTTCACTATGTGCTAAAGTAGGCGCGTGAAAATCTGACGCCGCTTGCAGAAGATGAGTGGTGAAAAAGGGATTAACCAGTGCTGTCGCTGAGGACTGAGCACGTTAGACGAAGACAGACGTTAGACGGGAGCATTAACAAGAATAGGTTTCGGGATCGCCTCAGCATGGCACTGATATTATTGCAGGTTCCGACGCTTCAATTAGAAAGCAACAGAGACATAACGTGAAGAGAGGGTGACATTACCGTGTCTGTTTGAAGACATTCTCGCGAGCCATCCAAACAAGACGTGCCCAATTGATGAAATGCTCGTGCAGCGCTTTTCAACTCTTCTTGAGCTTCGAGTCGTGGCTACAGGTTGCGAAAGTGAAAGCGCCAGTGAAATAGCCCGGAACACTTGGAAGTTGTATGTGGTATTGATCGAAAGTCCACTTTCCGCTTTTCACATGACAGCCGTGTGCAGTTTCAAATTTGCTTTATACGTGCAGTAAAGCCGTGAGTAGTAAGGCTGCGTTGATTCATTTGTGCTCACGCCTGCAGCGATAGCTTATCTAATTTTGGCCAACGGCGCTTGACAGCTGTGATTATTCGTGACTCCCCTCAGAAGCATTGCAGAAACTGCAGCGCTTCCCTTTGTACTAACGTGCGAGGCCAAAGGGGGCGCATATAGAACTGTAGAGAGGAGAAGGAGAGGGAGAAGAAGAGTCAGTTCCCATATAAGAGAGGGGGGAGGTGACGTGAGAAGGCAAGGAAAGCCCACTAATATACGACAGCGGCTGCGGGGAAACAGGATAAGCTTAAGTTCAAGGTACGGTGCAATACCTTGCTGCTAGTTCTGAAAAATAAACGCCATACAAATATATCAAGCGGGAAACTTATGCAGGGCGTGCAGAAGCAGAGCCGCATTAATTAAAGCGCACCGCAGGGTCCAGGAGACACTACGGAAACGGTCGACCGTCAAATCAACACTACTGTGCTCGCCGTGTTAACTTTACGGCTATGGTATTGCTAGAGGTCACGGATTTCATCCCATTCGTGGCAGACGCATTTCGACGGGGCGAAATAGAAAACGCACGTGCACTTAGATTTTGGAACACGTTAAAGAACATCATGGTATAAAAATGAACCCGGAGTCCGCCACTACGGCTTGCCTCATAATCCGAGTGTAGTTTGGCACGTACAGCCCCGTAATCAAATTACAGTTTAATACTTCTGTCACAACGCGATGTGTCATATGAGGAAATGACAACGCTCAACCCTGTCAGAGGTTATAAAATATGGCGCACAACAACGCCTCATACAAACACCTCTCCCTTTGTGTTTTGGGTACTACGCAAAAAAAAAAAAGAGAGAGAGAGCAGTGGTGCACGCAAAGTAACGTCTACCATCAACTCACCACTCCCGTGTTGGACAAAATGTTGAAGAAATTAAACGTTTGCCGTCAACATCACCGTTAATTATCGTCAATCAAAGTAAACAGCACAGAAAGCTTCGTTTACATCGATTCTCACAGTGCGTGGAATATGCATAATTTTTATTCCCCCGCACTCCCTCTTACCCCAAGTCATATTCTTGGCCATGTTATATGCGTACAAATACGCTCATAGGCAGACCTTTATGCGCTAATAAAGAACCAACTTAAGTTTCCCCAGCCTCTTTCTCGTGCAGAACACTGACGCAGACAGAAAAAAAAAAAGCTTACTCAAGCTTTTCGTTTCCTTTTTTACACAAGCGCATCGTAAGTGCCTCCATATAGGTGTGTCTTTAAGTGCATAATTACCTTGTCGACGTCCCTTTCTTTCCTTTTTGAGTGCTTCGGTGCGTGTAGCGTATGCTGATCTTGCGACGGTGACATCACGCAGGTGACCGCCCGAGACTTGGGCAATCTTTCCTCGACCACGTACCTGACCATCAAAGTGGAAGACGAGAACGACAACGCGCCCACGTTCCAGCATGGTCCTCTGCGCGTACTGCTTCCAGAGACGGCACGGCCGGGTGCCCGCGTCGCTCAGGTGTCGGCAATCGACGCTGATGAGAAGGGGCCCAACTCCAAGGTCGAGTACTCCATCGTGTCTGGCGCCCGGGGCAACGTGCGGATCGACCGTCAGACCGGTGAGTCTTTGGGACCGACATTGGGGCTTTAAAACATTGCGCCTTGTCCGAGTTTACTGTGCCATTGAGTGTGACCCGCAGGCCAGAGCTGCCTGCCGCACACATCGCGCATTAATTTGCGCCCGACTTATAGAAGAAGTGTGCGATTTAGAAAAAGAAAAAGAAAAAAAAAAGGTGTCTAGGAGTAAAATTGTTCGACGTCGTAAAGGAAGTGCAGAGTAATGATCGTATTGTTGCAGTCTCAAAAATGGTCGTTGACATTCCCTGGCTGGTATTACTCTTTCTTTTTTCTTTTGCTTTCCGCAAACGAAACGTTTACAAAAAATGGAAAGCTGGGCCAAGAATTGACACACGAAAGGGAGTTTAGAGCCAAACCTGACGACAGACGAGGACATAGGACCGGTGCTGACTGATGTCGGTTAGCCCAGCTTCCGTTCGTGTGCACAAGTTTGGGAGCCTGAATATTCGCTAATCACACGCACGTGGTATTGAAACAAGAATTCCCGTCTTGTGCAGGGTTTAAGTGTTCTCGTCAACACGTGTTTTCAGCGCACTTTGATTTCAGTACCTGCCATCCCATCGGAGCTCTTTCATAAATTAGTCTGTATCCTCGAACACGTTCTGATGAGAGGTTCAAATTCTCGTTCTTTCAGTTCAGGTGAACTTATTCCCGAAGTACCTAGAAGGTGAACAAAGGCGGTCATTGTACCGGCTCCTACCAATGTTAGTCGGCGGAGAGTTACCTATCTAGAAAGGAATGGTGTAAAAATTCTACTTCCATCAGACCTAAAACGTACTTTCGCCTGATTGTTATTACAGAGGCTCGCTGAAACGCCTCAGTACAGCCCCCTATGTGAAGTACCAGTCGGTCAAGAGAGCTCATGTTAAAAAGAAAGAAAGAGCTAACGTGCGCTCATTCGCAGGCGAGATCTTCGTGGTGGGTGCGCTGAAGCCCGAGACGGTGTACCTGCTGAATGTATCCGCGTCAGACGGCCGTGGCCTGGCCAACCTGATAGTGGTGAACATCACTGTGCTGGACGTCAACGACCACAAGCCTACCTTCGTGAAGCCCGAATACAGCTTCAGCATCTCAGAAGGCAACTACAAGGAACAGCGCGCAAGGCTGGGTGTGCTCCGGGCAGTCGACGAGGACCGCGGGAAAAACGGCGCCGTCGACTACGCCATCGTTGCAAGGAAAGATCAGAGTATGTGTCATCTCCACATTTCCGTTGTAACGTTATCAGCGTATCATTTGGTATAGCATAAGGCCACTGGTCGCCATGAATGCAATTTATTTGGTACAGGCTTACCATGCAAAGTGAACAACAAAACTAGAGCGCCGCACAGCCCACGTTTCAAGACGCGAGGCGGTCATCGCCATCCGCGTGACAACGACAAAATTTACGCCAGCAACGTTGCGACGCTTGTCACGTGCCGACCTAGCACTGGTGGCGATTTCTACTGCATAAATTAAATTTCAGCTTATTAGATGTCGGATATTCTTCCCTGTATCCGAACAGTTCGTTTGTGCATTTGTATTCGTGGAAGACAAAATATTCTTAGGGGACTTCACACGGGTTTCTGGCTATCTAGTTTGTCTTCTCTTAACAAAAGGGGTAATTTCGTTTTATTGGAGTGTAGTACGAACCTGAAAAAGGTGTCAAAATGTGTGTCTCAACGAGACAAGAGGTGAGAATTAGTCGCAGAGTAGGTAAAATTAACGGTACCGGTGTGATTAGCGCCAATATAGTCGAAAATGAACCACATTCTACTATATCCCTGGAAAGGGTGCAGCGCCGTAGATAGGGATATGTTGAGGGAAAGCCATCGTACCACACGCTATTGGGAAATGAAAGAGTTTACATGGACTAAGCAGTGCTCGCGCGAAGTAATGCTGTCTGGAAGGCGGCTTCGATGGCGCCCCGAAAAGCGAGAATAAAGAGTTTTAGATTTTGTGTATGCAAACGGTTTTGGGTACCAAAAGAAACCTTTGCGCACCACGCCACACCCTGCTTGCGTTCTTTTGTGTACCTTTCAGTGTTCTTCTATACGCCCGGCGGTTTTCATTAGCTAACTATGGGTAGGCAAAATCTAAAACTCCCTAATTAGTCGCAGAGTAGATAAAATTAACCGTATGAGCGTAATTGGCACCAAAATAGTTTAAAATTAACCACATTATACCATAGACTGCACTATCTCCAGAATCGGCCCACCTCGCCAAACGAACAACGAAAAGAAACGAACGAACAAACGAAAAGAAAGAGTCAACCAAGTGTCGACGCTAAATAAGGCAAGGTCGATGTAATTGCGCGTGAAATACGATACGAATAGGCTACGAAATTAGTGAATAATGATCACAACAAGAGGCAAAATAGAGAGATACAAGCAAAATTTAATCATGGACCCATCTGAACCACCACAGACGTTGACCGATGTACGTGATGCACCTAACAAAAGTGGAAGCACGCGGAAATTTAGCAAAAAAAGTGTAATTGCAGCATATCGCGCAATCCCAACGCCATGAACATTTCATTCAGTAAGCGTACGCAACTCCTAACAAGCGTGTTTCCTCGTTTTTCGTTCTCTCTCTCTCACTTCGCAGACCTTCCTTTCCATGTAGATGTGCATACAGGAGAACTGTTTGCCACTGGTATACTAGACAGAGAAACCAAGTTCAAGTATTACTTCCATGTTCTTGTGAGTAAAATTGACTTATCTGCTTTTTTTCTGTTTGTTTGCCTGTTTCCGCGTTTTACTGTCATTAAGGTAAAGCCAGCAAGAGTCAAATAATTTTTTTTTGCCCTTCCTGGATTCAGGCTTTGGACAACGGAGACCCTCCACAAAACTCGACAGTGAACATTACTGTCACCGTTGAAGACGCCAACGACGAGAAACCAAGGTTCTTCACTGACCCGTACTTGGCTCAAATTCCGGAGAACCTCGACCCTGGTCAAAAGGTACGATTAACCTGGTTATTGTTCGTTGAAATGTAGACGTCGAGGCATCGTGTTTAGTCTTTGTAAATCATGTATGAATTGTTTCTTTGGTTCTTTTCGCATTTCAGGTCACACAGATCCGCGCATTCGATCCTGACACTGGTGAAAATGGTCTCGTCTTCTACAAGCTTGGAGGTGGACATGATAACAAATTCTACATTGACAGCAAAGGTCTGTATTTTTACGTTTTGTTTCACGACTAGAAAACTCATAAAGGGCGAATTATCTAAGCATGCGTAGAGACAAATGTACAAGTAAGAATAGACTGTAATTAAAACTAGGCCGGAGAATTACTGCTCATATGTTTCTAATCAACTTGCAATCCGACGCACGGTGCAACACTGTGAAATCTATTAAGACGTTTTAACATTCTGTACAATCGGTGAGCAGCTATTTCGGTCGTGTCATGTAGTTAATATTATAATTTGCTAATAAGGGAGTACTCGAATTACACACTAGGAAAAAACGCTAGGACAGAGAAGGTGTGCCAGAGGAGATAATTACAGGCGTTTGTGAGCGTCCGATAAACGGAACGAAAGATGCTGCAGAATTTAATAAGGGGCCTTCACAATGGCGTTTCTTCAACAGAGCCTCTTTCTTTGTCGTATTTTCCTTCGCATGTGTGCGAGTGGTACAGCATAATAAAACCCTTACGGTTACGACAGCGCCAGCCACAGCTCCAGATTATTCATGGAACTGTGAAAGGACACTCTTGAACGAATACTTATGCCTTTACTCCAGACACGTCTCAGTATAGTAATACAAAGTAAAAATGACTAATGCTGCTCCCTGGATTAAAACAAGCTAACTCCCCGTCATGGCAGAAAGGCAACGTATACGCATTGGACAAAATGAAGCAAGCGCTCAAGAGACTCTTGTTAACGCTCTCGTTTTGTGCACTCCCTTTACTATTTTTTCCCCTTAACAGACGGCACCGTGTGGACTTTGAGCAAGCTGGACTTCGAGAAGCAGGAATTCTATAACATGACCGTAGTGGCGTACGACCAGGGCAAGCCCAGCATGAGCGCGACGGCCAAGCTCTGGGTCACTGTGACCGATCGCAACGATGTAGTGCCAGAGTTCCCCAAATCTGTCTACACTCTCGAGGTGGCCGAAAACACACGTGTCGGCGACGTTGTCTACACCCTGGACGCTGGACCCGGCAACTTCCTCTACACGCTGGACAGTAAGTTCACCACTGATGGGAAGTCATAATTATTAGCTCGTTTATGCTATCTTAATTTTCTTTCAGGGAAAGCCGTATAACTCGTAGTGATCGCATTGTGCAGCTGTACGAGAACAAGGGATAACTACGCAGTTACGAATAACTATGGCATTTGGGAGCCACTTGGGTATGGAGCCAGTGAAGGGCGTGTTTCTAGTGGTGTCCACATAGCGGGATGCGACGCAACACTTTTCAGTGTCAGAGCAGAGTCACTGCGACATTAGCAGATTGCGGTGCCGCTCAGCTCGATATCACCGCTTCCCTTCTGTCTTGAATAAAAGCGGTTAGTAATTCTCCAGCGCCTTGGCTCTCATCTCGTTTTCGCCTCGTGCTCTATGATATAAGACATGTCAGTCACAGACTACTTTTACACAATGGATGTTTCTTGAATCGGGCACCAGATTCATAGCTCGAGTGCAGACGGTAGCGGTGGGTGCGCTCTAGCACTTCAAAGATTATTGTTGGCGTTCCTGCTTGAGTTGTTGTTACGTGGGCGCCCTAAAGGCTAGACGAGTCACCTCGTCCCCTCCTTCACTTCTTCTATAAGGCACAATTCAGACACATCATTTGGCATTTGAGTTTGATTGAATTAAGTGGGCTGATTTTGTATGACTTTCGGCTAATAATGAAAAAAAAAACACCATGAATAAAATGTGCTGGCTTCAAGCTCCTCTTCTTTTTCTTCCCCTTCTTCTTCTTCTTCTTCTTCTTCTTGCTGATAAGCTAAGTTCTATGCAACCTAGGTATTATTAATTTGCAGTGAGTTAAAGGGAAAATGCACAAAAGTGTGTGCGGCGTCCCTGCATGAGGAGGAAGCGAGAAAGGGGGGGGGGGTTCGCCGCGCCCGAACCTGGCCAAGTCATTAAGAAGAAGTACGAGAAACATCACAATAGTTAACACGCAGCTACTATATGATTGTTGAATGGACACTGTGTGCCTCGAAATTTCGCGGAATACGTGCACTTGCGCATCTCAAAAATGTAATTCATGTGCATCAAAAAAAAAAAACATTTTCAAGTTCTCTAATTTTTCACAATAAAGAGGATTGCCTTTTCAGCAACCCTATAGATATTTCGCTCGAAAGCGCACGTGCCAGTGTTGAATGCGCTTTGCGTAGTATCTGTCACCTTGTCTGAGCTGTGTTGCGTCTGCTTTTGACTTTATTTAAGATCCCAACGAGGTAGACACGTTCTCGGTGGAGCCTAGCACGGGTGAAATTCGACTTGCCAAGGCACTGGACAGCATCCATCAGAGCCACTACCGACTCGTCGTGTCGGCCACCGACGACGGAGACCCGCCAAAATCTGACCACGCCGAGGTGAGTGCACGTATACTTCCGGAAGCAGCTGGCACGCTGTGCGTTCAGCTAAGCTTGCAGTAATTGGGCGATTAGGCAGTTTGGATGTGGATTAAGCTTGCCATTCCTTACGTTTGGAAGCGCCTTTGTCTAGTGTTGGGAAACGCAAAACGCGTACTCGCGCCCTCGTCTAAGTGTCTCGTATCTCACTGTTGCACTAAATGAAGCCTAATTACATATGATCATGGTAACGAATCGTGTACTTCTGTCTCGATGTTCTAGGACGAGCTTAGTTGCGCAGTGTTTGTAAAAGGGCTTTTGCCTGCTTGTAGCGAAAGTTGGAAGAACACATATGAATCGACATCGATAGGTGCTTTGAAAATATATACAGCTCTGCAACTTTACTCTCATCCTTTCTATGATCATGCTAACGAATCTTGTATTGCTTTCTCGTTGTTCCTTGCAATGTTGCAATGTCATAATTTCTATACTCATTTCCTTCGTCTTCCAGGTCAACATCATCATCGGTAGCGGACAAGGAGTGCGTTTGTTCCCACTTCGAATGTATGAGGTGCTTGTGTTCGAAAATCAGCTGGCGCCACAGGTTATTCTTGACCTGAACGCAACAGAAGAAATCGCTCACAGGCCCGTTCAGTATGCGATAGTTGGCAACAATTACAACGGTAAGCGTCTGTCGTAATACACTAAGGCGCCTGAATTCACGAAGCTTTGTGTTTGCAACCTCTTAGTGATAGCGACCGTACTTCCAAGCTATCAACTTGCTTTGCACCATGATTAGTTGGCTGCTGCTTCTAGGAAACGTTCTCGAGTATACGGACGACTTTCTGGGTAGGCGCGAAACCTCATATAAATAATAAGATGAATGATACTCTGCGTAATTATGTCACTTGAATTAGCATCTGAAGCAATTAGATGACTATCAGCAACATATTAACCCGGCTAACGAGTGTTGTTTTGAGTGTTCTTCAAATGTAGAAGTAATTTTCGCAACAGCCTAGTAGCAGAGTTAAATGCTGTTGTCTTCCGTTTTGCCCATTGAACTTTCTTGTTTACTTGGCTTCTGGCTTGATTAGGGAGGGGGGGGGGGGGTCGTGAGCATGCAATAAACGAGTAGCTAGTTCCACTTTCGCGTAGGGAGCACCGCGATTCAGCTCGCATGACGGTGTATGTGAGAAGATACCGGCCCCCGGCAGTGACGCCATACCCCTTTTTTGCTTTAAACATTTGTGAGATAACAGTAACATTAATGGAGCTTTCACGCGTACACTGCCTACCCAGAAGCGATGAGCACGTACGTGGCAGGTACTACACTTGAAACATTGCGAAACTTTATGAGGTCCATGTGTACGCAATTATTCTGGTAGCAGGCACTACATCATTTAGAATGCACGGTCAATACGCGGTCATTCCTATCGCCACAGGACTCTTCGCTATCGAGCCCGACACAGGCCGACTGTCGGTGACCTCTAGCCTGGACAGAGAAGCCATTCCCAAATACGTGGTCAAAGTGCGTGCCATGAACAAGAAACGAGTGGGCCGAGCTGTGCGAGAGAGTGCGGGTAAGTGTCGCTTTACCATTCACTGTGGCAAGCGTCTTCCGAGAAAAGTGCAAGCTTGGAAGTTCTGCGGTTGAAGCTGTTATAAGCTTTCATCTTGTGGGGTCTGCTTGAAAGATAAACCCAAGGATCAAATTTGTAAACGAAATTAGTCAAATAGGACATATCGCACTTAAGTTAATGTGCTGCGCAGAACTCGTAGCACAGTCACGGTGATAGTTGATGAAGCGCCCTTCGTCAGAGGGGTGTCAAAGTCGCCGGGTCTACGAGTTCCGGGCGACGTGCTTCATGTGGTTTTTCGCGCTCTTTGGTCATGCTGAAGCCTCTTAGCGAGTACAACATTATTTATCTGCACCGACACGTTTAGCTTGCCGTTGCACTTATTCTGCCACGGTCTGCAACGTTTATATACGTAGATTGAGAGAACTGCTTCTTGGCGTAGCTGGTCTTCACTGAAAAACATAATTGCCGTAAGTACGGCAAATGTCTTATTTGCAGTAAATATGTATTTCACCTTAAAGGAGTAGAGGAAATGGCCAATTGAGACTTGCATAGTTTGGCGGACACGCATTGTCGGTCAAAATGCATAACTCGCGTTTCCGCTGATTTGAGGGTGAGCACTTGAAACTGGCGTGCAGCTGTTTGGTTGTCTTTAATGCGTCTCGATAGTACAGCGTCTCCCCATTTAAAGTGGTGACACATCGGGCGGTGCATCGATCGTGGTACGCACGCCGTAAACGCCCGCCGTTGAGGGCAGTCGCAGGTGGCTGGAATGCGTATTTAGGGCGCGCTCAAACAGCACAAATTTTAATTCCTGCTCTCAATTTTAACAGTGTAGATGAATTTAGGCCCACTATACAGTCAAGCAGACGAGGATTGAACAAGGTTGGTTGGAGAACAAACACGCGTAATATCGAGATTTCACCAGGCCATTTCTGCTTAGCATTGTTCTTCACGTGTACAAGCGACTGCTTTGCTGCAAAGCAGCAGTGTTTATTCTTTGCAGAATGTAGCTTTGAATTCGTAGTTATCGACTTGCGTGCTAGTGAAAGGTACACATGAGAATCAGCTTTACGTCAGGCGCCCTTGTCTCGATCAATGCGCGGGAAACTGGAAATTGTCTTGGCTCGGCAACTGATGAACTTATTTGTATTTGAAACTTCTCGCATTTGAAGGAACAGAATACAATCTAACGATTGGTCGTCTCAAAAGTATTGAGTTATTCGTTGATCTAAAAAAAAAAAATACAGAAGACTGCATTCCCCACAAGTACGTGTTGGCTGTCCGCGCGAGCAAATCCGTGTCTGGCGCAATACGTGTCTGGAATTAGAGAGTTCCGTGTACGTCGCGCATGCGCGAGCGGCACGTTTTGTACAGTCCGTATACGCAGAACATAAGAACGGAACGGCGGGCGGACGCAGCTGGCGTGTAGGTTCCAATTAAGAGAGTATCCAGGGGTCTCAGGAGTCTGGTACTTATTTCTTGCAGCGCTTGGCGATAGTGGTTACACGCTGCAACCCCCTTTCGAGTAGGGGAAGAGCTCCTAAGAGGCTGTCGCCGAAAAGAAAGAAAGAAAGAGATAAAAGATGAATTGTTTTAATGTGAATAACGCACGTGAGAATTTGCCGCGAAAGAGATCAATGTCAGAGGTTCGCGCGGTCATTTTCTTCCCTGTCAACAAAGTCGAAGAACCGACATGACTTACCTGGCACAACACCGAGCTGAAGAGCTGCCATTCGTGCAAGATAGACGCACGATAGAGGAATGTCACTGCATTTTGCTTATTATTCCAGCTCTTGTTTTTACAAAGTGGTTCGTGTGTCGGTCAACCGGCGTTCTCTTGTCGTCTCGCGATTGCAGCGGCCAAGAAAAGCAGGAAGCCCGAGGAGGAGTCGGCGCACGTCGCTTTCGACGAGGCCCTCGTCGTGGTCAACGTGGGTGACGAAAACGACAACTCGCCCGTCTTCGACCACCAGGGCAAGCCCATTGTGGCCGCCGTGCCTCTCGAGGCCTCCTTCGGCTATCAAGTCACTAAGCTGCACGTGAGTCCCATTTCTTTTTTTTCTTCGTTCATTGCATCTAGCTCTGCAGCATATATGGTTATTTAAATAAATACGCAGAGGGCCTCCTCATGCAGAAATTGCAGTAGTGGCTTAGCGAATTTATCGTTCATGAGCCAACGCCTATAAATATCTGTCTGATCCCCTCGTACCTTGGCAACTCTTACCCACGTATTCAGACATGCACCCTTACTAGAAGTCTATGCTTGACTTGATATAAATGGCGCCTAGCGTGAACGTGCCAAAGACGCTTATTGCGTTTCCTTCGGCGCGTTCACGACAGGCGTCGTTTAGATCAAGTCAAGCGTAGGCTTGAAGTTAAGGTGCATCATTGAATACGGGGTTTAGTATCACTTCTCGAGTAGCCCTCGTTCATTGTCAAAGCCACGACAAGCGGTGAATGTCACCTGTAGTAGAAGCTGGAGCAGCACACTTTGGACAGTTCATCGAGTTTTCAGGTGTTGGACCACAGGGCCAGGTGACGGAAGGCGTAAGCGCCACTCCAGCCTGCCTCACGCTTAGACGCACCTCGCTTTCTCTGTACTGGTCGTCCAGTGGGTGTACTTTTGGAAGAAAGAAATGGAACGCTTGCATAGAAGCAGTATATGGATTTACGTGGTTGGCAACGCCACTCTTCACCATGGACAAACATTATGGAAGAACAAGAGAGCAGGACGCCTAAGACTGGTGTCGGACTCCGAAGTCAGTGCCAGAATATAGACGATCCTCGCGCAGTTATATTTAACGGGAGATCCGCATGGGCCCATGAACGCAAATATATTTTTTTCAGCTGCCTATATACTTACGCGAGTGTTCTTTTTATTCGTAAGGTATTTCCTTTACAACGCTTCACCTTCAAATACAACGCCTTCGTTGTGTTTTCACCACGTCATTTCTCCAAGGAGCATATCTGCTTATCCATCTCAGTAGCATTTCTCGTATCTTAAACCCCACGCTTATTGTGCTTGCTGTAGATACCGTGCTTCCACAACAGGGGTTCTACACTAATGGAGCTTTCCACTGAGCGAACATATAAATGCGCCAATTATGTTTTTGCTGCAACTCGCGCTTCTAGGCCACTGAAAAACGCCATCAAAGTGCTCAAAGAGCACGCATCCTACTTATAAAAGCTAGTCTTCTCGAAGCAGCAGGGATGCGTTTGTGCGATAAACATGTTGCTACGATCAGTATGGAACGTTTCTTATGCATTACAGCGCCACCAGGGCGCACGCTATTGATGTATTGCACCAAAAACTCTCAAAAGTCTCGGTCTTTAGTCGGTCTTCATTGTCTCTAAGTAAGGCCTCAACAAGCGCATTTTTTAATTTATTCTTTTCTATCCTGATCACGCACTTTTCGTTCCGGCTCCTGGGCAGGCCACCGACGCCGACACAGGCTTCAACGGCGCCATCCGCTACGAAATTATCCAGAAGCCCGAGGATGCGTCGTCCAAGTTCCAGATCGATCCAGTGACCGGCGTGGTGCGCTCTGTGGTTACCTTCTCCCTGGACGGTGGGAAAATGTACGGATTCGATGTCAAGGCCGTCGACCGCGAGGGCTCTGAAGGAGGCAACGCTGCCGTCGCCAATGTCTTTGTAAGTTGCTACGAGCACTCGTAGCGCGATTTTCTCACGAAAGACTATGAAGGACTGTTTAACCCTTTCTGGTACTGTAGTAGCCTAACATGATGAAATGGTGCAGCGACACTTGCATGTGCCTTACGTCAAAGCCAGCTTACAGAAGCAAACAACTTCATGATGCAGCTTCCCGTCTAATTATTCCGCCATATTCCATTGGTGCTTTGTGTCCCAGCCAGCCAATTGAAAAGAACATCAGCGCTATTGAACCGCTTTTGACATTGTACCTTTATTAAATGTGCAGCGACTTCTGTCTCTAACAAGCGCGTTGTTCACCGCCGGGAACAGCCACAAAACAGCTTTGAGAATGAGGGCCCGTATTCACAAAACGTTCTTACGCTAAAAACGGTTCGTAAAAGCAGCTGCCGGCGAAATGTGATGCTGAACATACTCACAGCGCTTTTAGTTTTTATAAGAGACGTTTTCCATTGGTCTATCACCATCGCTAATAATATGCTCGTTATCACCATTCGCTGGCCCTGTTTTCACCAACCGCCCTGGCGTACGAACTTCTTTGTGAATACAGGTCAAAGGCCTGTATTTACAAAGCTTTTCTTTCGTAAGTGTTATTTGCTATTGGCCGGTCACCTACGCTTATAATATGTCCAGCTTCATGATTGGTCGGAAGCTGCTCTTACGAAGAATTTAAGCGTAAGAGCTTTTTGTGAATACGGGTCAAGTATCAATACGGGTCAAGGTTCTCATTTCCATCTGCAACCTTCATGAACAGCGTGCAGCAAATCTGTTCCGGTTCTGAAAATCAGAACTTGGTGTGCTTCCTCCACAAATTTGATCACACAAGAGCGTGACATTTCATTAATGATATAATCCCACTTTCAGGTTTACGTGCTGCCGGAAACAAAACTAGTCCTTTTCGTCACTGACACTCCTCCGGTGCACGTTGAGCAACACATTGACAGAATACTTGGGTAAGGATTTCTCGTCACTGAATGTGATTCCGGTGTTTTCTTTCTTGCACGTATGCTTCGATAACTTAAGGAAGAAGTCACGTTCGCGGCGCTGAGTGAACACACAATACGTGTACATGCTCTCATAATGTCGATTTTTTGTGTATCAGGTACCTCGGTAACATCACGGGATTCCAAGTGAAGATGGCGAAGCTAGAACCTCATCACGAGGACGAAATGGAACATCCAGAATCGTGAGTCGTTATTAGATGTTTGAGATTAGGAACCGTCACTCTACGTGGGCGTAACTTAGAGCGGCGCGGCGGACCGTAATTGCTTGCACTGTTGTTGGTGTCTAGCGACGAAGATACACTGCAAACAATGAGCATCTATGTTTCTAGATAATTTATAGGTCCTGCAGACACACTGTCATTGAAATATGCAGAATTAAAAAAAAATATTCCTGTGCGCCATGCATTTCATTACTTTTCTTAAATGCAGCTGAAGCACGCGTGCGTATCCTGACAATGTTTCTTTCAATTTTAGGTCTGATTTATTCCTGTACGCAATCAACAAGGATACCAATGAGATCGTTGACACGGACACGCTCCTCAAGTACGTAAAGACCATTTGTGTTAGAGCTTTATATTGTTCGTCTCTTTCGTAGTGTATAGTGCGTTTAGTAGCGCTCAGCAAAGCTGCGCCTGAAGTATGCATTTAATGCACTCTCGGCGCTTAGTATCCGACGTGCACACCATTCGTTCTTCGCTCATCAGTCGACGGCTTCAATTTCTTTTTCAGCGTGCTGAACGAGAACTCGCAAGTGATCGTGCGCTACCTGGAGACGTTCCGAATCCGGCGCATTCAGGGCGTGTCTGTGCAGGAGAAGATCAGTCAGATGGGCACCACTGAGATCGCGATCATCGCCCTCAGCAGCGTCATTTTCTTGGGTGCCGTGCTGGGCATTGTGCTGCTCTGCTCTTCCTGCCAGAGGAAGTGAGTGCCGCCGCTGAGTTGCTAGTCCACACGACCAACTGCTCTTCCAGTTGCAAAATCTCTTTTTCTATACGCGCTTTTTCTCAGCGCGTGCCTCACTTATTTACCACGCCTGGTGGTTTACAATTTCCAGTTTAGACGTCAAGCATGGTATGTAGATATAGGCCGCCCGCCTTGGCTTGTAGTTTATGCGCCAATCTGTTTTGCTTCAGTATCTTTCACTGCAATAACACACCGCGCGTCCTAATAATCCGTCCGAAACCAACTGCGAATGTTTGCGCTCTCATCAAAGCGTATAGTGAGGTATTGGTTGTATAACATCGGCACAGGAAAGCGCAGAGACTAAGCGTATTCTGTGTCTGCTGAGCCAACAGTCTCTGCAGTGACGGAAGTTCCAAAGTTGCGACGCACTAGGGACATCTCTGTCACAAGATCGTGCATGCTGCCAGTAGCAAAAGTAATAACCTCTAGCTTAAATCTTTGGAGTGCGCAGTCTTACAGTATCTATCGTATATTATGGTGTGGCTTTAGTTTATTATGTGTTACCTCACGGCATTACATCTGCTAAAGTGACACGAAAGAAGGAACAAGACGACTGCTTATTTCACGGAGATGTAACTTCCAAGGTTTCTTTTTCTGTTATATGTGGCACAATACCAGTGTTTCAGCTATACTGTTATTTTTTTCAACGATGGTCCGTCATGCACTTGAGACAGTCACCAAACAACAGCTTTCCTTTATGGCAACATTTCTTCCAGCAAACTAGTCTTTCGCTCTTCATTTTCCGACCGGGAGCATGTATCGAATGCCTTGCTATGGGGCCTTGTTATAGGTAGCGAAGAGAGATAATCCTGATGCAAAGTTC
The DNA here is from genome assembly GCF_038994185.2 of Dermacentor albipictus. Classification (NCBI taxonomy): domain Eukaryota; kingdom Metazoa; phylum Arthropoda; class Arachnida; order Ixodida; family Ixodidae; genus Dermacentor; species Dermacentor albipictus. The sequence continues at coordinate 26,856,256 of NC_091821.1, forward strand.
AGAATAGCATCTCAGTGGCAGGACAGAGCAAGTGCTCCGTGACGGGAAAAGAAGTTGTATAGAAGAAAACAGACGAATGCATTCGCGAAGCTGAAAAGGCACAGACGAGATGTAGCATCGTAGACGCTTTGTAACCAGTTCACTGAAACAAGTAGGAGGAATGCGCTACACATGGAATTTTTGTTTTTACAGAAAGCTTCGTAAACGCCAGAAAACTTGGGAGCAGCAGCGGTTGTACAGCATCAAGAACCCGCTGATGGGCAAAGCAGTGGCCAACCCATACGGCGGCGGGAGGGTCTCAGCTGGCCCTCCGCCCATCGGAGTTCCACCCTCTAATCTGCAGTACAACAACGTCGATGACGTTCCGTAAGTATACTCAACGTTTCACAAGTCCTTACTGCCAACCTCCTTTGTTCAGCTACATAACCCGTTTTAAGCTTTATAACTCCCCTGAAGCTAAGAAAAGAAGAAAGAAAAAAAAAGAAAAACGCTGGCACAACTTAATGCGGCTACGTAGAGCAAGGTTATATTAAGGTGCAACACTGTTGAAGTTGCCGCACGCCTAGTCACTTGGGTGACTCGGAACAAAAGAACGTTCCTTTCCATAGTACACTAAGAAGAAAGGCAAGCAAAATCTTTTAAGGCATTTACCCGCTGCAGCGCTTCAATGGCTATGAGTTTCAGCTGCAGAGCACGACATAGTGGATATCGAGCCTAAGCTGCGGCGGCCGCGTTCCGGTGGGGGCGAACTGCAAGAACGATCGTTGTAATATCTTTGGAACGCACATTAAAGAATACCAGTTGCCTAACTTAATACCAAGCACTGAGCTACGGAGTCTCTCACTGCATGATTGTGGCTTTAGACCGAAAAAGAAAAGCCATCTTTGTTTATTTATTCCGCTTCCATAGTACTACTATATTAGAAGGGTCACAGTGATAATGCAACGAAATGTTGAAGAGTGGCCCTAAGAAATGCTAGAATTCCACGGGTTTTCGACGCAGTCTGGTGGGTTTTGTAAGATGTCTGGGACTGCACCAACGGACCTTAGCGTATTGTGCTGACAGCAACATGGAAGACTCAGCAATACCACCGCTTTTGTCAGGTCGAAGAACCCTGACAGGAACGCTGACCCAGTGAATTCAAAATCTAGCGCTCAGGACATAGCGGGAAAGTAGTCCGGGAAGGTAGCCCGAGAAACGCATTCGCAAAAGAAGTTTGGCGCCCAAGTGGCCTAGAGCGTTATTGCTGAAGTGCACCTGAAAATTTTTCTTCTGAACAACGCTCATTTTAAAGAAGTGCAGCTCGTCGTGAAAATAAAGATGGTTATCACATGCAAAGTAGGTCTAGTGCGAACAAAGCGGTAAGTTTGAATTGCAACAATGATCTTGCTGTCATACGCCATCTAAATCTCTCTTCACACGGTGGGCCTGGTCCTCATTGAAACTAACTTGTCATGTAAAGACCCCACTCACAACTAATAAGTCTCACGTGGTATGGTGGTGTCCAAGGTGCCTTGCAAAAGAGATTGCGGTGTGGTGCCATCGTCTTTATCCTCGCGATCCTCTGGCGACAGAGCGCAACACTTCTTATCCCGAAGTACTTGCACGGAACGCAGCAGCAGCTAGTCGGTGTAAATGCTTTGTAAAAACTTCAAATGCTGCTGTCGTCGCGAGAGTTCGCGTCAGTCGCTTCCCGCACCTTAATTGTGGCCTTTCCCTTTTTTTCTTCCCCCGTCTCTGCAGCATGGATTACAATGACAGCATCACAGACACCTACTCTGTAAATAAACACAACAGGATGAAACTACGGCAAACTGCCCCTGACGGCGCATCATCTCTCAACCCGCCGCGTAGCCCACGCTTTGAGAGATACGGAAAGAATGAGAACGGCTGGTACGACAATAGGGATGTGGAGACTGTGTAAGTGTTTGCACTGTTCACGCCACGCCTTCGATGCCAACAGCACACGTAACATGGCTTTTGCGATAGCCAAAACGGCAGCAATTGACAGGCTTTCCTTTAAGCAGTATGCGCTGACAAAGAGAGACATGTAGGCACCGCTACATTTGCCCATACTGCGACATCTGAACCACTGTAGTTGCTTTCGCGTTACAGTAAATATGACTCATTAAGATAGCTTCGACAGTAGCGATATTTTTAACAGCGCAGGAAGTTACTGCACTATTGGTTGCCTGCGTTATTGAAATACAGTTAAAGAAAAGGTAATTTTACGTTTCCTCTTTCCACGCAACCACAGCAACAAACCAAGACGGTGCCATTGTAGCACATTGGGTTAAAAAAATTTTTCCAATATCCCCAAAGAAAAAAGAAACAATAATAAATTAGTCGTCAGCTTTATAGCGTAATTAAGCAAGATAAAGTGCACCCGTGACCTAATTGTTTATTTACGATGTTGTTTCACAAAGCTGCAAATATTCTATAGAACCGAGCTTGACGTAGTCCTGCTTCTGCACAGCAGTGCGAAACACGCAAGTTTTCACTACATTCTCACTTCTAAAGAAAAACACCGAGCCGTGCTGCAGTGACAAAGCTAACCAGTTTTGCTTAAGTCAGTGTAACAACAGCGTGGCACGAATTTTTCGCGACACTGGGCTTTAACCACACCTTACACACTTCGCATGCTTGTTTGTTTTTTTGTACTTATTGCCTGCTTTGTTATGTGTGAGTTTTTTTCTTGTTTTCGTTTTCCGGTTTAACGGCATGGGAGAGTAACCAACTGTTAACACCCTTTCAGAAAATCTGACATGACTGGTTCGAACTTCACGAGCTGGTCTTCGAGAAGGTCCCATCAGTCACGAAGCAAACCTGTGACGGAGTTATGAGCCGACCGCATAAGCGTCGCCAACTAGTGCGTCAGATTTTTTTCTTTTTCTCCTACTTCCTCGCCCTAACGCAAGCGCTGGCAAAAAAAAAGAAAAATAACTGAAAAAAAAGACGAATGCGCAAATCGGGAACGAGCAAGCGCAGCAGCTGCCAGCGGGCCTCCCACGTCGGACGGCCAGCCACCAGTAACAACAAGCAAGCCTCATTTGACTAATAAGCGCTAACCGGCAACTTGCTGCTGCTATTAAGCAAAGCCAAGGCCTGACCCATCCAAGAACGGCCTTCTTGGACTACGCAAGTGCGCGTTGTGTTTTACCTTCAACCCCCCCCCCCCTTTTTTTTTCTCTCTTCTTCACGTTCCCCCTCCTTCGCTTCGAATGAGCAACACGCATTCTGTTTTTCCAGTGCAACGCACATTTAGTCATTGGACTTTGTGACGAAGCCCAAGACGCCGGACTCTGTTGAACAGACTGGGTGTGCAGTGCTCTGCGAGTGGATGCATTCCGCGACGAAAGAAAGTGCCTTCTCCAAGCTGCCGTCACGCCCGCCGCCGTCGCCGCCGCCGCCGCCGCCGCCACGCTGCATCGGTTCTCGTTCCGCTATACGTTTGCGGATGAACACTGGGGAACCGAGGACGCGCGTGTGTGTTGCATCTGTGCGTGTGTTTCTGTGTGTGTATATATCTTTTCTTTTTCTTGGTGCGACACCAAACCTGTGAGCATGCTCAGAAAAAAAAATGCCGTAGCGTTACACACATGTAGAACAAACAGTCTATTGCCAAAAGCGGCGGCTTGCTTCGAAGCGGCGTGCCTGGCGAGCCGCCGCCGCCAACTGTTGGCGGCTTGCACGATCGAGCACTGCTGCAGGTGGAGGGACCTTCACGCGCGAACACATAGGGCAAGTCGAATCGTCGCGTGACGGCCACGTGTTGCTCGCTCGTCGTGGTAGCTCGGTAACGCTGTGCCCCCGACGCACAGCAATGTGTAGTAGGCAGGGGCCATTGGGGCGGGCACTACGGCGACCTAACTAACGTATAGCGGCGCGCAACCCTACGTCGAAGTCGCTTTAAGCGGTTTTGAGCAGCAACACTCCGTCGCCTCCACCTCCTCTAACCCGCAACAAACAGAGCAGGCTCTTCCGTGCATCATCTGGGCCCGAAGACAGGTCTATGTCGAAAAGACGGTGTCGTCGGGATAGACTCACGCCGCGCGTTGTTCCACTCCTGTAGAGTTGCGTCTCTCAGTGTCCATAACAATGCCGGAAAAAGAGAGAGAGAGCACTAACTCAGGTGTACTTTTTTTTTTATCGTCCATTTTTCGCGGCGGCAGTATGCTTAAATGCTTGAACACTAGAAGTCACACGCGTCTAGCGTCGTGTTGTTTCCCTCGTAATATATATATATTTTTTTTTTCTGTCGTCGTTGTCGTCGCATGAGTCATTTCCATCATGAGCGAAACTATAATCTGGACCTATAGATGTACAGTCATCTTAGAACACTTAGATATTCTGTGTACGTGCATGTGAAACTCGTCAATGTTTCAAGCAACTCACTGAATGGTTCAAGCTACTCGATTTTCGCGCTTGGCGGCATTCTTATTATTTTTTTTTTCTCGTCGAGGCATCATTACCCTTACATACTCCAGAATGACTGTGCATCTCTCGGAAACGCGACGACCTATAAGTATCGGCGTGTAAGTCATTTTTTCATGCACTTGAAGTGCGCCAAATTTACTGACAGAACAATTGCAATGTAATGTAATTGGAAACGCTGCCCCAAACAGTGAGAAAACTCCGGCTCTTCTGTGTTCACTAACGAAAAAACAACTCTTCATCGTCATAATATGTGCAGTGTAGTATGACTTGTATATAGCGAATATTTGTATACTGCCGCAAACGAACCTAATTTTTGTAAGAAATAAAGCTCATATAAGTCACTCTTTGTGTCTGTGTTGTCATGCGAGAGAGGGAATAACTAGCGCCACGTTGCCAAAACGGTGGCCGTGAAAATGTCTTCATTCACAGGGTGACCTCGATGCCTGTGAAGGGATGGAGCAAAGTATGGCACGCCTCGTATCAGGGAGTCTAAATTGACTTCCTGTATGCATAGGAGAGGAGCGTGCAAGGAGAGGAGCCGAGGCTTGTAGAGCAAAGAAAACAACACGGGTGGGTGGTTAAAAAGTTTTCGCCTCGCGACGGCGAGGGAGAAGCACAAGAGACCTGGGGCGGCTTGCACGAACATTTATTAACGAAAACAGTGCCGAATTTAAGTACGCGTTCTTAAATGTTCCACAGACAACGCCTAGTCCACACAAGAATGCATTCTCAAATTCGTCATTATATTCGTCATAAAATGTTCGTGCAAGCCGCTCCTGGCCTTTACTCACTGGGCGCATGGACTACGTTCGTATGCCACCCTCCAAGCCGATGTCCTACAAACTGCAAACGCTCAAGGGGTTTCGTGCGCGAGGCCGGCGTGGCCGGCATGCTATGAGCGGGTTTTATTTATTTTTACTTTCTAACCCTCACCACCCGCCGTGGTTGCTTAGTGAATTTGGTGTTGGGCTGCTAAGTACGAGGTCGCAGGATTGAATCCCGGTCACGGCGGCCGCTATACGATGGGAGCGAAATGCGAAAACACCCCCGTACTTAGATTTAGGTGCACGTTAAAGAACCCCAGGTGGTTCAAATTATTGCGGAGTCCCCCACAACGGCGTGCCTTATAATCAAATCGTGGTTTTGGCACGTGAAACCCCATATTTTTTTAAACGATCCTCACCAGTGACCGTAACGTCTGCTCCGGCCACTGTGCCATCCTTATGATCGAAGTTTGTTCGTTCTCTCTCTCTCTCTCTCTCTCTCTGTACATGTTCTGCGCCACTGTGACGTTGTACAAGCACCGCTCCTATCCCGATTCCACTAGTATCAGTGTGAACTTCAGTCGGGCAAGATGGATCAAAGTGACACAAGAGGGGTGCTGACGTTAGTATAAACTTCAGTTGAGAGAATGACATGCCACACTCTGGGGTGCGATCTTGTACGCGTTCCAAACTCGAACGGAGGCGGTCCGTTCTTTCCGTCGCGAAAGTGGCGGTCCGTTCCGTTGCGTTCGTCCGATAGCAGACAACGCGGAATGATTGACAGCAGATATCACTTCTCAATTGACGTCATGGCGTTCTTCACCGTTCAAACTGACCAACCGCGTGCGGCTCGGTGGAACGGACCGCCTCCGTTCTATTTTGGAACGCGTACAAGATCGCACCCCTGGTGTCCAATTGAAGGCCGCATTTTGTCGCAAAATACTTGTCAACGGGTAAACGATGTCCGAGAGAGAGAGAGAGAGAGAGAGAGAGAGAGAGAGAGAGAGAGAGAGAGAGAGAGAACGAACTTCGATAGACCTCGGCAGAGGAGCCTCGACCTAGAGCCTCGACAGAGGAGGGTATACGCTGCTGCACCACTATGGGTGACACGAGACGTGAATATTCGGTGCTGATGTGATAGGCAAAGGGAGCTCAAAAGCGTGTAAAGGAAGCTCTCGTATACGACGAGATAATAGCGGTTATTTAAGGATTCATTGTTTGTAGATAGTTGAGAGGGTAAAAAAATAAAATCCTGGTGGTGTATATGATGATAGTGCTGGTGATGCTCATCTATGACACGTGCGCATTAAAGGGTATAGGTCAGGAATCAGGTGGCGGGAGGTAACATAAGCACGTGCTGATCTTTGTGTGCTGAAAATTAAATAATTATCCTAAATCGCGAGTGACTCGGTGGCCACGGGACACACGGAGGCGGCCGAAGAAGCCGCGATAGCCCTAGCACTCGCCGCGGTACCGAACGCTGCGATCGTGATCAGCAACTCGCAGGCGGCAATCCGCAGCTTCGCGCGCGGTCGCGTCTCGCGGGAAGCGGCCCGCATACTCCAAATTTGTGACGACGGCGACTCGTCATCGCCGTCGCAACCCCAAAATTCTACGGTGTTCCTCCTCTGGACCCCGGCACACACCTATGTTCCGCTCGCGGGCAATGAGGCGGCACACGCCATGGCTCGAGGACTCACACGCCGAGCCGCCGCTGATTATGCGGCCGCCGCCTCCCCCCCGAGAGAGCGGCATCGGATCTGCCGGATCGGGACACTACGACAGAAATGCAGCAACGAGAATCACAGTGGGCTTCTTGCCGACGCCGCCACGGCTGCGGGAGCCGCCGGGGACCTTCTCCGTCGGCGTCGCCGCCGCTGAGAGGCGGCTCTCAAAAGTTCAGAGTTGGCAGACCAGCTCTGGGCCGTCCGGCAAGCCGAAGATGCCGCCCGACTCCAAGGAATTCGAGCCGCCACCTGAGGCCACCACAACAAAAACTGATGATGATGATGATGTCCTTGATGAGTGTGGCGCTTACCCACTCGCGGGGATTGGCCAAGAGTCGGGCAGACTTTGCTTATGTGTTCAGAAAATGGAGGTAAAAATCTAAAATTTTGTTACATGAATTTAGGCGAGGGAAAATCGAAACGGTTCAGTAGATTGTCATGCTACGTAGAGGAAAGAAACTGCCGGACCATTATTTAATAAAGTTTCTTCTTCTTCTTCTTCTTCTTCTTCTTAAAAGTAGAACTGAAAAAAGGCACAGGAAAGACCAGAAAAACCAGAATAGCCCGTGACTGAACCATCAGACCAACTGAAACAAAATTGTGAAAGAGATAATAATGAAGGAGGCATCAAAAATCGCATTAAGAAATAATTTGCACAATCAATTAATCTCAGTGAAATTAATAGCAAGCAGCGAAGAAGAAAAATAGCAAAGCTAAAAACAAACCGAAATTAGCACGGTAATCGCTTTGTTTCACTTTTAAAAAATCCGAGGACACCTAAGCACTTATGAGTTGTGAATGCGAAAGCATTAACGTCCACTTGAACGCCGCTAAGCGGTCCTTCGACTTATGAACCCCTCGTGGGCAAGCGAGCGCGTTGAGACGCTTGGCCAACGCCTCCAAGATGGCACAAGGCCGGTGCGCTTCGATCCGTGACGTCATGCTACCTTTCCCGACTGCCGTACAATCTAATAGGGACGCTCCCGAGTAAGCCGCCGTGATTTTGACGTCACCGCTTTCGCCACACCGGGCTTGGCAATACAAATGTCTGTCCAGGTATAATGACGTCATAAAGCAGAATGCACAGGCCTGAGACCTAGGAGGCGCTTGTTTAGCCCAGTGGATAAGACATTCGGCTGCTGAGCGTGGTTTGGCGCTCGGCGTACTGAATGGCCAAGGCGATGGCTGCAGCCCCTGCCACGCATGCCGAGGCGGTTTTGAAGGCTTGCCGCCTGTTTTTACAAGGAACGGCACCCAAATCAATAATCAAAATTGTAGGCACTCAACTAGAGGGGCACCACGCTATGGTATGGTGTCCGGCACACGAGCGACTGGCAGTAAACGCTGGGGCAGACCGCATTGCTCGAGGTTTGAACGTCCGAGCAACGGCATGGCCTAGCGACGACCTTCCACCGAATTCTCGTGACATCCTCCTACAGCAAAAGCAGGAGCGGAGACGTTTTGGACACCCTCACTCCGATTTAAACAGCAAACAGGAGAGGGACTGGCGTCGTATTCAGACGAATACATACCCCAACCTGCACCACCTATACAGAATAGACCCCACGAGGTTCACTGACGCGTGCCCGTGGTGCACAGACAAACCCACACTAAAGCACATCACATGGGAGTGCCCCAGGGGGCCTCCGCACATAGGCAGTCCCATATTACGCCAACATCCACTAATGAGGAATAGGCAGTGGGAGGCATGGATCGCGGACGAGGGTCGGGAGAGCCAGTTGGCTCTTCTGGACCAAGCCCAGCGAGCCGCTCGTGCCAGTGGGGCCCTGGAATAGGGGCTCCAACCATCGTGCCTTATTTTATTTACATTGAATAAAGTTTTACTGTCTCTCTCTCTCTCTCTCTCTTCTGAGCGTGGGGTCGTGGGTTCGGAACTAACTGGCACCAACGTATTTCCTTTCGAATTTATTCTGTTTTTTATACATTATTCTTTTATAGCTATCACCGAGGTGCAGTTAAACGCAGGTGAAGCTTGCGCGGTCAAATAACGCGCGGATAACACACGATTGTGTGCCCAAGAGGCGATCCGAGCTCAAGGCATTAAATGAGGGATGCCTTTCATAAGCTTCGTTCGTAAAATAAACATGTTATTTCGCTCGCGCTATCTCTCCTTTTTGAATTTACTCGAAAGCAGCTGGACGCTGAGTTAGCGAATGCTACCGCTTGGATGGCACACTGGGCTCTGGAGAAAACTTGAAACCTTCACGCGTTTTCCTTGTGCGAAGAAGCGGAAGTAGTGACTGCAATTCGCCTTTGAGTGGGGACAAACAGAACGACCTGCTGGCCCATAACATAAGGTGCGAAGTAAAGTTTATGCATTTAATTGCCACCTGAATTACGGCGCTGGCAATAATCCAGGTGGCATTAGTATCGAAAAGAGTATAACGGCGCAATATTTAAACAGGAATTCCCTGGCAAGATTCGTGTAATAGAAAAACTTGCACGTAGGTTTCTGTGAATGCAGGCACGAATGCGTGTGTTGCCAAATTTCCGAGGAGGACTCTGCACATTACTTTCAGTGCGACTTGAAAAAAAAACAAAGAAATGTAATTCCATTAGGGAACACACAAAATCGATTTATATTGGTCGCGCACGGCTGTTATGAAGTAGAAAGCAAACTCCTATGACAAATTCAAGAACTGTACATCAGAACAGGAAGTCAGTAAAACTCTCTCTCTCTCTCTCTCTCTTTCTCTCTCTCTCTCTCTCTCTCTCTCTATATATATATATATATATATATAAATTGGCAAGAACTCTTTGTCAAATGGCCACTGCGATGCGTGCATAAATAATGAAATGTGGGCGTAACCGTACCCCAAGCGCCTATTATGTATGTCAAACGCAGGTTTCTTTTCTGCTGCCAGGGAAAATATGCATAAGCAAAGTATGATGTGATGACTTAAGAAGAACGAAGAGAAATTACAATGATGATAAAATACGTGCATATATATAAGTAAGCCATAATTACAATTACTCATACGCACATAGTTTAAAGGGGAAAAATTGTCGCAGGAGTACGCTATAAAAACTGCCGAGTTATCATGTAGACACGTTGGCAAGGCAATCACTCACCGACCTTTGGTGAGCAATTGCCTTGCCACCTTACTTTGGACTAGCACCCTTTTTGTTAATTTATGGAGCTTATTATTGTAATAATGTGCAACGTTCAAGGACTACCATGAAACAATCGCAAATTTCAGGTAATACGCAGCTGCTTGACTAAAACAAAGAACGAAAAGCAAAACATTGCGTAGAGTCCCAAATGATACTTCTCACACTGGGAATTTACGGCAATGGATTAAATATACACTCTAGCCCCGTTTTAATTAACTTCTACTGCCACTTGGACTATATAAATTAAAAAAGATAAATAACAATAAATAAATAAATAAACAACTGCAGAGTTGAAACATGACAGAAACTACTGATCTGGCTGAAAATATTTGCATCAGTCTCCACTCTCTGCCAGGCCAAACTTACCGTTAAAAATTATGGGGTTTTACATGCCAAAACCACTTTCTGATTATGAGGCACGCCGTAGTGGAGGACTCCGGCAATTTTGACCACCTGGGGTTCTTTAACGTGCACCTAAATCTAAGTACACGGGTGTTTTCGCCCCCATGGAAATGCGGCCGCCGTGGCCGGGATTCGATCCCGCGACCTCGTGCTCAGCAGCCTAACACCATAGCCACTGAGCAACCACGGCGGGTAGGCCAAACTTACCGTGAAGGAGAGCTTGCAGTGTCTCATCCGACATGCATGCGGTTTCTCAAATCATTCTTTGTCAACTAAACCTGGCTGAACACGCGTTGGAATGGTGCGTTCGAAAGAGGCTGCGCAAGTAGGCACAAAGCGAGCTCAGACAGCAAGCAGGAGGAACATTGGATTTACGGCAGTCTATTTTGCATTCCTGATGCTTGTTGATGCTTGGCGATACTAGAGCAGAATATTTCGTTTTGATCGACAGTCGAGACTACTGCGCTTCGCTGAGCATGTACATAAAGACTCGAACCGTCGAGTTTCTCGTTTAAAGCAACTTATGGAATTTTTCTTAAGCTTACTGGGTAAATAAATAACGCGGTGATTGGCAGGAAAACCAAGCAATAGGCTTCGAGGAACCCTTGATCAACTTTGAAGGAACACGGACGAAAATGACTCGCTACGACATGCGTGCGAATACTTGAGCTGTTGTGTTAAGTCAACAGAATAGTTTGCTGTATAGCAGCCGGCATGGAACATGTACTCTACAACTGTCAGCCCCACCGTTTTTTCTTACTGAACCACACGTGAACCGGCAGCAAATGGTGCCGAAACCAAAACAAAAAGAAGATAGCTTAGCGCTCGAATGACGTATAAATATGGCATACATGACGTAACGCCATCCTCCCTGCACCGGCATTACTAAGAAAAAGTCTTTCAGATTTCCTACGTATCTTTGTGGCAGCAATTAGCTTTGGGTTTTACGGCGGCCTTCCAGAATTTTGTCAGTGTGGACTTGTCCTCGTGACTTGAAAGTCCTCAAGACAAAAATGGCCCAAATATAGCCATGTAGCCAACTCGAAATTTTCGACGCCAACACACATAAAAAGTAGCCCAATTTGGCTATTAATAGCCCATTATAGCAACCCTGACCCCAAGCGAGAAACGCGAGCACAGCCACCAAACAACAGTTAACTAGAAGGCTTTGAAAGCCTTCTAGTTCACTATAACTATAGAGGCTAGAAAAAGAGCCGCCGTGGAAGTCGCAGGCATCTTCGTTTGTTTGGATAGTGTTTACAGCACAAGTAAGGAATCCACCAGTTTCAGTTTCCTGTGCTGCCCTCTGCCGCACGCCGCTAGAAACATTTTGGAAGGGTGCCAGGGCCCACAGAGTTCCACACAGTAATTATTATATGAAACTCTATGCCGGGGCCCGGGGCTTTCGCCGGTTGATTTATGTACAGGGTCTCGAATATTTCGCCGCGCGTGTTCGAAAAAAGGTATTGCGCTCACCGTTACCCTGTTCGTGATCAAATATTGCAGAACGATCGCATTTTGGCGTCGACTTCGTTTAGCACAAAAATTGGCACAGTTAATTGCCTAGACTTTAAGAAAAAATTGCAAATGTGCCTGCGCTTATAAAGATGACAGCTGCTGCCGCGACGGCGCAAGCAAAAACTTGTGTTGATGCCTGCCGTCCGCTGCAGAAAGCAGCGTTTCAGGTAGGGCAGTCGCCTGTTCTAGCGGCAACAAGCGGCAGCCCTCCTCGGAACGCTGCTTTCTACAGCTGCCGGTAGGCGGCGACACAAGTTTATGCTTTCGCCGTCGCAGCGGCAGCTCGCATCCCCATAGGCTCCATTCAGTGAACAGGCGGCGCCACTGAGCAGCAGCGGTACCGTGCTGGTCAGCGCCGCCTGTGGCTAGCGGCGCGACACTGGGAAGGTGGGAAGACCACGAAATTTAAACTTCGTGCATATGTCGCCGAAAGCCGCACGTATATCCGTGATTCGCCGTTTTTTGCGTGCATGTAGGTGAAAGCGTGGGCCTCGGGTGATGTCGCAAATACTTTTTGCTTGTTTAGGCATATTAAAGGAACAGCAGAGTACTTTCATGCTGCTGCGTTAACCAGCGGAGACAAGCTGTACGCTACTCCACATGTTCTTTCTGTGAATGAAGTCGACGATCTAGACGTTCACGCCAAATCCCATTCGCAGCAGGGAAAACAACTGTACGAAGTCATCCTGCACATGAGTAGAGCCTACTGTGACACTAACATCGAAGTCACTAAACTGGCGCCCTGAAAACGTTGTGCTTCTAATAGGTTGACCAATTTTTAATCGCCTCCTCGCTCTTGCTGATGCATTACGCTCCGGCGCGTTGTAAGCTGCGGCCAGTGGCGTAGCCAGAAATTTCGTTCGGGGGGGGGGGGGGGGGGGGCTCACGTTGCAGTTCAGCCTCCCTAAGAGGAAGCTTTAGCTCAGGTGCTCCTATCTAAATACATGTAGAACGAGAATTAATTTTTCTCGGCAACCACTGCACCAAATTTGACGAGGTTTGTTCATTTAAAAGAAAAACTTAAATTCTAGTGACTGTTTGTTCCGAATTTTTCAGTTAGGTTGTCAATTCTTTATTAAAAACTGGCAAAAATTTCACATTTCCAGAAAGCGAAACTATGAAGTTTAAAGCTCTAACTCAACAATAACAAATGATATCACAAATCTGTGAAGTGCACCTAAAAGTGCATCTACAATGGACAAAATTGATATGTTACAAATGAATCTCAAAAAAATGTAGTATTATAGAAATACGGCTTTTGCAGAACCCTTGTAAACAACGTAACCAATTCAAGTAAGATATAAACTATAGAACTATAGCTATAGCATATAATTCGTCCGCTTTGACTGTTATAGTAGATACCGTTTACATAACGGCGATATCTGTTCTTGATGCAAACCTATTAGTTTGTAAACATCGTGCTTCTATCTTTTCCGAACTTTCGAATTTTTCAAAATATTTTAAACAAAATTCAGGCCCTAAATCGAAATTCCGCTTTCAACAGTCACTAGAATTGAACTTTCTCTCTCAAATGCAACAAATTTCATTAGAAGCGATCCAGGGGTTATATCAGAAAAGCGTTTCTGCGTTTTACATGTATCTGAAGAGATCGCGTCGAAGTTGAGCCCGAGCTAAAGCTTCCTCTTAAACAATTTGTCGAGGGATCAAATACATGAATAAGAACTGCACTGGCATTGCCAAAGATGCTGCAAGCGAATTCTTGAACGCTACGCACTGTCAGAACAAGAAAAATATTTAGTTTTCTTTATAAACGAATATACTCTTATGTGCCGAAAATTGTGCCCGAAGTAACTGATATCAATGCTTCCGTGTTTTTGTCTATTCAATAAGTAAAGAAAATATCACACCACCTTTAGAACTATATCAGTTCGAAACCAGCAAAGCATTGCATACCGCTGATATGAAAAATGTAAAGGTCATGAAATGAACAAGTTGAGGACAAATATGTTAATGAAACTTTGTCATTCAAGAACCTTGTTTACATTCTTGCACACATGCAACGTCCAGGGAAAAATCTCAATGACGCTGTCATTTGCTCCAGTGTATTACGCAGGAGCAGATGTCACCGGCCCTGTATCGTGAGTAATTACACCGAAATTGTAGTCGCAACAGAGCGCACGCATAAAAAGCAGGAGTTCTGCAAAATATACGAGGGCGAGCCAAATGAAATTGATCCAATGCGAATATATGACAAACGGAGTACTTTATTTAAAAGTAGTCTCCATGAGCAATCAGATATTTGTCCCATTGACAACCGAGTCGCGTGATTCCAGTCTGATAAAATTCCTTGGGTTGCTGCTCCAAAAAGTCTGCAACTGACTCTTTCACGTTATCGTCCGACAAGAATCTGGTTGCCTTGCGCTGTTTCTTTCAGTTGCCCCAAAATATGGAAGTCCCAAGGCGACAGAGCTGAACTTATGGCGCATATTGCAGCGTTTCTCACTTTAACTTCACCAGTTTTATATTAACCACATCAGCGACGTGAGGACGGGCATTGTCGTGGAACAAGATGACCCCATTCGTCAATTTTCCACGTCGTTTGTTCTTGATTGCGACACGTAGCCTGTCCCGCGTTTCACAATATCGGAAAGAATTGATAGTCTCTCAAGATTTAGCAAATTCTATCAGTAATGACCCCTGACGATCGAAAAAAAGTCAACAACACCTTTTCGGCGGAAATGACGGCCTTTGCTTTATTGGGGGTGGTGAATGCGAATGTTTCCACTGTAAGCTTTGTCGTCGTGTTTGAGGCTCGTAGCAGTGGCACCATGGTTCGTCCCCGATCACAATTGCAGACAAGTCGTCACCCTCATTCTGATACCGGATCAGATGTGTCAAAGCAGCGCCGAACTTCTCCGTCTTCTGGCGGTGGTTCACAATCTTGGGCATCCCTTGCGCGCACAAGAGCCGATAACCGAGATGTTCATGAATGATGGCGTGAACGGAACCCTGACTAATGTTCACGCGCTCGGCCGGTTCATCGATGCTTATCCTCTGTTCTTGTCTCATCAGCTCATAAACCTTTGCAATTTTGTTAGGGGTGATTGTATCGTGGCTTTGGCCCAGTCTTGGATCGTCTTTGCAGCTTTCACGTCCTTCTTTCAACAGTTTGCTCCAACGCTTCACAGTGGCCAATGAAATGCAATGTCCAAAGTACACGGCAGCCATACGGCGACTAATTTTTTGAAGGGAAACACCTTCAGCTGTCAGAAAACTCACGACACCACGCTGTTCAACTTCTGGAGCGTCAATTACGTCAGGCAACTATGTTCAACCCAGTGTGTGAGAGCATTAAAGAACATTTATCCTCATACTTACTTGCCACTCTTGTAAATGAGAAATGCCTTTGTGCTACGCGCATGCCTCGCAGATAATGAACCGAACCATTATTGCGTTGGGTGGGTAGACGCACTTTCATTTGACTCGCCCTTGTACATTAGAAATGCGAAGATACGATGGAATATACAAATGCGAAGATACAGATTGATAAAGGGCAAAAAAATGTCACTGGAAACAAAGTTCGCTGCACGTATACACAAAACCTCGCAACAAGATATTTAAATATACGTGTAAGTCTCCAATAAATCTACGTACCTAAGAAAAATTCCCTGTATACAATGCATCAAATAAGGCAAATAAGCATGTTGCGCAATCACAGATTCACGGAATCCTAGATCCCGCCCCCATTCCATCCACTCCCCCCGATGTACCGCGCGCGACGGAAGGTGGCGCGCTTCCTCTCCGCTTTTCTCCTTTGCGCACACAAGACTGAGCCACCATCGTCGGCCCACCCATGCCACCACCCCCCTACGCTTTCACTCGCACATGCAGTATGCGGCGCGCGGTCCCGATGTTATCGCCTTTGAACTTTATACGGAACGTGAGGGCGGCGGCGACGACAGGAATGCGCCCGTAGCGTCCGTATAATTGAATAATATAATAAGAGTATCCGGCAAGTGAAGCGTCCCGTGGCCCATCGCTTTCCTTTCCGCAAAAGAAGTAACGAAATCGAACTTTCACCATGCGATAATTCGCTGCGCCACAACAATGTCCTTTTTTTTTCTTCTTTGGGGCGGGGCACCGAAATGAAGAAACGCAAGGTATCTCCACAATTGAATGCCTACTTTGGGCCCCTAATGTGGTTACCGAAGGAATATAGAAGAAAACATGAGACGTTTGGTCCACCGAGAACCATGCGTATACTGCTCGGTGTCCTACACCGGCTAGACAAGACTTCCCGGAGATGTTGCTCTCAAGCGAACGCGGTGCAATCCGTCGAGTGCCCCCAGTGATGGGAGTGACCATTGTTCCTTTTTCTCGTCTGCTAGCCAGAAAGCGTACAAAACTCTGCTAGGCGAAAATCCACTCGGCCAGAGAAAACCGAACGCGCACCGAACTGCGCCGCACGGTGGTCGGGGCAACATGAGAAAAACGCATGCGCTCTGGCTGGCTCTGGCAGCCCGCGGGTAGGGTAGCGAGAACGCAAAAATTGAAAAGGCTCAATGTGTCCTCGTGAATAAAAGTCAAAGTAGAAAAAAATAAATAAGAACGCAGCTACCTTTGCTGGCTTTAGCGTCTTGAAATGGATGCTTTGGAGTAGGTGAAAAAAAATCTTGATATTTTTTGTGGGAGACGGCGGCACAAATGAACCACCTCAACGCTTCGTCTCATCGGACCTCGCTGCGCGCTTTGTCAACTTGTCTGATAGTGTGTTGATTTGGCTTGCCTTGTTGTATGTTCCGATGTACGACTTTAAAAATGTCAATACACCTTAGGCGTCAAATGTTTATAACAGCATTAAACCAACAAAGTTTTGCGATTGAAAATCGAAAGCACAACTTTGGAAATGCCAATGCACGTTTCACATCAAATATTTATGAGAACTTTATACCCATAAATATTCGGAATTGACATCCATGCGCTCCGTAGATTCCGCGGCCTCCGCGAGATGCCGCGGCAAGCCCGTTCGCCATCAAAACGCCCTTGAAACATGGTACATGGGCGTTGTCGCAAAATCACGCCCGAGTTCGCAATGTTCGCGGTGAAATGTTTTTTCGAGCGTAAAAAAGACATTCTAGACAAAACAGAATTATTTCCGGCGCCGGGGGTTGCTTTGGTCGGCGGTGCATGGACAGCACGAAAAAATTTCGGGGGGGGGGGGGGCTGAAGACCCATAAGCCCCCCTCCCCCCCCTGGCTACGCCCCTGGCTGCGGCCTATCATTTGATGCCCTTGCCACATTGTTACTTTATATCGCCATACAGCTAAATCTGAACCGGGTACGAAGGGGCACGGTCACTCTGTATCGCAATTGTGTCGATATGTGTTCAGTCGATCGCGATCCGCGCATCGAGTTCGAGCTTCATGATCGCGATCGTAGGCTGTCGTCAGCACCGTCATGCCGAGTGAGCTAAACTAACTCGATTCGAATTGTTGGACCGTGAAGCAGTGACCATGCTTGATCGAAATTGAGAAATTTGATCCGGTCGGGCACGATCTTGCTTGAAGGTGACTGCGTGACACCACGGTGCTCTAACGTTCCGTGTGCTTCGTCGCCATCTGGCGCGGCGCCAAACGAAAGCTTTTGCGGTTTTGAAGCAGTTGTAAGCGGTCTGTCGTGGCTCAGTTCTGAACACACAAACAGGACCTACTTGCCGACGTAATCAGCGCAACTACGAGTCACTTCGCGCGGCGATTAAGTGAGACAAACGAGCCCTTCTTTATCAGGTCTTTTATGCGAAGCATATTACGAGGGCTCAACCCAGCTCCTCAGGCGCGGCGGTGACCATGAAATCACGTGACACCGTGACGTCACGACAGAGGAGAAGTGGCTTTGGCTCAACTCTTGCAAGACGGGCTGGGTGGGAATCGAACCAGGGTCTCCGGAGTGTGGGACGGAGACGCTACCACTGGCACGAGTACAACGCTTCAAAGCGGTACAAAAGCGCCTCTAGTGAATGCGGTGTTGCCTTAGAAACGCGCTGTTTCTAAGGCGTGCGTCTCTTGCTCAGGCGCACATTTCGTTGCCGCGCCGAACGCTGCTTTGCTCGACGCTCACCGCGTCCAATGCGGGGCGCGTAGTCGCTGCCCTGTAGCCCATTGTCTTACACCCCTTGGCGGGTCGACGGGAACGCTGTCGCGTTCCACTCTTGAAGGCGAAGAAGTAATGCATGAGTTGTTTCTTCGTCTAGCCGAACCAAATATAGCCAAGCAACAGCAGTTCACCAGGCTAAACAGTGGTTCAACAACTAAAATAAAGGCTAGTATGCTTCGCATCCTGGGCTTAACCTTACCTAAGCCACAGCCATTTTTTTTATTCGTCAGATTAATCTCGTCAGCTTGCCGCACTTGTAAACGTCCGGAAAAAGCGTGGGGTTGCTGTCAGGCTGACTTTCGATTGTGCTTTTTTCTCCATTGACGAAATGATAAGAGCATGTCCAGGTTGATTCGTTTGGGACCCATTCTGAGGCATCTGCAGCTGTAGAATAATATTTATTAACGATGAGATACGAATTCATATGATGCGAATGTTCCTTTTTCATCATGTACAATGACCGAATTTCATTATGCCCATTTCAAAAGATCTGATTCTTGCTTGCAAATTCGTTTGCTTGCATACGCGCTTTGCTTTTGCAAGGCGATTTCGCAAATGTGAAGTCGCAAGAAAGATCGCACCATGTGAAAGTGCGCCTCTGACGCCAGCAGCCGAAATGAGTATCGTTTATGAATTAGCGCTCACCAGCATAAAATAAGCTTCCTCGGCATAAAATATTGCTCATCACACACGCCAGCGTTATCCTGATCATACCAAATGCTAAGCCTTACACTAAGCAGTAGTAAAATCAGCACAGTCGTGACAAATGTATTTTAAATGTTCAGTAGCTGACCCGGCCATGACCGCTGGCGTCGCACAAGCTGCGAAACGCGCACGTGTAGCACGATTTACGAAACAAAGCCTTCACAGAATTATCATGCAGAAGCCGACTTACCTCACTCCCCTCACTGCTGCGATCCATTTCTTTCGCCGTTCTAATTCGTGAGGCCTCCTAGAAAACGTACCAATTTATCCCGGGCTGGCCTCCGTGGCTGTGAGTCTCTTACGCAGCAGTATCATTGGTTCCACTTCGTCTTTTTTGCATCTCCGTAATTTCGACGCTTGCCCATGAAGCGCATGCCATTGCACTGTCGGAAGACGCATCCGAAAAATTATGCGTGGCTCTGCTATCGCAAACACCAGAGACCAGCGGAGCTGGGGGAAGGCCAGTAAAGTAGCGCCAAAACGCACACTTAGACTAACTTTTGCTTGGCTTCCCCAGCTCCGCTGGTCTCTGGTGCTATTGTCCGATGGGAAGAGGGCTTGGCACCCGGAGGTGCCGCGTCCCAGAGTTTACATGTACTCATCAACCAAACATCATTGGGTACATTGACCCCGGCACTGTTCCTCTACCCGGGTTGACTGGGCGGGGAGCTTTGGTTCGGGCCAACGGTCCTTCCCGCACAAGGGGGCTGCTATATGGTGCAGCGCGACTGAGCTACTGCACTCAACACACCAACAGCCATGTCGGTCTTACAGGACACGAGCCTCACAGAACTAAGAGGTCAAGGCATACAACCCCAGAGAACACCAGCTATCCGCGGAGTAGCGCGACCACACGATGGTGCGCCACGACCGATTCCGGCTCTGGGTTCCAATGAGCCAAACAAAATCCCGTGGATCGACTGGCCACACGCCCAAGTCGAGCGACCTTAGGCGCATGCATCATAACTTAATGGAGAGCTTTCCACCTGACTCATCAAAAATCTTGGCAGGACGAGCCCACGCTTCGAGAAACTTCTTGTCGCCCAAGTGATGCCGCTCCCGGGTGAAATGAAACCAGACCTCCTTCTTTCCTTTCGCAAGCACTTCGTGAAGGCCCGGCGCCGGTCTCCCGAAAACCTCATCAAAGCGTGCCAACCAAACTTGGTATGAGCATTCGACAAGAACAAGCACGAACTAGTTAATCGCCCACTTAGGCAAAGGGTGCAAAAATCGAACAGTCTGATATGGAACACTTGGGAGACTAAAAAGACTAGCAATCCGTTGGAGAAGAGCTGTGGGAAGCAAACACTGCGTAAAGATGTGAACCTAATTCTCACGATCGCCACAAAAAGGGCTCACTCCACGAGCCGGGTTGGCTGTGAAGGGCCTGTAACTCAACGGCAGGCACCCTCGCGCCAGGCGGTACATGAACATAGCTCGCCTGGCGTCGATGAAACTGGCCGTAATGAGCTTCCAGCTTGGCCTGTGGATGGACAGATCGTACCTTTGGCAATGCGGGGGGAGACCTGGGGTGAGGATATCGACTAGTTCTTGGATTGGAGTTGACACTACATCGATGCCTGGGTGAACCTTGCGGAGGCATACCGCATAAATGGTGGACGGGGAGCCTGAGCGAGGCACACAGTGGGAAAATGTGTTTTGCGAAAACAAACGGAGTCAGGTACTAAGAAAAAAGGAAGCTTCGATTCAGGAGCATATCCGAGTTAAGAGCGACCTGGGTCCACCTGACGTGTAGTGCAGTAGCCCCGACGCCCAGGTAGAGAATTCCGAGTCCTCCCTTATCCTCACATATCCAGCTTTCCTGGACAGGTACCAACTAGCGCCCCAAGCGGCCCCGGCACGAAGCTAGCGCGTTTTCAATGGAACGAGCGGGTTTTCCGCGAATAACAAAAGCTGCAGGTCGTTTATTGAAAAAGGCAGGTGATAGACATGTTCTGGAAGACAATGCACACGAGCCAAATGCTGTGATCACGCTGTGCCAAGCAAGAATTCTGTTCCCAAAGCGGTTAAAGATTCAGCAATGGAAGCCTATACAACCAACGAAAATTTGTACTCGATTTTTGAGACATAAAGGGTAGCTACGATAAAACTACGGCGTCTATCGTAAAAGTCCCTGCAGCGTATGCAGTCCGAAGACTCAGATTTCGATTGATGCCTATCTTGACTCTCTACACATGGCGTAACACTGTTCCCAAAAGCGATTTTTGACACACAGTCGTGAGAGTTCACGTGGTACCTATAAAAACCCGAGCGTGTCACTTGTAGAAACGTTGGAAGCCGTGGCCACTCTGCCTCTGGACACGGACGCGTTGGGACGCAAGATGTCGAGCTCTGCAAGAGCGGTATCAGTGGCCGCGTCTGGCCGTGGTAACAGGTCCTCTGTCGCCCCACCGCGCTATCGGTACGTACTACCGACTTCGCCATCAGGCAAAACTATGAAGCAGTGTTTGTTCTTACACTGTGACGTTGCCGGGAGACTGATATTGGGCCCTTCCAAATGACTCATGTGTAGCTCAAGCTACGAACTCCAGAGGTGAAGGAAGTGTTGGTTAAAGCGGGTGGCCTGGAGGTAAAAGGGCGCTTTTGCGCCGTCATTGACCCAGTGAAGCAAGACATCACACTCAAAATGCACTGGGTTCCATTCCACGTTACCGGGGAAGCATTGAAGAGGGCTTTCGACCACTATGGCGAAGTGGAAGAAGTACGACAAGAGGATTGGAAGGTGAGGGGCTTCGAGCAAGCCGAGTCTACCACGCGTATTGTGCGGATGACGATCCGAGAGAACTTAAGACCGAACGCTCTGTCCCATTTGTTCAAGGTCTTTGGTGGCTCAGTGCTGGTCGTCGTTCCCGGGAGAGCTCCAATTTGCCTTCGATGTCGATGCAAAGGAGACATTAGAAGAGACTGCAGAGTGCCAGGTTGTTCTGAGTGCCGGGAATTCGGCCATGAAGCACATGATTGCGTGCGTACGTATGCAAGAGTTACTGGCAGCACGCAACCTGACGACGAAGACCTCGAATTGATGGAAGAGGAGGTAACGGAGAAACTGACATCGGCCTTGGAAACGTCGGTTGAACAGATGGCAAGTGTCGCGAAAAAGGTGGCAACGCCATCCGCGTCGACACAGCACGCCACAGCAGGAAGAAAGCAGAGAGCAAGAAGAATGAACGAAGAAGAGAGGACACCACCTGCACCCGAAGAAACGGACCATGGGTGGGACGCGTTTAACGGGGAGGTGGACTCGGAGCCAGAGACGCCGGATGAGACGGCCACTGAGGAGCCGGCCATACCTTCCAAGCGGAACCGAAGTGATGCTCCAGAGGAGGAGACGCCGGCGGACAATGTTCAACTCCTGGAGCCGCAGTGGATGGTGGTCCGGTCGACCCAGGCCAAGAAAGGGAAACACGCCCCAGCGCAAAGGTCAGCGTCGCTCACCCGAGAAGGGCAGGCGACGCAGTGACCAACGCGAATGGCGTCGCGGGTGCCCGTTGAAGTGGTTGTGCCGACAGGGACGCTCGGTTTGTGAAGGTTGCTGTTTGCTGGGGGTCTTACCTTTGTTTTACTCTTGCTGTTTGAAATGGCTATGTTGTTAGCTCCATTGCGCGTGGGAACGCTCAACGTTAGAGGTCTCAGGGCAAGACGACGGCAGCGCCAGCTCCGACGCGTAATGTTGGAAAAAGATTTAGATATATTGGCGATTCAAGAGACTAAAACAGAGAGTGAGTCAGACTGACGGTATGGTTGCACAGTTTGGTGACCGCTATACTGTATGCGTTAGCCATGCTATTGGCACAACGGCCGGTTGCTGTATATTTATTAAGAAAGGTTTGGGAATAGTTGAAGAAACAGTTATAAGTTGTCAGAGTGGACGATTCGGGCTGTGCAATTTTGTATATAGCAACATAAAATTCCGAATAGTATGTGTGCACGCACCAACGAAAGTGAATGACCGGCTAAGTTTTTTTCAAGAAATATCGCAGTATCTGAAAACAGACAGATGTTTGATAGTGTTAGGAGATTTCAATTGCGTTTTGAGCTCGGACGATCGTTCGAGTTGGATACTGGGCTGTAAGAGCGTGGTCTTTCTGAGGGGGGCCATTGGAAGAGCTCCGCTGGAGGACATTGCACATTACGCGAATGGAGACAATGATCGGCATTATACTCATTTTCAAGGTAATAGCCACGCAAGGTTAGACAGAGCTTATCTTTCGCAAGAAATCGCCACTCAGAGTGATGATTACAAGGTTCTGAACATAGCATTTAGTGACCATTGTTTAGTAGCCTTCACGATAGGGAAAAAGATCACTGCAAAACCTAGAATGAAATAGGAAACATGGAAATTAAACGCGAAACTCTTAAATGACGAGCAATTTCTCGAAAGTGTACACACAGAAATTTCTAAAGCAAATAATTATTGTGAAAGAAGGTGGGGTGAGCGATAGGAGCGATTTAAAGACGTCGTAAAAATGAACACCATAGAGCGAGCAGTACAAATACGTTTGGAAGAGTGCCAAAAGAAAAATAACCTTTAAAAAATGCTTCAGGAATGCTGAAACTGCAACTCCAGGCACCTTTATGGAAGAAATAAGGGAAACAAAGAATAAAATTGAGGCTATCGACACAGAAAAATACCGTGGCGCACTTATTCACGCACGAATGGGAAAGATCTTGGCTGATGAAATGCCAACAAAGCGTGCTTTGGGAACTGAGAAAAAGTATGCGAGGAGAAACGAAATAGTTGAGGTTGAATACAAAGGGAAAATATCTAGAGATGCCGAAGAAATCAATTATGCGTTTACGGAATATTACAGGGAGCTATTCAAGTGTAGAATACCGAGCAATACTGGGTATGAAAGCCATTTTCTAACCACTCTACCTAGGTTAGACGCCGAGGAAACAGAAAGATTATCAGAAGATATCATAGCAAAGGAGATCGAAATGGCCATTGAAGACCTTAAACCTGGAAAATAGCCAGGACCTGACGGCTTAACAGCAGTTTTTTATAAAGCCTTTTGCTCGAAGATAGCCATCGTATTAGAACGTGTTTATATGGAGGCGTATCAAGAGGGTCGTCTGCCAGCATCCTTTAAAAAGGCGTATACAGTCTTGATACCGAAAAGCGATGACGCGGATAAACTTAACAAAGTAACAGGCTACAGGCCCATTACGCTGACAAACGTAAATTATAAAATTTTAATGAAGATATTTGTGCGGAGACAACAAGAGGTTATTGGTGCTTTAGTAGGACAGCATCAGACCTGCGGGATAAGAGGGAGGTCTATATTTACTAATATCCATGTGGCTCGCAGCATTCTTGAAAGTCGCTATGTTATAAATTGATCTAGAAAAGGCATTCAACAGAGTATGTCACAACCTCCTGTTTACAATTCTTGGTTATGTCGGCGTTGTATCACGGATAACAGAGGGAGTTAAAATGGCATGCAATAATTGTACAACTAACCTCATTATCAACCATAAGCTAACTGAAAGTATTGAAGTGCGTTCCTCTGTTCGTCATGGGTTCCCCCTGTCACCTCTTTTGTTCGCAATATATCTAAAGGCTCTCTGTAAAAGAATTATTGATAGTCCGGATGTGCGAGGATTCAGCCTAGAAGGGTGTGAGGCGCGTTTATTAGCTTACGCTGATGATGTTGTTTTCTGGGCTGATAAGGAGAGTGTTCGAGCTACCATGACAATTATGCGTGAGTTTTGTGACATGACGGACAGCAGTATAAACCTGAATAAGTGTGTCGGCTTGTGGCATAGCCGGTGGCAAACAACGCCGCGTGTTTTTGAAGGTATGCAGTGGAAGCTCACGCCTGGGATTTATCTTGGTGTACCGTTAGGCACACATCGAGACACTAAAGATTTATGGAATGGCAAAGTGCAGGAATTAAAAGCTCAAACTGATAAGTGGGCCGGACGTGACCTCTCTATATTCGCACGTGCGGCTATCTGCAGAATATTCTTGGCGAGCAAGGTGTGGTAGCTCATGCAAGTCCTGAGCTGTTCCCGATTCAACTTTAAGAAATTCCATAGAGTATTTTCTGTTTTTGTGTGGCAGTCTGAATATGAAAGAACAAGCAGGAACAACTTGTTTCGCAAGTTCGGTCAGGGGGCCTTGTCATTACCGAATTTATACTTAAAGCAACTGGTTTCTAGATTTTTGTTCTTACGAGACACGACAAATCCTTGCTTGCGAACAGTTATTCAAGTCCGATTGAGCAATGTCTTACCCAACTTTGTTGTCTCGATGAGGGAGGGTGGGTGTTACGCAACGAGTAAATTTTTACGTGAGGTGGTCGTAGCATTTAGACTTTTAAACCACCACTTTTCCACAGAATATTTGGCTATGGCTATGCGACGCCCAACCATATGGAACATAGCAGCATTGTTTTGCGATGGCACATTCCAGGTGAGAGAGAGAGGATGCTTATGGAGATGAACGCTATCTTCTGCAGCACTTTATGATTAAATGAATGAGTGAATGAATTCATTAAAAATAGGAGGACCGAACGTCGGTGGAAGCACGTCCCCCTACATTGGGAAAGGAGCGAGGTACAAAAAGAGAAAAAAAGAAAGAGTCCAGGTGGGAGGCGAAGTCGCAGTTAAGGGTCGAGAGAATATAAGCGGGAATTTCTGAAACCAGTTTAATTTCAGGGATGTGTGATGTAGTGAGCAAATGATTGGAGTCACCGCCCAGCATCCGTCCTTCGCGGCACTATAAGCACCCGCCGTTCTTGGTAATTAACGTTTACCAAATACCAATCTTGGCAATTACTTATTCCTCGGCTATGCCTCGCCGCGCATCCCTTAGTGACAGGCTTTTTGAATTACAGCTGCGCTGTCGCGACAACTTGCGACCATACCGTGACTATTGCGGTCATGGTTGCCATACTTGTGATCCTTGTGTTTGCGGGAATACTATAAACACCGGCTTACTGCACAAGTTAGGGAACAGACAGTTTAGAACAGCGTTTCTCGCCTTACATACGCTCACCGCAAGCACCTTTGCAGTATGTTACGGTGCGCGTCCCTTCAAGACAAAAGAGAGTTGTAGCTTAGCGAGCCAGCAGGCCAGCGGGCCCAGTGGGCTAGCGTAGACGCCAGTGCGCATGCGCGGTACAACATGCGCATTGGCGTCAACGCTGGTCATTCGTGCCCGGTGGCTCAAAGATGCGAACGCAAACATAAGAGCGCGTTTTAGAAGACAGGGTGCCGTCTTGGGCCTCATGCCAAACATATCCAAGCCAACAATCTATTAGCAACCATGCTGTCGTTTCTATGCAAGGAGGTTATATAGTTAAACTTCTGTAGTGCCAGTCCCAGCCGCCGCCTACGGGAGTGCGTGAAGCCGCCGGCGGCCATATTGCTAGAAGAAAAAGAGCGCGGCTGCAGCACATATATATGGCCGCGGTGTACGCGCGGCGCTCCCTGCACTTCCGGTTCCGCGATGAAAACTAAAATTAAACCCCTTTAAGTAGTATTTAAGAAGTATTGAAGGAGTATATGATACATAAATATCAGCCCGTCGTTGTGCGTGGCTGTTGTTGAAAAAAATGTGTCATGGCGGCGGGTGCATTGCGTTTAATAAGTTGCGAGAACTGAAAAACAGTCATATTTTCTGTTTTCATCATTCAGTAACGTGCATCGGCAGTGTGATGCCCTTTCGTCGATACGTGGTGCCGGCCCGTATTGGCAGCGACATGACCCCGAAATATAGTATCCTTATGCCATTTCTTAAAACATCACTATTTGTTTAAATGAGAGTTCAAGTCGCTGATGATGAAGCTATTGCTGCTTTAAAGCTAGGAATGAGCGTTTTTGATTTTTATTATTATTATTATTATTATTATTATTATTATTATTATTATTATTATTATTATTATTATTATTATTATTATTATTATTATTATTATTATTTCCCATCAAGAAAGATGGAGGAGGCGGCAGTAAGAAAGTTACAGGAAAGAACATCGAAAACCTATATAGGCACCGAAACGGACACTAGGAATGAACACAAAAATCATTGAATAAGAAAGACTAGATACCTTATACATAGTGTTGCCGTATTGCAGCATTAGTTATTTTTAAAATCTCGGTGGTACTTTTGTTGTAATTATTCAGGAGAGTGGGCAGGGGGAAGGACAGCTTTTCTGTGGGGTAGTTAGCCCGAGGGGTTATAACATTCCATTTTTCTTAGTGACGGGTAATGTCTACGGAAATGTTCTCTTTTAGTGATGATAAGTCGCGTAGAAACGTTCTATATTCAAATACTTCGCGTTTGAAGGCTAGTGTTAGCTTAGAGTCATAACGATTTTTTACTGGTATAATGTTTGTTTTATGTAAAAAACTGTGTATGGCTGTTGTATGGTAAGTCATAAAGCAGTCTGACAAATTTTTTCTGGAGAAAAAAAAAGTTTCTGTAAGTTAGTTTGAGTAGTTGTGCCCCAAACCAATAAACGGTAATTTAGATGAGAGTAAAAAAGCGAATTATAAAGAAGTTTGACCTTGAATGACAGATATGTTCTTAGGCGAGATAAGACGCCAACTACACGAGCTAACGTTGTCAAAACAGTGTCAGTGTGGTTATCCCAAAGCATATTATTGGAAAAAGTTACGCCAAGGATTTTAATGTGATCAGTTATTTCTAATGGTTCGTCCCATACGTTAAGTTTACTGGAGCGTTGAACTGCTTCGATATCGGCCTAAATATAGCAGCTTTTGTTTTATTTAAATTTATTTTCAGCTGGTTTGCTATTGACCATTTTTTCAGGTTTATAAGCAGGGAGTTTGCTGCACTTACTAGTTGATTCGAATCTGGAGCTGTTATAAAAATACTGGCGTCATCCGCATATAAAATATATTTTGGTTTTGTACAGATATTTGTAAGGTCGTTGATGTAAATAATAAAGAGCAGTGGACCCAGAATGCTCCCTTGGGGACCACCTCTAATAATAGATTTTAAGTCAGATTGATATGATTCAATTTTTACGAACTGTTGCCGATGACTAAGGTATGACTGAATTAGTTGCAGGAAATGTTCGCGGATTCCATATATTTCAAGTTTTTTAAGTACTGTACAGTGATGAATACACTCAAAGGCTTTAGAGAAATCTACATAAATACCCGGTACTAACATTTATTGTTCAAAATGTGATAAAATAAATTCTTTCTGTTCAAGTAACGCCATTTCCGTAGATTTATTTTGCTAAATCCAAACTGTGCAGGTGAGATTAAATTATGTTTATCAAGGAAGCTGGACATTCGAATATGGATAACTTTTTCTAATCCCTTAGAGTATATGGGTAGTACAGAAATTGGTCGATAATTACCCATGTCATTCTTATCACCCTTTTTGAAAAGTACAGTCAGTTTTGCAATTTGCATTCTTTTCGGAAATGAGGCGCTCGACCAGCAGATGTTAAAAATGTAAGTTATATAGGAACACAGAATGTCAAAAACATATTTAATTGGACGAATTAATTATGTTCCAAATATGTCACAGCCTGGACTATTTTTAAGAGAGGAAAAAACTGACATCACTTCGGGATCCGGTTACTGGACTGAGAAAAGCGCAACATTGGTTGTGAGAAGGCATGGAGTCGATAAACTCATTAAGTACTCCACAATCAGAATACTGAAGGAAGTGATCATTAAACGAATTGGCAAGTGCTTTGCCGCTTACTTCCCTGCCATCCAATGACAATTTCCAGATACCTGGTGTCGATTTTCTAAGCCTCATAAAGGTATTTAGTTTTTTCCACAGTTGATCACTTCTGTATAAACAACTCTCGAATTCAGAGTAAAGGTAACAAGATCTGCTCGTTTTAATCTCTTTGTTTAGCTTATTTCGATATGTTCTATATTTCTTGAGAAGATTCGGATCTTTTGTTTTAACGAAACAATGGTAAAGCGAGTTCTTGTAGTTAATTTTGCTATCCAGAAAACAAGCAAAGAGAATCTAAGGGCACTTTGCTGAGCTAAACTGCGATAGGCGAAAGCCTATCTATGACTGCCTCTGTTGCTGTTGTCTGAACTGTTCTGCGAACGGACGCCGCCGTGGCCGCGAGCATGGGATGCAATCACAGCTATATGGCTGCAAGAATGTGTAAAGAGCAGGGCGCAAAGATCAGGACAGAAGAAGAACACAAACGACAGGACCGGCGCCATTCAAGCATGAACCAACTAGCCCAAGCAAGAGTTTTACATGACTGCAAGGTTTGTCGCTGATGTTCGCGCATCCCCACCCGCATGTCCGCGCTCTCCCACGCGCCCACTCGCACAGCGCTACTGTCATGGAGACTCCTCTGGTTGCTCCCCTCGCCGGTGATCACCGCTTTCCTGCGTCCACCACGGACTGCGCCCGGACATTCATGAGCCACTAAAGGATTACGCCTTAATACAACGGTATGTCTCATTTTAACGCGATAGCGTTAAGGAGCTCGTGTCGCAGAAAAGCCGGTGTCGTCGGCGTCGGTGTCGGCGGCGTTGGCCGTGAGCGATAAATCCCAGCAGGCCCTTTATGAATAAAAAACAACTTGCAAGATGGGCTGGGTGGGAATCGAACCAGGGTCTCCGGAGTGTGAGACGGAGGCGCTACCACTGAGCCACGAGTTCCATGCTTCAAACCGGTACAAACGCGCCTCTAGTGAATGCGGTGTTGCCTTAGAAACGAGCTCTTCTAAGGCTCAGGCGTGCGTCGCTTGCTCAGGCGCACATTTCGTTGCCGCGCCGAACGCTGCGTTGCTCGACGCTCACCGCGTCCGATGCGGGGCGCGTAGTCGCTGCGCCGAAGCCCATTGTCTCACATCCCTTGGCGGGTCGACGGGAACGCTGTCGCGTTCCACTCTTGAAGGCGAAGCTTAAGCGTCCTCCAGTTTTTTGTCCAGCGTTTCAGTTTTAATCGGAAAGACTCAGTAAAAGAAAATTTAAAATAAAGCTAAGGCGATGATCTGCACGCAGCCGCAAGTCCACATGCGCTCCGATGATAGTAGCCTGTCAAAGTTAGCCATGTATTACCCAGCGGCTCAAACAATCTTCACTTTTTTTTCGTTTCTGCGTCCATTCTGCCGGCGTCAGTGACTAAAACGAGAAGTGGGAAGGCCGATAAATCGAAGGTGGCGAAGGAAAGCGGTAGCGTAGTGGTTAGCGTGCCCAGCTTCCAAATGTAGAACGCTGCGGATACAGGGGCTCAAATCACGTGACTTGTTTGTGAAAACACCTTTCTGTGCTCTCTGGTGACGACGAAGCTCAGAATGAGGCGGCGGCCTGACGACAACGGTCGCCGTCAGCGTAACAGAATACGCGGGCGTGCAAAGTCGCACCTAAGCCGAGAAGTATATTCAGAGGAAATACAGTGTGCTCATATCGACAAAAAATGTGATGAATAACGAGCACTGTTGTTGAGCGAGGTTGTAGACCGATAATGTCACCAAAGACAGGGTAGCGCTCCTATCCCGGTAAGTATAGAGGGAATGTACATCAACAGCATGTCAACTAGCGTGTAAGTGGGGCGTTGCGTGTTTTTGTTGTGTGCAGCACAAGCGATAGTGTACGAGATGACACTGAAGAGAAAGCGGTGAGGCGAAGTCCGCGAAAAGTAGTTGAGGATAGCCATATTGAACGTCAGCGCCGTTTTGCATAAAGCCTGCGACTTCAGTTGCTCACGTCGCCAGAAGGCTTGAGTGGTAGCATACAGTTGGGCGTATTTGGTAACCACAGCGATAAACACACACATTGCGAAAACGAAAAGAAGAAAAGGGCCGAGTGAGTTGAAAGTTAGATTAATGAGAGAACTTGTCTGGTATATGAAGAGATTGAAGAAAACAATCAGGTTACATCGACGGCCTTTTCAAGCCAAATAGTATATGCGAACCCAAATGAATCAGCGTGGTCATACTTGCGCGACACGCCATGGTTCCAGGCCTGCCACAGGGACATCGTGGAGTTACGGCGATGACAGTTTGCACTGGGTACTTGAAAATAAAACGAGCACATCAGAGACGTCCGAGGGACGTTTCTACGGTACAAGATCACATCTTGAAAAAAAAAAAGAAGAGCTTGCGAACAGGTACATCAGCAAATCGAGTACTACGGCCATTGTTGATTCTGTTCAGCATGACGTCAGCGTTTTATTCAGCGTTTATCTCGGAGAAAATGAGTTCAAGCTATGTTTATTTGCATTACAATGGCGGGCGTGAAAGTGAAAGCATTAGAGGGTGCCTGAGCACTCTGTGTAGATTACGCACGATAATGATAGCAAGAATACAATATTATAAGAGAATATAATTCGAAAACAAGTTCACTTATTATTACAATGCAGTATAAAGGAAGTGCCTCCACATTATGTGGATGACGCAAATAATGAACATATTGGAAAAAAAGTTTTGTAGGTCTTTAGTAAACTGGATAGACCATTCGCGTCTTTCATCGCGTCACATATGCACAGTGCTCTCTGGAACTCTCTGGGCGTCGTTACATTAGCCTCTTTACAGCTGTAATTATACGTGACCCCCCCGCAAGAAGCATTGCAGAAACTGCAGCGCTTACCGCTCTACTAACGTGCAAGTCCTGAGGAGAGGTAAATAGAATGGTATAGAGTGAGCAAGGAAATGTGGCAGAGAATGGGTAAAACCGGCGGCAATCGCGAAACGAGTGAATAACAGCCTTGCCACTCTTCGCTCGCAGTTCCCATACAGGAGGGAAGGTTGTGACAGTGAAAAGATTACGTTAAGCAAACGAATATAAGGAAACGCTACTGCTATATACACACGACAACAGTTGCGGGTCAAATGGAAGGTACGGTACTGTACGTTTCTGCTTTTTCTCAAAAACAAACACCATGCAAATTCGTCAAGCGGACTATTGACGCAGGGCGTGCAGATGCAAAGCCACATTAAATCACCGTAGGGTCTATGCAACCCTAAGGAAGCGGTCGCACGTCAAATCAACGCTTCTGTGCCCGCCGCGGTAGCTGTGCGGCTATGGCATCGCAAGACGTCGTGGTTTCGATCCCTATTGGGGGAGAGCTCCACCAGAGGGAAAGCTGGCGCCACCGTCGGCTGACGTGGCATGAGGGATCACGTGGACGCAGCGGCCGCGTCGGCTGCTTCGGAAGCGCCGAAGTGAGCTGAAAACGAAAGTTTAAAGTCCCACCTGCGCTGCGGTTCTGATTAAGTGGTGAGCCTTTACCGCTTGACAACATTTGAAAGTACTATAATAGGTATACTCGCTGCCTTTGGAGGCGTGCAGCATGGTAGGCTACTCCTCGTTGCCGCAGTGCCGGACGTACTCAACGGAGCCTGGTGCCAGCCTTATTCACACGTAGCCGCAGGACAAGGAGCTGCGTGAAGCTTGGATCGCGAAACTTAGAACCGGCAGAGGGCCATCGGCTACAACTCCGGTATGCAGCAAGCACAGACGCGAAGATTTCTGCTACGGCACCGGGACTGCGATGTTCGGTGAATAGCAGAAAACGCGCACTGAGACACTCGCCCGCGTCCGCTGCCTGGCTAATGTCATGACGGTTTGGTCTATGAACTTGTTGATGCTAGATACTGGCAAGTTCCCTGGAATGGAAAGGGAGCGGTAAGACGCACATTCAAAAAAGGCATGGCATATGGTCATGTTTGTGTTATGAATTAATGCACTGTATTACGAAAAAGAAGCAGATGGAAATCGCACGCTGAGAAGACCGATAAACATATATTGCGACGCAACTTGAGAAATAATATTGAATTGTCCAAGAATTTAAAAGACAAAGAAAGATTGAATCGTAGCGACGGCACATCGAGGTCACCCTAGGCGTCGAAGTCTCTATAAGACAAAAAACATTTTTTAATAGTTCTGATAGCGTCCACGCAGCAATGGTTGGTATATTGTACTGTCAGATGCTCATATGCTGCGGCCTAAAGCTCACGGCACGGTGCGAAAACGCGCTCACAGTGAAAGCAAAACATTGTGCGCGGAGATGCATGTATACGCGCAGTCGGTTGCTGCATTGATGCTTCATTCTGTTATGCTCCATGTGGTTGTACAGACAGCCCACTACAAGAATATACTTCACATAGTTTACTCTCAGCGTTTGCCTACCTTTCAAGCAAGAAGCCGGTTCGGGAGACTCCATCGCGGCGACGACGCGCAGTGGCGTTCACTGTACGTATTCGGTAAACAGATAGCGTGTGTAAACGATTCTGTGCTTTCAGTCTGTCCAAGATTATCATATCGAAAGTAAAAAACTTCCCTCGTTTTGACAGTACTTACAAAAAAGAAAAAAAAAATTACCGACGATTACGTTACTTCCTAATGCGAAATTTGAGCGCAGCAAATAAGCTGTTTCACCTTTTCGATAGATTGAGGCAAAGAAATCGAGCAACACATGTATGCGCTATCACAGAATTTTTTTTTATTTTTCACACGTATTCCTTTAACAAAGACTCCACTAACAGTTCTTGACAGTCATGAAGGAAGCTTTGTGGTCGGAGAAATAGACTGATATATGTTCGACTTGGTACACCAATGCTTGATTCTCAAAGACGAGATCTATACAAGTGCCTCGCGAGGTTGTCACAGCCGTGGGACGCGTTACGAGCGAGAGGAACGGGATGTTCTCCCGCATAAGTGTTAGGAAATTGCTGTTTGTCTTTATGTCAACATTAAAGTCCCCCACTACTAACATCGGTGTGGATCGATGGACGGTTAATGCGAGTTGCAGAAAGTGCACGACGTCTTTCGTGAGTGCGGTAGCGGACTCACGAAAGCGGTATCAGTCGGTCGCTGCTAGCGCTGGGGGGATGAAAGGGGGGCGGAGCTGGTTACGAGGCCGACGATAACGCCGACGACGACGCGAAACCCAGGAACGGACGCCAAAGAGCCATTTGTGTAGCCAGCCCTCCTCCACAGTCTCTCCTCCTCCCTTCCATCATCCTCCCTCGCCCGGAGAGCCGACAGCGCGCATTAGCGGCGGCGGAGCAGATTCGTCGGCGAGCTGGTTACGAGGCCGACGACAACGCCGACGACGACGCTGACGACGACGCGAAACCCAGGAACGGACGCCAAAGAGCCATTTGTGTAGCCAGCCCTCCTCCACAGTCTCTCCTCCTCCCTTCCATCATCCTCCCTCGCCCGGAGAGCCGACAGCGCGCATGCGCGGCGGCGGAGCAGCAGATTCGTCGGCGAGCTGGTTACGAGGCCGACGACAACGCCGACAACGCCGACGACGACGCGAAACCCAGGAACGGACGCCAAAGAGCTGCGCTCTAAAATGCCCAGGAAGGCTGCCGCGTGTTGTTTTTATTGAGCGCCGTAAGCGAAACTTATGAGGAGCGCGCCACGTGATCCCTCATATAACGCAAGGGAGGCGCTTCCGACTGATGGCGACTCCGTAAGTCCTCGCCCTGGGAGAGTGGGCTGGGAGAGTGTTCAGCTATCTGTACAGGAAAAACATTGATTCACAGTGGAGGAAAAGAACTAGGAGGCTTACCAGCAAGTATGCGGCCTGTAGGGTGGACAACACAGCAACAAAGAAGGTCAAGCGGAAAGTCAGAGAGGTTGAATTAATCTCATGGGTGGCGGCAATGGAAAAGGAACCTGCCATGAGTAACTACTTAAGAGGAAAAAACGAAATCAGGAAAGAAACCATTTATGATAACTCAAAGGGAAGCTCATTACTTTTCGAAGCGAGAACGGGATGCCTTGGAACACGCACCTATAAAGCGAGATATAAAAAGGAAGAATTCTAGAAGCATGTGCTTGTTGTGGTAAAGCTAGGGAGACTACTGAGCATGTTTTATTAGAATGTGAAGACGTCTACCCAGCGGTCAATTTAGGCACCACTGGCCTCCTCGAAGCCCTTGGGTTCAGAGGGAGCAGTGGTAAATCAAACATGTCCGCAATAGACGTTAGTAAGAGGCGATTGGAGGATTGGTGGAAGAAGAGTAGGGAAACAACAAAAGACGGAGACGTACAAAAGCACAGTTCGTAATAGGGGATCAGAAAATTTGGGCGTGGTAGTTCATAGTGTTTTTTTTTTTCATTGTTTGACCTAGGTAGGATATTAGGCAGTATAGTAGCAAGAGCTTTGTGGCGCAACCCACCGCCCCCTTCCAAAAGGGACGCTCATAATATCCATCCATCCAGCCCCCAATACCCCGGGAGCTGGATTTCGACGGAAGCGAAATACAAAAACAGTCGTGCACTTACATTTAGGTGCACGTTAAAAAACACCAGGGTGTAAAAATTAATCGGGAGTCCGCCACTACGGCGTGCCTCATAATCTTATTATGGTTTTAGCACGTAGGAGCCTCATAGTTCTGCCTACACGTCTGCCGCGATGCGATGTGCCATGTGAAGCAATGAGAATACTAAGCCCTCTTATAAGTTATAAACAATGGCACACAACAATGCCTCAAGCAAACACGTCTCGCTGTAAGTGTGTACTACGAATACAAGAAAACAGTGGTGCACGCAAGGTAACATTTGCCATCAACTCGCTACTCACGTATTGCACTAAACACTTAAGAAATTATACATTCGCAGTCAACATTACCGCTAATTCTCGTTAATAAAAGCAAACAACACAAAAGCTTCGCTTACGTCGATTCCCACAGTGTGTGGCATCCGCATAATTTTTTAGGCGTCCACGGTAGAACAGCTTCAATCCCGTGGCCGTTGCAACATTGCCAACTTCCGTGGGATTGTAGTCGTCAGAATGGGATATAAGTAACAGGATAATCAGGAAGTTGATGAATGGCAAGAAGACAGAAGCTTGCACAAGACCTCAGGAAAGTAAAATGACTTTTTAAGCAGCATGGTAGGGGGTTTAAGCAGCATGGTAGGGGGCCGTGCTATGGTTTCAACGTCTACTAAATATCCCCCAAAATATGAGCCGAGGCCGAGAAAACTGCAGGCTTTTTGGGAAAGGTGAACACGCTGGAAATCTCAGGACAGTACTAGCTTAATATAAAGGATGACTTAGAGATGAAAAAGAAACAACATAAAGTTGGTAGCCAAAATTCTGGACAAATAAATTGGCTGTTGAAGGCAGGCACGTACCCAAGGGGGGGCCCGGGGGGGCCCGGGCCCCCCCCGAAATCAAGTGGCATACCCCCCCCCCCTCCCCACCCACGCCACCACTCCTCACACATTCCTAAAGCGCCGCCAGATCAATGTTGAGACTTTGCAGCGGTTCATCGGTCAACATTATGCTGCCTTTTTCACTCCTTTTAGATGGCGGTAGTTATCGGCATCTCTTGTATTGTGAAGGACCGTTTTCTCGTAGATTTCCACACCCACGCGATTAAGTCGAGGTGCGTTCAGTTGTCACCATTTATTCAACCATCACGCGCATAGCTGCATGTTGCTTATGTTAGTTCAACCTTCTTTGTTTAGGCTGATCCTGGGACCAGGAGAGGGATGCGGCTGTTACTCAGCTGGTCTGTACTCTCATGGAACGAGTAGCGGCCGAAGAAAACACCAATTGCGTTTAACTTATCCCTTTGCTTCATTGTTTCCTTGAGTTACGGCTCGCCGCAACGCTGGCAGATGCCCGGAACCATATACACGTGATATGGGTTAGATAAGGTGGGGAATAATGTGAAAGAGCGTCCATCATGGAACCCTGCAATAACCCTTAAACCCATAAGCAAGATGACTGTCGCCCGTTACCTCGTCTGTTTTTCCCTAACTGCACAGCACTTTTCGTGCAAAATTGGCAACTGGAAACGAAAATCGCAAGGGGTTGAGAAATTAAGCGATCTACTAAGGGAGAGAGCCAAGGCAACAACAAAACTGCAAGCAAAAGCG
This sequence comes from Dermacentor albipictus, assembly GCF_038994185.2. Classification (NCBI taxonomy): domain Eukaryota; kingdom Metazoa; phylum Arthropoda; class Arachnida; order Ixodida; family Ixodidae; genus Dermacentor; species Dermacentor albipictus. The sequence goes on from NC_091821.1 coordinate 26,892,884, forward strand.
AATAATAAAAAAGTTAACCGTTGTTAATGAGAGTATTTATGGATCAACATCTTTTTATTTAAAAAAGAAGTAGAGAAAACGCCGCCGGAAGCGGAGAACAATTACGTGTTTTGAATGACGCTTCTACAGTTATCGGTCGAACCGCCTCACGTAGCCACTTCTCTGCTGTGCTTATGTGGGCGTTTTTCTAACCTTTTGCAGTGAGCGCAGTACGTCTAGAATCGCAGAGTCCTGCGCTCTACGTGGTTGTATGGGACTAGCGGCCGCACAGAGTTACGCAATTCGCGGAACTGTCAAAACTGATCAACAAGGCGAAAATAACTGATATTCGAAACTATAACATGAGAAAGACTGAAAAAGCCGTAAAAAATGAACGCAGCCTGAAATCAGCAAAAAAGAAACCTGGCATAGGACAAACCATGATGTATGCACTAAAAGTCAAGAAGGATAACATCATCAGCAATCTCGAAGATCGAGATTGCTGATGATGCGGAAAAAGCAGCGCAAAAATTCTAAGCTGACCTGTATACAGTACCCAGAGGAGTCACGATAGTTCACTTAGAAACAGTAATGAACAGGATACAGAAACTCTCCTATAACTAGCGATGAGGTCAGAAGGGCCCTGCAAGACATGAAACGATGAAGAGAGGGAGGATAAGGTGCAATAACAGTCGATTTAATCAAAGATGGAGGAGACATAATGCTTGAAAAACTGGCGGCTCTTTATACGAAGTGTCTATCGACTGCAAGGGTCCCAGAAAACTGGAAGAATGCAGACATTATACTAATCCACAAAAAAGGAGACGTTAAAGAATTGAACAATTATGGGACCATTAGCTTGCTCCCAGTATTATATAAAATATTTACCAAAATAATCTCCAATAGAATAAGGTTAACACTGGATTCTGTCAACTAAGGCAACATGCTGGCTTCAGGAAGAGATACTTTACAATGGATCACATCCATGTCATCAATCAGGTTATCGCGAAATGTGCAGAGTACAATAAGCCTCTCTATGTGGCTTATATAGATTACGAAAAGGCATTTGATTCAGTAGAGATACCAGCAATCGTAGAGGCACTACGTAATCAAGGAGTACAGAACGCTTACGTAAAAAGCTTGGAAAATATTGCTACATGCGTGAGGTATTTGTTTGTTTGAACGAGGCGCGTAGGCGCCATCACTCCAGAAAAGAGGAGGAAGAACGAATTGGGCTCGCGCTGTGAATGTAACCGGTCAGCGCTGCAACCGTTGTTGTAAATATAATCTGTAAATAGTTTCTCGTCTTACTGACTCGTCTTTCGCGTTAGAATATCTACAGAGGTTCTACAGCTACCTTAATTCTACACAAGAAAAGCAGGGAGATACCTATAGAGAAAGGGGCCAGACAGGGAGACAATTTCTCCAAAGCTGTTTTCTGCGTGCTTAGAAGAATTCAAGCTATTAAACTGGGAAGGCTTAGGAGTAAAGATCGACGGCACATATCTCAGCAACCTTCGGTTTGCCTATGACATTGTTGTATTCAACAACAATGCAGACGATTTACAACAAATGATTGGAGACCTTAACAGAGAGAGTGTAAGAGTGGGGTTGAATATTATTATGCAGAAGATGAAGATAATGATAAATAGCCGGGCAAAGGAACAAGAGATCAGGATGGCCAGTCGGCCACTAGAGACTGTGAAAGAGTACGTTTACCTAGGTCAATTAATCAGAGGGGACCCTGATCATGAGAAGGAAATTAACAGAATAATAAAAATAGGTTGGATCACATACGGCAGGCATTGCCAGCTCCTGACTGGAAGCTTACCATTATTATTGAAAAGTAAGGTGTGCAATCAGTGCATTTTGCCAGTGCAATATGTCCAGTGCCAATGCGTTTGCCAGTGCATTTCCCAGTGCATTTTGCCAGTGCATATGGGGCAGATACTTGAGAGCAAGTTAAGGACCACGCAAAGCGCGATCGAACGAAGATTGCTAGGCATAACGTTAAGAGAGAAACAGAGTGGTTTTGATCAGAGAGCGAACGGGTATAGACGATATTCTAATTGACATCAAGAGGAAACAATGTAGCTGGGCAGATCATGTAATGCGCCGGTTAGATAACCGTTGGACCATTAAGGTTACAGAATGGGTACCAAGAGAAGGGAAACGCAATCGAGGACGACAAAACACTAGGTGGAGCGATGAAATTAGGAAATTCGCGGGCGCTAGTTGGAATCGGTTGGCGCAGGACAGGGGTAATTGGAGATCGCAGGGAGAGGCCTTCGTCCTGCAGTGGACATAAAACAGGATGATGATGATGATGATGATGATGATGATGATGATGATGATGGTGGTGGTGGTGGTGGTGGTGGTGGGCCCCCCCCGAAAAAAAATCCTGGGTACGTGCCTGGTTGAAGGAGTTCAGCCGAAACCCGATGGTGCGAAATAAGGCGACAATGTCGGCAAGTGTTGTAGACAGGTCAAGTAGGTCCTGTGGCCGACGCCGGCGCCCGGCAACTGTCTGGCGACTGCACACATAAGCGAGATGCCTGGTCGTCAGTCGTTACAGGGTGATTTGGGTGTTAAAATTTGGGCGCGGACTCCATCACATTAAATGCAATGCACTCTACGGTCACTCTTCAACGGCTCGTACCGATTCTCGAACCATGACAAAGCAAATAGTCTCACGTGCCGACTGTCACCTTCCTCTAACTGCCAACATTCTTTACCCACCGTAGTTGCTTAGTGGATGTAGTGTTGGGCTGCCAAGCACGAGGTCGCGAGATCGAATCCTAGCCGCGGCGGCCATATCTTGATAGGGGTGAAATGCAATAACACCCGTTGTTGGAACCTCACCGATGGCACCGGCTGTTGGAATCTCAGCGCTGCCACCAGCTGTTGGAACCTCAGTGCTGACACCCGTTATTGCAGTCGCACCGCTGGCACGAGTTGTTGCAAATGGGTCGCAAGCCCCAAGGGTAGCGTTGGCCTGGCGGCCTGGGGCACAACTGGAAGCATCCGAAGGTCCTGGCAAAGCATGAGTCGACTGCTAACAGAACAACTTGTTTATTCTAGCATCGCAAAAGAGCGGCCGGTCAGGTCGACCGAAGTGGAGAGACGGGAGAGCACGCTTCTCAACAGAAGAAATCGGAGCCTCTCTCTTGGCGTCCGGGAGCAGCTGCTCTTATACTCTTGGCGTCGCGGGCAAGAAGGAAGGTCACGGGACGACACCACGTGACAGCGAGGCACGGACGGACTGAGACATGTAGAGACGAGTGTAGTGACGCATCAGCCGGGCCGGCGCCGGTCAGTCCTCCTCGCTTCACACTTGGGGAGCTCCTCTCCCCGGCTGCCGCGCTTTGACAAGCGTGGGCACACACACACACACGCACACACAAAGACACGTGGCACTGAACATGCCGGGACGCGCTCGGCGGGGATGCGTCGCGGCCGCTCCGAACGGGCCAAAATGTCCGCCGCTTTGAATGAAGCCCCGGCGTCCGCTGCATCCGCGCAGGCTACACCGCGCGTCGTAGGCGAAACGTAACACCGTGTACTTATAGACTTAGGTTAAAGAATCCCAGCTGGTCCAAATTATAACGGGATCCCGCATTACCGCGTGCCTCATAATCAGATCGTGGTTCTGGCACGTAAAACCCCATAATTTATTATTTACCATTCCTTAAGGATGTCTTTGGGAGTCGCACAACTCTTGAATACAAGTGTCAGGAGTTGCGCGCGAGGTCTTGAGTATGCGGGTAACCATTCTGGTGTTCGATATCTGTTAGTCTACATTGCGGCTATGTTATATAGACGGAACGGAAAATGGTAGACAATATGGAGGACAAACAAATCCCGCATATATTACTGCACAATAATCTTAAATAGTTGTCTTTCTTCATGCACGTGGATAACCGTGATAGGACAGTACTTTCACAACTAACTGGAAGTACTGTATATGTCATGTCCAAAAGTGTACCGGGCCTAGTGGCCAGTAAATGGGACGTAATATTGTGAGCAGCTTCGGCCATAGCATGTTAACGGACGACCACACAGAGACAGTTTGTACAATTCGATCTTGTGTCGTGCCTTTTGCCTCAAGGTGCAAAACCAACTTATCCATGTATCTATCTAAATAGTCATGTACATCTCGATTTGGAGCTGCTGCGGTAGCCCATGAGTGCGGACAGCAAAGTCGCTAGCGAAATAATTGGGGGCACCTTAACGAAATCGATAAGACCAAATCAAAAGCCGTCCACGGTGATGTCTCTCGTAGACTTTGTGCAATGTTCGGAAGTTAACATAATGTGCCGACTGAAGAAAGGCTGCTGCGGGGTGTTTCCTACGATTACCCTAGCTTGTTTACTCCTTAGCACGGTGTACGAATATACTGAGGTGTTGACACTGCGCCCGCCGGCGCGTCCATAGTATGTTCGGCCGCGGCGGGGCGCACCCTGTAGTTCTACTGCGAGACGACAGGTGGCGCCGCGACCTGCGGGCTCAGGCTGCTTGCTGTGGTAAAGCTAGGGAAACTACGGAGCATGTTTTATTAGAATGTGAAGACGTCTACCCAGCGGTCGATTTAGGCACCACTGGCCTCCTTGAAGCCCTTGGGTTCAGAGGGAGTAGTGGTAAAGCAAACATGTCCGCAATAGACATTAGTAAGAGGCGACTGGAGGATTGGTGGAAGTAGGGAAACGACAAAAGACGGAGACGTGCAAAAGCACAGTTCGCAATAGGGGATCAGAAAATTTGGGCGTGGTAGTTCATAGTGTTTTTGTGTCTTTTTCATTGTTTAACCTAGGTAGAATATTAGGCAGTATAGTAGCAAGAGCTTGGTGGCGCAACCCACCGCCCCGTTCCAAAGGGGACGCTCATAACATCCATCCATCCATCCATCCATCCATCCATCCATCCATCCATCCATCCATCCATCCAGGAACAGATTCACGATGCCGAAGGAAATTGTTTAGAGGGAGATGACGCTGTGAACTACATTGGTTCAGTTACAGCAGAGTCATTTAGCAAAGACGATAGGGTAATCGCCCCAAGTGAGGGAGCAACACAGAATAGCATAATAGAAAACAGCTTAGAATTGACCAATCTTAACAGGAAAAAGGCGGAAGCAAATGTTCCAAAATGCACGTCCGCGGGGATAGACGAAATTACAATCAAGTTAATTAATGAACTTGGCCCAAGAAGCAAGGAAACGCTGATAAAAGCATTGGAGGCAGTCATAACAAATAAGCAAATTCCGCACAGCTGGAAACAGAGTAAAATGAATTTGATTTATAAAGGGAAAGGTGATAAGAACATAAAATATTTCCGACCAATTACGATAACATCAGTTATATATAGGCTGGCGATGCAGGCGGTGAAATTAAAAATGCAGTCATGGGTAGAAAGTAATAGAATACTTGGAGAACTTCAGAACGGGTTCAGAAGTGGTAGGCGCTTAGATGATAGCCTGTTCGTGCTTACCCAGTGCATAGAAATAGCTAAGGCGGAAAATAGACCTCTGTATTTAGCCTTCCTGGACATAAGTGGTGCATACGACAATGTGAACAGGGAACTCCTGTGGAACATATTAAAAGCTGAAGGTATCGGTAATGAGGTAATTGATTTTCTACAGGAACTATATCGAGAAAATAATGTTGAAATAACATGGGAAGGAATCAAGAGTACGACAACTGTCGAGGTTCAGAAAGGATTAAGGCAAGGTTGTCCTCTATCACCGCTGCTGTTCATGCTTTATATGATAAGCATGGAAAGAAGGTTACAACGAAGCAATCTAGGGTATAATCTGTCGTACAGATTAGGCGAAAAGGTTGTTGAGCAACGACTACTGGGTTTAATGTATGCGGACGATATTGTATTGTTAGCAGATAGCCAGGAAGATTTGCAAACTCTGGTTAATTACTGTGGGGACGAAGGAGACAGTTTAGGTTTCCGTTTTAGTGCAGCTAAGTCCGGTGGGATGTTTTTCAACGATACAACTGATCAGGAGCTTACAATACAAGGCCACGAAATACCCCGAGTGGCCGAATACAAGTATCTCGGGGTATGGATAAACAAAGGGCAGATGTACACGGAAAAGCACGAACAGTCTCTAATAGCAAAAGGGCGAAGAGATGCCGGGATAATGAAACATAAGGCATTGTGGGGTTACAACAGGTATGAGGTACTGAGAGGCATTTGGAAGGGAGTAATGGTGCTGGGGCTTACTTTCGGGAATGCGGTCCTGTGTTGAAGGGCAGAGGTTCAGTCGAGACGAAGTAAATCGGAGAGCTGTGGGAAGGTTAGCACTAGGTGCCCACGGGAAAACCACAAACGAAGCAGTACAGGGAGATATGGGCTGGGCATCATTCGAAGCACGGGAAGCTCAGAGTAAAATCCTATACGAAAAACGTCTGAGGAAATTGGATGATAGCAGGTGGGCAGCTAAGGTGTTTAAATACCTATACAGAAAGAGCGTTGACTCACAATGGCGGAAAAGAACTAGGAAGCTAACCAGTAAGTATGCCAGGCACGAGGACGAAAAAGGACAGAGCATTAAACGACAGGTTAAAAATGCGGAAGGTAAAAATTGGATAAATTCAATGGAAAAGAAACATAGTGTAGAACTATATCGATACTGGAAACAGCAGATCAGGAAGGAAGCGTTTTATGATAACTCAAGAGCCAGTGCTCTTTGAAGCTAGATCAGGATAACGCGGAGCTATAAAAAGAAATTTAACGAAGAAGAAGACACATGTACTGTGTGTGGTAAATATGTAGAAACAATGGAACACCTCATACTAAAATGTGATGGTATCAATCCCGATGTCGATGCGGCCACAGTCACCCTTCCTGAGGCCCTAGGGTTCAGAGATAATGATAGTCATGTAAATAAATGTGCGGTGGAAATTAGCAAAAGGCGATTGGAGGATTGGTGGCTCAAAAGCAGAGAGGTGACAAAAAGGTTAAAAGGGTAGAAAGACGTATTTAAAGAAAATCGAGAAATTCAATAACACACAACACAGATAAAAATAAAAGGCAAAATAAAAATCTGAGCATGGTGGCAACTGCCATCGCCCCGTTTCAAAGGGGACGCTCCTACCTTCCATCCATCCATCCATCAGATCAGTGGGCTGGCGCCTTGTGATTCCACTGCCCACGCTCGATTTTCGACTTTAGTAGCGTGAGTATAACTGAAAGCGCGAAGAAAATGGTTTACATGTAATAAAGACATGCGTGTGTCAGGCCTCATGCTTTACGGATACGAAAGTATCTGCTCTACAGCAGTTAATGATGTCATGCGGATCGCGAAGCACTTAAAGCCCATTTCTCAAGACGCGGTGTCGCTTGTTGCCTGTGTCAGGCCGTGGGAACGGGCGAAGAAGCACAGCGATTTCGCATCTAAGTTCTCTAGCGCAGCCGCGTGGCAGCAGCTGAAGTGCACGGGGTTTTTGTCTCTTCGAAAACACGTTGGGCATGTCCGGCGCTGAGGGCACCGGCTGCACACAGCGGCACCGCTCGCTACTGTTGAATTGGCTCTTAACGGACATCATCACATTCCCAGTCCTCTACACAGATAAGGCTGTCGAGTTTCTGCTTCACCGCATCTACGAAGTCATTTGCTGATGTGACATTGGTCGGGTTTATAAGGGCTTTGAAATCGGATATGTCTATAGTAGCGGCTTCTCTCCCTCAACTACTCTGCAGTTGCCAAATTTAGGAGGCTTGAGGAGGGTGTAAATGTATAATGTCTGGTACAGCTGCAAGAGGGAAGCAGCGGTGGCGTAGAGGTAGAACACCCGCCTCGCGTGCAAGAGGTCCGTGGTTCGAATCCCGGTGCCGGCAATTTTCCACCGGATAAAAAAAAAATCCGCGTGTTGATAAAATTGCATAAACGGGCCTGGAGTGTGGCCTGATCCCGGTGACCAGAACCGGTAACGCACTCCCTCACCAGAGCAGGATTGGCCACCCTGGTGCAGTACTTGGCCACAACCTCCTATACGGGGGGGGCCCGGGGGGGCCCGGGCCCCCCCCGAAATCAAGTGGCATACCCCCCCTCCCCCCCCCCTCCCCACCCACGCCACCACTCCTCACACATTCCTAAAGCGCCGCCAGATCAATGTTGAGATTCGCAGCTGTTCATCGGTCAGCATTATGCTGCCTTTTTCACTCCTTTTAGATGGCGGTAGTTATCGGCATCTTTTGTAATGTGAAGGACAGTTTTCTCGTAGATTCCGCACCCTCACGATTAACTCGAGATGCGTTCAGTTGTCACCATCTATTCAACCGTCACGTGCATAGCTGTTGCTTTTGTTAGTTCAACCTTCTTTGTTTAGGCTGATCCTGGGACCAGGAGAGGGATACGGCTGTTACTCAGCTGGTCTATACTCTCATGGAACGAGTTGCGGCCGGAGAAAACGCCCATTGCGTTTAACTTATCCCTTTGCTTCATTGTTTCCTTCAGTTATGGCTCACCGCGACGCTGGCAGATGCCCGGAATGATATACACGGGATATGGGTTAGATAAGGTGGGAAATAAAATAATGTGAAAGAGCGTCCTTCATGAAACCCTGCAATAACCCTTAAACCCATAAGCAAGATGACTGTCGCCCGTTATCTCGTCTGTTTTTCCCTAACTGTATAGCACCTTTCGTGCAAAATTGGCAACCGGAAACAAAAATCGCAAGGAGTTGAGAAATTAAGCGATCTACTAAGGGAGAGAGCCAAGGCAACAACCAAACTGCAAGCAAAAGCGAATAATTAAAAACTTCACCGCTGTTTATGAGAATATTTATGGATCAATATCTCTTTATTTAAAAAGGAAGTAGAGAAAACGCCGCCGGAAGAGGAGAACAATTACTTGTTTTGAATGACGCTTCCACAATTATTGGTCGAACCGCCTCACGTAGCCACTTCTCTGCTGTGCTTATGTGGGTGTTTTTCTAACCTTTCGCAGTGAGCGCAGTACGTCTAGAATCGCAGAGTCCTGCGCTCTACGCGGTTGTATGGAACTGGAGGCCGCATAGCGTTACGCATTTTGCGGAACTGTCAAAACTGATCAACAAGGCGAAAATAACTGATATTCGAGACTATAACATGATAAAGACTGAACAAGCCGTAAAAAACGAACGCAGCCTGAAATCAATAAAAAAGAAACCTGGCATAGGACAAACCATGATGTATGCACTAAAAGATAAGAAGGATAATATCATCAGCAATCTCGAAGATATAGTAAAAGCAGCGGAAAAATTCTAAGCTGACCTGTATACAGTACCAAGAGGAGTCATGATAGTTCACTTAGAAACAGTAATGAACAGGATACAGAAACTCTCCTATAACTAGCGATGAGGTCAGAAGGGCCCTGCAAGACATGAAACGATGAAGAGCGGGAGGATAAGGTGGAATAACAGTCGATTTAATCAAAGATGGAGGAGACATAATGCTTGGAAAACTGGCGGCTCTTTGTACGAAGTGTCTATCAACTGCAAGAGTCCCAGAAAACTGGAAGAATGCAGACATTATACTAATCCACAAAAAAGGAGACGTTAAAGAATTGAACAATTATGGGACCACAGCTTGCTCCCAGTATTATATAAGATATTTACCAAAATAATCTCCAATAGAATAAGGTTAACACTGGATTTTGTCAACCAAGGGAACAGGCTGGCTTCAGGAAGAGATACTTTACATTGGATCACATCCATGTCATCAATCAGGTTATCGCGAAATATGCAGAGTACAATAAGCCTCTCTATGTGGCTTATATAGATTACGAAAAGGCATTTGATTCAGTAGAGATACCAGCAACCGTAGAGGCACTACGTAATGAAGGAGTACAGAACGCTTACGTAAAAAGCTTGGAAAATATTACTACATGCGTGAGGTATTTGTTTGTTTGAACGAGGCGCGTAGGCGCCATCATTCCAGAAAAGAGGAGAGAGAACGAACTGGGCTCCCGCTGTGAATCTAACCGGTCAGCGCTGCATCCGTTGTTGTAAATATAATCTGTAAATAGTTTCTCGTCTTACTGACTCGTCTTTCACGTTAGAATATCTACAGAGGTTCTACAGCTACCTTAATTCTACACAAGAAAAGCAGGGAGATACCTATAGAGAAAGGGGCCAGACAGGGAGACAATTTCTCCAAAGCTGTTTTCTGCGTGCTTAGAAGAATTCAAGCTATTAAACTGGGAAGGCTTAGGAGTAAAGATCGACGGCACATATCTCAGCAACCTTCGGTTTGCCGATGACATTGCTCTATTCAACAACAATGCAGAGGAGTTACAACAAATGATTGGAGACCTTAACAGAGAGAGTGTAAGAGTGGGGTTGAATATTATTATGCAGAAGATGAAGATAATGATAAATAGCCGGGCAAAGGAACAAGAGATCAGGATGGCCAGTCGCCCACTAGAGACTGTGAAGGAGTACGTTTACCTAGGTCAATTAATCAGAGGGAACCCTGATCATGAGAAGGAAATTCACAGAAGAATAAAAATAGGTTGGATCGCATACGGCAGACATTTCCATCTCCTGACTGGAAGCTTACCATTAATATTGAAAAGTAACGTGTGCAATCAGTGCATTTTGCCAGTGCAATATGTCCAGTGCCAATGCATTTGCCAGTGCATTTCCCAATGCATTTTGCCAGTGCATATGTGGCAGAGACTTGAGAGCAAGTGAAGGGCCATGCAAAGAGCGATCGAACGAAGATTGCTAGGCATAACGTTAAGAGAGAACGAGAGTGCTTTGGATCAGAGAGCTAACGGGTATAGACGATATTCTAATTGACATCAAGAGGAAAAAATGTAGCTGGGCAGGTCATGTAATGCGCCGGTTAGATAACCGTTGGACCATTAGGGTTACAGAATGGGTACCAAGAGAAGGGAAACGCAATCGAGGACGACAAAACACTAGGTGGAGCGATGAAATTAGGAAATTCGCGAGCGCTAGTTGGAATCGATTGGCGCAGGACAGGGGTAAGTGGAGATCGTAGGGAGAGGCCTTCGTCCTGCAGTGGACATAAAAGATGATGATGATGATGATGATGATGATGGAGGTGGTGGGCCCCCCCCCGAACAAAAATCCTGGGTACGTGCCTGCTCCTATATGAACAACACAATCAAACCCCGGCCCTCAGTCCCCAGCAGCTGCGAAGCAACTGACCACGGCGGCGGTCAGACCTGCGACGCTGCAGAGGGTGCTAAGAATCACTGGCTCCGGACAGGCCGCCATTGGAATATGAACCTGGCAACGTTTAACGCTAGAACGTTATCTAGTGAGGCGAGTCTAGCAGTGCTATTGGAGGAATTAGAGGGCAGTAAATGGGATATAATAGGGCTCAGCGAAGTTAGGAGGCCAAAAGAAGCATATACAGTGCTAAAAAGCGGGCACGTCCTGTGCTACCGGGGCTTAGCAGAGAGAAGGGAATTAGGCGTCGGATTTCTGATTAATAAGAATATAGCTGGTAACATACAGGAATTCTATAGCATTAACGAGAGGGTGGCAGGTCTTGTTGTGAAACTTAACAAGAGGTACAAAATGAAGATTGTACAGGTCTACGCCCCTACATCCAGTCATGATGACCAGGAAGTCGAAAGCTTCTATGAAGACGTGGAATCGGCGATGGGTAGAGTGAAAACTAAATACACCATACTAATGGGTGACTTTAATGCCAAGATAGGCAAAAAGCAGGCTGGAGACAAGGCAGTGGGGGAATATGGCATAGGCACTAGGAATATCAGGGGGGAGTTATTGGTAGAGTTTGCGGAACAGAATAATATGAGGATAATGAATACCTTCTTCCGCAAACGGGATAGCCGAAAGTGGACGTGGAGGGGCCCGAACGGCGAGACTAGAAATGAAATAGACTTCATACTCTGCGCTAACCCTGGCATCATAAAAGATGTGGACGTGCTCGGCAAGGTGCGCTGCAGTGACCACAGGATGGTAAGAACTCGAATTAGCCTAGACCTGAGAAGGGAACGGAAGAAACTGGTACGTAAGAAGCCGATCAATGAGTTAGCGGTAAGAGGAAAAATAGAGCAATTCCAGATCAAGCTACAGAACAGGTATTCGGCTTTAACTCAAGAAGAGGACCTTAGTGTTGAAGCAATGAACGACAATCTTGTGGACATCATTAAGGAGTGTGCAATGGAAGTCGGTGGTAACTCCGTTAGGCAGGATACCAGTAAACTATCGCAAGAGACGAAAGATCTGATCAAGAAACGCCAATGTATGAAAGCCTCTAACACTACAGCAAGAATAGAACTGGCAGAACTTTCGAAGTTAATCAACAAGCGTAAGACAGCTGACATAAGGAAGTATAATATGGATAGAATTGAACAGGCTCTCAGGAACGGAGGAAGCCTAAAAACAGTGAAGAGGAAACTAGGAATTGGCAAGAATCAGATGTATGCGTTAAGAGACAAAGCCGGCAATATCATTACTAATATGGATGAGATAGTACAAGTGGCTGAGGAGTTCTATAGAGATTTGTACAATACCAGTGTCACCCGCGACGATAATGGAAGAGAAAATAGTCTAGAGGAATTCGAAATCCCACAGGTAACGCCGGAAGAAGTAAAGAAAGCCTTGGGAGATATGCAAAGGGGGAAGGCAGCTGGGGAGGATCAGGTAACAGCAGATTTGTTGAAGGATGGTGGGCAGATTGTTCTAGAGAAACTGGCCACCCTGTATACGCAATGCCTCATTACGTCGAGCGTACCGGAATCTTGGAAAAATGCTAACATAATCCTAATCCATAAGAAAGGGGACGCCAAAGACTTCAAAAATTATAGACCAATCAGCTTACTGTCCGTTGCCTACAAACTATTTACTAAGGTAATCGCAAATAGAATAAGGAACACCTTAGACTTCTGTCAAGCGAAGGACCAGGCAGGATTCCGTAAAGGCTACTCAACAATAGATCATATTCACACTATCAATCAGGTGATAGAGAAATGTGCGGAATATAACCAACCCTTATATATAGCTTTCATTGATTACGAGAAAGCATTTGATTCTGTCGAAACCCCAGCAGTCATGGAGGCATTACGGAATCAGGGTGTAGACGAGCCATATGTAAAAATACTGAAAAATATCTATAGCGGCTCCACAGCCACCATAGTCCTCCATAAAGAAAGCAACAAAATCCCAATAAAGAAAGGCGTCAGGCAGGGAGATACGATCTCTCCAATGCTATTCACAGCGTGTTTACAGGAGGTATTCAGAGACCTGGATTGGGAAGAAATGGGGATAAAAGTTAATGGAGAATACCTTAGTAACTTGCGATTCGCTGATGATATTGCCTTGCTTAGTAACTCAGGGGACCAACTGCAATGCATGCTCACTGACCTGGAGAGGCAAAGCAGAAGAGTGGGTCTAAAAATTAATCTGCAGAAAACTAAAGTAATGTTTAACAGTCTCGGAAGAGAACAGCAGTTTACAATAGGCAGCGAGGCACTGGAAGTCGCAAGGAAATACATCTACTTAGGGCAGGTAGTGACTGCGGATCCGGATCATGAGACAGAAATAATCAGAAGAATAAGAATGGGCTGGGGTGCGTTTGGCAGGCATTGTCAGATCATGAACAGCAGGTTGCCGTTATCTCTCAAGAGAAAAGTATATAATAGCTGTGTCTTACCAGTACTCACCTACGGGGCAGAAACCTGGAGGCTTACGAAAAGGGTTCTGCTCAAATTGAGGACGACGCAACGAGCTATGGAAAGAAGAATGATAGGTGTAACGTTAAGGGATAAGAAAAGGGCAGATTGGGTGAGGGAACAAACGCGAGTTAATGACATCTTAGTTGAAATCAAGAAAAAGAAATGGGCATGGGCAGGACATGTAATGAGGAGGGAAGATAACCGATGGTCATTAAGGGTTACGGACTGGATTCCAAGGGAAGGGAAGCGTAGCAGAGGACGGCAGAAAGTTAGGTGGGCGGATGAGATTAAGAAGTTTGCAGGGACGGCATGGCCACAATTAGTACATGACCGGGGTCGTTGGAGAAATATGGGAGAGGCCTTTGCCCTGCAGTGGGCGTAACCAGGCTGATGATGATGATGACAGCTGCAAGAAAGTAGGCATTGACGGGAGGTCATTCTGGTTTCCAGCCAATCTTACCTTACCAAAGAAACGTTCAATTGGATCTTTATTTAATCTTGCTTGTCAAGACATATTTAAAATTGTAATCGCGCAGGAGAACATTGCAAAGTTCTTTTGTGGATTTTGATGTGACACGAAGGTCTTCAGATGTGCTCTTGGTGAGGAACATGTCGTTTGTAATCAAGCCACACTGAAGTTCCTTCTCCCAGCATATTGAAGATGATGTCGCTTAGCCGCTGGCTCCAAGGCTATTTCCGAGTCCACGGGTGTCGCAGCGGGCAAAGAAGCTTGCAGATGCTGCGCCGCACTCTTGTAGTCGACTTTCGGCTGACGTCGCTTGGGTGCTCGCCCAGAAGGTTCCCTTTTAAAGGGCTGCTTTCGAGGTCTGTTTGGCCGTGTGAGGTACTTTGGGCAATTTGGAAATAAGGTGGGAACTGCGTCTTTAGACAGTACAGGCCTCTTTTCGGCGTTAAGCAGCACTTTTCCATTGAGCTTCGCGTAATATGTCCGGGATATCACGTCCTCAGAAAAATGCTTGGCGCAGATATGGTCGGTAGGTGTCAAAGTCCGGTCTGCCCTCGGAATCGCACAAGCCACTGCTCCAAACGAACATTAATTGTCGGACGGAGCTTTGAAGAGGGGCACACGCTCCGTGCAAGTCCGGTAGCGCGAATTGCAGTTCGGCACGGAACACTTTCTTCCCATTGCAAACACGTCTCAAACAAACAAACAAAAAATTACCGACGATTACGTTACTTCCTAATGCGAAATTTGAGCGCAGCAAATAAGCTGTTTCACCTTTTCGATAGATTGAGGCAAAGAAATCGAGCAACACATGTATGCGCTATCACATAATTTTTTTTTTATTTTTCACACGTATTCCTTTAACAAAGACTCCACTAACAGTTCTTGACAGTCATGAAGGAAGCTTTGTGGACGGAGAAATAGACTGATATATGTTCGACTTGGTACACCAATGCTTGATTCTCAAAGACGAGATCTATACAAGTGCCTCGCGAGGTTGTCACAGCCGTGGGACGCGTTACGAGCGAGAGGAACGGGATGTTCTCCCGCATAAGTGTTAGGAAATTGCTGTTTGTCTTTATGTCAACATTAAAGTCCCCCACTACTAACATCGGTGTGGATCGATGGACGGTTAATGCGAGTTGCAGGAAGTGCACGACGTCTTTCGTGAGTGCGGTAGCGGACTCACGAAAGCGGTATCAGTCGGTCGCTGCTAGCGCTGGGGGGATGAAAGGGGGGCGGAGCTGGTTACGAGGCCGATAACGCCGACGACGACGCGAAACCCAGGAACGGACGCCAAAGAGCCATTTGTGTAGCCAGCCCTCCTCCACAGTCTCTCCTCCTCCCTTCCATCATCCTCCCTCGCCCGGAGAGCCGACAGCGCGCATGCGCGGCGGCGGAGCAGATTCGTCGGCGAGCTGGTTACGAGGCCGACGACAACGCCGACGACGACGCGAAACCCAGGAACGGACGCCAAAGAGCCATTTGTGTAGCCAGCCCTCCTCCACAGTCTCTCCTCCTCCCTTCCATCATCCTCCCTCGCCCGGAGAGCCGACAGCGCGCATGCGCGGCGGCGGAGCAGCAGATTCGTCGGCGAGCTGGTTACGAGGCCGACGACAACGCCGACGACGACGACGCGAAACCCAGGAACGGACGCCAAAGAGCTGCGCTCTAAAAAGCGCTGCTACTTTCGTCTGCGCAATGCCCACCAGAGGTGAGCCTCTATGGCGATGAAAGCCTAACACAATCCATCAAACACGGGAATTAAAAAAACGTGTTCAAAACACCAAGGAAGTGCAGCCGCACCAGCAAAAACTGCGAGGTAGGGCCGCACGCGCGTGGCGGCTCGCCACGATTTGGGACCGCATTTCACAGCGCCTTCTACGTCGGCTGTGACCACGCCTCCTCTCCTGGCTCGCTACCCCCGAACATACTGTGGCCGAGAGCGGGCGGCGCTCTCGCACGCTGCGAGGGGAGAGTGTCAACACCTCTCTGTATACTTCTTACACCGCGCTCCTTAGTGTAAAAAAAAAAGGGGAAAAAAAGAAGAAAAAAAGAACCGTATCAAAAGCCCAGAATCAATCGTCGGTCGTCGCGACTAAACGCTCTTAGGATAAGTCATTTCCAGGCGACGAGCTGCTATGCTTTATCAAGAACACTGATAACACCGGTGGGTCAAGCATTGTGACAAATTTCAATACGCAGTGATAGCTTTTAATTATATTATTTTTGTTTTTTTGCAGGTCAAAATTAGCCCTACAATGCAGCTACAAAGTAATATTGCAACAGAAATGGTCTTCGTGCATCATGGCACCCACAAGAAATTACAGAGCAATTGGCTGCAAACCTTTGTCTGACATACACAGAATGTGCACTAACTAGTAATACCAGTGGCTACCATGTGATGGGGCAGTTAAGTATTGCTGCTCATGCACTGCTGCTAACAGCGAAGAGGTCAGTATGTGGGTGAAAAGGGTGACAATAAAAGGTTTCACCATTTCAATGACTTTCAAATGCATGTAGAACATTAGTACTCAGTGTAGAGTGGTTTATTTAACTGTGAAGAAATTTTTTTTCAACAATAAAGCACTGGTAAATGAAACAATGACAATGTATAAAGTTTACTGTCAACATCATTAAATACATTGCTCCTCAAAAACAGTCCCAGTCATAACAAAATGCAATAGCAAGTTAAAGTCCAAAAAAAGTATTCGCAATAGTTGCATTAACATAGAAGTTAAAAGTTAGCATTCAGAACTGTACATGTTTGTATATATCTAATAATTGAGCCTTGATAGTATTTTTTTCTCCATTTCTTCAAGTACGCCCATAAACTTTCTTGCATATGAAGGAGCTAAACACAAGACTGCAAGCACATGGCATAAAAACAGCTCAGAAATATTTTGAAGCAGCATGTGCCCTAAAAAAGTGTCGGCACTTACTGCAAAAGCAACATTAAAAAGGTAGCCTACAGGAGGAATCCATGGTTCAACTGTTAGCGCAATTTTTCACACCTCCCTCGTGCCTATCTACAGAAAATTCTTTACAGAGTCTCCCAAGCCGTGTCACGGAGCTAAGTGCTCAAACAGAAATTCCTCGATCGTGTCCGTGTCCCACTTCTTAATGCTGAGTTCCTCTTGTACTTCTCCACTTTCATCATAGAGCTTGATGATAGGATCAGCACCTCTTAGGTACTTGATGGTCAGGTTCGGAAATTGCTTTGGCTTGGGTCCACGGCAAAATGCTGCAAAACCAAAGTTGTCATTATTTACAAGCTTGGGCAAAGCACTGATGTAATATTATATGAGTGTGTTACTATACTCATATACTCAAAGAGAATTGGCAAAACTTTTTGAACATGAAAAGAAAATGTTTGAAATTTGTAGACAATGACGCAGGAATGGAAAAAAATATTGCAGTTCTCCTTTTTGCTATTTAATATTCTCCTCCTGCTATTTAATATTTTGACTTGATATTTTTGACTATGAATTCTTTGTGTTAAATGAAAGTCCTAGAACTCTAAACCATAGAAAAAATACTGACAAGCCCCAGAGCACTCTTAACAATTTAATGCAACAGCTTTTCTACAGTGAGTTTTGGCTTCACTTGCCAGGAGGATACCGTGTCATGACGTCACAACACAGTATGTGAGAGCAGGACGCCTGCAATGTTTTGACATTCGTTCCTGCTCGCTCGGTCATCCGCTGTGCTGCTACATCGGCCCTCACAATGAGCAGCAGCATACAAGGCGACTGAGCGAGCCAGAGTGGGTATCTCACATTGCAATGTCCTGCTTTCATGTGACCACATACTGTGTCGTGACGTCGTGTATCCTCAAAGGAAACCAGTTGTAGAAAAGCTATTATAATGAATTGACGATGCTCTAAGGCTTGTCACTATTTTTTATAGGGTTTAGAGGTCTAGGACCTTCATTTAACACAAGAAAGAAACATAAATAGTCAAAAATATCCTGTCAGTAGCCCTTTAAAAGCTAGCTTGCAACACAGTTCTTAAAATAAACTAAGCTTAAAGAGGCCCTCAACCACCCCTCATGCTTGGTGAAAAAACACAGTCCGTGGCTAGCATAAGCTGCTGTGAATATCACAGTCAAATTTTGCAGTCGTGTGCGGTACGTGGATCTCGCTGCAGAGCGCAAAGCCATATTTCTATCAAACGCTCTTTTCAACAGAAGCCTGCTCCTCACTCTTTCCTGGACATTTTATTTCATAATATAGCAGATGCCCATACACTGCTGATACTGGCCAATAGCTGACATCAATCAAGAAGGGTGCTTGGATCAGTGCGCTTCTCCCGACTGTTACTGCGTTACTTACTGATGCAATTTAATAAACAAACTGAAGTAAGCGAAAATCTGCTTTTGAATTTTGGTAATAATTCCGCACTTCTAGAAGAAGCAGACTATCATCTGCTCATGTTTGGCCACGGCCACCCGTACGGGTATTCAACTTTGGCCACCCTACTTATCGGTGTCTTAAGGTCAGACCACAAGCATGCTTGCCAGCGCACTCATGGCTGCTCCTGGTTAGACGCCTTGGCAGACTTCGCTCCATAATTATCTATTGATAGCGCTTCAAAATGTGCAAGTTGGATGTGCCTAGTATTCGTCTGTCAAGCTGGTGCAGGACAAAGCCAGTCTGCACCTCGTAGCACAGTCAGACGGGAGCATATGAGCATGAGCACGCACTCTAGACCAGTTTTGCACAAAGCAAATGCTGCAGTTGCATGTAGCGTAGATACCACGACGGCTGCAGGGTGCCGCAACAAGTCCACTGGCTGAGCGCACTACGGCTCACTGAGGATAACCATGTTTGGTGCATCGTAGGTGGCAAAATCAGAAATAGTGGCGTCTATTTGAACATCCGAAATCAAATTTGAATTGCTCACCAAGGTGACATTCAGTAGGCAGAACATTGTGGGCACACCCCCCTCTGCCGTAGCCTTCACAGTGCAAATCATTGAAGGAGGAGTGGAAGCACCGCGAACGACATTCTTTGATTACCAATAACTCCGCTTCTGCTGAATGCATTGAAGAACTTTTGGCACCAAAATTATTCTTAAATAGTTTAATTGGACTTCAAATGCATACTGGACATTGATGGAAAGTGGTTCAGGGGACGGCCCTCTGAGGTGATCGAGACTTTGGTGGGTGGCATCAGTGCTTGCAGAAATCTAAATCACAAAAGAGCTCTGCTTTAATATTTCATGACAGGAATTTGACACACCTAAAGACTCTGAAACAAATCAGTAAGCTCAAGATATTTGCATGCATAGGCACTTAGCATGAGGCCATGTGGCCAGAGCACCAAGGGTTTATGGAAAGTTGCTTTATGTTGGTTACACAAGCCGCTGGTAGCATGTGGCCAGCACTCATTAGGGAGTGGTCACACTCGCTTTGGGTACTTGGTTGCTCTATTTGCTTTTCACATATTTATTAGCTTTTCCAATGCCCTTCAGTTTCCCTTCCATGTGTGAGGAGTGAGCAGCGTCTCCTTCACAAGGAAAAATAAAATATAATAATAAACAGTGGAATTTTCTGTAAAACAGTGACAAAGTTTTTTAAGTGCTGTGAATTGTCCACAGCAGCTCACATAAAAAGACGAAAACAGAGACGATGGCAAAGTAAGAATCTGGGCCCACAAGCTAAAGGCATGAAACAACAATTTAATACAATAAGCAACACCCCTTAATTTGCGAATATGAAGAAAAATTCTTGTAGCAGCAGAGCTCATGCTGACAAAACACCTCTGCAGTCCTCTGAATGGCAGAAACATGGGCCAGGCTTCGGCTGTCCGGATGCTTCAAAATCTCTAGGAGCTGCTAGCCTTTATTCCAATACGATCTATGGGGGCAAGCATGACGACTACGTTCAATGCCTCAACTTCGATAAATGCCTTTTCCAACAAAAAAAGTACCCCTGCTTGGGTAAGTGGGCAAGTCTGCCTCATTGATTCCTGTGTGTGATCAAAGGATAATGATAGGTGTCACGTGATGAGGACCACAAAAAGTATAGACTGAGCACAAGGCCATGATCCCAAGTTCCATCCAGACACCTCTTAAGTAAATAAGGATGCCATATGTCGGGCAGCAGGCCACCAAACGTGAAGCTTAGGTGTTGCAACCCTTTGGACAGTAGCTTCATGAGCTTGACACGAGCCTACCGATGTCTGCTTGGGTATGTATGTTTGTGCGTATGAATGTATGGTAGATATATCTTGTGTGTATAAAGAATTTACATTCATGTTTCTGTACTGGATGCATATGTAATTCTGAATACCTTTTTTCTAATGTATTGTGTACTGATTTCCTGAATATAAAAACTTCACCACATGAACAAACATGTCGACTCCCCTCCCTCCCTTTTCAGAGGGCGCAGCTGGTGAGGGGGTGGGGGGAGGGCACATACCCAGTGTGCCTCTCTCCCCATTTCTGGCTACACCTTCGGTTGCATGCATGTGCAATCGACGAAGTTCTCTTGGGCAGTCACGTTTCATTTCCAGTACTCGACAACTTGACCATGCAGGAACTGTACCGAGTTCCTTAGCACCGTGATCGGAACAACATGCTAGAGTAAAACCTTGTTAATATGTAGTTGGCAGGGAATGTGGATCAGGAACGTACTAAGCAACGTACTAATTAACTGACAATGGCAGATGAGTGGCTACAGACGTACCGTAAAATTTCGAGCAAGTGCCCCCACCTGTGCAAGCACCCCCCCTTCCCCAACTTCACTGCTAATTTCATGTTTGTGCGCCGTTCTGGAAAAGCCCCCCCCCCCCCCCCCTCCTCACTTTCCCCACTCCACACCCTTATCATGCACCGCATCCAGGCAACACTGGGCAACACTGGCCTGCCACATTCAGTTCACAAAAATAAGTTTCCACAGCTTTTTTTCCCCCCCCTTTTTTAGACGCGTCTCTGTTAGCGACACGGCAACTCGCTGCACGCCGCTTGTAGTTCGCGGACCGTCGGCCGACAGCGGTCTTCCTGGCAAAAGGGGAGATCTGCCTGTCACACAGTACAGAGGATCTCCCTGCGGCACAGCGACGTGGGCCAATGTCTCCTTCACTAGATGCCTGCCACCTGAGCTGAGAAGTTGGTTCTAGCATCTCTCCTCTTCTCCACCTGGGTTGGCTGCGAGCACTAGTTGCGGCAGCTGCTCCAAACTTCAATCACGTTCTCCTGCCTCCGAGATTTTAGCTGCATTTGTTACGATCCCGGAGGCAGTACTCACGGTCTCTCGTCAACCCATTGGTCAAGCGTGCACCAGCCTAGTAATCGTCACTTACAATACACCAATACAAGCACTTTGTGCCTGCCGAAATGGTAGCTCGAGCGCTGAACAGGTCTGTCCCTAGTGGCAAAAGGGATGAACTAGACCAGGCGTGCTGGAGCAGGGAGATCTGTGAAGGTCTGGAGTTCCAGTAGGTTGTGACCCCGACCTACTAAACTCCAGACCTCCATAGATGTCCCTTGCTCAGCGCGCCTGGTCTAGTTCAACTGTTTTGCCGCTAGGGATAACATGTACGGGCAGAAAGGCACTAGTTATAACCTGTTGGCTGTCATCTGCTTCTGTGACCTGTTCAGCGCTCGAGCTGCCATTTTGGCAGGCACAAGAAGCTTGTATTAGTGGTGAATGAATGAATTCACAAATATAAAAGAAAAACAAAATTTGCAAATCTTTTACGTTTGAATAGTGAATTAGAGGAGGAGCAGCGGTGCAAGAATGGTAAATAACGAGCACAGGGGGCAGCTGCAATGCTAGACGGCCCAACATTCCCTTTCCTAACCTCCGTAAGAGTCCGAAAAAAGTTGTTTCAAGGATTCATAGGATAATCTAACTTTCTTGAGTTGATTTCGGATAGGCACAAGAAGCTTGTATTAGTGGTGAATGAATGAATTCACAAATATAAAAGGAAAACAAAATTTTCGAATCTTTTACGTTTGAATAGTGAATTAGAGGAGCAGCAGCGGTGCAAGAATGGTAAATAACGAGCACAGGAGGCAGCTGCAATGCTAGACGGCACAACATTCCCTTTCCTAGCCTCCGTAAGAGTCTGAAAAAAGTCGTTTTAAGGATTCATAGGATAATCTAACTTTCTTGAGTTGATTTCGGATAGCCTAATGTCAGAGATGACATTAGAATTTACTGCTGTGTGCCGTGATGAAAGGGAGGGTGAAGGTTTTCACAAGTAATTCCTGTGCCTGATGTAGGCAGGTGCAAATAATTAATTGCATCTGTTACAAGGAAAGGTGAGCATAGATTTTTTTTTTATATAGCTTGGTGTCCAGGCAAGTTGAAAGCTTGCAAAAGGGGTCCCAGTGCTTTAAAACGTGCTGCACTGCACCGTGTAAATAGTCTCTTGTGTCTGTGTCTTTCTACAGGTAACATTTTGGCGGAGGTTTGCAATCCCCGTCCTCACCATGGAGCTAACCAACGGTCTGTACATCGAGCTTGTTATCATGCCTCACCGTGAAGAGACAGCATCAGCAATGGCTGCAGCTCGTGAGACTGCTCCAATTGTCATGGTTGCCCATCATCGCGACCCTGGTGTGTTCTCTGGCCTGGAGGGACACGATGTTGACAAATGGATCAAGCTCTATGAACGTGTCAGTGCCAATAACATGCGGGACCCAACGATTACGCTGGCCAATGTCACCTTTTATCTCAGCGGCACCCCACACGTGCGGCTTCAAACGCATGAAGATGAGATAACCAGCTGGGACATGTTCAAAGAAAAGCTATGAGAACTATTCAGTGACCCGTTTGGGCGCAAGGTTGCCACGAGAAAGGCTCTTGCCCCTCGTATTCAGACATTTACAGAGGCATACGCTTCATACATCCAAGACGTGTCTGGTTCTTTGCCTCAAAGCTGACGACACTATGTCTGAAGCAGATGAAGTTGCTAATATACTAAAAGGGATCGCAGACGACACTTTCAATTTGCTTGTTTTTGGCACTGTCTCAACTATCGAAGCCATCATAAAAGAATGCCGTCATGTTTAAAAAGCTAAGAGGTGCTGTATCACACACCCCATCATGCAGCTACCCAATACTGCTGCTGTGTCGACATGCGAGAACTGCCCGCGGCAGCCCGCCACCTGTGACAATGTAACTCATTGTTCAGCATGAGCTTGAAACCGCCTGTTTGCCAACCTTCTCTACAACACCTCCCAACCTGCCAGCAACCACGACTGCAATGATTCAGGCCATTGTCAGACACGAATTTGAGAACATTGGTATCAGCTCTGTGTGTTCGTCGGCTCAACCCAGCATTCCCCAGTTCTCTTGTGGCACTCCTTGTCTCCGGCAGTCCTTTTCCGGCACACATTGTGACCCGTCTGAATGACATACCCCTGATGACAAGCCCATCTGCTTCCACTGTTGTCACATTGGCCACGTTGCTTGTCACTGCCACAACCGATGTCTACCACCACCTCAGACATACGCCGGTGCTTATTCTTGCATTTTTGGACCTACTGCTCCCTATGCCGCCCGTCATGAACCCACTGCCGCTGATGATCGAGCTCTGAACCTCTGCTACGGCTGCTCACCTTCACCACAATGCCGTCAGTCTCATTTGCCCCAACCCTGTTGCTTCTATACACCGCCTATCACCACTCGCAACCAACCGAAAAACTAGCCATAGTAGCTTCTGGAGGTGAAGCTGCCTTGTCGACCGCCCTCAAATCCTCTGCTCATGCTACCTACGAACCAAAACCTTTTAGAGGTTGACAGCTATCCTGTCACTGCACTGATCGATACAGGAGCCCATCTTTCTATTAGGAGTACTAACTTCCGATGACGACTCGGAAAGCTCCTCATCGCAGCGTCGGCAAGAGTTGTCTGCATGTGTACAGCACATGTCAGCATCACACTCCCACACTCCTGTCCTCTTCACCACAATTGCTCATTGCCCCCATGACCAAATTCTTGGACTCATTTTCTTTTTGCGCATTTGGCTCTCATTGACTGCTCTGCCAGTGCCCTTCACCTCGAGTTGATTCTTCCAGAACCTTCTGACGCACCCCCGTGTCGCTTATGCACTACTGGCTTTATTCACCTGCCACCAAAGTCATTAGCCTATATTGGACTGTCATCTTCACCACCTGTTCTTGATGGTGAGTACCTCATCCCTCTTCTGCCTGACATTCCACTGCAGTATGATCCCCGATGCCTCACAGTGTTTTTACTATTACTCTTAACTGGAGTCACATGCCTATTTTTAACTTTGGATTTGCAAAGCAAAATATACAAGATATTTGCCTTGCAAACGTTGATTCCCTCGGCGACCATCCAGTGTGGCGGCTTTATCAACCAATGATTCTTGCGAGCTGAGCAGGCCCCTCATGCCACCCTTGGGCGCCGATCCCAATGTAAGGAAAATGGTTGTGATGGACCTGCCCTTTGTGCAGGCTGAAGACCTTTGCAAAGTTTTATTGTCCTGCAGAGAGATTTTCAACTTCGACGATCGCCCTTTAGGCCAGACGCCCATGGTCAAGCATCGCCTTCATACTGGCAATGCTACAGCTATTCACCATTGACCATATTGTGTTATATGCGTAGGAACGCCGAGTAATTTAAAGTAAAGCCAACAAAATGCTCGATAAAAACATCATTGACCCTTCTTCGAGTCCCTGAGCATCCCCTGTGGTGTTGGTTAAGAAGAAGGATGGCACGTGGTGCTTTTGTGTAGACTACAGTCATCTGAACAAGATTGCTACTAAGAAAGATGTTTACCCATTCCCATGATAGACGATGGCCTTGACTGCCTCCACGGTTTGAATTACCGTATTTACTCGAATCTAACACACTTTTTTTCTGATAAAACAGGTCCAATAATTGCGTGCACGTCAGACTCGAGTACGACCCTAAATCTGCGTTGCCATATCACCATCGGCATTTCAATATCACCGCCTTGTATGCACTCCGAGCCTAGCTGCCGTAACTTTCTCCATGTGCTGTAGTATGTGTGCTTAGGCAATGCTTCCTTTGGATTAGATTAGTGCACTGTCCATCTTCCTGTTTGCTGTGTTTGCTTTATCAGCATGGAAGAGCAGACTGCAAAGACATGCTGAGTTCATCACGATGCCACAATTAAAATGAAAGCGATCACATGTGCGCAGACAGACGGAAATAGGGCCGCATCACAGGCATTTGTAGTTCCCGAAACTTGCATGTGGGACTGGCGCAAACAGGAGAGGCGTTCTGCACTGGCGGCTGCTATGTACGGCATGGCCGCACGGCCCCTATATTGAAAGTGATCTGCGGCGAAGACAAGAGTCTACATATCTAGGCAAACCATGCTGTGTTGTTTGCGTTGAAGCAAGAGGCTGCACAAAGGTCAATTCCCTCGCTCTTGCTACCGCACTTCCTCACTCCAGCGTTTAAGGAGTTTCCGCGGTCATTGAGTGAGACGTGTTCATGCTTGCGTGCACGTGACACCATGCTTGTTAATTTAGTTAGTAAGCGAATGCCTAAATGTTTATACGGCTGATAAAGCTACTATCCTTACTTTTCGTATGGCTGTCTACTAATTTGCTATCCTAATCAATGCTTCGCCTTTCGTGCGAAAATGAGACTTTATTTATTTATCACAAATTTAGTGCACTGGAAGTAAATCTTTGTTTTTTCCATATGAGAGAAAGTTGTATTTCTGTATAAAAGAATGAGGTGCACGGCACTGTAAAAGAATTTTCTTTCTTTAGGTCACGGCAAATGGGTGAGCGTTACAATCGAGGGCGTTCCCCCCCCCCCTTTTGGTCACGAAAAACGGGTGTGCATTACAGTCGAGGACGCGTTAGAATAGAGTAAATATAGTATTTCTCTTCTACTGATCTTTGTTCTGGACATTAGCACATTGCTGTTGATGACATGGACACAGACGAGACCTCGTTCATAACACTTGATGGCCAATACCAATTTAGAGTGATGCCCTTTAAATTATGCAATGCTCTGGCCACCTTTGAGCATATGATGGACTCCTTGCTCCAAGGTTTTAAATGGTCCGCATGTCTCTACTACCTCAACGATGTCATCATCTTCTCGCCAACATTCAACACTCACCTTGAGCATCTAGCAACTATACTAGACGTTTTTCGAAAGGCGAAGCTGCAACTCAACTTGTCAAAATGTTGTTTTGGCTGCTACCAAATTACTGTTCTGGGACATATCGTCGACGCTCCCAGAGTACAGCTTGATCCCGACAAAACTCGCGCTGTGCGAGACTTTCCAGCTTTGAAGACAGTCACAGACGTCTGAATTTTGTCAGGCTATGCTCGTACTTTCGTCGTTTTGTTCAAGATTCTGTGGCAATTGCTAGACCCCTCACTAATCTTTTGAAGAATGGCGTACAATTGTGTTGTGGAGTACTTGTCTCATCCCTCTTCTCACCTCACCACCCATCCTCACACACTTCGATCCTGATGCCTCTACAGAACTGCGTATAGGCCGGCTTGGCCGATGGGCTTTGAGGCGATGCTACAAAAGTTTTCACATTCCATGGTTTACAAGTCTGGCTGCCTGCACACAGGTGCTGACAGCTAGCTGCGTTACCCTGTGGACGACACCGGCCCCTCCAATACTGAGTGCTGCCTGTGTGTGTTTTCTTTACTCAGCATCACAGCTCCTTCATATTGCTGACGTGACGAGCAATGTCATAACGCCTACATCAGAGCACTCGACTGTTTTGAACATTCTCCGGCTGATGCTACTCTACGTATCTTCGTCCTCCGTGACGGTACTCTGTACTGTTGATAATATTCATCTGGCTGGCCCTAATTTCCTACTTGTATTACCTAAACTGCTCAACTGTTCTAGAAGAGCTTCATGATGCACCAGCGGTGGGACACCTTGGCGTATCTCAAACCTACGACCGTGTACATTACCGTTCTTTCCGGCCTGGCCTTGCCGGTTCCGTAAAACATTATGTCACCGCTTGTGACCTATGCCAACGACGCGAGAAGCCATCCCAGCCATCCCACTGGTTACCTGCAGCTATTCAACTTCCTGGCCAAGCCATTCCATCATATCAGCAGACGTTTTCGGCCCATTTCCGGAATTCACATCAGGGAACAAGTGGGTTGCTGTCGCTGCGGACTATGCGACCTGCTGCGCCATAACATGCACCCTTCTGACCTGTTGCGCAACTGATGTTGAGGACTCCTTCCTACACAATATTATTTTGATGCATGGCGCTCCATATAAAATACTCAGATTGTGGCCGTACGTTTTTCTCCAAAGTCATTGAGGATATCATACATGTCTGCTCTATACAGCATAATATTACCACCTCCAACCATCCACAAATGAACAACCTCACTGAGCATTTGAACCAAACTCTTACAGACATGCTATTGAAATATGTTTCAGCTGACCATTGTGACAGGGAACTTGCTCTACCTTACATTATCTCTGCTTACAACTCTTCTTGTCTCAAAACTGCTGGCTATTCTCCATTCTACCTCTTGTAAGGCCAAGAACCGATGCTACCAACAGACACTTTGCTTACGTCCACCCCAGCTTCAACTAACGATTATGCTCGTGATGCTATCGCCTGTGCTAACCATGCTCGCCAACTTGCATGCGCTCATCTGCAAGTGCCTCAAGACAAACAGAAGCACCGCTACAACCTCCGTCACAGTGATGTCCATTTTTCGCCCGGTACCTTGTGTTGCTTTGGCTACCATCTCGTAAAGTTGGCCTTTGTGAAAAACTACTCTCCTGTTATACAGGCCCATATCGTGTGCTCCTTCAAGTGACCGATGTCACCTGTGAAATCGCTCTAGCCACGCCCACTACGTCCTCCTGTGTGACAACCGAAACATTGTCCACATCGCCAGACTCAAGCCTTACAACTTTCCACGTGCCTTAAATATTTAACAGGACCGGGACGGCACTTTTTCTACCAGGGAGGTAGTACTATTACAATATCAACAACAGATACTCAAGAAATGAGCAGCGACAAGAAATATGAAATGTCTGGGCTCTTGGCATGAGCGAGTGTCCACCTGGCTGCCTAGCTCCAGTGTAAATACCATGTATATAGACACTTTTTTTTGTGTCTTTTCATATGTAACAATGTTTGAACCGGAATTACTTATTAAGTGGGTATGTGTTAATGAGGTTTTACCGTACTGAGCATAACAGTACACCCTGCAAGTCATGCTGAAAGTGTACCAAGAGTTAAAAATTATGGAGTTTTGAGTGCCAAAACCACTTTCTGATTATAAGGCACGACGTAGTGGGGGACTCGGGAAATTTTGACCACCTGGGGTTCTTTAACATGCACCTAAATCTAAGTACCACGGGTGTTTTTGCATTTCGCCTCCATCAAAATGCGGCCGCCGTGGCCGGGAGTGTACCAAGAGTTCTATACCAAAGTCGCAGTGCACAACCATTTGGCACTTTCAACACAAGTTTTCCGGCTTAACATTATCTCAGGATGGTACTCCGCAACTACAATTTTGGGTAAAGTCAGTTCCCACTGCAAGTTAGCTATACAGAGAGCTCACACTATAATGCAAAGCCTGATGACAACCAAAAGCAAGCAACCTCACAAGGTTCTAACCTCAACTTTAATTAAGGTGATGCTGAGGAGGGGTTAGCAACTTCTAGAAACTGCGAGTGAGGCCAAGAACTCTGACCACAAGCTCGCATGTGAGTTTGAGGCTGAGGCCGCATGCTTGGTGAGGTGGAAACTTGAGGTCAAACTTTTCTGCAGCTATTAATGTGCATATCTACTCCTACTGAACGAATGAGATATGGTATTTCGTAGACTTGCTTCTTACGTCAAATTTTACATCTTTAAAATTTTTTTTGCCTGCTGGTATAGTTCACCAAAGTCATAAGATGCCTTGACATAAGATTTCCCACTAAACAAGCTTTTCCTTGAAGCATAATATTTAATTTGGTGTTTCATGGCTTTTGAGCATCCTGTGTTGGAGATATCAGAGCATGCTTACATAGGTTCAAGCATGAGACGCACGAATAATGACATTCAACATAGGGAACCTGACCTCGAACTCAGGAATTGAAGATAAGCTGGAGAACTCTACCTAAATAGTAAGGTTGAGATGAGGCCACTTGCAACTGCTGAAAGTTTAGGTGAGGTCTTCTAAAAGCATATCAACTTTATGGGACAGGTTGAGTGAGGTCGTCAAACCAGACTGGAGGTTAAAGAGTCTTGTGAGGTCCTTTGCTCAGCTTTGGTCATGACACAATTTCATTTGCCTTTTCATTTGAATTCAAATAAACTTATGGGGGTTGTGGCGCTCCCCCTGCAACGATGTGCTAGTGGTGCCCATTCAGTGGTTTGTCACTTTTTATGGAAACCTCTACTTCCCGTTTCACCTGGGACGGGGTGCTCATACTGTGTTGGGTGTCGCTGGAGGCAAATAAACCTGTCCTCCGTTAACTTGGGCAATATTGTATTTCTTGTTGCGCAGCACTCAGTGCCCTTTTGAGGCTGAGCATGAACATGCTGCAGTGCACCAGACTATGCGAAGCGATAGGTGATTAGGCCCTGTGACTTTCTAGGTCCAATTGATTCATGGAGTTTAACATCTCAAAGCAACTCTGGCTATGAAAGACACCATAGTGGAGGGCTGTGGATTAATTTTGACCCCCTGTGGTTTTCTAATGTACACCTAAATCTAGGTACACGAGCATCTTTGCATTTCGCCCTTGTTGAAATGCAACTGTCGTGGCCAGCAAATGAACCCATGACCTCCATGCTCAGCAGCAGAACACCATAATCCACTGAACTATCACGGTGGGTTTGCTAGCCTTGAACCTGCAGTGCTCACTACTCCTGTGAATATAGAAGTCACCTCAGACTCTTCAAACACATTTTTACAATGTGAGCCGTTGTTGTTATAACTCAAAATCTTTGCCATCAATCCTCTTTACCACAGTTCTGATTTACTGCAGCCAGTATAAGAGCCAGTGTAAAAATGCAGACTGTCTTTTTCTTGTTAGTTCCCCCAGAGATGTTTGCATCCTGCTAAAACAACAAAAAATGTTTTACAAGACGATACATGCAACACTATGACAGTCTTTGTGAAGTAAAGTAGCATATTTCTTAACTATGAGGCAGTCTCAAACAGCATGAAGCATCTCTATCTGGAAACACATTGAAACAATCAACACTTTTAAATGAAACATTTTATGATGAGGTTAAGATCCCATTACCTTCAATCTGAGGCATATGTCCAAACTTGCATGCGCATACTTCCAGCACAGCACGGGCATACTTCTGCAGTTCGAAGAAAACAGAAGTGCAAGAACGCAATAAGCAATAATATTTAATGAAGAAAAATGCAGTTCAGTACATCATGAAGCAAATATACAAATATGTGCCAATGAATTTAAACTAAACTTTAAAGTTGTGACTAAATATAATCACCATAAGGGCATATAGTATCACAGTTGCCACAGTTGTAACCATTGTGAGCTAAGTACACATACACACAGCAGCTTTGCACGTCTTGATTGATAACAACATGTGCAAGAAAATTATACAGGTGTCACACGGAGCACTTTTGATCGTGATCGAGCCTGATCCAGATCTAATTTCTTGGTCGTGATAGGCACTTTTGCACAAGTTGTGGGAGGCAGATAATTGCAGTAGAGAATTTCAATCTGGATTTGGCTTGATTGTCATCGAAAGTGGCCTTGTGACACCGGTATTAGTTCTAGACTGCAGCAGCCTAGTTTTTGGTTGTTAGTCTTTTAGTCAGCTTTCTACCAAACATGCCTTGAACAATAACCCTTTTTAACTCCTGCAACTACGACATCTTTTAATGCGATTAGCATTTTTCAGAAATGTGTGGTATGTCTGTGTCCCCGTCTAACCTCTTTCATGCCAACTTGGGTCACTGGGTAGAGCATCGAGCTGTTGTGCTGAGGGAACCCAGTTCGATCCAAACTGTAAGACCAACTTGGGCCACTGGGTATGTGTCGCTCTTCAATGACAATAAAGAATCCTTTAAAATTTCTCCAGCGCTAGGCAGAATGAATCCGATGTCATATATACTCAGAGAATCTTGTCTGAATAAATATCAGATATGCGCAACGTGCGGACCTTGCAGACCTTGCGGCGGCGGTGGCACCAGATGGCGCAGTGTGTCCATACGAAAGAATGCTAGAATGAAAAGCATGCATTAGCCCAGAGAACGAACTACAGGGGTGCTGCGAGCACCACTCGCGTGACGTCAGAGCACGGACTTGCGCCTGTCTTCTGCTGCAGTTCGGGTGGTGTCCGGGCGCCTTCTGCAGTGTTTTCGTTTGTTCGCCCTCGTTCTTTCTGCTTGTATCTTTTTATATATATAGATATATATATATATATATATAATATAAAAAAATAAATTTTTACGACGTCTTCGCTCGCTAAAATTTATTCAAAGAACTTATTTCTTAGATGACAATGCAGCTCTCAAAGGCAATGCTACAGTGCCAGCCGAAGGAGCGCAGACCAGCCCATTGCAGGTTTTCTGTGCGCGGATCGACAATTGCAAAAACATAGCATATAAGAATCCAGTTATGATACTATACCTGCTGCGGTGCAACAATTGTGTCACAAACGCTGCCTATACATGACTTCTACAACAGTTGCCTTGATTTGAAAGGTTTGCTCACGACGACTAGTTCATGGTATAATATAGAATTTTTGCATTTCTTCACAGAAACGCTTGGCAGTAACACGAGGACTTAACACTGCAGTTTAGATTCTACAAGCACCACTTGCTTCTTTAACTGCTTCTCAAAATTGCAGTTCTTCACGTGTTTAAGTGGCGGTAATTTGAAGCAAGGATAATGAATGCTTACAGCTATTTGCAGAATACGACAAGGAATGTACCAAGATAAATTCCCTTTTTCGTGCTACACGTTCAACTCATTTGTCAAATTTACTGGTGCTTGCTGCCTGAGGAATATACATGATGAATCTCTTTCGTGGCGAACTGACACGGGCTGCTCGGCCCAAATTTTTTGGTGAAATATGCCTTTTGGACCGTATGGCAGCAGCCAAAAAGAAGCCAAAGCGTCAATCATTAGTAGCATGAGACATTTTGAAGATATCGTAATTCCCCAGTGGAGGGTCAAAAATGAAGTGAAATATGTAAGGCTTGCGGTGCTTTCTTTATGAAGGCTTGCGAGGTTCTCTTTTATGTACCGACAAAGCGAATAGTTCTCCGTTTGTATAATTAAACAACATTAGATCGAGACATGGTGAGGCAGAAGGTTCTTGAATTTTCCTTTTCTAGACAATCTAAGCTGTGCTGTATTACCTCTAGAATACTTCAGGCATTCCAATTGGCATTGTAAAAAACTGCTTTATCGTTTCAATTCAAGTTGTAGTGAATTGATAGGTTTCGCGAACAATGTGTGCCTCGCCATAACGACAGTTGGTTGCTACTGTTGCCTAAAGGTGTGTCACATTGTAAATAAAGGCTACTGACGGCCACCATGAAACATTCCATCGCTTGCAATTGATTGGCTCTCGACCTTAACCATGAAACTTTTCTTTCAGGTGATTGCTACTATGGTGTTTGTGAATTAACTATGTAAATACTCTACATGACGCGCCGTTGTGTTAGCAGCCATAAGCAAATCGTGTTAACTCAAGCAGGCAATGTGACTGTTTGTCACCACCCCGTTTCCAAGGGGATGCCGATAAATTATCATCACGACGAAGCACGAGAGAGGAGCCCGGCTGCATTCATACCCCATACACGACACATTTTAATGGTGCCATACAGTGTGTCGCTTGAGTGCTTCAATGCTAATCGCATTAACGTCGACATTTATCGTGAGATTGTTTCTGGCGGAATATTTTTTTTCAACAATGTAGCAGGCAATGTCGCAGACTTTAATATTCCGATGGCTAAAGCTTTCAGGTCACGGACAGGGCAAGGTTCTGAGTGGTGTTGTAGAAGTCACGGGACGCTTTCTTCGTTGCTGGGTGCTTTTCTCTTCGTGACAATGTATTGAATATTTTACAAGTACTGCTCTAGGAGGGCACATGTAACTGGCAAACGGAGGCATCAGGAAAACACCTGAACTTATAATAACGTCGTGTCTAAAGGTATGTCGCACGCATAGCTGCTGTGCTTCCGCTTCGCCAACTCCGCGGCTCACGCCTACCCATTTTTTCACTTTTTTTGCAGAAGGACGTTTATTTAACTCAAAGCGGATCATTAAAAATGCTTTCGAGAGGTCACAGTGCGCAGCATATGAAAAGCCTGGCACGATCGACGATGTCTTTGCAGGAGAGCAGGCCCGGTCTCTACTGCTCCCCCGGAGAAATCAGTCATATTATATTGAAGGTAGAGCAACGTAAGGCGCGAGAATGATATAATCCGCCATGGTTTACTCAACACGAGCGCCGCAGGGGCGAGAAATTTGTTCGACGTACACCCAGCAACGAAAAACGCGCTCCGCGACTTCTAAAACACCAGTCAGAACCTTGTCAAGGAAAAGTACACGTATGCACAAAAGTATTAGAACGAGTAGACACATAACCATTACAGAATAATGTAATTTGTTATAAAGCAACCTCAGAAAATGGAAACAAGCAGGCAAGTCCCTACCTTTCTTTCAAATGCCTGGTTTTGCGTTCAGAGAGTAAAATGAGAAAAGACGAACACAGTTAAAACGAGAGCCGCGAGCAATTCTCGTAATATGTGTTGATTATCATAAGTTAATTACCTTTGCAGTGGCCCGCTCCTCGGTTTGCACACAGCACTTGTTGCAGTCTTCTTTAAGAAAGTCGAGATCAAAATTTGGCAAAATCCTACACGACGAGCATATCAAATCAGGTTTCCTAAATCCACGCGCTAGGCACTCCTCTGCCGAAAGGCCGCCGGTTAGATCCAATGCCAGCACCTGAAACCAGACACAGAACGAATATAAGGAGAGCGTACGTTCAACGCCGAGCACACAGAAGAGTCAATACTGGTTATGAGAAACTAGTGCGTGCAACTCGAATATCACAGAATCACTGCTACACGATTAAACAATTCAACAGAATGCCGTAACTCCAAAAGTCAAGATTCACGGCAAAGCATGTATATTTTACCAGTTAAGAACAGGGTTTTGCTGCAAGAGTACAGTATTCATCCGGTAGTCTTGTAACACGAAATTTCACTTTAAACTTACAGTTAGCGGTGCTACGAACAGCTGAAGCAACACGTATAGGCGGGCCATTTCATGCGCGGCGTCGTGGTCGTGTTCCGCGGCGGTGACGGCGACTGCTGCTGGCTGCCGACATATTCAGCCAGCTTGGCCGCTGGCGCCATTTGCGTAGCATTTTTGTTTGCAAACATACTTACACATCTTAAACGTCCTACTTTGCACAAATAAATTAGCTTGTAAGTTATACGTAAATTTTTCAATATAACGTACTTACGGCAAAGCTCATTGCCCTCAGAACAAATACCAGGATTTCCCATCACCACCAATATCATGGCTGTCAGTTCGTTGTTTTGCTTGATATTTCGCTTTTTGCTCTGTGGGTGTTCGTGTTTTGTAGGAAGCTGTGCGGGCAGTACCGACATTCGCTTTGTTGTTCCAAGTTTTGCCTAGCCTACCCATTTGCGTGCCGTGTGACAAGAAAAGCGAGCAGAGGGTTCAAGCTCGTGCATGCGCGTGTGAATGGTGATCGCGAAGTGATCGCGTCTGTCTCGCGCTCTAAAGTGGGCACCTCCGGAGACTCCGGCGGATGCCCATTTTTTGCCAGCTGTGCTGCATCGGAACACTGTGCCCTTGCACAGTGCGCAACGATCAGAAAGTTCCAGTTATACTGTTTTTCGGTGATTGTGATTCCTACTGATTTGCACTGGAAGTGCTGGAAGCAGCGCAGCGTCACAGCAGGGCGTCACAATATGGGTCGTTGTCATCTGGTGCGTAAGGGTGTCCTGAAATAAGTTTGTAGCTTTTGCAGTTGCTCTGAAAAAACAGGCGCGGAATGCATTTCTGCCTGAATACAAATACACTGTTTACATTCCTGCTGTCGTCGGCGGTTTACTTCCGCGCGAAAGAAAAGCGACGAAGGAAAAGTTCCAGAGCTTCCGTCCAAGAGCTCAGGTAAAAGCCGTAAAATTCCACACGCGGAACAAGAAGAAAACTTAAGCGCTCTACTTGGGGATATACGAAATTCCGTATATTTAAACGCGCAGATAAACGTTTGTAAATACGTCGACGCGTGCAGGTGTAGTTGACAAAGAAGTAGAGCTGGAACCATCTTTATTCTGCCAAGAAAATTTCCTGATCGGAGTGTACATAAAATGTCTACGCCAAGCATTTTACTAGATATTTCCATGTAACTAACGCCACGCCACCCGTTTTGTCAATTCATTAAATAACTGCGGCAGTTTACATGTGAAAGTACCCCTCCCAGTGAGGCACATTGCAACTTCTGTTGCGCATATAGTACTAATGTAGTAATGTACGAAATAAGCAGTGTGGCTCTGTTGCTAGATATTGGAGTCCTAAGTAAGGCAACATAACAATTTGCAATGCCTGCCTCGTAAATTTGTACCACAGCAGTGTGTAGCAGTGGCACAAGTTCACGCAGGTTCAACGCATGGTCGTGCTGCCAGTTTACTAGAGGTCACAATGATGCTTTGCTATTTTTTTTTTATGTAGAGGATTTTTTCAGCTTATAAGTTAGCACTGCCAGCCATTTTGTGCCTTTTATGTCTTGCTTCTGTAACCTTTTTGTTGATGCTCTACCAATTTCAGCAGATATTCAAAATAATTTTCTTTAAGCAGGCAGTTAAAAAATTAAAATGAATTTCGCTGCAGTGTCCATACTTCATTCTTGAAACTGTGTGATAAAGAAACATAAACTGTAGAAAACCTAATATATTTGCAGCTTACCTGTGCATGTAGCCATAGTAGACATAAATGTCATCAATGCTAGCAATTCACAGTACTCTCCAGCATATGAATTTACCCTGCAGCGCAGTTGCCTTTGAGATCTGCATCACCGTTTTTATTTTACTTGTTCTTGGTAACTGCCATTTCTTGGTTTTAAAGGGAGCTTAAAGTACCTGTGATCAAAATGGCACTTTCCTTGCATTTGAGGCTTTCCTGCACACATTCGTATTGCTAACATTCTGGGCATTGCAGGGGTGTGCCTTGTGCTACATGTGTAAAGCTGTCACAGCTCACTACATAGTCATGGTCATCTTATTGTAATATCCCAGCTTCCTATGCTCTCGTGAATATGCTCCTCCCTCACGTGAGGAATGTGCCGATGGCGACAATTCATCTGTTGCAAGGGTGCAACAAAGCCATGAGAGTGCAGAAAAAAAAAAATGTGTACGTGTCAATACTTAAAGGGTCCCCGAACCACTTTTTATCAAAGTGGAGAAAGGCATTTGAAGTGAAAATAGGCTATTTCAGAAATACTTTGCTAAAAAAAGTAGTTCAATGCGTTCAGTAGAAGTGAAGTTATTGGCAATCAAACATGGCCTCCACTGTGCTTCCGTTCCTTCTTTAATGCCTTGCACTGCGAAGGATACGGTGCAGTAGGGCATGCCCACAATGCTCTGCCTTCTAAATGTCACCGTGGTGCGCAGTTCAAATTGAATTTTGTATGTCAACGTAGACACCACGACTTCCGCCTCTGGTGCCTACGACGTACTAAACATAGGCTAAATGCTGTTGTCCTTAGCGAGCTGCAGTGTACTTAGCCAGTGGACTTGTGGCGGCACCCCATGGCAGCCACTGTGTCTACGCCATGTAGCCGGCCGCAGCTTGATGTCAACTAAAAGCAACTGTCTAAGGGAAGGACAAAATAGTGCATCCGATGACGAAATAGTGGGTCTTGAAGAAAGTGAGGGCAGTGTTTAAGAGAAAGTTGACTTCGCAATCTGCTTGCAAGCTCCACGTACTGCATACAACAGCAAGGCTTGGCTGAGATGTTCACAGCAGCATGTGGTATCCGCAGACTGTTATTTCACTTAGCCTGAGGGGTGGTTCAGGGCCCCTTAAAAGAGCTCAACACATATAACAGCTCCTCCGTGTATCCCTAAAACCTGGGCAAGTTTTTCTGTAATTGCAAACACTTTAATTGAGCTGGGCTGCAGCCAGACATACAGCAGCCCATAGACAATGGCACACACTATCGTGTGCATGGTGCTGCAATTAGCCCATGCCCACATATATATATATATATATATATATATATATATATATATATATATATATATATATATATATATATATATATATATATAACGTCACTGTTAATTGATGCGGGAGTGTGGGATCTTTTGTTACGTATAGTTAAGGTTATGCGACTGATGGATGTACTTGTCAAGTTCATTACGGCAAGACTGCATTATTGGCACAACGTCCATAATTGAATTCAACATATGTTTTCCCAATATGCTTTGACTGAATGATCACAGGTGGTAGCACCTGTGAATTGATACTTTTGCTCTTGTGTCTTTGCCTGTCTCTTTAACGTTCACAAATGTTTGCTCTCCCGGCAATGCATTGTAAGCTTCAGTTGAGGTTCTTTCAATCTTTTAACATTGGTACTATTGACGTAGTTCGTTTTTATGCATAGGAGGATACAAAGGGCATGTCTCTCTTCGTCAGCACACATTAAGGAGCTTGTAAGAAAGTGATGAGGGCTTGACAGACTGATTTCTTGACATGATGCTAACCC
Organism: Dermacentor albipictus; assembly: GCF_038994185.2. Classification (NCBI taxonomy): domain Eukaryota; kingdom Metazoa; phylum Arthropoda; class Arachnida; order Ixodida; family Ixodidae; genus Dermacentor; species Dermacentor albipictus. The sequence continues at coordinate 26,930,697 of NC_091821.1, forward strand.
GAAGGTATACAAATGCACATGTAGCCACTTCTCATCCTCTATGATGAAAGATACTGTCCATCTCGTATTTAAAATTTGCAAAAGAAGTATAGTCTTCTTCAATAATTCTTAGCATCAGATAATGCTTTACAATTCGAAGATAAACATTCATTCCATGGAGAGGAAAACATGACACTAAATGGACGACAGAGCTCCAACAGTGTTTGAAGACATTAGAAGGTGAGAAACAGGACAATCACCTATTTGGTGACCATCTTTTGGTCATGCTGGAATACTGCAACTACGCAATGTAGCTGGAGACCGTTGACCTGCAGTGTTTCTCAGAGCCAAACAGCCCACACCAGGAGCAGCCCTTCTTTCGGTTTTATAGGAACCTTATAAAACAAATGCAGAACCACAGCTAACAAAATGCCTTGAAACTGGCCTCTCTCTTTGGAAGCACCTACGTCTGTAAGCAGATGGTCTCTTTCATGACTCTGTCTTTTCATCCTGTGTGCTTCCAATGATAGTGCACTGAACCGATCCTGAAGGTCGTGATATCATGTATGCATACACCAAGTACTCAAGAACTATGTAGTGAACTGTTAACAGCGATTCATTGTAATGTGAGCAAAAATGTGTTGGAGCTGATGCAATGAAGAAGCATTGTACTGATTGTACTTTTTTTGTACATTGTACATTTTGTACATTGTACTTTTTTGGCTGCTGGCACTGCCAGCACCAAGCATGATGATGTGAAGAAGGTTTAGTGCACTGTAGATACAGTAATTGTACTGTGCATGGTGTACCACTGTAAAAAAAACATCATAGCACATGAATATTCGCCTCCAGATATGTCTACTGTCAATATATAATAATTGAATTTTTATCATGGTTGAATATGACATCATTCTCAAGCATTGGTTGTCATAGTTGGCTGATAAATTCATGTGATTATGAATAATGACAACAAACCTTGTAATTATTAGCAGGACCAAACATAAAATGGTTTTGCAGAATTAGTTCAGCACATTCTTGACCAAGGGCATTATTCTTGAGCAATAAATTTCGGAGATACTTTCACTTTCTAGAGATTTCCCATTTCCCATGACTAGTGCCAGATGCATTGGCACCTGCTGAAGATGGCATTCCTGGCTCAATGCTGGGCATGCTGTCTTAACACAGTGCCAGGAGGGCTGTCACCCATAGATGCTGATTCCTACAGTGCTAGCTATGCGAACTCTCTTGAAAGTGAAAGTATCCGAAAGCGATTGCTCAAAAATACCGCCCCAAGGTTCATCTAGCTGCACTGTTCTAACTGGTCTGAGCATAGGCATAAAAATTTTTCTGACATCTTGTATTTTTGGTGTAGGATACTCGCCAAATTATAAGTGGTGTGCCTTACAAATAATTCTGACATTGTTTTAGTGTAAACAATGTCAGAATTATTTGTATGACACACCACTTATAATTTGGCAAAAATTGTTTAAACTAAAACAACAAGCACTCACACACAATGTACAAGTGTAATGCTCATCAGTGTTAGTGTTGCTATTGCTACCGTTCGTTCCCTCATTGCCCAGCTTAGGGATCAGCTGACCATCTTTCCCATTATAAGGTGAAAGTGCAGTATTCTCTGACCCTTGGGCACTGTTCGTACCTGACTTCTTGACAATTTTTTGGTGGTCTCAAAATGATTCATTCACTTCTTGGCAAAGATCTTACAGCCCTGTTCTCAGTTGCTTAGCCAAAGTGGCGTGGGCACCCTGCAACTGTGTTTGCAGCTTTTAATTTCTGCATGTCTTGGAATAAAGTAAATGTGCCTTGTTTATTCAAATTTAAAGGAGTGCCGACACAAAAATCTTGTATCTTGTAGAAGTCCCCGAAAGCTGAGAGCCTTTGAGCATTTATTAAGGTAACTTAATCACCATATTTGATCTCTCTCTTCTATCTTCCTCATCTTTGCTTCCTTGACCGCGTTGTTATCCGTCTTCATCTTCATCTGCTTCCATTCCTGACCAGAGAATCTTATATCCTCCCCGCTTTCTGTCGTCATTCCTCCGTGTATGGTACGAAATAACGTTTCGGATGGAAGCTTCTTCTTTCTTCCCTCTCGGTCCTTCGTAATAAAGTTTTCAGGATCCCTTGTTGCCTGGCTGTTTTAGTAAAAGATACAGGCCAGAGAATGGAGTCCTTGAATCAAGGCCTTTTTTCACCAAAATCCTACTTCCAGGAGTTATATCCGGTATCTTGGACCGATGCCGTTCATCAAAGTTCCTTTTCATAGCACGGCGGTATCTCTGTTGTTGCTCTGTACACAGCGGCTTTTCCCGGCGTGTAACGTTGTCTATAACCCTTAGTTCCTTATCGGCTGCAAGCCACCCAGACCTTCCAAGAGCAACGAAATGAGGGCTACTGCCTAATCCAGCAGTGTAGGAATGGTTATGATGTGAAACTGCCGCTTCTGACACACACTTAAAGTTGCCTTTGAAGCCACGGTAGACAGCGAAGAATGTCTTCAGGTCACGTATGACTCTCTCTGCAAGAGAATTGGCTTCTGGATGGTATGGTGTGGGAAAAAAAAAAAACCTAGTTCAATGCTGTGTTGCTGGGCTCAAGCATGAAGCTTGTCACTACGAAAAGCGGGACCATTGTTGGCGACAACACCTTTTACATTCCTAAATATATCCCTTCCAAGAAGCGAAATGATGCAGTTTGTGTCTTCCTTGCTGGGCTTAGCAGCCACAAATCTGGTGCATTCGTTTATTGCCACCAGAAATGCTTAGGTCTTTTGTACTCCTTCCCCTTTCTTTTTAAGTTTAGCGAAGTCAACATGAACTACTTCGAATGGGGTGTCAGAGTAGGTTGGTAAGACCATAAGGTTTCCACGAGATCTAATTTTGCCTTGTATATTTGGCATTCATGGCAAGTCTTGATGTACACAGCCACATCAGTTTTCATGATTTCCCAAATAAACTGTTGTGTCAGTTTTCGGTTGGTCCTTCAAAAACTGTCGTGCCCTCCCGACTCGGGACTTTTATGATATAGATGCAGTATGGCTGGAACATTCTAAGTCTTGTGTTCCCTCTTATTGCTTGGCCAAGTTTATGCTTTTGGCGCTCGCTGCTTGGGATAAATGAATTCTTGACAGTGCATCAGCATCCCGATGATTTACCTCAGGGTGATGCAGCTCTTCGAAGGTGAATTGCTGGATCTCGCTGATTCATGGGGCCACCCTTTCTTTAGGCTGAGCTAGTTGAAGAGGGTGTGTCAAGGCTTGGTTGTCAGTATAGAGGTTAAAAGCGTGCCCTTCCAAGTAGCTCTTGAAATATCTTAGAGTCATGACTGCTGCGAGTGCCTCTTTTTCTGTAGTCACGTAGTTCACCTGTGCTTTTGAAAGCGTGCAGGAGTAGTAGCCAATCACTTGTTGCCTTTCACTGGGCTTTCGTATGCCTCGTTAATAAAGAAGAGCGCCAGTTACATAATCTGATGTGTCAGTATACAATTCGAAAGGCAAATTAAAGTCTGGCAATGTGAGTATGGGGTCTGATGAAATGGTCCTAACGAGTTCAGCATGGCAATGTTCACTCTCTTTGGACCATATGAAAGGAACGTGTTTCTGCATTAAAGTTGTCAGGCACATTGTCGTTGTAGCGTAATCTTTAATGAACGCTCGGAAGTGTCCTGTAAATCCTAAGAATACTTGGAGAGAGTGCAAGGCATATGGTTTGACAAGTTGCGAGATAAGTTGCACACTTTCCTCCTTGGTGCTCTTCGTTCTTCCATTGAAAACCCTGCCGAGGAAAATAACCTTCTGGCAAAAGAACTCACTTTCCTTGATAATAATTTTCAGTCTTGCTTGACTGAGTGCTTCAAGGACTTCCAATAAGTGGATCACATGGTCATCCCTTGTTTTCGAGTACACAATTATATCATCAACATAGACACTGTCAAACTTTCCTATACGGGCTTTTAGAATCAAATTGATGATTTTTTGGAACCAGGCTCCAGAATTTTTTCACCCGAATGGTAGCCTGTTGTACTCATATATTTCAAAAGGTGTAATAAATGCTGTGAACTTCGTATCTTCTTTAATGGAACCTGCCAGTATACTTTACATCGGCCTATTTTGGAGAAACATTCGCAGCCACCCGTGTCATCAGTGATTTCGTCTATGTGTGGCATTGGAAAAGGGAAGAGTTCCGTTTGCTTGTTAATTAATCGGTAGTCTGTGCATAAGCGAAGTGATCCATCTTCCTAGGGTATGACGGTTATTGATGAAGCAAATGGTGAAGTTGATGGTCTAATAATACCAGAATCGAACATTCCTTGAAGCTATTGTGTAAGCCATAACTTCTTCTCTTAACTTAGGCTATATGGCTTTTCCCTCACAATGGACACACCTCACAACTGAAATGGAACTTCTATACTCGTCGTAGGGGGTAGGTATGGGCCCACACATATTAATTCTGGAAAGTTATATGCAACATCTTCAGAACATGACAGAGTTCTTGTCTTCTCAATGGTTGCACCATTTCTGCTTTGTACATCTGTAGTGATCACGTCATTCCACAGTATAGTAATCTTTAAATGGTTCATGTCTGGTCTTGATAAGAGAAAATCAAACTCACCTCCAGACAATACCAAAAATTCTGTCGTGATCTCGTGGTCTCTAATCTAGACCTTTGCGTCTGTCCATTGTTTCAACTCCTGCGAGGCTCCATCATAACTGTAGACTTGAACAGACTTTCCTGTGGTAATGTTCGCCTAGTATACATTTTTTTCATTTATTAGGCTGATTCATGCGCCAGTGTCTGTGAGTGCTGTCATGTTTTGGTCATATACAAGCATAGGGACAAAAAGAATGTTTGTCATAACAATAAAGATACTCTGGTTTTGATAGCTTCATTGTCATTGCAGTGTGGCTTCATAACTGGTTCCTTGCATTCAGTCAATTTCCTTTGTGAAATTGAGGTCTCGCAATGATGCATATACATTGGGTTACTTAGCACATTTCTCATAACTGATTTGTCTGTCCTCTGCCTTGTTGTCGAGCATTTTCGACAGCAAGTGGTGCGTCTGAGATTGTGACATGTCTTAATAAGTAGTGAAGGTCATCTCTGATGGAACGTCACCTGATTTGAACCTATTGTCGACATTCATGTCTCATTCCAAACAAGACAAGTGGCACCACTGATGATTCGGGAAGCATGGGTTCTGCTATTTGCAACAGACAGCGCTTTTCAAAAAAGTAATTCAAAAGACCCTCATCTTTCTGGTTAGAAGCAATCGCCTTGTCCAACAAGTCAAGTGGATTTCCTCTAAATGCATACAGAAAGCTCTCCCTCCATACCTTTCTTTAAATTATAGGGTTTTACGGGCCAAAACCACTTTCTGATTATGAGGCACGTTGTAGTGGAGGACTCCGGAAATTTCGACCACCTGAGGTTCTTTAACGTGCACCTAAAACTAAATTACACAGGTGTTCTCGCATTTCGCCCCCATCGAAATGCGGCGCCGCATTTCGATGGGGGTGAAATGCAAAAACACCTGTGTACTGAGTGCTGAGCATGAGTTTGCGATCCCGCGAACTCATGCTCAGCAGCCCAACACCATAGCCACTGAGCAACCATGGCGGGTCCCTCCATGCCTTCCATGACTGCTTCTTGTGCTCTGAGATGCGAAGGTTGAACCATTTATTAGCATTTCCTCCAAGGTACTTCTGCAGGTGAAACATGTGATCAGTATCGATGTACCGATTATTGTGTTTGCTAGTGCACTCATAGTAGGCGAGCTATGTAGTGACGCTAGACGAAACATCCTCAAATGGCTTAGGTTCCACTGGTAATTCAAATCTTTTGTAATTTGCAAGAGCAGATATAAAAGCTTTCTGCTGCTGAGTTTGTTCCATTTGTATTGCGGCAAGCTTGGCAAATGCATCTGAGAGATTAATGGGAGACGAAGGCGTGCTTACGGTTGTGTTACAGTTTGCAGGAAGACCATGGCTTGTCTAAAGGGCTTGTTCGCTCAGTCCCGCATTGATTTTTGCAGCACCTTTAGCGATGACATCTTCCATTGTAGTATTGGTCCTGGTGACGATGACGTTGAGCAGAGCTAGGGTGGTGATCTCGTCTTGTGCACAAGCGAAGTCCTCCCCAGCCGGCTTGTAGCCTGCGATGACTGGCTGGCCTCCTTGCTGTGTCACGTAGAACATCACCCTCATGTCCAAGTCTGTAGCCGACTGCACCAAAATGTAGAAATTCCCGAAAGCTAGGAGCCTTTCAGCATTTATTAAGATAACTTAATCACCATATTTGCTCTCTGTTCTATCTTCCTCTTCTTTGCTTCCTTGATTGTCTTGTCATCTGTCTTCATCTTCATCTGCTTCTGTTCCTGACCAGGGAATCTTATATATCCTTCATTATTTTTGCTTTATTGAATAGCTGGCGATCCTGTAACAATAGTATGATGCCAGAATTCATTGAACACACAATATATCGTTAATAAGATCCTCATATAATGCCAAATGCAGTGCAGCTTCTTTGGTGTAAGGTGTGTTTACAAAGATTCCTCTTTACATCATGAAAACTGAAGGTAACGCTAAGGTGCTATCGCATTCTGCGGATGCACATGTCAGTCAGGCTGATGCAGTGGCCGCAAGCCACACAATTACCGTGTTGCCAAAACCTTGGCAAACACAGCATTGGTAATCTTTTTTCATCTTTCACTCTGTGCTTCTCTGCATTCGATACAGGATAAGTATGGTCCTCTGCTGTTGTTTCTCACAGAATGTACTGCACCATTCTCACCTTTTGTCTCCATCTAGAGGTTTTAATAAGACAGCAATGTGGTTTCGACCACTGCACAGACCCATGCATCAGCAATATTACGTGACCACCACTCCTTTATTTTCGTGACTTGTAGGAGAACCCTTCCAACACACTATGCAAGAAGTCGTGCTTCATTTGCACACAATTTGAATTTGTTGCATTATAAGATGGTATAATTAATGATTTGCTGTGCATTTTGGAAATTCGGGCCTCGTGTCATGCGTACAGAGTCGGCAACTATATGATATAGCAAAGAAAAAAAAGGTGGGTCTAAAGGTCTTGTGTCAGTTCTCTTTTAAAAAGGAGCTGCATGCCCATTTTTCCTTTGTGAAGTGGACCTTTGTTAATGCACTAAAGCCCACAAACCCTACAGTGAAAAAAAAAAAATTGATTTGTCTACAGCAAGGCACATGCACTTATGTACAATCAGGAGAGGAAATGGAAAATAAATTGCAAAAAATGCTGTGACACTTTGATAATGCCTGGAAAAGCCTCGGTCTTGCTAGGTCCTGCTGTTATTAGTAACCATGATCGTAGCATCAAATAGGTCACATGCCAGGTGCATGTCGCTGCGTGGATTTTATGAATAGTGCTTCATGGATCTCTTTTATTCTTATTTCTTGAGCTACCATCAGTTGTAGGAATGTGGAATTTGTTTATTTGTATATGCATTCTGAGTCATCTTTAGCAATGGTTAAATTTTGTAAAATGGACTTAACACAGGTGTGGCAGTTATTTGATGGGAGCAGTGAACAAGGAGCTGCATGGCCTCGGTTGGAGCACCCGTGTGGCTACTGTCGGTCTGAGCCGGGCGCAGCCGTCTGGTGGCCAAAATGAGCTAGGCCATGGCCATATGGCTGCTGCTGCCCAGCGGGGCCGGGTCGCTGCTGGTGCCGCTGCTGCTGGCATGTTGCTTGCCAGGCCCAGTGGCTGCCAAGCCATCGGACACCTGCAACCGTCATCGCAAGATCCTTACTGCTCCCTGGGGCATCATCACTGATGGCAATGACAGCTACCGTAATGACTCGCACTGCGAGTGGCTCATTAGAGGTGGGTGGCAGGCAACCAATAGCTGTTTCTGTTTGCATGCTTTGCCACTTTTTACAATAAAATTTTTAACCTTGATGATATGCAGTGTTTAATTTTATATAAGGCAGAAGCGAGCTAGAAACAAAAATGGTGCTTTTTCTACTTCTATAAAGCCACTTAAACACTTCTGCATGTTCATGTCTCCTGGGGACCATTAACATATTATTTCTTTATTTTTGTTTTTTAGGGTAGCGGTGTCGAAGAACGTGGCATAAATTTGCACACATCCTTTTCCTGCAAACTTGCACCATGATTATTGCATTTCTTAATGTTACCTACACTTCTTAAGTTGTGTTTCCTATGTTCCTGCTTTGATTCTCCCTCTACGGCTGAATGGTCAACAATACTAGGGATGCACGAATATTCAAAACTTTCGAATAACAAACCAAATAGTGTCCTATTTGATTTGGTCTTTGAATTGATTAGTCACTATTCGTAAATGCGAATATTTTTCGGATACTTTTTGAATGTTTCAGAATGTCAACTTTGCCCAGATATACATAAAGCTTAAGCAGAAGTACAGTAAATATTCACGCCTGCAGGCATAGTATAGACATAAAACATGAGAACTTGCTTAGCGGAACAGGCTATGTCAATTAGGTAGCCATACTTTACAGGCTGTACAGCAATCATTCGCACTTTCTGAAGAGCCCTGTGCATGTGAAGAAACTACTTGTTTGGCTACAATGCGACATTTATGCTTTTAATAAACAACCCTTCATAACATACTACTTAATCACAGAAACTTGCTAACTTTCAGAATACTTGGTTGTGGACATTGTGTTAAATTAATTCTGATAACGGCTATCCATTATTTGAAAAGTACTCAATATTTGATTCATATTCAATTAAACACTACACTACATCTATAGGCAGTAAAATAGCTTGTTTCACAAAGGGTCCTTTTAGCCGAGGTGATGTTGAAGTAAGTTCTTAAGTATTCCACTTTTGGTTTGGTTCTAAAATTGTAAATCTACCCCGCAGGGGTGTCTGCGTAAGCAAGCGTTTGGTGTGTTGCGACACCACGTACCCGAGCACACGAGGGTTGGACCCTCTCGCGTGTAGCCGTGCGCGGCTTAACCGTGTCTGGGGAAAGGGGGATCCTGGGCGTTGAGCCGATGCTGGGTATTTGGACCTTAAGGCCCCCCGGCGGAGGCAACTCACCTCTTCTGCCTTTGCTTCACATAGACGGCACTTCCAGACTGAGCCACCTGGAAAATCGACAGTTGCCTTTTCCTGTCCTCCTCTCCAATCTTCGTCTTTCTCTTCCACTTTTCCATTTTTCCTGTCTTCTGTTCATTTCTTTTAACTTCCTATTTTCTGGGCGGCAAGGGTTAACCTTGTGTGATATATCCAGTCTTGGGTATATGTATATTAGGTTATAGTGGGAACGTACCGCTGCCGTGCGCAGAATAGAATTTTTCTAATCCTTTGACGTCCCCAGGTTGGGCTCCGAGGTGGGCGGCGGGCATTCCTGCCGAATACAGTAATGCTACATATGGCCTCTAGTTTCCCCCCACTTCCTGATCGCCCCCTGAAGAGGGGGCACACTGATGAAATGTTCAACTTTCTGATGAAACCAAAAGAAGTATTTCCCAGGTACCATGTAATATATAGTCAACATGAAACCAAGACAGTCCGTACTATATCCCCATTTGGTGTCGCAAAATGTCTGACAGAAGCAATTGGCTCTGGTTATACAAAGTAACTAAGGTGAGAAGCGGCGACCTTCTGCAAACTGACAAAACTTGTTGCATTTGGTGACATTCCTGTCTCTGTATAGTTCCCCACCGATCAATGAACACTGTGCGTGATGTCATTTCTGATGACGACCTCTTTGAACTCAGTGAAAGCGAGCTGTTGGATGGATGGCAAGACCAAAACATGGTAAAGGTGCAACAAATTAAGTTAAGGCGCGATGATAAGGAAATTCCAACAAAGCATGTAATAATAACATTTGGAACAAGTGAACTGCCTGATTCAATAGAGAGTGGAATTGTAAACTTCGCGTACGACCGTACATTCCCAATCCGCACCAATGCTTCAAGTGTCAGCGTTTTGGGCATGGGTCTCAGAGCTGCCGAGGGCATGCTACTTGTGCAAAATGTGCATCTAAAGACCACACCTCAGACAACTGTTCTTCCGCAACCCACTGCACTAACTGTGACGGAGACCGCCCCGTGTATTCGCGATCGTGCCCGTCATGGAAGAACGAAAAAGAAATAATTGAACTGAAGGTCAAACTAAACAGTTCTTTTCCAGAAGCCGGCAAGTGTTTTTCTGTTCACAATCAATCGAATCCGTCCTACAGTGATGTGACGTGCCGGGGGGCAGTGCCACATCCTCCAGCGACCGCGCGAGTCACACGGAGTGTGACGGCAGTCACGCTATCAGCCCCCCTGCCACGAAGGGCCAGCAGACCTCTGGGCCTGCCGGTCCCAGGGCCACTGCTCGTGCAGACAGGCCCGAAAAACCCCCGAGCGTGCCCGCTGAGCAGGCGTCATCTAGCGCCTCTGAAGAGGCGATGGATGTAACAAACACTACTCCGGCGTCTCAGACGCTGAAGGAACGGCGTAGCTCCATGGAGCGCGCCAACAAAAAAGAAAAATCCGATATCACAGGGCCAGGAAAGGTCTCATGAGCTAACCTAATTGATTTCTCTTGACACACACCACAAAACAGTTCCAATATGGCCACACAGATAATTAATTGGAATGTGACAGATATAATACGCAATCTTGATTACATTTAAGAACTCCTTCACAAGTTTAATCCAAGGGTGCTGTGTGTGCAAGAGACACACCTCAATCATTCACACACTAACCTTCTCAGACAATATGCAACTTACCACAAAGATCACAGTGACGCTTTTGCCTCGTCAAGCGGTGTTGTTATAATAGTTGATAAGGGTATCGCCTGCCAGCATTTACATCTGCAAACGCCCCTTGAGGCAGTGGTAATCAGAGCTGTGCTGTTTAATAAGCTCGTCACAGTTAGCTCTCTGCACATGTCTCCCAGCCATCAGCTTTCCAGAACAGGATTCCAGAGCTTTATCGCAGAACTCCCTGAACCTTACATTGTAATAGGCGATTTAAATGCACATAACACCCTCTAAGGAGATTCTCGTTGTGATACGAAAGGGCGCTTAGTATTAGAAAATTTCCTTTTATCCACAAGTGCATGCTTACTAAACAAGAAAGAACCCACATTCTACTGCGTGGCAAACAAAACGTTCTCATCTATAGACTTAAGTACAACATCAAGTACACTCGTGCCATACCTGGAGTGGAACGTGATCAAAAATCCATATGGGAGTGACCATTTCGCAATTGTCTTAAAATTAAAAAAAGACGATAAGTGTTCTCCACATCTGCCCCGTTGAAAGGTCGACTGTGCTGACTGGAAACGATACAGAGAGCTGACACATTTGACCTGGTATGACATCTGTACTCTCTCAATCGATGATGCAGTGTCATATTTGACGGCATTTATAACTGATGCTGCATCAATATGTATCCCTGAAACGAATGGATTGCCCTCTAAATGATGTATTCCTTGGTGGAATGAGCAGTGTAAGGAAGCCCGCAAAAATCAAAATAAGGCTTGGAGTCGCCTTCGCGACTGTCCAACTACCGAGAACTTGATCAGCTTCAAGAAAATAAAGTTGGAAGGTAGAAGAACGCTCCGCTGTGCCAAAAGGGAAAGCTGGCAAAAATACATCTCTAGTATTAATTCATATACATACGAAAGAAAAGCCCGGAACAGGGTAAACAAAATAAAAGACTGCGAAACTCATCCTTTGCCATTGGTAAATAGACACATTTATTGACCAAGCTGATTCTTTAGGGGTACATTTTGAAAATATTTCTAGTTCATCCCACCACTCAGATACATTTCTGAGATACCGGCTACAAGCGGAGTGACTTCCCCTGGGTCGGAAAGGAAATAGTAATCAACCTTACAACTTTCCATTTAACATGACAGAATTTCAGGCTGCACTAAATAGGTGTAACAAGTCCGCTCCAGGAAGTGACAGAATATTGTATGAAATAATCAAACACCTACATCCTGAAACCCACAAAACACTATTGCCACTTTTCAACTCTGTGTTCTCTGCCGGCTGCATTCCATCCGCCTGGAAGGAAGCAATAATCATTCCAACACTAAAATACGGCAAGGACCCAACTTCGGTCAACAGCTATAGGCGTATAGCCTTGACGAATTGCCTATGTAAACTGTTTGAGAAAATGGTTAACTGACGTCTCCTTCATTTTCGTGAAAGTAACAAACTATTAGATACCCTACAGTGTGGTTTCAGGGAAGTTAGATCCACAACTGATCACCTTGTCCACATCGAGACAAATATTTGTGATGGATTTGTGCATAAGCAAGCCTTTTTGTCAGTATTTATTGACATGGAGAAGGGTTGTGACACTACGTGGCCTTTCGGAATTCTCTGTGACCTGGTTGACATGGGAGTACGAGGCAATTTGCAGAATGTCATCCAAAGTTATCTGTCTAGCCGCACATCTGTGTCAGAGTTTGTAATGTGCTATCTCATCTATTTACACAGGAAACTGGTGTATAACAAAGTGGTGTGCTTAGCTCCACTGTATTCGTTCTAAAAATGAACTCGCTTTATACTATCATACCATGTACAGTGTTTTATTCTGTGTATGTGGATGATGTACAAATAGGTTTTAAATCATGTAGTATTTCCATCTGTGAGCGACATGTACAGCTTGGGTTAAACAAATTGTCAAAGTGGGCTCATGAGGATAGGCTCAAATTAAACCCGCAAAAAAGCACGTGTGTTCTCTTCTCGAACAAGAGAGGAATGTTACCTGATCCATGCTGTTTACCTTAATCGACAACAGCTCCCTGTGAGCCATGAACATAAATTTTTGGGCCCCATTTCAGTCTCTAAATTAAAATTTATCCCCCACTTGAAATATCTGAAGGCGAAGTGCATGAAGGCAATGAATCTTCTGAAGCTCTTGTCCCATACATCCTGGGGAAGTGACAGAAGGTGCCTTTTGAGCCTGTGTAAAAGTCTGATAAGGTCACGCCTTGACTACGGTGCTATAGTGTATAGCTCTGCTACGCCTAGTGCCTCGAAGATGCTAGATTCGATTCACCACTTGGGTATCCATCTTGCTACAGGTGCTTTCAGGACTAGTCCTGTAGAGAGCCTGTATGTTGAACCTAACGAATGGTCTCTAAGTCTACCAAGAACATATATAACTTTCTCTTACGCCCTGAAAGTTAAATCAGATATTGAGCATCCATGTCATTTTACAATTCGTGACTTGTCCACTGCCAGGCTATCCCATAACCGCCCAGCCACCAGGCCTCCTCTGTCCCTCCGATTGGAAGCACTGTCAGAAGAAACAGGCACCCCTCTTTTAGAGAATGTCCTAACGGCTCCTACTCGGCTTCCACTGCCTTGGGAGTGGCAAACTATCTAATGTGACATTTCTTTCTTAGAAATATCGAAACGAGAACCTGAGGCTCACATACATTCACATTTTCTTGAACTTAAAGAGAAGTATTCCTGTGCTGAATTTTACATAGGTGCTTCGAAGTCTCCTGGTGATGTCGCTTACACAGCTCTCGGACCCTCATTTTCAACATCTGGGGCACTAAACCCACAGACATGTATCTTTACAGCAGAAGCATGCGCTATACTCTCAGCTATTAAGCACATAAGGCTCACAAATGTCGCTAAAGCTGTTCTCTTCACAGACTCATTAAGTGCCGTGAGAGTACTAATTATGTTATGAAAACATAAGAATTCTGTTTTGAATGAGTTGTATAACTTATTGTGCTCCGCAGGTATGTGCATCCAAACGATTGTCTTATGCTGGGTACCCGGCCATAAAGGTATAAAAGGCAACGTAGCTGCTGACGAAAATGCTACGTCAGTGAGTTTTAGAGACACAGATGGTAATGTCCCCATCCCTGCCACAGACCTAAAGTATTTTCTACGTCATAAACTGAGGAGTCATTGGCAAGGAGAGTGGGATACACAAACATTGAATAACCTGCACATGGTAAAACCAAAACTAGGGAACCGGATAAGTAGGAAAACAGCACGATACAAGGAAACACTTCTTTGCCAATTAAAGGGCCCCTGAAACGGTTCGGACAAATTTTGTAGACGCGTAGGGTACAGCTTAAGTAGAACATTCGCACCACAATTTAAGTGAAGCGTTACGTATTAATGGAGCTACAAGCGATTAGAAGTTACCCTCCTCCCCAGCCATGCTTTTCCTCCTCAACTCGTGCGCCGAGCGAGCGGGGCTAAGCTCCGCCTTTACTGGTCCTGCGTCACGATGCGACGTCACATCGTCCACTTCCGGTTGTTTGGAGCTTGCCCCCGCCCGCGCGAAACCTCTCCGCTAGCCGCTTGGCTGTCGACTCCAAGCGAGAGCTATCGAAGCAGCGTGCGTTGCGAGCATTCTGTCGTAGCTCCGAACGTGTCTGGTATTCCGTTAACCACAGGCAAGCTGGTAATTTCGGCAAACGACTGGAGGCATAAACTCAAGCTGATGAAGGAACTTTGGCGCATAGACGTACGTGAGCGGCCTGATCGGTCTGCACGGTCCAGACACTTGTTGGCGCAGTGCTTAACCAGCCAAACAAAGCGCTAATATTGCTCTAACCAAGTGTAAAACATTTTAAACATTTATAAAAACAACGTGTTGATGATTACACTCCTGCGAGAAATATGCACCAGCAGCAAAGAAGAATATGCTTCGTTGCTACTACTGCGTATGGTTGAGCTCCTTGCCACCAGATGGCTGCACCATGCAGACCATTCACATTTGCCCTTCTGCTCATCTCTGCTCATCCCGTTACGGCACAGTCAAGCGGCCAGACCTTGTCCCCTTGCGCTTACGTTTGCCCTAATACGGGACTCGCGAAACGCTATTGCGTTAGTAATCTTCCGGTGTAAAGTGACGGCCACAAACGCGCAAATCCTGGCGCCGATCGGATAGCTGCAGTCTGATGCGCAGCAGCCAGTTCGCTCGTACGCTGCCTTGCAGAGGGACACGATGTCGCAGCTTGACATATTGCCAGTTGCTACGTTTGCAGTCCACAAGGCAACAAAGTGAATCATAGTGCTCGCGAAAAGACTGAGACCAACTCTGACCGCGGAGCTCTCGTCAAAATGGAGTACGTTGTAACACAAGCAGACAACACTTGCTGCGTGCCGGAAGTGCTTAAGTGTACTAAGAAATTGTTCTTGTGCATTCTCTTTATGTTGCTTTCTTTTTATAAAAACAAATTAACTAACATTCCAACTATTACGAAGATCATTTGTTTACCATAAAGTTGGAAAAATTATCGATCACGCCCCCTGGTCAGCCAATCAGATAGCTCGCCCCAGTGACGTCATATGGGTGATTTCGGTCATATGGGTAGGGGCGGCTTAAAATTCCGCCGAGCAGTGCGCTGCGATTGGCAGCGATGTGCATTTTTAAAACCTTATAATAAATTACACGCTTTACGCAGAGCACTTAGATGTGTCAATTAATGATCAGGAGGGCCTACTTTAACGACTCAGTACGTTTGTAGAAAATCGTCAAAAGCGTTTCAGGCTCCCTTTAAGAATAGGACATACTTACGGTACTCACTCTTACCTCTTGACTGGGGACTATCCTCTGACTTGTAGTAAGTGCGGCAGTAGTATGACAGTTCTCCGTGCCCTTTAATAGAAACAGAGAGGAAAAAGTATTTCCATTCTGCATATCGTGAAAATATACCTCTTCACTCTGCATTTTTTCTTAGCGATAACCCGCTTTTTAATCAGAAATTAGCCTTAGAGTTTTTAGCTGAAACAGATACTCTGAAAATCATTTGCGCAGGTAATTTTTAGCACACGACTAACAGCCCTACTTTCAAGGGCTCTCTTGAAGCTCTAGTGTCACTGTCTATGTTTTGTTTTGTTGCGTCATGTTCTTAACGAAACTCAATTTTGATCACCCATGTCCCTAACTAATCAGTGTCACCATTTTAGTACCTATATATTTTATGCCATTTACAGCAACAGTTTTTCGGCCCTTTTGCAGCCATGTCACATCTACTATGATGAATTCACTGTTCACGCCATTCACAATACATTGTTAAAATTGCCATTTGCCATGGCACTCTTTGGCCATACCTGGCCCTTGCGCCATTAAACACCACATATGAAAATTGTCAAAGTCTTGATGTTCATATTTGAGTAGTTATAAATATTTTTAAAAATTCAGAAAGTGAGCATAGGTTTTATTTCGTCTAAGGGATCAGTATTGTTGCAAATAATAGTGGCATTAGATTACATGTGGGCAATTGTAAAGAAAGAAAAAAGATTTAGAAAAGATATGAAAGAAACTTGGGGAGATCAGTGCAACTTTCAGCAGCTGTACTTCTTTGACAACAAACTGGTTATGCTGTTGACTGCAGAATTACACATTGGTGATTACCTTGATACTGAAGCTTTCTGTGCTGAGAACACCACCACATGCCTTGACTGCTATTGCTGATTGGGTTTTTAAGGCTGACACTTTACTGCACTTCTGTGGAAACTGCAGCTGCCCTGCACTTTCACTTCCCTTCTATCACCTCATTGCTAGTTTAAGCTCGTCTCATGCACTGTGGCATGTTGGGTGCCCTATGAGCCTCTGTGGCTTTTAGTGCTCACATTTTTCATGGCTTAGTTTGATAGAGTGCCAATATTGAGGAGGAGAGGTTCCAAGTTCATTACCAGTTGCAGTGCTTTCTTTTCCTTGAACTTCTGTATTGTGTTATCATTGTCAAGACAACATTATGATCATCATTTCTTGTGTACATACATCTGGTTGCAGATGGGGCACATCTGTACAGCTGTAGTGTAGTGTTTGGTGTTAAAAGCTATTTGCTGTAAAATTCGCTGTGAATGACTGGGTGACATTTTTTAACTTGTGGTAGTTAAAAGAGTGTGATTATGTGAAGACAAAGAGGCCAGAAACTATAGCATTTGCTCAAATTCTGTATGATTTAGAAGTGTAGCCTAGCAGACAAATTAGGCAGGTTTGCTTCTTCCATTGTGCTATACTTGCGTGCTAGTCAGTCTATTTTACTGGGCCGAGAGCACGTTATGTTGTTTCCACATTATTCTTTAGGCCCTAATTGAGTGATTACCTCTGTTGCAGCTAACTCCAGCAAGCTGTACATCACATTGCGTTTTCACGAAATGGCTACAGAATGTGCCTATGATCATGTGTTTGTCTACGACGGTGACTCCTATACCAGCCCGCTGTTGGGAACCTTCAGTGGCGAGTCTATACCCCCACCTGTGACGGCAACATCTGGTTCTGTAAGTTGTTCTCTTTATTGATGCACTGCTGTAGCTGGAGTTTATATTTCTTCATTTCTTTGCAAACCATCTTTTTCTGGAGCATTTGTTTTTTGGCATAAATTCGTACACATGCGCTCTGTTTTTAAAGCCGTAATAATTGGAGCAGCTGTGGCTTATTGGACATTAGTTTTCAGATTATAAAAGCCACTTGTCAAATCCTATGCAGAAGCATGTTATTTATTTGAAGACTGGTG
The DNA here is from genome assembly GCF_038994185.2 of Dermacentor albipictus. Lineage (NCBI taxonomy): Eukaryota > Metazoa > Arthropoda > Arachnida > Ixodida > Ixodidae > Dermacentor > Dermacentor albipictus. The sequence continues at coordinate 26,948,174 of NC_091821.1, forward strand.
GCAGTGCTCAGATATTGATAATTCCTCTTCTTGCTCCCTAGTGCCATTA